>NC_139024.1:150273917-150952085 GCF_964662115.1 Mustela nivalis | reverse complement strand
GAAGCTATCAAAGAACACCAGGGTCATGTCAAAAGGACTCAAAAACCAATCTAAAAGGGGCATGGTGGTCAAAGATGGGACAGTTCAAACCTGGATGAGAACTACAATTAACTGAAGGCTTTTTCATGCGTTTCTAATCATTTATTTAAAAAAAAAAAAGGCAGTTTTCAGTCACCTTCTGAGAATGACAGGAAACTAATTTATTATCTTAGAAACCAGGTAAACAGAAGACTAATGGACAAACAGTAAATTAAGTTATTATAGCCAATTTATGACAATAAGGTGATAAAATAAAATATCACCATTTCCACACTGCAAAGAAAGAATGAATCTGGACATTAAGCATCTCTGGCTGGTGGCATCGAGAAGCAAGAAACACACACACAAGGACAGATTACAGTGCAGCCGAAAGCCCCGCCAGGCCCCACTGCCTCCTCCAGGCTGCAGGACAGAGAGAGAACAAAGGACTGCGGCGAGCTGCACCCCAAATACGCCAGCAGCGCACCCCAGACTCTGCAGGGCCCACATGTCCAAAGGCCCAGGTTTTTCCAATGCAAACTGAGGAGGGCACATGCAGATTAAGAGAAATTTAAAGCACGGATCAGGCTTTTAAACATGAGCAGGACTGAACTTTACTGTCTAAAAAGAAACCATGGGTGACAAAGCCGTAAGAAGTGATGACTACAAAAGTCGAGACGGAGGGGGCGGGTGGATGGGGGGACTGCCTGTGGAAACACGGCAGGGTTACCAGTGTGGCTCAGCAATGGGCTCGCTCTCACTCGGGCCGGGGTTTACAAGGAGGTGGAGGTCTCCCTGAAAACAATCACTAACCTCCCCTGCGTTTCCGTGATTTGTTAATCTCTGATTGCATGTTACAATAAAGGAGTTAAAAATAAAATGAATAACTAATTAAAAAAATACTCTAGAACTAAATAACCAGAAATTCCCCAGTCAACAAAAAGGGAAAGAGAAGTAACACTGTGGCAGCCGTCTCCGAAGTCTTTAGAACCTTCCTGTATGTCTCAGAAGCCACCCGAAAGTGGTTTTAACCCAGGGTGTGGGAACGGGATGCCCCAGTCAGCTGGAAGCAGCCCGATGTACGCTCGGAGAAACAAAACTGCATTCTTGCCTCCCACCATCCTGGTCGCACGTCAGTGGAGCGACAGGGGAAAGACCCAGTAATTCAGAATTACTCAGGAGGAGATTTCAAAGAGAATGAGTGTATTTTCTGTATTTTGTGGAAACTGACCAACATCTTTACCCCAGAAAGGACAGGGAGATTAAAAGCACGGAGAGAGGGGCGCCTGGGTGGCTCAGTAGGTTAAGGCCTCTGCCTTCGGCTCGGGCCATGATCTCGGGGTCCTGGGATCAGGCCCCGCATCGGGCTCTCTGCTCAAGCGGGGAGCCTGCTTCCTCCTCTCTCTCTGCCTGCCTCTTTGCCTACTTGTGATCTCTGCCAAATAAATAAATAAAAATTTTTTAAAAAAAGCACGGAGAGTGCACAGAGCACACTTCTGTCTGCTCTGCCGCACTGTGTGTGTGCGGCCTCCCTGGAACTTTCTGAGAGCATAAATGTAAGCTCCAAGAGGTCCAGGAAGAAGCACCCCGTGCTCACAGCCCAGACACCTGAGCTCGGCTCCTGCTGCACCCGAATGCACAGTGAGACCAATCTTCCTCCCCGAGCCTTATTTTCTCACAAAGACACAGAAAGAGTAGAAGAGGATCAACTCTGAGGCTGACTGCAGCACTACAAATCTATGATCGTAACAGGGAATACTTGTCCCACAAAGTAGTACGGCCCACCAGAAATCAACAAGGCTAATACAAAACACCACAGCAGCAAGTGATGTCATTAGAAATTATTTTCATTTCCAAATATTTACACTTTTTTAAGAAAAATGTAAGATTTCTTGGAAACTGCCCCCAAAAGCTGCAATCTATGTGCAGTATTTTACACCTAGCTGATACACAAAGAAAGTTTCTTTAGTAGATTTGAAAATTAGCAAATAAAAAATGTAAGAAAGAAGTTTTATTGTCATATTTTATATTCTGGTTCATTCATGTATTCATTGTAAAACTGTGATACGAGGGAAACCCTTGTGGTTTTTACAAGTTTGGATAAGTTTGAAAAAGAAACCATTAAAAACATGGGCAACACATTCCACTTTCCTTTCTCTGACCTCCAGTTTGCAGCACGCGAATTTCAACCCCTCACATCGAGGTCCTGGATATCTAGGTCACTACAACTAAGTCCTTAACGGGAAAAACAAACAAACAAAAACAAAACAAAAAAAGGAAGGAAAAAAAACAAATGTAAGATGACAGGCAGGAGTCTAAGGGGTGATCCTGTGCAACTGTCCCTGTTTCTAGAAAACATCCCGCTTTAGATTTTTCCAGAGTGACTTTCACACATGTCATGTGCTGCCTTGTCCCATCAATCCCTGTGAAGAATCTGGGTGATGCTCACTTTACAAACCAGGAAAATGAGGTTCAGAGAAGGAAGCCAGAAAAGGGAATACAAGAGTAAGAGACGAATTAACCTTGGTCTCTCCTACTTAAAGCCAAAAGAAGCACGTGGGAGTGTTTGCAGAAAACAGAATGTACAGAGAAGATCTCTACCTTCTGAAGGAGAAAAAGGATTACTTCTCTTTAAAACCTGAAGCAAGGGGCACCGGGGTGGCTTAGTCAGTTGGGCGTCTGCCTTCAGCTCAGGTCATGATCCCAGGTTCCTGGGATGGAGCCCCACATGGGGGTCCCCATTCAGTGGGGAGCCTGCAGCTCTCCACGCTTGTGCGCGCTCTTTCTCTCTCTGTGTCAAATACAGAAATAAAATCTTTAAAAATTTTTTAAAATAATAAAAAAGAAAACCTGAACCAAAAAAGTAACTCCACTAGGGTATTTGTTAGAGAGATCAGCCAGTAGATTTTCACAACATGGAACATTCTACAGTGTACTGAATGAGTACTTAACTACCCTTAAGTCCTGGAAGCAGCTAGATCCCACAGAATGAGCCAATGAGAATACTAACCTGAATGAAACTGTCCTTTCCTATTACATCAGTGGGAAAATTAGAGAAATTTGGATTTCAGTTCTTAATTCAGTGCTTTCTTCACAATAGCATAATGCTTCCATGTGACTTATTAAATATTTACTAAGCATTATTCAACAAACAAAATGATCCATTACTGTATGTTCAAGTAAATCAGAAACCTTTTAGTAAGTTAAGGTAACAGATGCACATTACCTTATATATTGACTTATTTTTTTAAGTAAGCCTCACTATGTCCTCGCTATCTTTTTCCACTTTTCTAGTCAACAAGATTTCATTTTATTTAAATAATTGAGACATATCCATTGTTATCAGTGCAAACACACTTAAGGGGGCGTCACAGTTCCAACCAATTTCTACATAGCTACTTTCTACTTTACAAAAACAATGCCGCATGTCTATTTAACAAACTTGGGAAGACAGAACAAAAATTGTCACTTTTTTTTATTTAAAGGCCGTAATTTCCCTAATGAAGTAATTATGATGATAATGTTGACTTCACCTAGCATCCTCTTAGTTATGAACCTAATTACTCTGGGAAGTCTTATCTTGGAGTTCAGGAAATCAACAGTCTTTAAAAATGTATTTATAAAGGTTAATTCGCATGGGATTTTTAGTGAGTAGTGCAGTTGATCCCAACATCTATCTCACGTGAGATGATTATTAGCCCGAGCCAAATGCTACAATTCCACCTCCTTTGCTAATGTTCAGGAGAGAGTAGTCCCAAGTCAATTTGGACCAACGATACATAAAGAAGTCTCACTCGAGTTGTCAAGGAACGGAAAGTCAGTCTTTTTCCCACTAGATATCAACAAGAACTATATGGACCTGTTGCTCCTGTCCTCACAGTCACAGGAAGAACAAGCTGTAGGGATGAACCCAAGAGAGCCAAGGGAAGAGGAGAAAGAACAAACGAACTTGGGTGTCTCAGGACAGCACTGAGTTCAATCAGCCCACTCCGGAGCCTTCCTGGACTCGTGCGAATCACCCCCTTCTTTACTGCTTAAATGAGTTTCAGCTGAGATTTCTATTACTTGCAACAAAAAGCATCTTAACTGATAAAAGTAGTAAAACCAAGTCTAGGGACTATAAGTACCAGAAAGGAAAGAGACTAAAAACCTACATTATTACAAGAAGAATCACTCCAAAGTACTTCCTCCCTCATTAAATGGTTCAAATACCAGCCAAGTTCAGAAGGTTTTCTATAGAGCGAAGGAGCTCCATGACTCTCCCTAAAAAATATCTGACTTGGTAAACTATCAGAAAGCTACGGCATTTCTAGTCTTTAATTTTTTTTTTTTTTAAGTACAATCTACCCCTTAACGTGGGGTTCAGTCTCGTGACACCAAGATCACGAAGTCATCTCTACAGACTAAGCCACCCAGGTGCTCCCCCCCACCCTTTAAAATTTATGTTAACCTGTTCCTTTTAAAAAAAAAAAAAAAGTCACTGGGCACCCAGCATACTGCCAGGCTCTGGGGATATAGCTGTGAACAAAGCAAAACACCTGCCTCTGGACCTTCCCTGCAACAGGGAAGGAAATATAATTAACAAGTAAATAAATAGTTCCTCGTGAATTTTGTCCTACTGTATAAAACTCATAGACACCCAAGCAAGTTCCCTCATGACCAATAAGTATGATGAACAATCAGGGTAGAGACAAGCAAGACGACTTCATGAACTCTCCCACTCAGGTGAAACAGGTAAGGCCTAGAAAACAAAGAAAAAAACTGATCCGGGAAAAGAAAGCAGACCAGAATGGTGGAGATGCAAAAGGGAAAGCTGCAAAAAGAACCAGACTATGAAATCACCAAGACACACACGCACACACAAAGGATAAAGAAATGGAGGTGTAAACAGCATCTGTTTCAACTCTTCTGTAAAACACAGAGACCAGGACAAATGGGATGGTCTAGAACCCAAGATCTTCTGACACCTCGCTCTTAAAAACACCTACCTCAGACCAGAAGAAAACACCAAAGTTCCCAGCCCACATCGTGGAGTCCTTCAAAACCACAACTGCCTTTCCAAAACCCCCCAACACCATAACCCACATTCCAGGGCTGAGCTAAAAATCCAACTTGTCTCATGAGATGGCCAAATAGGCAACAAACACCCTTTTTATTACCTCAGACAGAAAAGGAGAGAGACTCCTGCATCCTTTCCTACGTCTTATAGGTAATAAACGAGGGCTTGTAAAGACAAAACTGATGAAAGAAAGTTCCCAAACTGATAAGTATCAGATTAAAACTTAGCATTAAAAAATTATCCCAAGTCTCAATCCTTCTGTACTCTGAAAGTCTCAAAGTATTATTAGACAATGAAATGGATTGACTTGGCTTCCTGATTTCCTCAGAAGAAACTTAAGGAATTGCTAGTTCCCCAATGAATCACTTCACAACTTCATGTAATAAGGGAAAGTAAATTAAGTTACCAGGATATGTCATAATAAGCACTTGACTAAATGGCCCCCTCTACTAGTAGTCAGTTTATATTATTTTAGACAGAATGATAGGCCCCTGCAATTTTTAAGTGCTACCCTACCCTTATAATATACCACATATTAAGATGATTTCAGACTTCTAATCATAGGGCAATAGGTAGCATCACTATTTGGAAGCCTGAGACCAATCCTTAATATCAAGAACAGAGTGAAGAGTTTTAGCCCAAAGCTGTTTTAAAATGTCTGTTTTTTAAGATACTTGGCAGGAAGTTTTAATTTTGACTAATGTAACATAATAAAAATAAATAAATGTAAACATTTAATCGGTTTGCAAATATTGAATTTGAGCACCTACTTTTTACAAAGGACCGTATCAGCCACAATTAATGCAATTTAAATATAGGAATTATCCTTAAATACATATGGGATATTGGGTTATTCTCGATCACAGAGGATGGTAAAAATGACCATGCCTTATAAACAGTGTCACCATATGTCCTTGCCTATGTCTCTTGTCCCAGCATTATTATGAGTGGCTGTCACTCTCAAAGGTGTCCCAGGTTGGTCACTGAATTACAGGGTTACCCCACCACAGTGGGGAAGCAGACAGGTGCTCTATGGCAGCTAGTTACCATAATGCCAAGTACAACTAGATCTTTTTTTTAATGTTGCAGATAAGACGAGGCTACCCCTAGATAAAATGTAAAGGCTCAGATGTTATATCAACACATTAAAAGCATTCTGTGATTGCTGAATAATAACTTTAAAAGGGATTTGTTTTCTTAATGCAAAAACCCAGCAGTCAAATATTCCATCGTTCCACGCTACCAGATTAATGGGTTGCAACTAACCCAGGCGGATCTCAACAGCCACGTGACCAAGGAAAGAACCAAAACACTGGGGCCACTTGCCAGACGGCCACAGAACAAAGGCCTAGCAGGTGGCCATCCACTGCTCCAAATTAAATCATGCTGCACAGAACATTATCCCCATCATTGTATAATGTTGTTTTTGTGTAATGTTACTCCTCACATCCAATTTTCAAAATTAAGACAAAATTGTTTTTGATGACAGGCAAGCCACAATGGGAGATAACAATGATCCAAATAACGTTGTTCGAGACTCAGTGAAAAGGGCCCCTCCCAAGTCACAGGAGTAATCACCAAACCCTACCCACTCCTCACCCCAATATTTGTTCAATGAAGCAGAGCCATAACTGGAACAAATCCCGAGGCCTAGTTAAACACCAGGTGGTATACTAGGGTAGTTTTGTTGTTGTTTTTTTTGTTTTAAGTAACAGATGGCTCAAACTTTTCATCTTTATGACATGCAGCATAGGACTTATGCAAGTGAAACTGTCTTCCAAGTACTTTGTACAAGTAATACAATTACTCGTGTGACTCATCGCTTCACATCATAAAGAGAACAGCAGGTGAGACAGATGCCGGACTCCTGGATTATTTATTACTTCTTATAATATATATCAATAATATACATAAGAACAGACATACACATATATATTTAAATACAGTTATTTACTTGAGGGTATTCTGCTTCCTCTGTTATGAGGGGGCTGAATTTAATGAATACTTAGGACTGAGTGGATAAAAGTAAAATGTTACAAATCTGAAATAAAGTCAGGACTAAGGAGAAGAGTGTGTCTAGTTTCACTAAATTTGAATTGTAGGATATTTTTCATGGACATGTCAGAGTGAAAAGTCGGCAGAAGCTGGTTGGGTCAATGTAAGAGCATCTGAAAACCACCTCAAATTCACCAGAAGCAGTTAAAAAAAAAAAAAAGCATAACGTAATAAAGCAAAAGAAGTTAGGTTGCACGATTTTTTTTCCCTTCCTTCCCCTTCTCCCCCGCGGCACAACATTCCAGCCAAGGTCCAGCCCGACAGCTTTGCCTCCCCACACCAGGTAAGGCTACTGAGGGGGGTGGGTGTCCCTTGATCAAGCGGCAGAATTAAGGTAAAGGAATCTTCACAGGACACGCCACAGGGCTGTAAGTGGAGAGGGCCCACCTGTCCCACCCCCACTGTCCTAGCCTTCACTGCCTCCTACCGTCCCGTCCAATGGGGAACAGATGGGTGCTCAGGGACATGCCCTCCCCATCACCTCATTTATCCTGTGGCTGCAATCAAGGGCTTGGGGACCCACAGGTAAGACTTGCCGCCCTGGGAACAGCAAGTGACAGAATTAAATGTCGGAGGATATGGACAATGGCCTCACCTGTAGGCCCAATGCTTAAAGCAACCTCTCTTTGAGCACAGATCACTTAAGCCACCACATGGGTAAAGCAACGCAGAAAACAAACAGAGCAGTAATCCCGAACAGATTCGAGAAGGGGTGCTCTACTGATACATGTAGACCAAGGACAAGCAAAGCTGTAACTTTTTACTGGAAATTAGATCTGCTTGAAAACCAGTACCAAAGTCCTCTAAAAATCCACGAACTATAGAGAGATTCCTGATACATTTTGGGTTGGCCTGAGAATCAAAATACCATAGATATTATTACTCCTAAGGAAAAATGCATCCTAAACTCCAGCAAGTCTTTGCAGAAGAACTTTTTTAACCGAACCCTGCTTCCATATGGGCACCTACCTTCCCAGTGAAATATTGCTCCGAATGCTACGTTTGCCTTGTCTTTGTGTGGTGTTTCAATAATCGTTACTAACTGCTGAGTTTCAGAAACCCGTACTGTTTCGAGTACAGCAGACTTATGATAGTTGTGATTGATGGTGTTTTTTATAAAATATATATTTGGTGAATAAGGTTAATCATCCTCTTGATTCACTTATTGATACCCATCTGTGTCAAAGTTGAAGGAAGCACCACAAAAATGTGCTCGGTAATATTAAAATAAATTAAAATACTATATATATATTGTCATTTGTGAAATGAAAAAAAAAACAAGTCAATTATTTTTAAATATCTACTTTTGCTAAAGCATATTACACAAGCCCTAAGTTAATTAGTTCACACTTGGGGTCAGGTACCTAGCATGCCTCACAGTTATAAATACCATGATCAGTGTTTCTACAATTTCAGGAACTTGACCGTTTTGTAAAACACTTCCAGGAAAAATTAACACTTGGAATAAAGCTGACTTTTAAATTTACAACTATTAATTATCAACCTACTTCTACTCTCCCCTTAACCCTAGTACAATGAAAAATTATTGCAGGCTATGCACATTTTAATTGAACGTGAATTGTTATTCTCATTTTAGTCAGACTTTCTGACCCATTTATTCCCAACCTCAGACTCTCTGTTACAAATTCACCGGATGGCCACCCTGTAATGGGTATTGGCACACCATAAATTCAACAACTCATCCAGGCCTCCAGGCACTGGACTATACCATGTAGAATTCCTTTTTGAAAGAGTAGATGACAAAGAGATTCACAGAAATGAGATTTAATTCGAGGAACAATGAGCAAATTAACTCTATTATTTCCTGACTTCTGGTCTACGGCATCTTCCATAGACCCTTACGCTCTACTTCTGTACTATTGTCACTGCACATAGAATTTAGCTTGGGTCCATGTGACTTCACCTCTCATCCAGAAGCAGAGCCTTGTGCATTGCGTAGAAAACAAACACACCTCCTCCCATTTCCCTCCGGCTCCTGTGACACCAACCACGTTGGCTTCTCTTTGTTTTCCCTTCAACAACCAAGCACACACCCATCCCAGGCCTTTTACACTGCTATTACCTCTGCATGGAACGTTCTTCCCCCAAATACCCCCAATGCCCATTACCTTATCCATCCAGGTGTCCGCTCATACACAACCTGATCAGAGAACTCCTTCCTGACCCCCTACCCAAAATAACACCCCCATCTCTCCCAAGTCCTTTCTTCCATTTTCTTCACGGCATCTGTTACCCAACTGAACACAGTCTATCTCTTCTCCAACTACAATGGAAGCTACTTTTAAAAGTCAAAAACTTGCTTTACTGACTGTTAACGTCCTCAGGACTTATGGTGCACTTGGTGCAGCTCCATAAATGACTGAGTAAATGAACGTTTGTAGCTCAAAAGTGCTCTGTGTTTTTTTTCCTCTGGCAGGAAAAGCAATCGAAATGCTTATTTCATATTTTATTTTATCCGGTGCTTCAATCCCAGTGCCTAGAAGAGTGCTTACTCTTGAGGCATTCAATAATCATGTTAGATGAATCCTGCAGTACAGGCCTGCTACTTTCAAATGTTCTCCAAATTGAAAACAACAATAAAAACGTAGCATTATTAATGTTTAATGTGATCATTAGATGAAAGTTCACTATTTCCCTAATAACTATAACTTTTGGCAGTTTGCAAAGTTTAAATTAACACCATAATGGACCATATGTGCACATCTGTGCATTAAATATATTCCTGAAAATATCATGTTTAAAGCTAATTAAATAACATCGTGTTTTTATACTGTCATTATACTCTTCCCTCCAAAAAAGCTGTAACCCAAACATAACCAATTTTTTAATTTTATTAATTTTTGCTAAAATTATATCATGTTTTGACTAACTATATTAATTCATGTTTTCCCATTAGCTGTATTATAATCTTCCCCAGAAACAGCTGTTGTAAATGACATAATAAAATCATAGCCCCACTGAAGTCCTAGGCATTATAAAATTTTCATTTCATTCAAATGGAAAAGTAACTTATATGAAATATTTGCAAAATCATCAAAAAGCCATATAAATTGTGAAAATCAATCACACATCTAATTCCCTTTGTTTTCAACAAAAATAACTTAGACCACATAAAAGAACTGGGGGTTTTTTGTTTGTTTTGGGGTTTTTTTTCTTTTTTGGACAGAACCTTCTACATCAAAATCATCGCTTTTTTTTCTTTTTCCTGTAAAATGCCAGGTAATAAATACTTCAGATTTTGCAAACCATATGGTCTCTATCACAGCTCCTCCCCTGTGCCCTTACAATGTCAAAGCAGCCACAGACGGTATATAAACTAATGGGTGCAACTATGTTCCAATAAAACTGTATTTACAGAAACAGCCAGTAAGCTAGATCTGTCTGCAGTGCAGTTTTCCAACTCCTGGTCTACACCACGCCTTCTGAACCAACTTCACTCAACAAAGCTCACAACAACCCAGCTTCCGAGTCCACTATGTGCCAAGTCAACCTACAGCAGGGGTGGATTTTTTCCCCATGTATTTAAGTAGTGAGATTCTCAGACGAATGAATCTCAACTCTTCCCCACTCCTCTTCTCTCTTCCTAATTAGAAACAAAGAGAAAGCACAGAGCTGGGACACCAAACAGTACCAGGGTATCAGGAAGGTAGAAACGGGCCTTTTCTTCTCTCCGATCTAGGAAAATTTTAATCTCTTGATCTTTCTACTTCTTGTCCACTTTGTAAAGGGTCTTGGTGCTGTCAGCTTCACTTACGTCACCCACCCTGGCAGTAGGCCATGATCTGCCTCGCAGTACGCCCAGGGCTTGAAAAATGTCTCTCTTCCTTTTTTACCTGAACTCTCATCCTTCGATAAAGCTGATCACGACTAAAAACAGGGAGACAAACTAGCTGACCACACTAAATCAAATGAAATGTGAATTAAAGGACAGGTAATCATCCAGAAAACTCCTCCTCCGGATACCTGGGATATTTCCTTTATTAAGGGTGGCTGGGGGAACATCACAACTCAAAGTTCTTGGGAGTCTCCAGTGAAGAGGAAACAACGCAAGAACACGGAGGGACAGAGCACAAGGCAAACCACCCCGACCAGATCAACACTCCGCCAGTCTCCCCTCGTGTGGTTCTTACCCCCAACGCGTGTCCACCTGTAATCCCACACGTCTTCCAGTCCGAGGGGCATCAACTCAAACGTGGGGAGGCAGGTAACGGAAGGGACTAAACCACAGGATGGTAAGGGCCGCAGCAAACAGAAGGACGGAGAAGGGGCCCCCGTCACCCAGCACCACCAGCTGCGGGAACGCAGGCCCAGTACTGCCATATCGTCCGTGTTTCTAAGGAAGCTAGAAACACAGATTCTTATGTGTGGGTCTGTCAAACTTTCGGAACACTGTGCAAGCCAAAGAAAATGTGTCTATGGGCTCGACAGGGCCCACCAGTCATCAGCTTTTTATTTCTGCTCTCGCAGAATCCTGTCCTTTCCAAACTGCAGCTTTCCGGGGTGAAAACACGGGGCGTGGAGGGGGAGCTGCCGCACTGAGCAGGATTCTTTAGGGATCAGTGACGAATCTGGTACTTTTAAGGTGGGCAACTGCCTGATGGAACCCAACGGCGATAAAATCACATCAAAAATTCACTTTATGGGGCGCCTGGGTGGCTCAGTGGGTTAAGCCTCTGCCTTCGGCTCAGGTCATGATCCCAGGGTCCTGGGATCAAGCCCCATGTTGGGCTCTCTGCTCTGCAGGGAGCCTGCTTCCCTCTCTCTCTCTGCCTGCCTCTCTGCCTACTTGTGATCTCTGTCTGTCAAATAAATAAATAAAATCTTAAAAAAAAAAAAAATTCACTTTATTCTCTTTAAGACCTAAAAAAATTACCACTCAGGTATTCCCAGACATAACTTCATACAAAAGTCAGATATGCTCATAGACTAAAAAGTTTGATGTTTTAGAAGTAGGTAATATAAAAAGTAAAAAAAAAAAAAAAAAAAAAAAAAGCCAGCCCGCCCTCCTCAGAGGTGACTGCTGAATACCATTTGGTGCTAGGTGATTTATTTCAGTCAGGGTGCAAATCAATTTTGGAATTCATCTATACAAGTTCCATCTGGCCCCGAAGCCATACAAAAGGTGGCTCAGTGGGCATTTTCTTTCTCAATATTCTGCATGTAGTTCTCCCTTTGCAGCTGGTATCTAGTCTGAATCACTAGAAACGTTCTGTGGCAGAAGGTGAATTTCATACTATAAAACAAATCTGAGCTTGCTGTGAAATTTAGGCTACTTAGCTCAGGTCAGACCTGTCACAGGTCGGGCCTGCCAGCTGCTGTGCGACTTCTGTTCTAGCTTCTGCCCAGGCCTGTAATTATTTACAGTTTTGCACCTGTCAAAATCTTGAAACAATGACTTCCCTTGTTCCTCGGGGTTTACACACAGTTAAATGTACTGTTTCAAAACTGAACACTTAAGGCATACATGCGAAAGGGGTCACTGGCGTTGAGGGTTTTTTTCACTTTTTTTTTTTAAGCAAAAGTAAAATAGAAATGAAGTGGAAAGCATAAATTAGGTTTTGATGGTTAATAAAATAAAGCAGCTATTTCCAATTTTCACGAGTACAGGAATTACCCATGAGTTGTTAAAAAAATAAAAATAATAACCAACACTTAATCCAGATGCCAGACCTCCCAAATCGGAATTTAGAGATGGGGAGGATGGGTACATAAATCTTTAACATGGGCTCAGGACAACACGGTTTCTAAAAGTACTGAGTACAGGGGTGCCTGGGTGGCTCAGTGGGTTAAAGCCTCTGCCTTCGGCTGAGGTCATGATCCCGGGGTCCTGGGATCGAGCCCCGCATCGGGCTCTCTGCTCAGTGGGGAGCCTGCTTCCTCCTCTCCCTCTCTCTGCCTGCCTCTCTGCCTACTTGTGATCTGTCAAGTAAATAAAAATCTTAAAAAAAAAAAAAAAGAAGGCAATTTTATTAAAAAAAAAAAAGTATTGAGTACAAATAATACAACAATATAACAAACTATAACCATCATAATAAGAGAGTGACTACTGTTACTGCTGCTGAATATATAAAATGGGGGGTGGCTAGTGCTTAAATGATTCCGTAGATGGGTAAAATTGAAGTACTAATAAATATAAAGGTGTATTAAAGAACTAATAAATCAAAAAATGTAAAGGCAATCAATGTTGGGAAAGCATTTCTTTGGCCTTCCTGACCAACCCCTCTGACTAGAGCTGATTCTGCAACAGAGAGACAGAGCTCCGGCTGGCACAGCTTCTCCTCTCCGGAGTTATGCAACTCTAGCCAGAAGGTGTGTATTTCTTTAAGAAATCAGCAGCACTGGGCAAACAGGGTGCATCTGGTGAACACATGTCCACGTACAGGTAAACACATGATTTCTGTAATTACTTCCAACACCATCTGTCAGGCAGGTAGTTCAAAACCTACTCAACAAGAAAGGCAGTTTGAAGTAATTTTTAAGCAAGTATACTTTTCATCTGCCTAATAAAAGTAAAGATCAAAATACAAACCTAGAAACCTGTCTCCTCTCTCCTGACTTTACCTAGGGCAGAAGCAAGGCAGGTTCATTCTTGTAACAAAAACACAGGATAATCCTACACTGGTTAAGAAATGCATGAATCTGATTAATTATCCTCAAAAGAAATTTTCTTGTGATTAAAAATGGCAGTAATTTATTCATCAGTAATCAATAACTAACAAGACTAGTCTCTCTAATGCATTAAAGCGTGTCACCTGTCTGCAAAACCACCTCACCACTAATTAAGGGATAAACTACTCCAGTGACAAATGCTTTGAAATGTTTCTCAATAACATTAACTCAGCTTGAAAAACATAAACCCAAATGCAAAAGAACACAGGAAAAGAAAAAACACAGCAGCAAAGGAAAAGGAAAAAAAAATCCAATTAAAGATTTTTCCCACTTCAAAAAAACTGGTTATTTGAGAGGCTTGTAAAAATTATTGCAGTTCTGCCTTAAAGTGTATCTATAAACCACTGGCCTTTTCATTTGTCTGATTTATATCAGTCAAGCATTTAAATAAAGTAAATATTACCATCTCACAAATATCCAAAGGGAGGCATGACAGGAATACCAAGAGCTGAATTCTCCTAGATAAATTTAAATTTTTCTTTTAGATTCAGTTCCCTTACTTGTCTTTAACACAATTTCCTCCATGGCAAAACTGACTGATTTAAATGCTGCTTTCCTGCTTTCCCCCACCTCTCCATTCTGAGAATGAAACATGAGAAATAAAATTGTTTAGTATGTACCTCTAATATGATATAATGAGAGTGGCATTTCACTTATGTGTCCTCTTGAAAACCTATGACTCCACTCTAAATAGGAGAAAGACATCAGACAAACCCAAACTGAAGGACATTCTACAAAACAGCTGACCTTCTAACAAAACAGTGCTCCTCAAAACTGTCAAAAACAAGGGTACTCTGAGAAACTGTTACAGACCAAAGGACACTAGGACAACAAGATAATTAAATGCAGTGGAGCACCCTAGATGAAATCCTGGGGCAGAAAAAGGACATTCGGGAAAACCAGTGAAATCTGAACACACTGGGGTGTTCAGTTAACATAATGTACCAACGTTAATTTCACAGTTGCAACAAATGCATGTAGTGATGGAAAAGGTACCAAGAGGGGAAACTGGATGAAGTGTATACATGAATGCGATCTCTGCAGCCTCTGTAGTAAAGTGAAAATTATTCTAAAAAAAAAAAGACTGTCTAAAAATTTGTTCACTGGAGACTCAACCAAAATCCACAGATCAGTCACTAAACTGCAGCCACATACAATATAAGGCTCTGGGGTCAAAGCGAGCACACAGGACCACCACAAAACTGAGGCTCAACTCCACTACTGATGGGAAAAGGATTACAAGCAGGTGTGTATGGAAGAGGGCGCCTCAATGACACAAGAATACAAATTAGCGAGGTGCCTGGGTGGCTCAGTGGGTTAAAGCCTCTGCCTTCGGCTCAGGTCATGATCTCAGGGTCCTGGGATCGAGCCCCACGTTGGGCTGTCTGCTCAGTAGGGAGCCTGCTCCCCCCCCCCCCACCGCCTGCCTCTCTGCCTACTTGTGATCTCTGTCAAATAAGTAAATAAAATCTTTAAAAAAAAAAAAGAATACAATTAGCGTGTGCTGTCACAATACTGGAACATAAAGAAAGAAGTGTTTATGTAGCTCAAATGTTAAGATTAAGGGCATTCAGTTGCTCTCTCAAGAATGCAAAGCCCAGGGCAATCAAGTTAGAATCCCCATTCCAGAAACAGCTACTATAATTACCTCATTATCAATATCTCTAATAAGAACCTTCGGTTGCTAATTAGCATACTGTCAGAAATGAGTTCTTATTGGTAAAAATCGTACTTGCTGGCTGGCAGAATTCTTGCTAAAAAAGGGTTTTCACTTACTGAAAGTAACTTGCTGGAGGGTCGGGGGAGGAGTGGGGTAATGGGTGATGGGCAGGAGGGAGGGCACGTGATGTCATGAGCACTGGGCGTTATCTGCAACTGATGAATCACTGACCTCATTATATGTTAATTAACTGAATTTAAATTGTAAAAAATTAAATTAAAAATTAAAAAGAAAGTAACAGTATTCAAGAAATGTAGACTGACTAATATCGTCAGAGAAACTACACACTTCTGAGTGAACAGGGCATAAGAATTAGTGAGCCGAGGGGCGCCTGGGTGGCTCAGTTGTTAATCCTCTGCCTTCCGCTCAGGTTATGATCTCAGGGTCCTGGGAACGAGCCCCGAATCAGGCTCTCTGCTCAGCGGGAAGCCTGTTTCTCCCACTCCCTCTGCTGCTCCCCCAGCCTTATTCTCTCTTTCTCTCTCTCTCTCAAATACATAAAACCTTAAAAAAAAAAAAAAAATTAGTGAGGCCGGCAGCCTTTACCCTTAGAGACGGCTCCCAAAACTTAAGCTCTAAAAGGTCCTGTGTCCAGTCATGGGTTTAGGAAGATTCTCTGCTGCTTAATGTCAAAAATGCAGGTAACAGAATCCTACTTCTAAAAGGTCACTGGGTCGCCTGGAAGAACCCTTCCTACAAAGTGGTACTCGAGGCACTTACGACCACAGAGATCTGAGCCCTCAGCAAGCTGATGCAACAAACTGTATTGGTTGCTTTGGGCGTGCTTCCCCAATGAAAGATCAATATATATCTCCATGTGGACAAATGTGATGTGAGCCTTGCATACAAGATCCTCCCCCACCTTGAACTTGTTTGGCAAAAACTACGTGTTGTGAATGACAAAGCTCACTTATGTCAAGTCGTCGTACAGAAAGAGCTTCAAACTTGACACACAGGCATGGCCTTCCAAAACGGTAACTGAAATTGTAGGAAAACTTGAGTGTTTGTGAATGGGCTTCTTTTTGGTAGGGAGGGAAGTGTCCTTAGGTTTTATCAGATTATTGAAAGAGTCTGTGACTCAAAAAGTATTAACAACCATAGCCCTGAGTAATGAACAACCAACTATTGTTTTTTTCTATTAAAAATCAGTTTTCCCTTAAAATTACACAATTTATATCCCTCCCCCCTTGCAAAAAAGTGGCCTTCCAGTTTCTTCTAAATACCACATCCAATTTTATCTGTTTTTGAAACGTAACTATTAGGAAATACAATTTACTTGACATTTCAAACATCTCTCCCAAAGCAGAAGCCAAAACTTTCTTCGAGCAGCCATTATTTGCACACAATGACAAACTGTGCCTTTCTTTAATGTCAGACCATTTTATCTGAAGACGTGAATCACTTGTACATCTCAGTAGAGTTAGGTTTTGCTCTATTTTTTAAACACAGTCCCTTATTTCAGCCATGGTTTCACAGCATCTTCACGCTAGGGGAGTTTCCAGTTCAGCCAACCCTGGGAAAGAATGACCAATCTTCTCCCTTTGGGTACCTCTTTGGTGAATATTATTTCATCTCCAACGACCTGGCACAAGGAAGCCATGTGCTACAGAGTCACCAGAAATGCTGCTCAAGGTGAGAGTGCCATCTCGTTAGCCAAACTTCTGATCAGGCAACGCACACACAGTAACTGTTTTGAGCCCTCATGAGCAGACACGGAGAATGTTATAATGAATGACAACTGAACATCATGAAAAATGGCGCGGAGTCCTCACATCATACACTGTTCAGCACATACTGGCTGAGTCAGGTCCTAACTGCGGAACGCTGGAATGAAAACGGGCGGCAGAAAGGATCATGGATTACTTATCAGAAGTTAGTAAGAAGGTCACATAGCACTGACTCAAATGCTACAGAAGCTCTTATTCCGTGACAATACCTTTCAACTTAATAGATCTTCCATTAGAAATAATTTTAGAGCTACCTGGTCAAAATTTAGACAATTTTGTTAAAACATTTAAAACACCTTTATTTTTTTTTTTAAGATTTTATTTATTTATTTGACAAACAGAGATCACAAGTAGGCAGAGAGGCAGGCGGAGAGAGAAGGAAGCAGGCTCCCTGCTGAGCAGAGAGCCCGATGTGGGGCTCGATCCCAGGACCCTGGGATCATGACCTGAGCCGAAAGCAGAGACTTTAACCCACCGAGCCACCCAGGCACCCCTAAAACACCTTTAAAAATAAAACATTTTTTCCTTAACTCTGAGCATGCAACAAAAGGAGTTCAAAGCACAAATGTCTGTCTCCTTGCTCTAGAGACAGCCAGAGGAAGATGTCCCTTTGTTCAGCAAACTACTAATTTCTGTTTTCTCAAAACCGGGCTTTATTTTCTTCCCTAATTTCAGATGCCTTTAGTGATATGATTTCGTAAAGAATTCCCGGTCTGGCCTGAAGACCTCTTGGGAGCCTCGCCCAGGAGTGCAGGTAAAGGCTGAGTAACCTGGAATTCTCCTTATTTTGTCAGGACAACTCTGGAGCCACGCGGGTTGTACGACTTCGGGGAAGAACACTATTTTGATTTTAGGGGACTCCTCGGGATCAGTCTTTAAAGGAGGAAGGCCCCTCGGGTGTGCCCGCCACAGAGCCGAGGAAGGCAGTGGCGGCTTTCTTAGGTCTATTTTTAAGGCATCAGTGAATCCACTTACAAGAGGCATGTGGAACTGTCAAACTGACAAAACAGAGAGTAGAAAAGGGATTACCAGGGACGGGGAGCAGGGGTGGGGATGGGAGGTTATTGCTTAATGAGGGATGGAGTTTCGGTCTGGAGGATGAGAAAGCTCCAGGGATGGGTAGTGGTGATGCCTGCACAGTAATGGGAATGTACTTAATGGATTTTTAAAAATGGTTAAAATGGCAAATTTTATGTTATCTGTGTTTCACAAGAAGGTATCCGTGAAAACCAGGAGGTCCTGCACACAGCCTCGTGCCGCACGGACGGCAATCCGGAGTACATCTGCACGGCCAGTGGAAAAGGGAGCAAAAGAATGATGGCGGGAGCAGGACTGATGGCTGAGGAGCGGGGTGGTGCAACTGAGTCAGCAGAGAGCGAGAAACCAGAGCTCCCTGCAGTGTAGAGACACTGCTTCCCCCAACTATAAACTGACCACTAAGCTCAGCTCAAAAAGAAAATGGTGTGTATTTATGAACCTTTGGATGGACCTGAGCAGTAGTCGAGGGCGATTCTGAGAGCAAGCCCTTGCCCCACCTGGAACAAAAAGGAACATTACGGAGAAGAGATCCAACAGATAAAAAAGGGCCACTGGAAGATGGACCAAATGTCCTGGATATCTTCTAAGAAATAATTCTGGATATTGCTGTCAGTATCAAATTTCGTCTAGAAGCACGAGAACATCTAGTTCCAAAGGCACTGACTGCACAACTTGATTTTTCTCCCACAGTCCTTAGAGACACACACTGTGTATCTCTAGCTTTCAAAACTACTTGGCTGAAAAAGAAGCAGCTGGGCATTACACAGGGACTTGAAAAGATTTTCTATTTCGCATTAGAGGTAAAAAGCACTGGAAAAGGCCTTCATTCTGGTTTTTATGTCTGTCACCACAAGGAGTCAGGACATATTTCATTACCTTCGTGGGCTGTTTGGAGAAAGGGCAAAGGGTCATCTCTAGCCCCGGTTCCTAGGACCTCTGCCCAGCTGATGCTTCACCACAGAATTAATATAAACATGGAGAACATGCAGACGATGTGGGAGTAGAACCTTCTCTGCACAACTCCAAGGATGGCATGCTGATGCCCTGAGAGAGGGGTCCACTCTTCTCTTTCTGTGGAACTCAAGGGGCTCTCCCTGCCTCCAGAATTCAAACTGTGCCTCCTAGGAAAGTAGCCGGAGGCTCTCGGAAAAAACTCTTGCCAAGCATGACTGTTTACAAGTTAGTGAAACAAGGAACTCTCCTGAGGTTAGCTCCTCCAAGCTGAAGTATAACTAGGTCTTATGAAAAGCTTTTAGGGTAGACTTCAAGCACCCTCATTAAATGGACGAGACGTGACAAGAGAAGGTAATAGCATGTCCGTGGTCTTGACCTCTCAGGAAGTCACGGGCGAGAGATTAAGGCTGCTCTTGCAGGTGGGGCTAGGAAGACATCAGTAGGAGGCACGGTAACTAAGGAGAATTAAGTACAGAACATCTGTCTTGGAAGAAACGCATCTATCTGGAAAGGTAATTTGGTCATTTGTCCTGTTCTTCACTCTGTGTTTCTGAGAAAGAGGAAAATGGTTGTTGTTCTTCTTGTCTTGATGAAACACACAGTTCAAATAGCTGTTGTTGTTGTTTTAAGAAAAAGCCTGAAATCAATACAGCTTTTACTGCATCTTTCAAGTATCACAAATAAGTCTGAAAAATCATCCGGCATCTTGCTGATTCCAGACGGCTTAGATCTTACTCATCAGCATGCTGAACTGCTTGTTTTTCAGAAACACAGACACCAACCAAAGTTTTTCTGATATCCTCATTTTTAACTGTTGTGGCTTGCGGAATCAAAGTGGCTGAGTTTGATACAAGTTCGATGTCATTTCCTTCGAGCATTAACTCATGTCTCTGTGTTTGGGATACCGAATAAGCAACACCTGGCCTCATCCGAACCCCACAGATGTACTGTTGGCCCAAGAAATTCCAGAGTTAAACAGGAGAGCCATTCTCCTGAACAACAGCTCTGATGCGGAAGCATACACGGACCCCATCCTGTAGTGGAAACCCAAGGCACTGCCCTCAGCCATGTTCCGTACTTGACCGGAGAGAGTGCGAACAGTAGCCAGCTCTGCTCTAGCCCCGCCATTTGTCAAGTCAGAGCCTCTTCTTCTTCCCAAGGAGACTAAGTTCTACGTCAGTGGACTGACGTCCCTTCCCAGGGTTCCTCTAGGGACCTTCAGAGTAACAGTGTGTCCCTTCAAGGTGGTATGGACGTTTTCTGGAAATGTTGACAGTCTCACTGCTGAGAACGGGCTTCACTTGCAGTTGATGTGGCCAAGAGCTCGGTGAGAGTTCTGTAAGTTTAGACTCAGAGGGATTTCAGTGACCTGATCTGAATAACAAGAATAACCTTATCTCAAGTGGCTAAAGTATCTGAAATGCCGTCTGACTAACCAGAAAAGGCATAAATATTTGCGCACTTAATATATGTGTCATGGGAATGAGAAGAGAGGATGACACGTGAGAGGCTGCCCTAGAGCCTGGAGGGCCACCCCCTCCGATGGCAGCTAAGATCTCACGCCTTGCTCTGTGGCAAGTTCTTAACCCTGTGGGCAGCTCCAATGTCTCTTAATTGTGACCCCTTAAAATACTGTTTTTCCAAATTTGTCCAGAAGGTTTTGTTAAAGGAAGACTTACCTTCTGGCCTGCTAATACCACCACTAATAACACCCTAAAAAATAAAGCCTCAAAAGGTAAGGTGTCCTAAAGGAAAAAAGGCAAAATGATAATTACTATAAAATCTCAGAGCCCTATTCCCCTGCAGTGAGCTTCTACACTGGCTTTCACTTTAGTCTTCATGATTTTCAAACCATAAGAATAATGAAATTTCAGAGTTCCAAAAACAAACTAAGTCCTCTGCGACCCAGAAAGAAATTCTCTGTAATACCAATCAAAAACCCAGAGCAGTTCTGAACATTACAGATAAGCACTTAAAAGAAGATGAAGAAAACCAGAGACGAATTACCCTTATTTCTTAGTTGTAGACAGAATTCACAAGATGCCCTGATGTCTGGAACTCCAAACAGAAAACTACCTAAAACAGTTATAAAACTCCAGGTGAACTCTGAGGGTCAGTAACAAACCGAGAATGCTTCCATGCTAGTCATTTCAGAAGTCTTTAGTCGTTTTGACATTTTTCAATTCAGAGTAAAATCCTGGCAAAGAAAGAGTGTAAAGTGTCCTCGACTTCATGTCATCATATGTCCTCTATGCAGGCTGACTTGGAGGACAAATTTTTTAAAAAGGAAAAACTCAGGGCACTGGGTGCCTCAGTCCGTGGAGCATCCAACTTAATTTTGAATCAGGTCCCGCTGTCTGGGTCGTGGGTGAGAGCCCCATGACAGGCTCTGCACTCGGCGGGAGTCTGCCAGGGGTCCTCTCTCTCCCTCGGCCCCTGCCCCTCCCCCTGCTCATGCGCTCGCTCGCTCGTGCTCTCAAATAAGTAAATAAATCCGTAAAAAAATAAATAAATTTTAAAAAAGGAAAAACTCCTAACAGGTAGACAGTAACCTTATGTAAACATCCCAGTGTCCTGGTATTAACAACAAAAGCAGTACCGTGGCTTCTCTACTCTAGGGCTATGTCCTTCCCTGGCTTCTCTACTCTAGGGGTATGTCCTCCCCATTTTGGAGACAAGTAGGAGGAAAGGAAAAAACAAACAGACTGAGGCACATACTAAGCCACCCTTACACTGCCGTGGAGCCCACACTACGGTATGTGATACGCGTTGACCACAGGAGGGCTGCTGTCCCCGCTTTCCGTAGCTACGACTCTCACATCCCTCTGAAGACACACGGGCAAGAGAGGTGGCAGGGAGACAAACTGGCAAGCGCTGAGGCCACTGCTTAAGAGCATTAATAAGGAAGTTTAATAAAACTACAGTCAAGTAAGTGTGTGTGTGTTTGTTCTGCCAGCTCAGACTTTCACGCAGGCTGGTCCTCCTGCTCCCCTTGCCTCAGACCACCATGCAAGGCAAGCTGGATTATCCATCACCTCTCGGCCCCGCCAAGCAGAAGGCAGGCCGGCCCCGCCACGCCATCTGCACGCGCACCTGCGCCCAGCAGCAGCGGCTGCTCACAATCTGCCAGGCCAGAGATGCCCTGGCCCAGAGGGCACCACTGCGAACTCAGAGTTTCCGCAGGAACTAGTCCAAGGATTCAGAAAGAAAAGTTGGAGAGGGCCAAAGACAAGAGACAGGACGACAAATGGTAGCTTATACATGCGAACCACAAAACCTCTAGGGCAGGAATCATAGAGCATCTAACTCACCTGTAGTTCCTAAAGAATTTGAAAGTCATTATTGTCTATATTTCATTTTATTTAAGAAATATAAGTCATTATTTATGAGCTAAATAATTAGAGCATACCACAATCTCAATTTCCTTTTTTTTTTTAATACTCATGAAAGTACTCAAGCAGACAATAGAGGGTACACAAGGATATTATTAAATTCATACTAGATCTGCAAAACCTTTTCTCAAAATTCGAAAGTAAAATTTAATCTTATTACTGTTTGCATGAGCATGATAAAGAAGTCCTAAGTTTGAAAGTTCTCTTATAGCTTATTCTCAATATACAAGAAGCTCATATGCGTATACTTGAAAGACATGAAATCTAAAATAAAGACAATACTAATGGTAACTAACCCAAATATAAAAATATTAATTTCAATGGTTATCAAAGAGACAGATATTAAAACGATGAGCTAACATCCCAATCCCCATTAAATTAGCAACGGAATTCCAGTGGCACAGGAGAGTAAAGCACCTCCCCCTGACTCTCACACATGACTAGTAAGGAGGTTGATGGGTGCATCTCGTCTAGAGAACAATGAGACAAAACATATCTAGAGTTCTTAAAATGCTCATTCTCTGACCCCAAGCTCCACCTCTGAGAATCTGATCTGCTTAGTATATAATAACCAGAAACGAACACAAAAAATTATACCCGAACTTGTTGATTTATTTGGTGGTTATAATATAATTATTTCAGCAAGTGATATATGGGATAAAACCTAAGTACTTGGCCAAAGAATGTACATAAATAACAGATCTCTAAAATGAAACATTATGCAGCCATTTAAAATTAATATATCATGGGTTAAACTCATTTTATTCAAGTACGATACAAAAATACTACAAAACAATTTCCTTTATGTCAAAGAGAAACAAATACAGAAAAAAGATTAAAAAGTCATATGCCAACATCTTAACCATGGTAACCACTACATAAGGGGGTACAGGTGACTTTTAAATTGTATTTCCCAAATGTTCTACAATCTGCAAGCTACCATTTTATAACTGGCTAGTAAAATAGTTTGAAAAGTCTATGGATCAACAACCAAAGGTATTTTTAAAAATCATCTATTTTATTTTATTTTTTTTAATCTTTTTTATTTTTTAAACAAACATTTTATTTATTCATCTATTTTAAACACTAAGATCAGCTTCATAAAACATGAGCCTTTTATAATAAATACAGAGTTTCTTATTCAATTCTGAATGATTCCTAGATAAAGTATCTATGACTTTGAAAATCAATGTCACAACATAAGCCTTTAACAAACAAAAATCAATGACAAAGAAAACACAATTTATCCCCAGGTGGAATTATACAACAGTCATAAAATGGACATTATGGTTTTTTCCTCTGTGATTTCCTTTCCCTAGAAATAACTGTGAGAGATGAAAGAACCATTTTATTAATTCCAACTTTGAAGAGGACAAGACACTATTCATAAGCAACTTTCTGCTAACAGATAAATCTCTAAGTATAAATACAACTAGGAATTTTTTTTAAAAATTTTTTAAAGATTTTATTTATTTGCTTGACAGAGATCACAAGCAGGCAGAGAGGCAGGCAGAGAGAGAGGAGGAAGCAGGCTCCCTGCTGAGCATAGAGCCTGATGCGGGACTCGATCCCAGGACCCTGAGATCATGACCTGAGCTGAAGGCAGAGGCTTAAGACACTAAGCCACCCAGGTGCCCCTTTTTAAAATTTTTTTTAAAGATTTTATTTATTTATTTGACAGACAGAGATCACAAGCAGGCAGAGAGGCAGGCAGAGAGAGGAGGAAGCAGGCTCCCCGCTGAGCAGAGAGCCCGATGTGGGGCTCGATCCCAGGACCCCAGGATCATGACCTGAGCTTAAGGCAGAGGTTTAACCCACTGAGTCACCCAGGCACCCCACAACTAGGAATTTTTAACGAAATTCTGGATTGTAGGGCTCTCTACTGGACCTACACTAACTATAATGAAAAGAAAGCATCAGAAATGTACCAAGTTTTTAAAAAGTGAGAGAGAGAAACTGGTCTAAGAGAGAAACTGGTCTAAGTTTTAACATCTTCTGAACATGTATGGGTCTTTGAAGTGGGACTGACCCAGGTTTGAAAAAAACAACTCCGTCACTTCCCAGCAACGCAAACCTGGGGGAAGAGACTTCATCCCTTAAAACGTACCTGCAGATGTGCTTCTGCAGGTTTAACGTAAGGCTAAGTAATCAGAGTATGCAGGAGTACCTCACACATTACTCAATAAAAGACAGCTATTATTTTCCCTCAGAAGCAATGTTTACTGGGTAGAAGCAAGGAGCAAAGAGCATAATAGAAGATTTGAATCAATTCACTAGGCATCTGAGAGGCCCTGCAGGACACTGGGCACATTGAAGGAAACCGGAGCTTGCAGTTTGCAGGGAGAAAAAACACAAGCTAGCAAAACCTTACAGGGCAGCTACGTAAGCACAGGCTGCTCTAAAGACCTACAAGTTAGGAAACTTCACGGGGGCTGGAGCTTAAGGAAGACTTTAAGAGAGAAGTGCTGTTAGAGCTGGATACCAGAAAAATAAATGTTATCCAGTCAGAGGAGGAACGGAACATCAGCCATGTGGCCTGCAAGATCGGGGAAAGGAGGCAGGATGGATGCTGTCCCAGCAGCCACACCAGGGGGTCCACACAGCCACCTGCCGCTCATGCAGGAAAGGGGAGAGGAAGGAGGGCTGCACCCCAGAGAAGAGCGTTCCTGCCCCTCCCACCTTGCGGTTTCTCTCCGGCGCCCTCTACTGACAGAGCTAATACTGCAGAGACTAACAAGGGGAGAACTACTTCAGGGTTGGCTCCTGGTCCCATAAAGACTGCACAGGGGGCTGAGAAACTTTACATTGGTAACTGGCATACTGTCTTTCCTCTCAAGATAAGGACCAGGACTTGGTCTTCTTTTTTTTTTTTTTTAAATCTTTGGCCTCTAGGGGCGCCTGGGTGGCTCAGTGGGTTAAGCCGCTGCCTTGGGCTCAGGTCATGATCTCAGGGTCCTGGAATCAAGCCCCGCGTCGGGCTCTCTGCTCAGCAGGTAGCCTGCTTCCTCTTCTCTCTCTGCCTGCCTCTCTGCCTACTTGTAATCTCTCTCTGTCAAATAAATAAATAAAATCTTTAAAATAAAATAAAATAAAATAAAAAATAAATCTTTGGCCTCTAACACAATGTCTGCCACAGAGTAGGAATTCAATACATTTGCAAAGCAGGGTAAAATGGAAAGAACACAGAATTCCAATGCAGGCAGATACCGGACCAGGCTGTCCAGTCACAGAGTAGGGGGAAGGGGAAGTAGTAGAGGGAGTAAGGTACCCAAATAAGCAGCAGGGAAAAAAATGGATTTCCTAAAGGTGGGCATGCACAGGGCTGTTTCTACCTAGAAACATTTCGGACTCCAGATCACACTTTAACAGTATTCTATAATGTAATGTCCAGGGATTCATCCATCCTGAGAGGCCATCCTTTCACGGAACTGTAAGTGCATTCATGACAACTAAAAGAACTGAGCTAAAGCGGGCCACCAGGAAAGACACGTGAGCTAAATATTCCCAATCACTGTGACGCAACAAACACAACTGAAGCCATGTACCCTTCCCAACCTGCTTTTTCATTGCTGATTGTTCATTTCAGGCACTAAATCATATCCTTGGTATCAAAGACTGTTATTTTCTTAAAATCACATCCCAATGTTGGAAAACTTTGATGGTAAGAACAAGATGCCTCTTTGCAGGTTAGCAAACAAGAAACACAGCTTTCAACGCTGCCCTGTTACAAGGAGCCTCACCTTGCTGAACAGAAACATCAGTGTTAAATTTCATCTTTCAGTATTTTTTAAGGCAAAAGAGTCGATCCAAAAGTGCTTTGTGATGCCAGCTTTCTACATAAAGCTACTTGCAGGAAGTAAAGATTTTCTTTCAGTCAGAATAAAGGGAATCACAGATGTAGACGGTGACAGACAACATTCAGTGTTCATAAAGTCTTGCTTATTGAAAGAACAAATCCAGACAAGTGACAACCTGCCCTAGTTTTAACCATCTTATAAAAAAAAAAAAAAAAACTAGCCCTAGAATCGTCATGGTTTAAGCAATGAATGTAAAGAATCCAATACTGCTAACAGTGTTTTCTGGCAGGAAATTCATCCTCAGTTTTTCTTGGTTTGGCACACATTTATAAGAAAACTAACTTCAAATATAATGTCTTTTTTTTTTTTTTTTTAAGTAATCTCTGCCCAAGGTGGGGCTTGAACTCATGACTCTAAGATCAAGAATCACATGCTCCTAACACGTGGAGACTAGAATTAGTCTCCACAATAAAAAGTTTTTAAAATTCAATGTAGTATATTCTAAAAGATGTTCATCCAATAAATTTCTAAAGCAATGTTCATTCATCTTTCAGGAACTACAAAATTTAATTATACCTGAGTCCATCCAAAAGCCATTCAACACAGAAGAGAACTGTATCTAAAGATCTGGTCGAAAGAGGCTTTGTCAGCTCTTTTTCAGAAAGGGTCCATGTCCCCAGTGCCTCTTACAGTATCTAACAGGAAAGAGCTGAGTGACAGCATTTGCTCAAGAAATGGCTAAAAGGATCTCCCCACGTGGTAGTCTATTCTACGAGGTGGCCAATGGCATGGACAACAATGCCACTCATTCTCACTCTGCTGCACATCCACCAGTTACTAGTGGGAAAATAATTCATTTATTCTATCCACCACTACTGATCATAATGAACCCTTTGTCAATTAGTTCCAAACAGAACAAAACACTACCCACATATAATTTCCATTCCTCATAATAAGCTAGGTCTTGCCTGAAGACGGCGGAACCTGAATGGGAGCAGTTAAGAATAGAATTTTAAAAAAAAAAAAAAAAAAAGGTTTTTGTTTTTGTTTTTGTTTTTGTGTTTTCCTGCTCTGTCTGGAATGTTCTTCTCTTACTGACTACGAATAAGTATTACAGAACTCACCCGATGTCTATATTTAGACTTACGCTTTCAAAGGGCCTTCCTGACCAGCCCACCCCAAAATGACGCCATCTAAATATAAATATCCATCCTCACACTCAAGTAAAAATTTAATAGGGAGTATTGAAGAAATGTGGTAAAACAATCAAGATAATAAAAATGAGATTAAAAGAAAAGCTAAAAAATAACATCAGAAGTGGTAGAATTAGAAAACAGGAAAGAAGGAATAACATTCATAAAACTGGAGTCCCAACAGAAAAGCAAAAAAAACCCCCCAATAAAAAAAAAAAAAAACACAGAGGGGGGTAAAACAGACATTTAAAACTATAATCCAAGAAAACTTTGCAGAAATAAAAGATCTGAATCTACATATTTGAAGTGCCAACCAATGCTTGGAAGAATTTACCTGAAACAGTCAACTCCCAAATAAATCTTAAAAAACTCTTGGGTTTCAAACATAAAGATAAGCTCAAGGCCTCTAGCAAAAAAAAAAAAAAAAAAAAAAAAAAAAAAGATAAAACAGGGATGCCTGGGTGGCTCAGTCAGTTGAGTGTCTGCCATCCAGTCAGGTGGGTCCTGGGATCCAACCCCACATCAGGCTTCTTGCTGAGAGGGGAGCCTGCTTCTCCCTCTGCCTGCCACTCCCCCTGCTTGTGTGCTCGCCCTCTCTCTCTCTGACTAATAAACTAAATAAAATCTTAAAAAAAAAAAAAAAGACACAACAATGAACAAAGGCAAACGAATCTGATTGGCATCAGAGTTGTCTAAAACAAAACACAATGCAGAGCAACAAGGGAATGGCACTGTTTAGAAATTGAATAAAAGAAAATATGAATAATGGATTTTATATCCAACCAAGCTGTCCTTCAAGCATCAATGCCTTGTAAAAACTCTAACAGAAGAATCACTATCCTTTCTCCAAGAATCTAGCTTAATGCACCTATCATATGAAAGGAAAAAGAGTGATAAGACCGTTCATACACATAACTAAATCTATGATGAAAATAAAGGTGGAGACATTAACCTTTGAAAGTTGAAGATTGATATGCAAATGTTATATGACAAAACGGAAGTAATGCAAAAAGAACGGGAAGAAAAGGGAAAGGAGTTGAGAAAGTAAAATAAGTTCTTTGGTTGGCAAAAGCCGGAAGTTAAAAGGTACCATATTAAACTCTAACACAACAGAAGGTAAACAATTCAATGGTGACAGAGGATTACAGGCATTTAAGAGGTACAGAGACAAAGGTAACCACAGAATAATATAAATGTTCCTAAATAACATGTCATTAATTTAAAATAAAATATATCTCATAGAGAAACACAGCAAATACAAAATAATGTAGAATTATAAATACGACCACAGACTTGCGACCACATGTATCAGCCATATCAACAGAACAACAAGATTTCAAATATGGCTCACAAAGCAAGACCCAACTCTATTCTACATATAAGAGACATGTCTAAAGCACAATTCAGAATGGCTAAAATCAAAAGGGTATACAAAGCAGAATTCAAGCCAAAATACTTAACCATGAAAAGAGCACTTTAATCCTGAAGCCACAATTGACAACAAAATTGTAACTTATAAATATCCATGAACAAAATAATGCTGCAACCACCCCTTATAAAACTAAACACAAGTCAGAAATATGAAAGGATTTCAGTCTAATACAGAGCTGCATGATATGAAATGGAAAATATCCCAAAAGAACCCGCAGAAAAAGGGAGCTAGCTGAAAGACATTTCCAGTAAATGCTGATTTACAGAAGATAGAGACTTATCTCCTATCCAATAAATATCCTCCAAGAAGTTCCCCCTCGAGCCAATGAGCTTACTGCCAACGTAATGAGGCAAGAGAGATAAATTAAAGGATAAAAACTGGTAAAGAAGAAAGGAACATCTATTTGCAGATGAAGCAACGATGCATCTAGAAAATCCTACAAAAATGTATAAAAATTGATGATAAAAAATTAAGTTAAAATATAAAATAAAGTAACAACCACCTTTGTAGGCACAACAATAACCAAGTTGAGGACAAAAAATAAAATCTTCATCAAAGGTAGAGAAAGCATTTAAGATAGCAAACAAAAACCATAAAATTCTTAGGGATAAACTTCACAAGCTATATCCCAAACTGATATTGGGAAAAAGACTAACGCACTCCTGAAAGTAAGAGAAGCAGATCTGAATAAACGTACCCTCTTCTATCCTTGGGTGGGATGAATCAACATCATAAAAATATCGGTTCTCCCCAAGTTAATTTATGATTAATTTTTATTTACCAGGAAAAGTACCAATCGCTTTTGTCATGGAGTTAGAAAAGTGATAATAAAGTTCATTTGAAGAAACTGATGTGCAACAATAGTGAGAGAAAAAAAAAAAAACACGAAAAATGGAAGACCACAAAGAGAGATTAATACCACGAGAAAACTCCACGAGATATCATAAATAAAACCTCCATAAACACAGAGTGGACGGAACATAAGTAAACAGACCCGTGGCATAAGGCAAGAAACTCAAGTTAGACGTAGGTCAATCTGGAAATGTAACGTATGATAAAGACGGCATCTTGAAACACTGGGGAAAAGATGAAATGTTCAATATCGAACAGTGGGACATTTAAAGAGCTATGTGGACAGGATGAAAGCAGAGCCATAGCTCAACAGCGTCTAACACACACACCCCAAACAGATCGGCGATGCAAACACGAACGAATGAACCCAAACAAGCACGAGAGGAAACCATGAGTGTCAGCTTCCAGAAAGGCTATGGTCGAATTAGGATTCGATATCCAGGAAAAACTGGAGAAAAACATTTTATAAATGTATGAAGTATTTTACGTGTCACTAAACACCATAAGCCTAGTCAAAAGACAATTGAAAAACTGGGAGAATGTGTCTGTTGTGACACATATTACAGACAAATTATCTGTAATACATAAAAAACTTCCAAAAACTGAGACAGCGGATAAGAAATAGGAAAACAACATGAACAGTTAACTAAGATATAAAAATGGCCAAACATAGAATAAGAGAAGGCAAGAAATGAAAGTGGTCACCCTGGGGACACCATGCTCCCCTACACTGTTTGAGAGGCTGCAGAAATGTCCAAGGTTCACACGTTGCCCTTTAAGAATGCAAATCAGCACAACCCTTTTGAAGAGCATTTCGGTAATATCTCTACGTGCACTTACCTTTCAACCTAGCAATCTCCACTCTAGAAATGTATCCAGAAGACACCCCTCCAACAACATAAAACATCTGTGTGCCAAAGTTTACTTGCTGCAGCGTTATTCGGAATTACGAATTAATGGAAACAACCTAAATGTCCACACAAAGGAATACCACAGATTAAACCCTGCTGCGGCCACAGTGGAGGAGGGGACAGCCACATGGAAGAACGGGGACGATCCCTTACCACCTGATACAAAGTTCATAGGCTATAGTACAGAAGAAAAGAATATCCAAAATATGTTATCAGTTAAGTTAAAAAAAAAAAAAAAAGGGAAATTTTTTTTCAAAAGATTTTATTTATTTATTTGACAGATAAGAGATCACAAGCAGGCAGAGAGGCAGGCAGAGAGAGAGAGGAGGAAGCAGGCTCCCTGCTGAGCAGAGAGCTCGATGCAGGGCTCGATCCCAGGACCCTGAGATCATGACCTGAGCCGAAGGCAGCGGCTTAACCCACTGAGCCACCCAGACACCCACAAAGGGAAATTTTTAAAAATTACATAGATTCCACCTCCAGAATTTGGTACAATTTACTCTGTGGGATTATGACCCACAGAATAAATAATCATGAGTCCATACTGATACAAGTAACTGAAATGAGAAGAAGAAAAAAAAAAAAAAAACAGTTCTTCACAGTAGAATAGCAGTTAATAAATATAAAAGGCATAACAGAAATAGGAAAATCACAACCTGACGTGTGGTTGTATGTGGAAAAAAGCAAGAAGCAGCCAGAAGCTACTGGGAGGTCGAGGGGATGAGGCTGAAAAGAACAGAGTAATGGGGAGGGCGGAAGGAGTGACAGGGCAATGATCCTTCTCTCAGTGCACTACTTAGCATAGTTCTGAGGCTGAAAATCATGCTCATGTTTCACATACAAAAAAAAAAAAAAAATACAAAAAAAAATTAAAACCAGACAGGAAGTGGGCAGAATCCATAATGGAATACAAGTGGCTTCAAATGAACTTAATTGAATCACAAATTAATAACATAACCACATTCAATCTAACTTTGGAAAGTAACATTTTGGCTACATCTTGCAAGATGAAAGACAAAAAGGACTTAAACATTATATTCTAGTTAGTAAAATGTCTTTTCACAGGAGATTGCGTTAGTAATTACAAAATGACTTTATACACTTAATAGGATTAAAGAAATAACATATACATGGTGGGAAATGAGAGGTTTGTTTCTCGCAGCTCTAGAACGGAGTTACATATAAGAAAGAAGGGAAGGCTAGAAATAAACCCTATGCAGTTGAAATAGAATCAGAGAGAGTACTATGACCTCGTTCTTCTTAATAAATACACAGATAAACAGATACAGATACAGTCTGTACACATATATACATCTCCTAACTCTGTCCACTAACATTGCCTAGAAGCAATGGCACCCCACTGGCAAAGAGCATACGGATTAGGGGTCTTTATACCAGTCACCAGTGAAAGGAACCAGGATCCACGGAGAAATGGCTCCATTCAGGACTGAAGCTAGGTTTACTCCATGCACCAGAAAGGAGTCACGGAAAGGAATTTATACTGGTCAACGCCAGAACAATTCAAGGAATAAAATAATGATAGTAAGAGATTATTATGCTCCACAAAATAAAGAAATAAACTTGACTCTATAATGAAGTAAACAGAAAGGAGTCCATGCTCTTCCTTATAGCAAGATTCCAATTAATTAATGTAGACACACAGTGGAAATAGAAAAATCACCACTTGATAAATACTATAGTATTAACTGTTGCAGGCACGAATAATCAATGGCTAAATTTTATGGTGAAAGCATGAGAAACAGTATTATATTATAGTATTACATTATATATTATATATATTATAGTATTAACTGTTGCAGGCAAGAATAATCAATGGCTAAATTTTATGGTGAAAGCATGATGAGAAACAGTATTTGCATAATCTCAAAGTATCACTAAGTACTTGTTCATTCCAAAGGGGGCGATAATAACTTTATACTAGAGAATGGCAAAAGCCACCAATTTAATGAAATAAATTTAACAACTAGTTACTACATGTTAACGTTAACTATAAAGAGACATTACAGCCCCCAGAATCTCCTCGTTATGACTGATGCACCGAGGACATGTGTCTGTCATTCTCGTAGTCTTAATCAAATGCAGAGCTGAAGCTAATCATGAGGACATGACAGAAAAGCCCCAATGAGGCAACATTTTACAACATAACTGACGAGTCTCCAAAAGTGTCAATGTCATAAAAGACAAAGACAGAGAAACTGTCCCATTGAGAGACATCGGCATGACAACTAAATGCACTGTGAGATCTAAAATGGGGCCCCTGAACTAGAAAAAAAGACAATGGGTGCATAAGAACTGTCTAACCATTCACTGTACTGGATCAATATCCATATCCTGTTTTGACAACTGCATTCCGGTGATGTAAGACACGGGAGCATCACAGAACTGCAGTGAGGGGTCTGGGTGGGGGGTAGTCTCTGCACTCCTCCTGCATCTCTTTTCTAACTATGCTATCATTTCAAGGTGCAAGTTAAAAAAAGTTAAGGCTTTATCAAGTCCCAGTCAAAACATGTTCATAGACAATATTTACAATAACCATTTATTAGGAAAAACACTAAATGTCCATCAGAAGGTAAGTTAAATAAAATATGCACATAAGATAGAACAGTATTTCTAGGAATCCATGAAAAAGAGCACAAAGAAGTATTCTAGAAATCCATAAATGAAAGGATAAGGAAGCTTTATCTCTACCTGTATGGAATTATTCCAGAATGTACCACTGAAGAAAGAGAAGAAAGGAGAGAGAGAGAGAGAGGAGAGAACACGGGAGGGAAGCGGAGAACAGATGAAGAGCTGTTGCGATGCTTCTGGCTGCTATCAACAATAATGTAATCGGTGATTATATCCCTATCCTTGCAGACAAGTCTTTTCCTATCAGTAGGGGAGAGGGTAATAAAACAGAATTGCTAAATCAAGGGGCATACCTATTTTTTATTTTCATACCTATCAAAAAATTACTTTCCCGAAAGATGATAGTAATTCAAATATCCTAGGATGTACCAGAAATGTATCACATTTCCCCACAATCTTAGGGGCACAGGATATCCTGGGGGAAGAAAATCCAACATACTCAGCAAGATATGGCAGCTCATTTTAATTTGTGTTTCTCTGACCACCAGAAAGGATGAAACTCTTTCATGTTTTCCTGCATTTCCTCCTCTATATATTGCTTATTCATACCGTTTGGAAATTGTCCAATTAAGCTGTTTCATTCAAGGAGCCCTTTGACATATATGACTTTATATGTTCATATAAATAGAAATCATTCATACATACATATAAATTTTATATCTTTAAAAATCTTTGGGGTTTTTTAAAATACTGATTTGGGTGCTTCAGGCCATACAGAAATTCAAACCATTAAGTCATTAAATTAATCGATTCTTTTTGATTATGATACTGGAGACTGCAACTGCCATTTAGTGGACAGAAGTCAGAAGTTCTCTAGGTCTTCTAATGCATAGGTTCGTCCCATATAAAGAATTCCCTATGTCGTGTATGAATTCTCAATATCTCACTGAACATTAAAAAAATACTAGATTTTTAAAAATTGTATTAAAAATATTAATAATATCTAGAATCTACATCTATTTCACATATAAACACAATGCATTTTTTAAACAGTTTCAGGAATCCAACTTTTATGAAAATGGAGGGGGGAAAATCACACTCTGTTGCACTGAGAACTTTACAAAGACTAGTCATCTGCTTGAGAAAAAGGCGCATCACTAGGGAAGGGCATTCTTGGTGTTTAAGCTAATAAGGCTACACATATACGACCCGCCTTCACTCCGCTCACGTTCAGTGTGCTTCTAGATACACACATTCCTTGCATTTCCTATGGTATCTATGCCTGAACATTTACATTTTTAAAACATATTATTACCTTATCAAGTTTTGGTTTTCCCCTTTATATTAATTCTATTCAGAGCAGTGCTGTTATTATGTGTATAGGTAGATTACATTATTTATGAATTTCACCTCAGAATACTAAGGGTACAGTGCAATGTACTTGTCACACAGAAGGACCACAGAGCCTGCCAGGATCAGAACTACTGCCCTCAGATTACAGGAGAGTGAAGATTTCCCCAATTCCAGGTCTTTGACCTTTTCCTTCTCCTCCACTAGGATAAGGGTCGTCCTGCAATCCCCCTACCACAGTTAACCTTCTTCCTGAGACCCAGGGTCTCAGTCCCATCAGTGCTCTCCTCACACATCAGTTCTAAGGCTCAACCAGTTGCCTGAAGTTACGTAGGCAGTAGGACAATGAAGGCATCAGAAGGCATCAGAAACACAAACTCAAAGCACCATTTGTACGGGTTTGCTCAACGAATACCCATCAGTTCTACTGTAATTTTTTTAATTACCATTTTAAAATTAACTTGATCAAGCATACTAAAATCTTTGTTATTTATTAAAAATGGTAAAAATATCAAGAGTAAATTAACCTATGCTTCAACCCCGGATGACCAAAAAAACTATAAAATACGCTGACATTTTCTCATTCAAAGAAAAGTAAGTCTTTCTCTTCAGTAGCTATCATAAAATACTGACATGTGTTTAAGGAAAGCATCAAATTAAACTTTTTAGTTTTGCCATAAACTTTTCTTATCTGACCCCTTATAACAGAAAAGAAATTTATGGGCTAGAAAACACATCACTGCCTGGCACAAAGGATGAGCTGTTGATTCTAAAACTTACTGTAAAGGAGATCCCTGACATACACATTAATTTGTACTTTTCCCAGCACAGTTTCTCTCGTGGGATTCTGTCAGTTTCTTTCTCAATGCATCTACGCTGAGAAAAGCAGACAAGCATGCACACACACAGACCTTCAAAAAAAGAAGAAAAATACTAAAGAATGGGTCATTAGAACATAAATTTGTCTGGGTAGTTCATAACAATGGTTCAACAGTGTATCTCTGCAAAGACACAAAAGACACTGTTGCTGAATGTTCAGGGTACATTCCAGGGTGAGAATTTGATAATCCTGAACTTTCCTGTAATAACGGCCAATGGCTCCAAACTACAGAAACTCTACAAGTTTTATATGGCTCTTCTCATTGGTTAGATTTTTTTTTAAGATTTTTTTTATTTATCCGAGAGAGAGAGAGAGAGAGAAAGAGAGAGATCATGAGCAGGGGGAAAGGCGTAGACAGAGAAGCAGACTGCCCACTGCCCAGGAAGCCCAACATGGAACTCGATCCCAGGACCCTGGAATCATGAGCTGAGCCAAAGGCAGACGCTTCCCGGACTGAGCCACCCAGGTGCCCTCCATTGTTTAGAGTTTTAATGGTTACTTCTAATTCTCCACTTTTTTCACATTAGATGTACAACACTAAATTTCCATTTCAGTGAAAAACAGCATTGTTCTCAGCAGAAACAAACATTTTAGAATTATATAAAATAGTGTTTTCTAACATTTAATTATAGACTGTATTTAAGGATCAACTTGTCTTCTACTTGGTCATTTAATTCCATGATATTCAATTTTAAACTCTTATTTTCTATCTAAATTCTTTTAAACTTCCTAGTTTCTAAACCAGCTTTATAATTATTGTATCACAAAACTGAATCTTAGAAACAATGAGATACCTTCCTTAATGGTTCCATGTCAAGTATGTTACCTGCAGGTCCTAGGATCAGAAAGTAACTGAAAATCCCAGTAAGTCCTTATCATCATTACCATCATCATCATCAACAGTACTAGTATCAGTGTTAGTGTGTGCAACAGCTAAGCCATGAACTCCTCCTACATATTTTGTTAGTACCTCATCAAAGCCAGGTCAGGATAACCAAAAAGGGAAGTTCTCAAATGGCACCTATGTTGTTTCCTAAATGTTCTTAATAAAGAAATCAGAAGAAAGGAGGGTCATTTGTCTAAAAATATATTGAGAAACTAATTAATACAGGGATCCTGACAAATAAGAAACCAAATCTAGGGGCACGTGGGTGGCTCGGTTGTTAAGCTGCCTTCAGCTCAGGTCATGATCTCAGGTCCTGGGATAGAGCCCTGCATCAGGCTCTCTGCTCAGCGAGAAGCCTGCTTCTCCCTCTCTCACTCCCCTACTTGTGTTCCTCTCTCGCTGTCTCTCTCTGTCAAAAAGTAAATAAAATCTTTAATATAAAAAAGAAACAAAATCTGTATTTTGTCCCAAAGATCATAATCTACAGCAAAGACATCAAGTCAGCCCCCAGATAAAGTTCTCCCTTCTCACTTATCAACAGAACCCCAATTGTATTGGAGCAACAATGTAACCAGTCCAAAACAACAATCTATTTCTTAGCTTCCCTTACAGAGCAGTCACACGATAGGGTTCCAACCACTGGGCTATATACACACAGTCTTGAGTGGGGCTTCCTAAAAATCTTCTTTAAAGGAGGGGCAAAGTCAAGGGGCACTGTCCCATTTGGTACTTCCTCATTTTTAGAAAATACATATAATGGCTGGACAGTAACATTCACTTTACACCATAACAGAAAGATCAATAAAACTGCAAAGACCGAGCACGTACATCCTTAAATTGGTAAACCAAACCAGCAGCTTCCTAACGATGGACTTCACACATTACATGGGAAAAATAAATGCCCCATCTTATTTAAGCCTCTACTTTTTGAGTTTTCTAGAACATGCAGCCTAACTTAATTTCTAAATGATGCAATCTATCAGAAAACAGGGATACAGAAGTTCTATGAAAAGCTAGAGAGGAAGATACCTGTTCTGACGGAGGCAGGGGAGAGTGGGGTCAAAGGGATAAACAGAGAAAGAAAGCAAACACATGACCCAGTTCTTTCATTTGTTCAACTCTCACGGTCAAGCACCGTTACCAGAGCGAGTTCCTGAGGGGCAGCCACCCTGACATGAGGTACAGACACAAGAAGAGATGGTTCAATACAGAATTACCTATATAGGGCAGCCATCCATAGCCATGTGGGGTTGTGTCTACAAGGCCTGGCATCTTTTTCTAAAACCCACAAAGGTGCTCTCTGGTCATCAAAGCCTGTATTCAAAGGTGCCTTAAGGATTGGCCTCAGCCCTTCTTGAGCTATAAAAACAGGAATAGAAATAATCATAGGGTACTCTGAATAGGATTTGCCTCCACAGATGAGGCTATCAGCCCAAAAGTGCAGTTGCATTTTACCTGTGCATTCTGTTTATTGTGCACAGCCACATGACCCAGTTTTCCATGATCACAGACAACCATGCCTTAACGTGGTCTAAGATCGAAGCAACCCTTTAAACTGGCCCAGAGGACACCTAAGTGCAAACCGTCCGCAAGGAACAGAAACAGTTAACACATACAATCTTGGTATCATGTACCATGTATAGGTTTAAAGGTCAGATGGTTTTTTTATTTCATTTATTACAAGTTATTAAACAATACCACTGAGTGACTAAAAATTAAGAAAGATTATGTTTCTTACACTTAGAGCATACAATATGGGGAGAAAAAAAACACAAGAGTCTTTTTCTCTGTTGTCTAAACACACACACCAAGAATAAGTAGAATGTCTTTGAAACCAAAACAATAGGAAATCACTCTTGGCTGAAAGCACCAGCTCAGATCATGTTGATTTCTTCTTTAATCCTGCTAAAGCAAGTTTCTGCATGCTTTCCTGGGCCTCCACCTACAGAGCTGTTAGGACCACAGCCAACACATATATTTAATTACGTAAGTATTCAATGCTATCAGCCAGCTGTTGCCGGTACATAATACACTGACCTCTTTCACTTACTCTCTTGCTTAAAATGGCAAAAACAAAGCGACTGTTGATGTAACAGTAATCATGAAATATGCAAAATACTATTCACCAAAAAGATTTTAGATAACTGCAAAACTTGGTTTTGCATTTTGAAATGGCTTACTACATCTAAACTGCTTTTTCTCCTTCTGATTTGCAAAATAAGTTACTAATCCTTCAACTGTGAATTTAACCATTCCCTCCTTTGGTTTTGCTTAAGTCAACCAGAAGTTCAACCCCCAAATACACTTTCTCCTTTATTTGCAATCACACTTCTCCCTGGGATACAATACATAATAATCTCCCTGTATTCCCCTTCATCTCTGTGTTTTTCCTTGGCTAGGGGACGAGCAACCTAAAGCCTGTAACAAGGAAGGAGCCAAAATCTGCTCTAACCTATATGACTCTTAGCCTTCAACAGAGAGCTCTTCATTTAGGTTTCCGGAAAGCATGTTGTTCCAACATCATTATTTACCCCAGACTAGCTGATGGGTAAAAAAACATATAAAGTCCTTGCAACAACAGAAAACAGACTAAACAGAACCATGACTTAAGGCTTAAATAATACGAATCACACATGGCATGACGGTAAGACCTAATGCCTAAACAACTTCTGCAGAGAAATGTGGTCTTCAACAGCATTTCTGTCCGCAGAGATCTTACTGTGTGATTCCCTCACAACGTCCTTTCTCAAGTTCACCTTACCAATGCTTCTGCTTCCTCCCCTGCAATAGCCGTGTTGATTTTTTTTTAATTTGATGGCTTATCTGATGTTTTTTGCTCATTCTGTGAAACTAAACAATTTGATACTCAAATGTAAAATAAATGTACGATACTAACATAGCTAACACAGAACAGTACACTCACAATGACACGCTGATGCACAGATAGAATGAGGCCAAACTCTCTTCCCCAAAAAGGAAGAATCAATTCTATCTGACCCTATGAACATGTGTTGAGTAATTAGTTGCTTGTCAAACTCAAAGCCAAACCCTACCAGGTTTTTATCTACAACTTTTTCTTCTCCTGACTCCAGATGAGATGCTTCAATTAAGCCAAGGTTCTAAAGCTGGCCCAGTTCATTTGTCAGGGAGAACAAGGTCTTGCCATTCACAGCTGGACTTCTGCCAGCTTGACCAAGTGACCAGGCCAACAAGTGACAAGAATTCCTACCCTACAATCCAGCAATGGCCCAACTGGGTATTTACCCAAAGCATACAAAACTATTGATTCAAAGGGATACATGCATCCTGATGTTCACAGAACAGCAACAAAAGCCAAATTATGCAAAGAGCCCAAATGATGAATGGGTAAAGACGATGTGGGGTGTGTGTGTGTGTGTACATACATAAAATGGAATATTACTCAACCGTCAAAAAGAACACAATCTTGCCATCTGCACTGCTATGGATGGAGCTAGACTACATTACACTGACCAAATTAAGTCAGAGAAAGACAAATACCATATGACTCCACTCATTATGGAATTTGGTGGGGGGGGGGGAAGCAAACCATAAAGCTAAGACTCAACTACAAAGAACAAACTGAGGGTTGCTGGAGGGGAGGTAGACAGGGGGGTGGATTAAATGTGTGATAAGAGATTAAGGAGGGCACTTGTGATGAGAACGAGGTGTTGTAGGTAAGTGATGAATCTCTAAATTCCACTCCTGAAACTAGTATTACATAAAATGTTAACTAACTGGACTTTAAACAAAAACTTGAAAGGAAAAAAACAAACAAAACGATTTCTGACAGCCTTTACTACTTCCCTCTAGAGAGAAAATGCCGGCTAACAACGATAAACACAAGTTTCTTACCTCATTTAAGACAAGGGTCAGGTTTTTCCTAGTTTATAAGTAAAATATAAAAAGAAAAGAGCATGATTTCTTAAAAAGAGGCTCCTTTAATATGATATCTGAAAATCAGAATTCTGTCTCTCCTCTTTGCAAATACACAGGCTGTCTCCGACAAGGGATTCACAAGGGCCTTGGGGGATCATTCTTAGAAGAGTTGACAAGCAGTCTATTAATGATTTCTGTTTCCCAAGAAAAGGAAGATCAGAGGGTCAAAAACTCCATAAAAAAGAATTATCCTGAGGTCAGTAACCTGACCTCAAGACTTACAATCTAGTAGAAGGCCAAATATGTAAACGGACAATAAAATGTAATATTCAACAACAGATGTTTGTATGGGATCGAGAAGTAGCAGAGAATAGAGGATGATTAACTCTGTGGACCTTGGAGGTAAAGGGTGGGAATTAGAAGGAAGATGACCTTACAGATGATATTACTTTTGATATGAGTTCCAAAAGATGAACAGGTTGCCAGGCAGGACTGTGTGTCTGTGTGTGTGTGTGTGTGTGTGTGTGTGTGTAAGGGCACACACGGGCATACAGGCCTGCATCTGGGAGAAAGGGGAGCCTCTTACAGGGGAAAGGAAGACCATATGCAAACACGAAATCCTATCATCATATCGGGGAGAGGTAGAATTCTGTCAAGGAGTGGCAGGAAAACAAGTTAGAGAGGGAGGCGAAAAAGAGATTTTGTACAGAGACCTTGTTACACTAAGAGATTTAATCTTCCTCCGAGGGCTGGGAAGGACCCAGCCCAGGGTGTGAAGGCGCGCAGAGCACAGACTGGCAGAAAAGCAGCAGAGAGCGAGCCAGAGTTCTGCTGTGGAACGAAGAGCAAGAGAGAGCAAGGACCCGTAACGCCAGCGGTGACAACAGGCACGCGCGGCAAGGGCTCCCGCCAGATGTGTGTCTAGTTCATGGCACTCTGAGGGAACATGAGGAAACAGAGGTTCGCTGCAAGTTCCCAGAGAACGTTTACTACCACGTAAGGACCGTAACGCTAATTAACATCAAACGAGAAAAAAGAGGAAATAGAAGGCTCAGAAGGAGAAGCAAAAGGTAATTTTTTAAAAAAGATTTTATTTATTTGTCAGAGAGGGAGAGCACAAGCAGGGGGAGCAGCAGGCAGAGGGAGAAGCAGGCTCCCCACTGAGCAAGGAGCCCAATGTAGGGATTGATCCCAGAACCCTGGGATGGATCATGACCTGAGCCAAAGGCAGATGCTTAACCGACTGAGCCACCCAGGTGTCCCAGGAAAAGATATTTTAGAAGTAAAGGAATCAAAGAAAACTCAGAGACTATCTAAAAGAGGACAGTGCAAGCAAACAGGACAGGCAACAGGAGGGGACACAGCAGCTGGGGAAAAGGTTCCGTGCGATAACCAGATGTGTCTGGGTCTCATCTGAATAGAGAAGGCGGGGAAGCAGTGGGATGCACAGGTCTGATCTTGGACGAGGAGCTAAGGGTCGGAAACAGCAATGTGCAAGTGATCAGCACACAGACAGTATCTACACAAGTGAAGGAGATGAGGGGGAAAATGACAGGAGGAAATGTAAACTCATGTCAGCACAGCGCTGTTCGGAGACCCACACCTGGTCTACAACACATGCTCAGCCCAACGGTCCAAAACTCCAAACTAACATTCCATACGGAGGGAAACTTTGTGGCGAGCAGGGAAGACTGAAGCCACGAGGCTGTGAGTGGTAAGATCACACAGGGCCTCCGGTGGCTGCCACGGACAGTTTAAGCAAGGACATAAAATACACAATGAACCAAAGGCATCTCATACAACTAGAGAAGCCAGAACTAAAACATCTAAGTTAAAAAAAAAAAAAAAAATTCCACAATGTACAGTATAAAAAACTAGTTTAACAGAACAACTTGTGTCACCTGACCTGTGTTTTGCAAAAGGCCCAAACTAAAGCCTACTGTTACTTTTGTCTTTCAGTGCCAATTATTTTTATTAGAAAAAGAAAAAGATAACTGATTGCTAAAGAATCTAGGTTAACAACAGAATCAGTCAAGTTTTTTATTTCCTTATAAGCTGGATAATTATTAACTGAAAGGCCAAGCACTTCTCTGTTCTTCCTAAATTAGGTTTAAAACATTTCACAAATCCAGTTTGAAAGAATACTATCACAATTAAGAACTCCAGGTTAAATCTAGGTAAAGCAAAAAAATCATTTCATAATAAGAATGACCGTCCATTAACTTCTATGTTCTGTCAACAGAACATCCTACACCCAGAAGATGTTACTCAAAGTCAACACTGTCTCAACACAAACTTTTCCTCTTTGTTCACTCCTTAAATCCTAACTGTTCTTTCGAGTAATTTCACTCAGATGTCTAAACCATCCCTTTAACATTACCATTTATTTCTATAGCAAAGGTGGTTCAAAGAACTAGTGATTCTTGTCTACCCACTATCAGCATGGCTAAACCACACTGCCCGTTTGGGTTAATAACGCCCAAGGTCAAACAGAGGTTGACAGTCCATGATCAAAGCAAGCTGGCTATTCTTTCTGTCATTTATATAGAACACACAAGATGTGTTTATTTTTACCAGCCTCTGAATGACCTCCTTTAGGTGGCACAGAAAAGATCCCACATTTCTATAAAGCATTAACCAAAGGAGTTTTTTTATTTGATACTCTCATTAAGAGCAAATTTTATTTTTTTGAAACTTTTGATCTTTTTCATTTATTCAAGAGCCCCTCAAGTTAAAGGCCATATTGTCTAAATCAAATTGGTGTAATGAATAAAACAAGGACAGGGCAACTAGCAAAGGCTCAAGAAGAAAGAGTATACATCCAACAGGCTGCCATCACAAAATATGGGGCTCATTAGTGACTTTTTTCAAAACTACTGAAGGAAACAGCATCTAAGATTTCAAAGTTCAAAAGGCAGCCCCTCCCCCCAAAAATCACTCAACTCCATTTTCACTACTAACACTCCTACTCCTTATCAATCTGAACACTAGTAACACAAACACTGTAAAAACCCTCATAATCCGATCAACTAGAAGAGAGCCAGTATAAAGTACTGAGCAGCCCAGCCTACAGACAAATACAGACAACCATTTTCCTATCCGGTATGCTACTTTGCCTAGATTAGGGAATTATTTAAAGACGGAATATTTTATCATCAGCACTAGTTATAAAATGAAGTCTTCCAAGTAATTTTAAGCCAATATTCTCTTTGGCCAGCCTTAAATAAAACTCCCCACAATACACAGCATGAAGTCTGACCATCACCACCACCGGGGTCGGTGGGGGAGGGTGGGGGGCATGGGAATCGGTCCATGGCTACCTTGTCTGGATTACACAATTCATGGATCTGAATCAAGGAGAGGAATGATTCAAGAATCTTAATACCAATGGTATCAATCACACGAAAGAGGGTAAATCCCTTAAAGTTCTTCTTTCTTCGTTCCTGTTAAAATGAGATGGCTGACTGGCTGGTGGCTCAACAGAGAGAAAAATGAGATGATAAGTGATTAAAGACAAACTATTAAATACCACACATACACTGGAAGAGACACAAAGGCAGAAGGTCAGAAATGATGACACACTCAGGAAATGAGTGGCAAAGTGACGCCATCATTATTTGTGCAAGATCTAGGCTCACGTTTGTGAATCTCTAAATTTGAGCTTAAGGGATTAAGTGAAACAGAACAAGGAGAAGGGAAATAGTCCATCAGACTCTCCTAGCATTTCAGTGTTGTCTCACTACATCAGACTCTCCTAGAAATTCAGTGTCCTCTCACTATGATAAAAAGAACCCAGGTGAGAGAGGAGGCCGAAGGGAAAGGATACAGTGTAACGTACAGTATGCGAGAGTTTACAAAGTATCCATCTTCGTTATCCTTTGTTAGGGGATGGTGATGACCAGGAAGAAGGCATCGGCATGAAGGGAAAAGCTTGACAAGAGTAGGTAATCTATCACTGAAGGTCCCTAAATGTACACATGTCCCTTGAATTTGACATTTTCTCAGTGCTAATTGTTATTGTGTCTTTTAGCAGATTATACTTATTCTGGAAACAAAGCAAATGCTAACATAGGTGTTCTGTTAACAAGAACTAGTTGTGATTATCAAAAGCCTTCAAAACCATTAAAAAAAAAAAACATTTAATCACCTGTAACCCTGTTTTTACACTTTCTTTCAATCAAGCAGATGAGCGCATTAAAAACCTATGCTGGCCGGCACCGGCTCTACAGTGGTTCAAATGACAGCTCTCTTAAGGGATTACTTCACCAAGTCATTACTGAGAACCACATTCACTATCTGGTTCATGTACATAACAAAACCCACTGACACAAGCTATATTTGAGGTTCTAAATAAACTTTTAGAAATAGTCTAGCAGCACAGCCATTAGTTACATTACAAAATGGAGAATCTGAGAAACTAAATTCTCTGGATTCTGCACTGAGGGGGTATCAGCAGCACCAAAATATCTTTACATCTTATTTACCTTTCTCTGAGGGAAAGAGTAGATAACCCGGGGACATAACAGACTTCGCGGGAAATGAAAAGCATTCTTTCGAAACGAGCAGCATCTGGGAATCGTCATTTGCGGCTCACTGTCACTCCTCCTCCTCCTCCTCCTTCTGACCACAACTCAACTCCCCTGTGCCCACCCCGCATCACCTCCACCTCTTCTGCTTCCCACCACAGTGCCAGTAAGAACTCCTCTCCGTTCCTTCTGTAGTTTCTGACTTGAGGATGCCATCCCATTCAGCTATCACTTCTAGGCAAAAAAAATATAAAATCCTTATCTCTTAGTCCTGGTCTCTGGTAACGGCTTACCTGACAGCTTTTCCTGGGAAGCACAGCAATAAAATGGTTCAACACAGTGACTCTGGGCTGCCTAGGCTAAAAGTCCCCACTCCTGCCTTTATGACCAGCCTTAGAGAACTTCCTCTGGAAAAGAGACACTTCGTCTGTAGAAGCAGAATAAAACTGTCACCTACAAGTCAGGGACAGACTGCGAGAATTGCACTGGGTGATGCCCAATTAAGGACAGCATTTCGGACGTACCCAGCACTCAGAAGGACTCGATAAGGATCAAACAGGACCATCGCTTTATCGGAGTACTTAGCTGTGGCTTCAAATAACGGCCTGTTCGAAACCAAAACACGTCTTCCCTCCAGCTGCCCTCCCCATTGGGCATGCCCCACTGCATTCAAGCCGCGGGTCTCGGAGCCATACTCGACAATGTTGAAAATAGAAAGAATTCCTCCTTCTTTAGTCAACTCCTTTCTTCCAAATCCAAGTGTCTCTCTGGGAGATGAGGCCAACAGCCCGTCCACAAGCACAGCTCTCACTAGCCACGGGCTCCTGATCTACGCTCACCCCTGCACCCAAGCATCCTTCACACTGCTCCAGGAATCAATCCCAAGAGACCTTGGGAGCAAACACGGCTAGAAAATGAGTATTTCTTTTAAATTACTTTGTATAGTAGTGTAACAACAACAACAAAAAAAATTACTGCACAGGTAAAAGGAGAATGGATAGATTTTTAAAATAACAATAATAATAATGGTACGGGGACAAAGCAGCTATCCCTACATTGTTAGGAGAAAAGATCTGAAACATGTACAGATGCTAGAGGAAGAAATTACACACTTCTGGAGGGTCAAAGGAGACCTAAATACCTTATTCACGAACTGGAAAACTCAAAATGTAGAAAGAGGCCAACTCTCCCCTCAAAGTCATCAAGACAGTCTCTCTAATGACAATCAGAATCACAAGAGTATTTTCCTTGAACTTCGAACCTGGTATTAAAGTTATATAGAAGGACAAAGGACCGAGAAAAGCCAAGACACTCTTGATATCTACCAAATATTTTGGCTTAGTATGAATCTGTATTAATCACTGACTGTGTAGAATCATGCCAGAATAAACAAAGAGGTCAACGGAACCAAAGAGAGAGTCCAGGGACAGACCCAAACATCTACGGACACTCAACATGACAGAATGGGCAATACTCAGAAAAAAGGGAAAAGAATGGATTTTTAAGAAACAAGAAAAGATACTGAAGAAATGCAGTGATTACATGGAAATAAAATAAAATTGGACCTTCTTCCTGGGACCACACGACAAAAATTAACTCTAGATGGATTACAAATTTAAATGTAAGAAGTAAAATCCCTCAGACATTTAGATGACAATACCAGAGAATATCCTAACTTCAAGACAGAGAAAGTCTTCTTAAATAGTAAGAACACAGACTCCAAAGAAAAAAATAAATTATAAGCCAGAATTTCTCTTCATCCTAAGATCCCATCAAAGAAAGTGAAAAGACAAGTCACAATTGATGTTTGCAGCCTGTATAACACGGAAAGATTAGTAGACAGAATACATAAAAAAATCCCACAAATAATAAAAGACAACTCAACAGGAAAAAATATTTAAAAAGCCATTTCACCAAAAAAGTAAGTCCAAATAGCTAGTAAACATATAAAAAGATGTTCAACATCATTAGAAGTCACAGAAATGCAAATTAAAACCACAGTGAGGTATCACCTGTACCACAAGACTGCAAAAATTTAGAAATCTGACAATATGAAGACTTGGCAAGAAAGCAGAACAACTCCACACATCCCTTACCACTCAGAGTGAACACTGGCACGCCCGTCCACGAGAAGGAGCTTGACATTACTCAAGTCTGAACACACACACGCCTGTGACCCAATAATTCAACTCTCAGGTGCATAAACTAAAATAACTCTTGCACAGGCACACCAGAAAACACATTCCAAATATTCACAGCAGAAGTGTTCATAAAAGCAAAACGCTGGGAAAACTCTGATCAGTAAACGGTAACAAATTCATTCAGTGAAATGTAAGAATGACCAGTGATTTCACATCGATCAAAGGATAAATCTAAAATCCTAATGAGGAAAATGTAACTTCTTAAGAGTAAAGCTTCATTCTTTATCAAAGTCAAAACAGTATAATCTTACAAGTCCAACTCCTATTCTTTTTGACACATACTAAATATTTATATTAGGGAATTTTTTTTAAATGGATTTCCTCAACTTATCTTCACTTATATTTTAAAAACAAACAAACAAAAAACAGGAAAAAAAACAACTTCCACTTACTTAATTGAGTTTCTAAAGTGGTCTTCAGCTGGGTTTTTTACAGTACAACTATTCAGGAGCCATAAATCTGCGTCTGATGCATTTTCTATTAAAAAACAAATATAAAATAGAAATTTCAGTATCACACTTAATCACAGCTCACTTGCGCAGCACTGAAACAGACAGAGGCCGTGGGCAGTCACGTAAACCCATAACTGCCTGACACAAAGGGGCCCGCTAGACGCATGTGGAAATACGTGTGAGAAATATAAAAATGTATACCCTGCGCTGTATCTTTTCATTTAAAATATAAAGAAAATAAGCATTTTCTTCCCTTATATTCGATACTTGAAAGTATTTTATTTTATTGTTAAAGATTTTATTTGTTTATTGACAGAGATCACAAGTAGGCAGAGAGGCAGGGAGAGGGAGAAGAAGAAGCAGACTGTCCACTGAGCAAAGAGCCCGACGGGGGGCCCAATCTAGGACCCCGAGATCATGATCTGAGCCGAAGGCAGAGGCTTTAACCCACTGAGCCACCCAGGCGCCCCGATACTTGAGAGTATTTTAAAACTTCCAAAAACTTAAGTGGAACCAGCCTCACCTTCCGAGTACGCAACCTCATTGCTCCCTTTTGGACTGTGTCAGTATGTTTTAGGCACAGATATTTTCATATACCAAATATTCTGCAGCCTAAGAAGTTATTAAAAATATACTTTGTCAGGGCGCCTGGGTGGCTCAGTGGGTTAAAGCCTCTGCTTTCAGCTCAGGTCATGATCCCAGCATCCTGGGATCGAGCCCCGCATCAGGCTCTCTGCTCAGCAAGGAGCCTGCTTCCCCCCTCTCTCTCTCTGCCTGCCTCTCTCTCTACTTGTGATCTCTGTCAAATAAATAAATAAAATATTACATATATACACACACACACACACACATATATATATATATATATATATATATATATATATATATACTTTGTCTTCCCTGAAAAAGTTAATGATTTACCTCAGAGTGAGACTCTCATTCCTCTCACCAATTTGATCAACTACTGTTTTGTATGTGGTCCCCCCCAGCCCCTACCGCATCCGCAGGGAAACATTCCAAGACCCCCCAGGGTATGCCAGAAACCACAGATAACAGTGAACCCTAAAGATGCTATAGGCTTTCCTGCACATACAGACCTGTGATAGTTTCATCTACAAATTCAGCACAGTAAGAAAATAACAGCAGTAATAAAATAGAACAATTATAACCACATACTGTAAAAAAATAAATAAATAAATACTTATGTGAACAGGTCTCTCTCTACCTCTCTGTAAAAATACCTTATTGTACTCTGCTCACCCCCTTCCTGTGCTGCTGGGAGATGGTGAATGCCTGCGTGATGAGAGGGTAAGACGTCTGTGTGAGGAGACGAAGGGACATGAACACACGCACTGGGGCACAGCAGCACGCTGCTACTTGGCCTTCTAGCAATACGGCACGGGGGTGGGAAGGGTTCACTTGCTTCTGGACTGTGGTTGACCGTGAGCACCTGAAACCGCAGGTAAGGGAGAGGGGCCGCCGTACTGTGATAAACTCACCGGCAAAGCAACCAATAACCGCAACCCATCCAGTTTAGGAAAGGCCTTTGTAAATGCCTCACGTGTTCACTGCTATTCCCACTACCTTGATGCCTAGCAGGACATACTCGTTAAAACCGGACGACCACAATGAAAGGAAAACCAAAACTGAAAACCGCAGCACCTTCCATGTACGCCAATGTAGGAGCAGAAGCTAAGGTCAGTGACAAACGGATGTCTAAGCAGCTAAGATCAGAAGGACAAACGGATGTCTGCACACACATTCTCCTCCTGGGAAGGGAACCCCAAGTGACAGCATGATGCCAAACGGAGGGCGACCACATCAAAGCTTCTGGTGAACTGGCAAAAATTTTTTTCCAAACATTTGATTATAAAAGTCGGAATCCAATGAATCCAATGAATATACCAAAATGCCTACAAAATTACCCAACTTTTTGACCACCCCTCAAAAGAGAATGTCCTTTCCAATGAACACAAGAGTTTCTTAACCAATTATTTCCAAACTCAGTTTTTTGTTAGTATATCTTAACTTATTATTGTCAAAACACACTATTTACAAGCAAAAATCAGTCAGTAAACCACCATAACATAATGAGGATTTACTATACGCCAGGCTCTCCTCCAGGCACAGGGGAGACGGCTGTGAGAAGAGTTTATACCCTCAAGGAGTTTAGGTCTTGAGGAGGAAGTCTGATGAAAACAAACAACAGAAAAACAAGGTAATTTCAGGTACTGGTCAATGCTATTAAAATGATAAGAGACATTAATGGACAAAGAATAATTAGGTCGGAAGAGTTGAGACTCAAGTAACACAACACCATGCAAAGACCATGCAAAAGCCAAAAATAAGAGCATTTCAAGAAGAAAATCCTGCAAGTATAAAGGCCATGAAGTAAAAGTGAACTTGTTGTGCTCTAGGACCAGAGAGACCAGTGTAGCTGAACTGGACACTGGGAAAGTGGGAATAGAAAGGTCGGAGAGGCAGGCAGCAACCAGAGTATCTGGCAAGTTCAGAACTTCACACTGTATTGTAAAATTACAGGAAGTCACCATTGGGTTTCAAACACCTAACTGCTACTTTGGAAAGCCCATTCTAGAAGCACCATGAAGACTACAGATGGGGCAAAAGTCAAGACAAATGGGGAAAAAGTAAAGGCAAGAAAACCAGTTGGAAGTTGACGCACGGGTGTAAGTAGGAATATGTGAAAGAACATGGTAGTTGCGACGGCAAAAGCAGGAAGGCAAATGGAGGCCTATTCTGGAGGCAGAATCAAGAGAATTCACAGACAGACGAGAAAGGAATGGTGCAAGGAGGCATCAAGTAGGATTCCTAAGCACATGGAAGGAATCTGGGCCTGAGCCTCAGTGGTTTGTGGCGCTGTTTACTGAAATGAGGAAAGTTTAGAAAGAAACAGATGTGGAGACAAGAGAACCAACAGAGCTCTTGGGGGAAGGGGGTATACTTTTTCTGAGATCCCTATTAAATATCCAACTAGAAACACTGATTGGCTTGGTATAAAAGAAACAGAAGCTCAGGGGAGTCTTTCAGGCTGCATAAACAAATGTGAGAGTCCAAACCCTACAGAAAATACCTGAATTTACAGAAACGGATGAGCTCATCTAACAAGGAATTACTGGAGGAAGAAAAGAGGACAGAGAAAGCAGTGGAAGACAGAAAGATCTTGCAAAGAAGGGAAAAGGGTATTGGAAAGGAGCAGCACATAACGAGAATTAAAAAAAAAAAAATAGAAAACATGGTGTTACAGAAATCCAGAGGGAAAAAAGTATTTGAAAAAGGAACAAACAATTAGGTTACATGTTGAAAGTTCGAGAAGGATATCTACATCTCTGTGCCAACCCACAATCACTCAAAGGCCCTGCTTTACTAAGTAACACAGAAACCAAACACTACAAAAGGGGAGAAAGGAGGAACTGTATATGGCTGTTTGCCAATAAAGAATGCAGACTCTTTATTGTTTTGCTCCCTTACAAACATATTTTCTGGGTTTTCAGATGCCAACACTGATCAGAAACACTATTGACTTAGTAACAGCTCTTCAAGAGGCGTGGAAAACTGCAGTCACGTTCTTATCAACTTTAAGCTACATCCCAACCTCAAATATTAAAATTCACAGGGTAAGAATGAATGGCACATGAAATAGAAAGAAGCTAGTTTAGCATGGCTGCCATCAAGAACAACCAAGAAATGCCAGAAGACCTGCCTTCTCAGGAACCCATCACCCAAAATTAAATAAATGTTCAATCATACTACCACTGGTGAAGGACTTGGTTATCAGATTAAATATCTGCAAAGAGAAAGCTAAACCTTATGGCCTGGCTCTAATCGGAGCCCTCATGTCAGGTTCTCTAGAACACTGGAAGAGAAGCAGTTAGAGAAGAAGCAGTTAAGAAAGAAGCACTAGGCAGAGGGGTTAGAACAAACCAGCAAAGGGAGGGGCAGTCAGGAGACACCCAGCTTGGAGGCTTAAAGAGGATCCAAGAAAGATGTCTACCTTTCTGGGATGTGGCCTCCAGCACAAATAACCTGATATGCAGATGAAAATCATCTGCACATCAGTCAAATATCACCAGTGTCACAGCTGTGACACCAGGGCTGGTCTGGAAAGGAACAAACTTCGGACCAGCCAGATGGAATCTGGGCACCAAGACCAGACAATTTTCAGGCTTCCACTATGACAAACAGTGCTATAATGAATAGTGCGGTGCAAATACCATCTTGCACTGTTCCCAGACTACCTTTGGAATCAGGTCCCAAAAGGTGGGATTGTTGTCCTAGGATAAACTCATATGTCATCCCATTACCCTTCCAAATTCCCCTCCAAAAGAGTGTGCCACCTTGCACTTCTGTGAGCTATGCAGGAGAATGCCCACGGAGTGTGCTAGCGAACCTCTGTACTTAGGCCAATCTGCCAAGAAACTGGATCCAGGGAGGTTTTAATACGCATGTCTCTTATTATGAATGAGTTGAACATCGTTTCATGTATTTCAGGGTTATTTGCAATTTTTGTTAATGTTTTCCATTTGTTCATGTCTTTTGCCCTTTTTTTTCCCTCGGGTCAAACAGTCATTTTTATCTCAAGTTTTAATTACTAATAAATACAAACACACACACACACACACACACGAAATATTCTCTGTCTATGATAGATTACATTATTTTTTCCAGTTTGTCATTTTTTTATAGACTATCTTTGTATATTCTTATTTCCAGGATATCAGATTCAACAACATCTTCTCTTACTGCTTCTGGATTTTGAGTCATAATTAGCAAGTTTCCTCAATTCCCAGATTACTCAGGAGTTTGCCAATGTTTTCTCCTAATACACATATGGTTTTACATGTAGATCTTTGATCTGTTAGGAATTTATAATGATAAACATTGATCTCACTCAATGTTTTAAATGCAAAATGAAATGTTTTAAAACCTTATATTCTCCTATCGCACTGGAAAATATAGAAGGTATGATATTATTTAGTGTTAGTAAAGGAACAGAGAAATTGGCAATTTTGCTGATAACAGTCTACACTCATGAAACTCTCTGGAACACCAATGTGGGAAAAGCTCTCAAAAATTTACATGTGCATCAGAATTTCTCGAAGACCTGCTTGTAGAGCTACTTGTACCACACACGTGCGTATTTACAGACACACATATATGTACACACACGAATATACACACACAGAGAGACCAATAATCAATTTTTTAAATCTCAGTGAACATTACTGACAAAGCAAAAAATCCAGAAAGTCTACATATCCGTTATATGGAAAATCTTTCAATTAATTATGAGACTGCTAAAATACTACTGAGCTGTCTAAAAAGCAAGACACACCAGTAAATGCTGATTTATAATCATCATTGTTAAATCATCAGGTAAAAGAAAGCAAGGTACAGACAGGAGATCTTGTTATTTGTTTCTTACGAGGGGAAATTCCATTCTCAGGAAAGAAAACTTCTGGAAGCATATACATGACACTGAGCTGTTTGCCCTTGGGAGCCAGATGAAGGCAAGTTGTTCATGTACCCTTTCATATTCATTCTCTCTTCTGTCTTCCAACTTGCATGGGCATTCCTTTTATAACTGTATAAAGTGTAATCCTGAGGAGGGGACATGAATATTTCATTTATATCCATCTGTACGGCTTGAATTTCTTAAAGTATGTATTGCTTTTGATCAAACCTTTTAATTTTTTTTAAGTTTCCTTTTCCAGAGAGCTTAGAATCAATAGTGTTCTTTCATTTTAAGGTGAGAATATAAGAAGCTATTTCCCTGCTGGGATCCATCAGGCAAACAGTGACCTGATAGACATTTTCTGAGAGACTTCTTTCCCCACTGCTAAAAGCTTTTGTACTCACTGAACCAAGAAAATGATGGTCATTGGCATACCACCTACTTTGAGTGTGAGGAGAGAAAAACAAACTATTTGTTTTAATCAAAATGCAGGACTTTCCGAACTATTTCTTTATATACACAAGAAAAATTGCTTTTAAATCTAAAGTAATAAAAATCTGACTAGCAGTAATGACAATAGCTAGCATTATTGAGTACGTATCATGCATCCAGAAATGAGCCACACAGATCATACTCACTTTTTTCCCCTTAATCTTCCCAATTTGAGGTGGGTTCATTTTTACTCTAATTGTAGACAGGGAATCTAAGACTTAGAAAGGAAAAGTAACTTGCCTAAAATCACACAGCAAGGGGTAGGGGGCCCAGGATTAGAACTCCAGACAAACTGACTCCAGAGACTATAAACTTAAGGAAATTAGAATGCCTCATTAGTGGCTTTTTGCCTCTTGATCAAAAATAATACAGACAATATCTAAAAACAAAATAAAGAAGTATTACATGGCCTTGAGGTTGCCTCATGGTATTTCTAAGACAGCTAATCATCAGGCTTCAAAAGGAACTGTTTGGCTATTTCCAAAATTTCCAAGATCTTGAACATGTCAGCTCTTGGCCTTCTATAATCCGTGGGAGACATGCAAATAAAGAGAGAATTAATGATGAGCACAGGATTGTTACTCCAAAGCACAGGCTGACTCTCACAGCGACCAATCTCCCTGCAGGCTTGTGCATAATGGCCACATTACAGAGGAGAAGGCCATGGTTCGCATCAACACTACTCAGAGCACAAGGTTTATCTTACACAACTGTTCCACTGCACAGTCACCTAGAGGGGCAGCGGGAAATGGGGAGAGGAGCCTATTCGTGGATTTAAGTAAGGCAGTTAAGCAAGCTTATGCAAAAAAAAAAAAAAAAAAAAAATCACTAAGAACAAAATGAAGGGGGGGAATGTTGATTGTTTTAAACCCCGCAAGCATTTTGAGGGAGTCTCTTTACCACAGAAGTCTGAAAGACAAGTCGAAACAGTTTAAATGTCCATTATACTTAATCATGCCCAGAGAGTTGTATTTTTGTGATACAAATCACTGGATGCCTACTACAAACTCAGAGAATAGTATGCTTTAGTAAGAGAATTTAAAGGCACTGTTAAGGTTTACATTTAAAAATAATCTCTTAAAAGCAATAAAAGGCAAAATAAATTTCTGTAGAATGATTAATTTTTTTCCTCTTCATCCCATTCATTGTTCTCCAGAGCAACGGTGTAATGGAAAGAATGCAGTTAACTGTGTCTGCAAAATCTGTTTTACAAAAGCAATTAAAATGATCCAGGAGGGGAGCACCTGGGTGGCTCAGTCGGAGAAGCGTCTGCCTTTGGCTCCGGTCATGATCCCAGGACCTTGGGATCGAGCCCCACCTCAGGCTCCTGCTCCCTCTGTCCTTCCTTTCCCTCACCCCTACCAGGCTCATGCGCTCATTTCCCCTCTCAAAAAGTAAAATAAAATAAAATAAAAGCTTTAAAAAAATATCTCCATGAGATATCCTGCCTTTAGCCAGCTAGGGTTGGAGCAGGAGGATGGGAAGAATAAAACGGGGAAGGAGCAGGAGGAAGGAAGAGGGGAGAAGAAGGGAGAGGAGAAAGGAAAGAAAGAGACAAACTATCCCCAGTCCCCGGTCGGAAACAGGGCAAGGCCTGAGCGTGTGGAGTGTTGGGGACTGCGCGGTGTGTTTCTGGGTGGAACACAACACAGGCACTCCTATGGGGAAGCACTTACTCCCGGAGATGACCTGTATAATAAGGTTGTTCTTTTAGAACAGTCCTGCTGAGTGTTTCACAGAAATCAGATGAAGCCAAGGGTCAGCTTGAACTCTGTTTACTGTATGAAAGGAAAAGAACATGTTTTTTTCCTTTTAAATGACAAATAATAGTGGAAAACTCTACCGATAACTATTGAAAACTAATTACATAGCTAAGTAGGGCTGGCCATCATCAAAATCCGAGTGCAAGAAAGACCTTTTACTTATTATGTAGAAAAGAACACTGCTAATACTCCCCATCCTCATTCCAAATTAAATTGCTCTGTTGATCCTGACACATAATTAGCTCAGAAGTCACTCCACCTAAGGCATCCCTAACAGGATATCTATGTCTACATGTTAAATAGGTTTATAAACTAAGAGCCAATATATGAACCAATGGACGTGTGAGGGCACTTCATGATCTGGTCACTACCCCCTCCCCAAACCCCTGCCCATCGTGCCCCTCCTGCAGGCTGCCGTTCCTGCCACATGGGAGCTTTTAGGCCCTCAGGCCTCATGAGTAGAAGTCAAAAATTAAGAAGACCAAAATCTAATAGGGAAAAAAAAAAAATGGGCGGTGAATATGATCTTCAGAGTTCACGTAAAACAGAAACACATGTGTCTCTTGAGTATACATGAAGAGATGACCAATCCCATTCTTAAAATAAGTGAAAGTTAAAAGCACTAAGGGAGAAAAAAAACAACAACACGACTAGACCAAATTTCACTCACTCGAGGGTCAAAATCCCCACAGCGTGATCAGCTGTGCTGGCGAAGCTGGGAGGAAGCAGGCCAGTACCGCGGCACCCGCACCCACAATGGGCCACACCTCCTGAAACGGTGCCTGCGCACCCTCGGACCAAGAAGTCCTACTTCTAAGGAGTTAGCCCACTTACAAACATGCCCGCACATGAACAAGACCATTCAAGGTCATTCACTTCAGCATTATTTTTGATAGTACGAGGTGAATGGTGGAAGACGTTTCTGTACATTCGGAACAGAGGGTGCTATAAAGCCGCCCACAAAGAAGAAACAGAATGAATAACCTCTAAGTCCTAATACAGAGAGGTCACCAGGACCACTGCCCGAAGAACATGATGCTACAAAATACGTACAGTAGGCTACCACGGGGGTCAAAAGGGGGAATCCGGAATACATCGCGGCATTTGCATTCATCTGCATGAGAAGTGTCTGGATGTGTATCGGAAATAAACAGCAATGGTTGCAAGGAGGAGGGAACCACATTTACTTCTGAGAGATAAGGTTAGAGGAAGACTTCATTCCGTATATAATTTTTAATTTTTTAACCCATCCAAAAAGTAAGCATTTTCAAAAAAAAAAAGCAATTGTAAAAACTGTAACTTGTCTAAATCTTCCTGCTGTCTTCCCATTTCTCTATTACCCTAGAGTCAAACATCCTGAAAGATCGGTCTCTTTGTGCCCACTTTTGGTCACCTCGCATTCCCTACTCCACTGCCTCACTTTGGTGAAGACCCTCGAGTGCTCACCCTTTCTTGGAAACCGCTTTCACCAAGGGAACGGGTACCAATGTCAGATACAGCGGCCATACAAGGCCGCACAACACCCTTTCCAGCTGGTGTCAACAGCACGACTCTCCTGTCTTCCTCTTACCACGCCACCCCCCTATTTTATCCATCCCCCTCTGCCCTCCACAAAATAGAGCTCCTGAGGACCTAGATTTTGGTTCTCTTCTCACCTGAGCGCTGATGATCCCAACCGTTCCAATGGTCTAGAACACTGCCATCACACTGAGAGACGACACCCAAATGTATACTTCCCGATCAGACAACCAACTGAGCACACTACTCAACACGCATCCTAACATCTCCACTGGAACGCATCAAAGAAATACTAAACTTGACAGAAATCATTTCCGAAATTGGACTCTCAAATTTCACTCCTGTATTCACTCACTCATCAGATTCTAGTTAGGAAAATACTCTAGACATTTTAGGATACAGAACTGTGGTTACACAGGTGATGGAAAAGCTAAGACCCCAAAAGGGAATGGTGAAGCGACCCTGAGATGAGTTACAGCAGGAAAGCACAGCAGCCCAAAGGCTGGAGAGACCCAGCAGAAGAGGTGGAATTCTAAGAGCCTGGAAGCCACCATCATGGGCAGGGGCTAGAACACGGGCAGGAGCTGCCCAACCGGGGCTCGGCTTGCAGAGGGAGGGGCTGTCTGATAGGAGCAGAAGCCAAAGCAATGAAACTGCTGTGTCCTGGGACGTGACCCGGAACAAAAGAAAGGGGGAGGAAAATGACCTTCTCCCCATTCCTATCCTGCAGGCTTCCATCAGCGCCTCTCACTGGCCAGTCCTACCCACAAAACCCAAAAGGTAGAGAAGACTGAGAAAGGCAGTTAGTTCCATGCAGTGAAGAGCAGGACAGAGAGAGGTCAGGGGGATGTGTCTGCGAGCCAGCAGGGAAATGACGTGACCTTTTCCAGGCTTCCCATCTCCCTGATCAGCACATACACCCAAATGCTGAAACCAGAGACCTGAGATCATCTTTAACCATTCCTCTGCCATCACCATCCCCTACAGCACATCCAACCGCTCCCAAAGGATTTTACCTCCAAAATAATGGGAACGTATCTATTTCCCTCCACTGCCACCACCTCTGTATGAGCTGTCTCCCCCAGGCCACTGCAAGTGTCCTGCCTCCCTACAGTTGCGGTGAGACAACACAGAACCATCAAAGAACTGAACATCTGGGTGGTTCAATTCGTTCAGCATCTGCCTTCCGCTCAGGTCATGATCCTGGGGTCCTAGGACTGAGTCCCACATCGGGCTCCCTGCTCGGCAGGAAGCCTGCTTCTCCCTCTCCCTCTGTACCAACCCCCACTCATGCACGCACGCGCACTCATGCACGCACGCGCGCTCACGCTCTCAAATAAATAAACAAAATCTTAAAAATAAAAAACTAGCAAGGAGCCAAAGGAAAGCTAGAGCTTTTTTTTTTTTTTTTAAAGATTTTATTTATTTATTTGACAGAGAGAGATCACAAGTAGGCAGAGAGGCAGGCAGAGAGAGAGAGGAGGAAGCAGGCTCCCCGCTGAGCAGAGAGTCCGACGCGGGACTCGATCCCAGGACCCTGAGATCATGACCCGAGCCGAAGGCAGCGGCCCAACCCACTGAGCCACCCCAGCGCCCAAGCTAGAGCTTTTTAACCGGCTTGAGTAATCTCTACATACGGATAACTGAAAATTGGGTTAATTAGATACATTCTACTGACAGTGAGTTGAAACCCTATCTTGGTAAGGGGGGGAAAAGTCACTATTCATAATTCACTACATACAAAGAAACAGAGTTGCTAAAAAATGCAATTGTATCTGCTTTTTTTAAAGAACTCAGCAAAATACAATTCCAGTTTACTGTTGACCAACCATGTTTCACACTTAAACAAACAAAAAAATAAAATAGCAACTGCATAAACAAAAAACAAAAAAAGGAAAGAAAAAAAAAACTTTTTATCTTTGGCCTTTCTAACATCTCGTAAAACCAACTACTTAGAGTACAGCAAAGTAAGCACACAGAGAGCTACAGAATGCTCGTGGTAAGATCTGTTGTTATTTTTCTCTCCTTTGAGAGTGTAATGAACACAGTCACAGCACAAGTCAAGTCAGAAGCGCCAGAGAAGGCCCCAAGGCTGGTTGGATCATTTGAAGTCACTAAAAATGGCTCACCCCTCTCAAGATGAGCAAAAATATAAAATATAAATTAAAAATACAAATTTTCCTTTTTAAAGTACTTTTAAGAAAAAGAGCTGGGCCACTGCAGTTTGCATGTTGCAGCCACCACAGGGCCACGCTGCGGTTCTGGCTGGGGGCTGGGCTGCTGGTGTCGTCCGCGGGTGACACGGTCCACGGCAGGCTCTCTACTCACACATGACCATGCTGAGATTCTGAGACAGGAATGTGGAACATGAACGGATAATGGGGCCTTTTTTTTTTTTTAAAGGTTAATTTTCCCTTTTTGCTGTCCAGTCATCCTCATTGGTCTTTGCTTCCGGGTGTCGACATCATCACCCTCAACATCTGCTGCCCATTGGCCCAGGTCTACCTCAACCTCCTCATCTTCATCTCCATCCCCTTCTCCCTCCCCTTCTTGGCCTACCTCACTGGTGGCCTCCTGCTTCCCACTTTCCTCATTAGTGTCCCCACTAGCAGGTACATATCTCCCAACCCCCACCCCCCACACAATGTCCTTCTTGTCCCTTAAGTCCTTGGTGATGACTAAGAGCTGGTGTGCACAACCATGCCCAATGTGGTGGGGCTCATCGGTGATCCAATGCAGCCAGTGAGAAAGCACGCCGGGGTCCGGGGACTGTGGGGAGAGGGCTGCCCGAGTCTGCATTGGCAGAGGCAGCACTGGAGGCAGTAGATGCTGCAAGCCAGGAGCTAGGCCAGGGACAATGCCAGGAGGGCTTTCCGGACCCACCAGTCCAATTGTAACCTTAAATTCATGTATTCTATGGAAAATTTCCTTCCTTCCTTCCTCATTCAAATATTTTCAAAGTAATATGCTGAAAAAGACTTCTATTTAGCCAAGAGCAAATCATAACCAAGAAAAACCCTCGCTAGTAAATTTGCAAAACATATGGTTCTCATTCAGAATGATATACAAACCCTCAATTGTGTAGCACAAATCAATAACTTGAGTCATCTGCTAGGAATGACCAATTCACCCCTATGGCCAATTTCCAAGACAAATTCTAAGTACAGAAGTATCCCCTTAAAGTGAAGTATAGATTACATGCTGCATATCATCTCTAATATAAGAGCTACCTCTGGATTTTAACCTTGCAGACTTAGCACATCAAAATAAGTACCAATTTGGTAATCCACAGGAAACTGCCAAGACAGGAAAGATCCAGATCAAAGACAAAGCCACATACGAAGCCTAGGTTCGATGGAAGCCAAAGTGCAAAGAAGAACATCAAAGATCTCTGAGTGAAACAGTGGAGCTGAAGGTACTGAGTCAAGTACTCCAAGACCAGTTGTCCATTCGGACATGTCAGGGTCCACACCGCACCACCGTGGAGAGTCTAAGTAGGATCCCCGGAGAGAAACAGAATGAGCTGGCTGTACACCTGGTAGGCATCCAGTAATTATTCAACTGACTGATGGATATCCCAAAATAATATTCCCCAAATAGCAATTCTAAACTTTCTAAAATGACAAATACGGGTTACCAATTTGAGACCAAAAATAAGGAATAACAAAGAGAAGAAACAAGATTGCCTTAAAGAACTGTTGGAGGGGCGCCTGGGTGGTTCAGTTGGTTAAGCGTCTGCCTTTAGCTCAGGTCCTGATTCTGGGGCCTTGCCTTGGAGCCCCTCATCGAGTCATGCTCAGCATGGAGTCTGCTTTTCTTTCTGCCCCTACCCCCACCCCGCTCATGCGCACACGCATGCATGTGTTCTCTCTCAAATAAATCTTTTTTTAATTTTTTTAAATTAAAGAAAAGAACAGAACTATTTGGGAAAGAAGAAACTATTTGAAATCTTACTCATTTGTCATGGAAAATGACTTGCTGAGTGAGAAGCATTTAGATATTTGACACTCTTGTATATAGGAAGAATTATCTTAAACAGATTAAAATAATTTAACAAGAATTTGATTTGTGGTGTTTATTAATGTTACCACCTTTTAAAGTTAATATCTCCTAACTCCAAATCTTACTTTCCAAATTCGTTTCATTTATTTTAGGTAATTCAAAATTTATTTTGATTAACTGGTTCATTTCCTAGTTACAAAGTCAAAAATAATGTATCCTAGCCTCAATTTTGCTTCACAAAATTAGAGACAATGTAAAAAATATTACAATTCAATGATAGAAGGACAAACAATCCAACTAAAACTGGGCACAAGATATAGATATGTCTCCAAAGATAAATAACCAATAACCCCAAGAAAAGATGGTCAACATTATTAGTCAGGATGGAAATGCAAATCAAAATCATAGTGGGATACCACTTCACATCTACTAGGATGGGTGTAATAAAAACCAAACTTAAATTAAAAAGATAATATCAGGTGTTGGCAAGGATGTAGAGAAACTGTAACCATCATACGCTGTTGATTAAAATATAAAATAGCATATTAAGTATAGTATATATTTATATAATATATAACTTATATAATACATTAACTATATAAGCTATTCACACAGAGTTAATCTACGATCCAGCCACTCCTCTCCTGGGTATAAACCCTGAAGAAACAAAAACATGATCATACAGAATCTTGTGTATCAATGTTCACTGCAGCATTCTTTTTTTTTTTTTAATGTTTTATTTTTTTAATTTCTTTTCAGTGTTCCAGAATTCACTGTTTATGCACCACACCCAATGCTCCATGTAATACGTGCCCCATATAATACCCACCACCAGGCTCACCCAACCTCCACCCCCCCACCCCTTCAAAACACTCAGATTGTTTTTCACCTCCCCCTCCAATTTCCCTCAAGTCCCTTCTCCTCTCCATCTCCCCATGTGCTCCGTGTTATTTCTTATGCTCCACAAATAAGTGAAACCATATGATAATTGACTCTCTCTGCTTGACTTATTTCACTCAGCATAATCTCTTCCAGTCCCATCCATGTTGATACAAAAGTTGGGTATTCATCCTTTCTGATGGAGGATAATACTCCATAGTGTATATGGACCACACCTTCCCTATCTATTCATCCGCTGAAGGGCATCTTGGTTCTTTCCACAATTTGGCAACCATGGCATTGCTGCTATGAACATTGGGGTACAGAAGGCCCTTCTTTTCACTAAATCTGTATCTTTGGGGTACATACCCAGTAGTGCAATTGCAGGGTCATAGGGAAGCTCTATTTTTAATTTCTTGAGGAATCTCCACATTGTTCTCCCAAGTGGCTGCACCAACTTGCATTCCCACCAACAGTGTAGGAGGGTTTCTCTTTCTCCACATCCCCTCCAACACATGCTGTTTCCTGTCTTGCTAATTCTGGCCATTCTAACTGGTGTAAGGTGCTATCTCAATGTGATTTTAATTTAAATCTCCCTGAAGGCTAGTGATGATGAACATTTTTTCATGTGTCTGTTAGCCATTTGTATGTCTTCATTGGAGAAGTGTCTGTTCATGCCTTCTACCCATTTTTTGACATGATTATCTGTTTTGTGTGTGTTGATCTATAAAGAACTTCTCAAACTCAACACACACAAAGCATTATTCTTAATGGCTAAAAAAGTGGAAAATGCCCAGATGCTCCTTAACTGATGGATAAATACAATGCCGTATATATCCACACAAGGGAGCATCAGCAGACGATGAAGAGACAGGAAGCACTCACACAGGTCACAACAGGGACAGACCTTGACAACTATATGCTAACTAAGAGAGGTCGGTCACAAAGGTGCACAATCATAGGATTCCACTTAAATAAAAGATCCAAAGAGACAGATCTATAGTGACAAAGTGGGTTGGTGGCTGCCCAGGGCTGGAAGGCTGGGCAGACTGAGGGGGACAGCTGAAAGATGTGGAATTGCCAGATGGGGTAATAAATAGGTTTTAAATTGGATGCGGTGACCGATGTACAACTCTGTGAGTAACCTAAAAGCTACTGAATTGTACACTTTAAACAGGGTATAATATGGGAATTCTTAAACTAATAAGGTTGTTTAAAAAAATAAAAAAAGAAAATATGAAGACAAAAAACCCACTGGAGACAACCATGAGCCACATCCTCATTGCTCTCCATTTCTGGGCCCTCTGCCTTAATGTTTCCTCCACCGCTCTGCCCCCAGCGAGCTCCTACCCAACCCTTCACAGCTTGGTTACATGCCACCGGCCGCGACAGGCCTTCCCTACCCTCTTCAGAAAGAGGAAGGCACTGCTACATCTGTGCCCGCGGATGAGCTTATAGCACACTGTAGCAAATATTCCAAGATGTCTCCCAGGACGTGACCTTTAATGGACTATTCATTCTAAATCCCCAGAGCCAACCTCAGAACTGCGAAGAGCATATGTCCTCACTGTGGATGGGTGGATGGATGGCTGGATGGATGGGAGAAAAGAAAGAAAGAACAAATGAACAAACAGGGTAACAGAGGAAGGAATGGAGGAAGGAAAAAAACGAAAACTGAAAGGAAGAATGGACATGCAAGCAAAGATCAAAGACACAGAAAGCCATGTAAATGAATTAAGCATCAAGACCAAACAAGAGACAGACTAGCTCCTGTCAGCAGTCAAAAAGTTAACACTAGGGGCGCCTGGGTGGCTCAGTGGGTTAAGCCTCTGCCTTCAGCTCAGTCATGGTTTCGGGGTCCTGGGATCGAGCCCTGTGTCAGGCTCTCTGCTCAGCGGAGAGCCTGCTTCCCCCTCTCTCTGCCTGCTGCTCTGTCTACTTGTGATCTCTTTCTCTGTGTCAAATAAATAAATAAAATCTTAAAAAAGAAAAAAAAAAGTTAACACTTTGAGTAGAAGCTAGTGTCAAGCTCTGATAGATAATCCAGTATTTGTCCCAGGAGAGCATATTGTTCTAAAAGGAGCAAAGACCACAGCAACCTTTCAATCTATCAAACACTGTATATGAATAACAAAATTACACTTACAAAAATATCACAGAAAATGTTTTTTCATCAAATAGTTATTACACAATTTTAGAAAATTGTAAATTATAGAAAAAAGTAAAAGAAAACAAACAAAAAAACCTATGCATTAAAATAGACTGGAAGGAAACATACCAAAAGGCTAATAGCAGCTACATTTAAATAATGGAACTCCTATTCTAGAGAACAGGTCTTCCTAGATTCTAGAGGCTTTCACACGAGTTTGGGCCTGACAAGATAGCGCTTCCGCAAGCCTCATCTCTGCCATCTGGAGGGTCTCACAGAGACCCTTTGGTCTCTGTGAGAGACATGTTCCACAGCACCTGACTAGTTTATCCGGAAGGGCTGGCTCCTCGGCAAGCTGGCTCAGACCACAAAAGTCTTCTTCATCCAATTATTCAGCAGCGGCCCAAGCTTAGACCTGGCAAGCTAAGGTTCCAATGTTGGCCTTGAAGAAGGCTGTTTCAATAGTTCGGGGATTAAGTAATAAGGGCCAAAGGTACACTGTTAATTACGGGAAAACAAGGGCTCGATTAGCAAAGAGAGTTTTGTAAAAATAAAAGAACTCACAGCTGCCCGGGTACAAGAGATGACAGAGGGAGGAATTACAGGTTTCTGAACCGGAGAACTGATACAAAAGGTGACATCAGTAACACAAGGAGAAGCGCTACGGAGAAGCAGGTCAGGGAAGAAGAGTGCAGCTTCGGACTGAGCCGTGTCCACTCCACGAGGACTAGTCAGTGAGACACGCCAAGTGACTGGGCTATGAGCAGTTGTGAACGCATGAGAGAACTCATCTAAGGTCAGTGATGCTGATGTCACCAAGGATGACACAGAGCAGGCAATGGGGTGAGGCGGACTACTGTACGGCAGGGGTAAAAAATCCTCCAGAAGATGCAACTATGTCCCATAGACACCGTGAGTGAGCAGGACTTCAGAAGAGTGTTTGCCTGGCTGAGTAATGGTGACAGAACAATGGCCCCAGCTCGGCAGCCCAAAACAACACTAGGCTGACCTCTCCTCCACCTTATGAATCAGAGGGAATTTGCCTACAAGTCACAAGTGCAATTAAAATGCTAGACTTAATTTCCTACAGATTTCAATTTGACTATGCAATAAATTAGAGCTAAGTAACCACATTTGCATAGCATTTTACCACTTGCAAAGCATTTTTAAATCCATTATCTCATCCGAGCTCCCCGACAGCCCCATGAGGTAAGTATTTATAATCTCCATCTTATGGATGAGGAAACAGAAGAAAAATGCGGTGACTTGCAAAAAGGCCGCAGAAGCGGGAAAGCAGGAGGCCAGGCCGGGAGGGATCGCTGGCTCTCCAGTTACAGGGCAGCACTCCGACGCTGCACGAGTGATTTCCCGTCTGAGGAAGGGATTATCACATGGGTTGTCCTCGCTCCCAGGGACAGAGACTATTTCCTTCATGACGCCCAAAACAACTAAGCTTTGCACATTTATTCATACTTTATACTCACCTACTTTTCTCTATGGAAAAGAAATTTCACATTTAGAATGTTACAACTTACCTCTAGTCCTCACGAAAAGAGCTATGAAGTAGAAAGAAGAGGTGAGAAAGCACACAACGGGGGGCTGATGATCAATATAAAAACCAAGAGAAGGCTGGACTTCCCCGCGCCCTCCCCCACTTCCCCTCCAGTTCCCTCCAGTCTCGCTGGACCAGGAAGGCGGCCGTGCTAAGTGGCACAGAGAGACAGCGGGAGGAGGGAACATCAGGGCCCATTCGCGGAGAAGAGGGCATCAGAGCACAAGCAGAATGCGGAAGGCATCTGAGCGGGAGGACAAGAGCACGGGCAGCAGTGCCCAAGAAACAGAGGGTGGGGACGGTATGACAGAGAGGTCTGACCTGAGGCATCACCGGCGAGCAGAGTGAGCGCACCCATCACGGCAGGCAGACCAGCCCAGGGTCTGGGAGCCTGAGAGGAGCAAGAGGGGCATCGCTGAAGGGGACAGCCAGGCCTGGGCCGCCAGGGCTGTCCGAGAAGTTGGGCAGGTGCATGCAAGGGCAGCCTGGCAGGGGGTGTCAAAGCCAGGAGAGGGGAAGCAGGCACATACATGGGACGGTGCCTGTTGTCAGAGCATACACAGGGTGAGGGAGGCGGTGTGCGTATGCAGGACGGTGGCCCCAAACGGTTTTAGAAGAACGTATGCAGAATGTGCTGGAATCCGGAAGGCACAAGCAGGCATCCCTGCCAAAACGCAGCAAGGTGCAAGAGTACAAGAGTTCAAGGGAGGTCAAAGTTTGATGAGGAATAGGAAATTGACATACTCCCCAAAAACCTTCTCACGAAATATATATTAAGGGACAAAAGTAACTTTACAGTGTCAAAACTCAGCAGACAGCACCTTAACAAATTGATCAAAGTTACCATCACCAATCATGGGACAAATAAAAGTCAGGTCCCATGCGACAGGATGCCCAGAGTGGAAGCCAGCATCACTTTCAAAGAAATTCCAGTCAAAGATGCAAAACTTGAACCTACACCTGAGAGCCATCAGATCAACACAAATCAAGGGACAATCATCCAAATTACTGGCCTGTACCCCTCAAACATCTCAGAGATAAAAAGCAAGGAGAGAGACCAAAACTGCTTCAGATTACAGAGTCTTCAAAGGGTACCTGGGTGGTTCAATGGGTTCAAGCCTCTGCCTTTGGCTCAGGTCATGATCCCAGGGTCCTGGGATAGAGCCCTGCTTCAGGCTCTCTGCTCAGCAGAGAGCCTGCTTTCCTTCCTCTCTCTCTGCCTGACTCTCTGCCTACTGTGATCTCTGTCAAATAAATAAATAAAATCTTTAAAAAAATAAAAATAATAAAATAAAATAATAATAATAATAATAATAATAAAATAATAGTAATAAAAAAATAATAAAAATAAAGAGTCGTTGAGAGACACAAGTAAGTGCAAAACGGCATTACAAAGTGGGTCCCCTTGCTGTGAAGGGCACTATGGGACTAATGTGACCGTGGACTGTGGAAGAGGTGGCAAGAATATCTAGCTTAACATTGTGGTTTTGTGAAGAGTAACTTTGCGGAAACTCTGCAGACACTAAAGCATGTGGTGAGACACACTGAGCAAACAGCTACCTAGAAAACGGTTCAGAAATACAGCTTCAGTACTGCTCTTGCAACTTCACTCTAAACATCTTTTCTAAAAGTTTCATTTTTGAAACAAGGAGGTTGGAGAAGCAATCTGCTCAGCAGTGCAAGAATATATAGCTGACACCGAAGAAACTGCAACAGGAATGGAAAGCACCATGAAATAAGGAACAGGACTCTCTATCCACATGGAGGTATTTTTTTCCCTGATAGGAAAATAAGTGTCAGGTTAATGGGTACAATGTCAGTGGCAGGACTAATAAAGATACTGACAATGTGGGTTTCTAAATGTTTAGATTAAAGGAATATTTATTTTAAAGGCCCAAGAGGAAAAAAGAAAAGAATATTCACATGTAATGATTTTCATAAATTTTTTCCTATATAGACAGAAATAAGTAAAGTTGATTCGGAGTCAGGTAATTTAATTTCTTTGGTGCCTTTATTATTGTTATATATTAGATAACATTCAGACTTTAACATTTTACTATTCACATGCTACCTTACTGCCAATTAAAAAAGGTTAACCCAGGGACGCCTGGGTGGCTCAGTTGGTTAAGCAGCTGCCTTCGGCTCAGGTCATGATCCCAGCGTCCTGGGATCGAGTCCCACATCGGGCTCCTTGCTCCGCAGGGAGCCTGCTTCTCCCTCTGACTCTGCCTTCCACTCTGTCTGCCTGTGCTCGCTTTCGCTCACGCTCTCTCTCTGACAAATAAATAAATAAAATCTTTAAAAAAATAAAAAAAAAAAGGTTAACCCAGTTTCTTTCATAGTATTTTTAAATATCCATAAGACATTCGACACATATGCAGGATAAAAATACTCATAAACAAGGGAAAAATAGTATTTTTCTCAAACACAAGAAAAGCATCTCCCCAAAATCCTACAGCTGACATCATAACTAAGGGTGAAAGACTGAATTCTTTCCCCCTAAGATCAGGGACCAAGCAAAGATGTCTAATGTCACCTCTCACATTCAATGTAATACAGGAAGGTCTAGATGGCATGGGAAAGCAAAAAAAAAAAAAAGAAAGAAAAGAAAAGAAAAAAGCGACAAAATACATACCAATCAGAAAGAAAGAAATGAAACTCTTTCTGCAGATAATATGAATATGTATATAGAAAATCCCATTATTCACAATAAATAAATAAATAAAACTCCTAGAAATAATAAGTGAACTCTGCAAGGTTGCAGAAGACCAACAGACAAAAATCAACTGCATTTGTATATACTAACAACCAACAAGGGAAATCAAAATCTAAAAAGCAATACCACTTACAACTGCCCCCCAAAAATGAAACACTTAGGTATAAATCTAACAATCTGTAGGCTGAAAATTATAAAATTTTGGCAAAAGAAATGAAAGGAGGCCATCGCCAGAGAGACTTGCTCCGGACAGCCTCTTGGATTAAAGGAGTCAGTGAAGATGCTGATTCTCCCCAAACTGATCTATAAGTTTTAACACAATTCCTATCAACATTCCAGGAAGCTTTCTGCCACATGTAGATAAACTTATTCCAAAACTTACATGGCAAGGGAAACACCCTAAAAAAATAGCCAAAGGACAAATCAAGTGGAAGGAATCAGCCTACCTGATTTCAAGACTTCTTCTATAGCTATGGTGGTGAACACGTTAAGACCTGGGGAAACCCTTCCCGGGAACATAAGTAGGGACAGCAGAAAGGCTCACTAGGAATTTAATCCATGCTAGAACAGGAAGTCTTCAATATTCACACTCCCCACTGTATGGTGGTTTGAAAACCAGTTTCTACTGGGGAGTTTCTACTTCACCCGTTTTCTAAGTGGGAGGACTCGTCATAGTCACCTTGTTCCTTTATCCATAGCACTTTGCTGGATGTACTGGGAGCAGAGACTCTCTATTAGCTGACAGGGTCACCAGAGAGCAAGCTACAACTGGATCTGATGCAGACAGCTGTACATCAGACGGACAGCTTGGACTCAGAGGCAGATGCAGTCCTGGAAAAGAACAGGGATTCTCCCCCTTGGAAAGGTGGTGACTGCATCCCTGTAAAATACAGTCATAAGAAAAAGGATACATCTGGAGTTTGGCCAGCCAGAGTGGTAGATTTTGTAGATACTGTTAGCAAACACAACACCCATGTTCAAACCCCTTCTTCCCTTCCCAGATCTCTACTAGAGGCTGGACAAGCTAAATTCCATCTTCAAAGCCTTCCTTCCAGGTGGGGGTGGCCATGTGGAACAGGTGACCTCCCACACTTCGGGGCAGATCGGCTGTGCTGCAAGGCTTCCAGGAAGGCTGTGAGGTAGAGATGTTCTAGGAAAGCTTTTGGTTTCCTGGTAAAATGAAGAGATGCCACTGTCAGTGCACGCCCGGCCACGGTGCCTCCAACAGAAAGCCAAGTTCTCCAGCAGGAGCAGCCACCTTGTGACCATGAAGAAGGCCAAGAGAATTACAGAACAGCCTTGACGCTGCTGAGCTCCTAAGTCAATGTCAGCAGGTACTGACCTCCAAACTTCTTTTTCATGAGAAAAATAAGCCCTCGTGAGTTTAAGCCACTGCTCATGAGGTGTTCTGTTTCGTGCAATGAAAAGCATCCCTATGTTTACTGCAGCACTATTTACAACAGCCAAGCTACGGAAGCAGCCCGTGTCCATCCACAGATGAGTGGATAAGGAGAGAGGCGGGAGGGGTGTGTGTGTGTGTGTGTGTGTGTACACCTAGAGGGTATTACGCTAAGTGAAATAAGCCCGAGAAACACAAATACTATATGATTTCATTTATATGTGGAATGTAAAGCAAAAACAGAAAGCAGGAACAAACCCATAAATACAGAGAACAAGCTGGTGGCTGCCCGACGGGAGGGGGGGGGATGGGCCAATGGGTGAAGGGAGTGGAGGGTTCAGGCTTCCAGCTATGGAATGAATAAGTCACAGGAATAAAAGGTACAGCACAGATGCATACCACGTGTCAATGACACGGAACAGCATGATATGGTGGCAGATGGGAAGCACAACACATAATGTACAGAGAAGTGAAATCACGATGTTGTACACCTAAAATTAATATAATGATGTCTGCCAACTACAATAAAAAAAAATAAGAAAAGCATCCCTAATATATTATTAGGGCACTACATTACCTTATAATAGATTATTAAAATATGAACAATTATTTACTATCACATGAACACTAATATTTCTAATATTATTGTACCTAATATATCTAGAGCCTTTCGGGGTACTTTCAAAACGAGTATTAACTTGATACTAGGTGTTATAACATACATTCCCATGGATTATTTCACTTAGCCTCTCAGGACCTCAGTTCCTTTTTCTCATTCAACATGTATTTTTAAGTGGCTACTACATGTTAAGCACCCCTCTAGAAGCCAGGAAAACAAAAAGTAATCAGGATTTAGTCAAGACCTCCACCTCCAAACAGCTGACTTTCTAGCTAAAAAACTTACTTGCAACATGAACAGACGGGAAATGCTCTGTCCTAACACCAAAATGTAAGGGACAACAAACCTTGGTCTGGCATGTAACAAAGGCATGCGGCGAGGGAGAGAAAGAATCCAGGAAGGAGCTTTCTGAATGACAGCCCTCTACGTCAGTCAGTCTAAGAAGGGGGTGAGGGGAGTGGTAACTGTGAATTTAAAAGTTAAATAATTACAAAATAAAAGAGGTATAGGAAAAAAGGCATACTTAATTCACATCCTCAAGCCTCCCACGCAAAGTACATCCTCAAGCCTCCCACGCAAAGTAACAGCAGCAAAGTAAACACTGATCCTAACTCTGACTTTAATGGTTAGGGGTAGGGGAACACAATTAAGGCAGGTCTCAGAGACAGGGCTATTGTTTTAAGCCCAAATCAGGAAGAAAGGCTAATAATAAGCTTAAATAGGTCAAAGGGGTACAGAGTCCCCCAATTACAATTTTATAGAATCTGCTTAATTTTTTGAACGTAACAGTCCACATTTTCTTCTATTTCAGAATCTTCATTATAGCAAAATCTATTTGTGCTGAGCTCTACCCAGAAGCAATTTGTTGACTCTATGTGCCTTCCTTCTACTTAATCCCACAGGGAAAATAGATCTAAATATTACAAATCACTTAAGAGGGTTAAAATATACAGACTGCATTTGAACCAAGTATGTCTAAAGGCTTATTAAACTGTACATTATAGCAATATATTGACTTTTTATACACGACCTATAGAGGTGGACTCAGAAAGCCCTAATTTTCAGGAATTTATCACAAGCCACAAAGACATTAAAACTTTTGAATTAATTTAGTGAATTTCACACTTTTCCCTAGTGAGAACTGTGGGAAGGGAACATACCACCCTAATACACTCACCTCTGGAATTCTTGTTCAACTGACCAATGCAGCAAAGGTTAAACAGGGGCGCCTCAGTGGCTAAGCTACTTAATCGTCTGACTTCAGCTCAGGTCATGATTCCAGGGTCCTGGGATCAAGCCCCACATGGGCTCCCTGCTAAACGGGGAGTCTGCTTCCCCCTTTCCCACCCCCTCCAATGCGCACACTTCCTCAAGTAAATAATAAAATCTTTAAAAAAAGTTAAATAGACGCATACAAACTAAACACTTTAATTCACCAAGAAATGTTTCTCTAAAAGCCTTTTTTTATATTTGACATATAAGAGAACCCAGGTAAATAATTTAATATTCAAAAAAAGCTTGCTGAAATAGAACAGAATACGTAACTATTTCTAGAATACAGTTACAAAAAAAAGATACTAGTCTCATCTATGGTTTACTCTTGCAAAAGGCTATACCTTCCCCAATAGAAATAGAACCATTTTTCCTAGGAATTAACTGTCTTTAAGATCTTTATCCAGAATGCTTCAGTTCTATTTTTTTGTAACCAGAGCAAAGACAAATATTGTCTTTTTGTATTAGGTATGTTAAGTATTCTGGGAAATCATGTTACTACTCAGAAAAAAGAGGAAGAGAGGATAATCATAGGATCTATGCCAAAATCACAGAAGCAGAAAAGACAAAATTTTGTTCCAACAAAATCATGATTATAAAAGAAACTGTTTCTATTCTATAACCCACTCTAATACCACTTGCTGATGTGAATATAATAAACTCAATTAAACAACAACAACAAAAAAAAAACTGGCTTCCATACACTCTGTAGAAATAGGGTGCCATACAGAATGAAGTACAAAAGCTGACGTAAAAAACGTTAGTACAAGTAATTTTATAATTTGAAATTCTTCGTAAATTTCCATGTCTCATTTTTTTCCCCAGTACTCCCTTCACTTGTGGAAGTGGATGCCTTTATATATCAATTCTAGCCCTCAAATTCAACCCGTGCGATCACAGCCCTATTTCATGAGTCTGTGGGAGTCAGGGTGGTAGTGAGGAGTCGGGAGCACGGAAGAAAGAGAAGCAGGGATCCAGCTGCGTCAAAGCCAGGACTTCTGTATTATGCATACAGGACAGAGCAGCTCCTGGACACCCTAGTTCCTACCTGCCTACTCGCTCCTGAGTCAGATGACCATGAGAAGCATCTCTGGGAGGGAAGAAAGTCTTGGCAAAAACAGTCAGACACAAACCTATGAGCTCTCCTAATGAGTCCTCCAAAGAGACTGCTGATGGGGACAAAACACCTGTGTGCCAGGAGCTGCCTCCGTGGATCACAGCTCTAGGTCTTTAATGCGTGCTGACCACCAGCTCATCATAGTGGTCACACCTTAGTGAGTACCAAATAGCTATTCATAAATTGAAAACAAGCCTCTTGGATTGGGTAGTAAACTCTCCAAATTACAAAGATCTCATCTCAAGAAAAGAATCCCACAACAGGCAGCATGGAAAAGGTTCTCCAGTCTTCCAAAGAAAGCACATCAATAAACCAATACTCCTTAATATATATATTTAATCCCTACTACCATTTATTAAGCATGTTCCTTTGTTCCAGCTTATAAGACTTAATTTGCATAAATTCATTCAATCCTTACAATAATTTCATGAGGCAGGTTACCTCCATTTTACAGGTAAGCAACCTGAACTTAAGTAAACTTGACCAAGGTCACACATTCCAAGTGGTAAAACAGCAATCTGACTTTGGCAGTCTGGCTATAGACTCTGCAACCTTTTCTTTTTTCCCTTCAAGTATTTATCTAATTTTCCAGTTAGTCAACATACAGTGTCCTATTAATTTTGGGTGTATAATTTAGTGATTCAACACTTACCCACAACACCCAATACACATCACAAGTGCCTTCCTTAATCCCCATCAGCCATTTAACCCATCCCCCCCAGCCACCTTCCCTCGGGTAGCCATCAGCGTGTTCTCTAGAGTCAAGAGTCTGTTTCCTGTTTGTCTCTCTCTATATTCCCCTCTACATTCATTTACTTTGTTTCTTAAATTCCACACAGGAGTAAAATCGTATGGTATTTGTCCTTCTCTGATTGGCTTACTTCACTCAGCATAAGGCTCTCTAGCTCCATCCACATCATTGCAAATGGCAAGATTTCATCCTTTTTGATGGCTGACTAATATTTCTGTGTGCACATGTGCGTGTGTGCATGCACGCGCATCACTGCTTTATCCATTATCAGTGGATGGACATTTGGCTCTTTTCATAGTGTTGCTATTGTTGATAATGCCGCTACAGCATCAGGGTGCATGTATCCCTTTGCACCAGTATTTTGGTATCCTTTAAGTAAATACCTAGTAGCACAATTGCTGGATCATAGGGTAGTTCTATTTTTAACTTTTTGAGGCACTTCCAGTTTTCCAGAGCAGCTACACCAGCTTGCATTCCTACCAACAGTGCACAAGGGTTCCCCTTTCTCTGCAACCTTGCCAATACTCACTGTTTCTTGTGTTGTTGATTTTAGCCATTCTGACAGGTGTGAGGTGATAGTTCATTGTGGTTTTGATTTCTTCTCCCTGATGATGAGTGATGTTGAACATCTTTTCATGTGCCAGTTCACCATTTGGATGTCTTCTTTGGAAAAATGTCTATTCCTATCTTCTGCCCATTTTTTAACTGAGTTATTTGTTTTTTGCATGTTCAGTTTTTATAACTTCTTTACATATTTTGGATACTAACCCTTTATCAGACATGGAGAACACAGACAGTAACCTATTAAGACATGGGATGTAGCAACTTTTTACAAGATATAGCTCCTGAGGCAAGGGAGACAAAAGCAAAAAAACAAAACAAAACAAAACAAACTATTGGGACATCATCAAGATAAAAAAACTTCTGCACAGCAAAGGAAACAGTCAACAAAACAAAGAGGCAATCCAAGGAATGGGAGAAGATATTTGCAAACAGACTCTGCAACCCTAACCACCACTGCTGCCAAATGTATTTAAAAGCACATCAAAACAGATCAGTAATAACATAAGCGTCTATTATATAGTACTATTTTTCTTTATGTTAGACACCATGAAACCAACAAAACCTATCCTACTAAATAACTAACCTCTGCCTTGATTTACTTGGTTGAACATAGATAGCAAATATCTTGCACTGAATGAAAAACTTTTGAATCAGTGTGCTGATTTACTTCTGTAAACTATAGCAATAGATTTTATCTCAACACGTTTTTGAACATAACATAGCAATTTCCCTTTCCTGTGAGTCTGGGATAGTATAATATAAAGGATCCCATTTTAAAACCATTAATACACTGAATAACAGGTGCGTAAGTCTAAGCTAGCAAGCTATGTTACGTCGTATCCCATTCTCCATATTCCAAATGGACTACTGCATAAACTTACTACTTTTCTTTGCTTACAAAGTCAGCTTATAAAATGATTTAAGACTTTTCAAAAATTCTTCTTCTCCTAAAATAAGGGTATAGATTTCACTGCAACTTTAAACTGCTACCCAAAATTGAATGGGCTTTCTGCAATGAAATCTGACTACAACAGTTTACATGAAGAGAAGTTAAGTATCTGCTTTACCCTGGAAATGTACAGAGTTATATTTCATTGCCTTGCTAACAAAAAAACAAAACGAAAAAACAATCCATCTTTTAACATACTTTTCTTCCCCCAAAAAGTCCATACAAAACCAATATAATTAGTCCCCACAAATAAGCTTAGGCACAAAAACATTTTATTGAAAAAAGCCTAGCAAATGCAAGGGGTCTCTTTCAGAATAGTAAAACATATATATAGGATGTGTGTGTGTGTGGGTGTGTGCGCGCGTGCGCGAATGTGTATGTGTGTATCAGTGTGTCAGTTTCTAATGCAAATGATATCCCAGCTTCTTTATAAAATGAAAGCCATACTAGATAACAGCTAAGATAATTCCAAATTCCAATTATACTTCAATGTAAATAGTAAATTTCAGGAAGCAGTAAGGTACAGTGGAAATGCCTTTGGGAGGAAAATGTGTTAACCGAAGTGAAAGAATAATATAGAAGCAGTGAACCCATCTTGATCTTTCTTTTTTTTTTTTTTTTAAGATTTTTATTTTTTTAAGGAATCTACACCCAGGATGGGGCTACAACCTATAGTCCTGAGATCAAGAGTCGTGTGCTCTTCTGACGGAGCCAGCCAGGCGCCCCCGAACCTTTTCAAATCTCAATGAACTAAACAAAAGAAATAAAATAAAATCAGTAAAGAGAAACACCACAAGTGTTCTAACCTGGAAAGGGGCCAAACTTAATCTATCAACTTTTGAAGAATGTTACCTGGAAACCTAGCAAACAAATGAAACTGAAAACAAACTATTTTGATAATCAACCCAATGCTATTCCTCACTCCCTTTACTCACATTATCCCTGCAAAATCCAAAAGCAAGACTATGAGGATGAAAATGAGAAAAAGAAAATTCATAAACACCTCATTGATAGAGCCCGATTTTTGTTTTAATAAAAGAGAATTTGAAACATGTGAATAAGAACTTGGGAAATTCAATATCCATGAACGTTTGGTGGCATTCTTCGAATCTTCACTCCACCAACACACTAATTGTGTGACATATCAGATCCTTAACCTCTGGAGCTTTGCTGTTTTCATCCAAGATGTGGGGATAATCTTGGTGGTGGTGTCAAGATCAGTAAAGATGATCTGTGCAAAGTTGCCACTAGGACAGAACCAGCACTGTAGAAGCTTAACAATTGGTATATATTTTTAAATTCTTTAAAAATTCTTGGGGCACCTGGGTGGCTCAGTGGGTTAAGCCGCTGCCTTCAGCTCGGGTCATGATCGCAGGGTCCTGTGATCGAGCCCTACATCGGGCTCTCTGCTCAGCCAGGAGCCTGCTTCCTTCTCTCTCTCTCTGCCTGCCTCTTTGCCTGCTTCTGATCTCTCTCTGTCAAATAAATAAATAAAATCTTTAAAAAAATAAATAAATAAAAATAAATAAATAAATAAGAATTCTTTAAGAGCGGTGCCTGACTATCTCAGTCAGTAGAGTATGCAACTTTTTTTTTAAGATTTTATTAATTTATTTGAGACAGAGAGAGAAAAAGAGAACAATTGAGGGGGTGCAAGGGAGAGGGAGAAGCAGAAGAGCGGGGAGACCAATGAAGAACAAGATCCCATGGGATCATGACCTGAGCTAAAGGCAGACGCTTAACCGACTGAGCCACCCAGGTGCCCCAAGCATGCAACTCTTGATCTCCAAGTTTCAGGTTCAGGCCCCACGTTGGGTGTAGAGATTACTTAAAAATAAATTTTTTTAAGAAATTAATAAATAAAACTATTTGAGAATCTGGATAAATAATTGTTTTCAACAGTTCTAAATTTCGTATTTCTAAAAGGATGTTAAATTTATAAATGAGAACATCTTCAAGCTACCTTATTAAATACACACTTCCTGGGGTGCCTGGGTGGCTCAGTGGGTTAAAGCCTCTGCCTTCAGCTCAGGTCATGACCCCAGGGTCTGGGGATGGAGCCATGCATCAGGCTCCCTGCCTGCTTCCCCCCCCCACCTTGGGCTCTCTGCCCAGCAGGGAGCCTGCTTCCCTTCCTCTCTCTCTGCCTGCCTCTCTGCCTATTTGTGATCTTTGTCAAATAAATGAACAAAATCTTAAAAAAAAAAAAAAAAAAAATGCACACTACCTGGTTAATAATGTCCCAAATTTAACCATTTCCCTCCTATAGATTGAGATAGTCTTGTGGGTTTTTCTCCCTCAAATAGAAACTAGGGTTTTTAACATACAAGAAATTAAGATTTTCAGCCCGAACTTTGTTTTGCCTATTTAGCCAACACGTATGAATTAAAAATAGGGCTGAAAACATACCAGAAGGATACTGAGAAATTCGAACCTGGAAAAACTGAGTACACTTGCCATGGATAATTTACTTATTTTCAATACAAGGAGAAAAGAAGATTCTTCAAGTTTATTCAAGTCAAAGAAGAGAGGTGTGACTAGTTTTCTACTAAATAAGTCATTAAGAGATCATGCTATAACATTTTCAAGTCAGTTGAACACACAAAGAAGTTAGGGAGAAATTTATTTTTTAAGACAGTTTCTGGTATTTATTTTTTCAAGATTTTATTTAAATTCCAGTTAGTTAACATACAGTGTAACATTAGGTTCATGTGTGCAATCACGGTGATTCAACACTTCCATGCATCACCAGGACTCACCCCAAGTGCCCTCCTTAATCCCCATCACCTTTTTTACCCATCCCCTACCCACTTCCCTCTAGTAGGCATCAGTTTGCTTTCTAGAGTTAAGAGTCTGTTTCTTGGCTTGCCTCCTTCTTTCCTCTTTGCTCATGTATTGTTTCCTAAATTCCACGTATGAGTGAAATCATCTCATATTTTTCTTTCGCTTATTTCACTTATCATAAAACCATCCAGCTCTATCCGTGTCATTGCAAATGCCAAGATTTCATTCTTTTTTATGGCTGAGTAATATTTTGCTATATATGTATGCATGTGTGTACGTCTACATGTATATATGCACGCACACATCACATCTTTATCCATTCATCAATTAATGGGCACTTGGGCTGTTTCCATAGTTTGGCTATTGTAGATAATGCTGCCATAAACACAGGGGCATATGTATCCCTCTGTTTTTGTATCTGGGGGGTAAATACCAGTAGTGCGATTACTGGATCATAGCGTAGTTCTATTTTTAATTTTTTGAGGAACCTCCATACTGTTTTCCACAAGGGCTCACCAGTTTGTACTCCCACCAACAGTGCACAAGGGTTCCCTTGCCTCCACATCCTGGCCAACATCTGTTGTTTCTTGTGTTCTTTTTCGCCATTCTGACAGGTATAACCTGATATCTCACTACAGTTTCTTTTTTTTAATTTCCCTAATGTAAGCATCTTTTCATGTGTGTCTATGTCTTCTTTGAAAAATGTCTATTCATGTCTTCTGCCCATTTTTTAATTGGATTATTCATTTTTCACTATTGAGTTTTTAAGTTCTTTATACATTTTGGATACTAACCCTTTATTGGATATGTCATTTCCAAATATCTTCTCCCATTCCACTGGCTGCCTTTTAGTTTTGTTGACTGTTTCCCTCACTGGGCAGAGCTTTTTATTTTGATATAGTCCCTATAGTTTATTTTTGCTTTTGTTTCCTTTGCCTCAGGAGAACTATCTAGAAAGAAGTTGCTATGGCAAGTTAGGGGGATATTTAAAAGCTGAAGCAGAATATGGAGACTACTAAAACTCAAACAAATAACTAGACAAGAAGAAACCAATGAGATAAACAAAAGAGCACTTCTCAGATCACTTTTTGGAACTGCAGGGCTCTGGAAGACCAAACCAGCCAAATATCTATGGGACTCACTAGACAGTGACATAATGTGACATATAAACACACTGACATGGAAAAAAAAAATCAGGAAACTGTGGAATTGTTCAAAAAATGAATTTCAAATTGGTGCAAATAGTAACTAATGTGTGCAAATAGAAACTAGTGTGTAAATAGTAACTAAAATCTATATTCATTTTGTATCACTACAAGTAAATACCAGGTAAATTCTGGTGACTACCATGGCTATTTAATAAAAATAATTTCTCATTTTCAGAAGAATTTAATAGATTACAAAACTGTGAACCGTATTTTAAGTTTCTGAAGCTGTCTTTGGAGAACAAATTTGAAGACATAAACGAATTATCAAGAACAAGCCCTATGAGGTTAGCTCAGCTTTAAGAAGATTAAATTGAAAGGAGACTATACAAACTATATACAATACACGCAATCTAATTGACAAAGTATAGTTATGCAAAATGTTGGGCCCATTTAGCATCACAGAAATATATTTTCTCACATGAAACTGACAACATGAAACTGAGCACGAACTGTAATGGTACAATTCTACGATCAGATGGGACACAGACCCTGACATCCTTACTCTCAAGACTGCAGTCATTAATTTAATCAAAATATTATTAATTTCTAGCATGAAGCTTTCTATTCCACAGTCAAAAACAGATTAAGCAATATGTGAACTGCCTGTGTATCACACTCCCCTGCTCCCATCTATATATTTGGCTACATTTAACCACTGCTCACAATTTTGTTATTCATGCAGCCTACACACAGACTGCTCATGATGTGACCCATTAGTAAAGTCACCTGGACACCTCTGCACTAATAAAATATTTCAATACCCAGGTAACACAGAAACAGGCCCCCTAAAAACAAGTGCAGGAAGAAAGCTTTACAAGGACACAACATGGAACAGATGAAAGTCTAATATGAAATCCCCTTCTAAAGCAATTTACTACTAATAAGAATGCAAAGACACCAAATGTTAGCCCCAAAAGTGTCTTCCCTTGAATTTGGAATAAAATGTCATATATTTAACTTATCTTTTAAAATATCCATATTTAAGAGCTGCATACAGAAATTACGTAAGTGTCAAATGACATGATACCCAGAATGGCTTTAAAATCCTCAGCAAAAACAGAATAAGAGAAAAGGAAATAAATCTTAATTATTCAATCCGTTGATAGGTATGTGCAGTTCACTCACATATTCCCTCTATCTATATGCTCAAGCTTAGCTCTTAAATATGAAAAGGAAATAAACATAATTCTTAAATATGAAAAGAGAATACAAATGCATATAGGAGTTTCATGTATGGTAGAGGTGGCATTTCAAATCAGAAGAAAAAGGTAAATGACTCAATAAATGGTATCAGAACTGGTTAGCCATCAGCAGGGAAGGGGAACACCAGGAGAACTGGTTAGTCATGGAGTCGGGGGAAGAGAGTTGGGTCCATAAATCTCAGAGAACACAAAATAAACTGAATATAGGTCAATTTAAGTACAAGAAAATGAAACTATTAGAGTAACAACAGAAATAATCAGAGAATTATAATCATCACCTTGAAGTAAAAACCAAACATTTGTGTCAAATGTACAACAAATAATTACTTTCTCGTGGCCAAAACTACCATAAACAACAAGTACAACAAAGGACAATCTGGAAATCGTGTCACAAAAGTTTACTTTCCCAGTTAGAGAGTGCCTACAAATCAGTAATCATCATCTACTGAAAAGTGATAAATGGATATGGATAGGTCACAGAAAAGGAAGTAAAAATAGTTCTTATGAGAAATGCAAATTAAAAGACTGAGATACCACTTTTCATTCATCAGTCTAGCGAAGATGAAAAAAGGCTAATAATACACTATGTTGGCAAGGTTCTGGGGAAACCAACAAGCTCATACATTGATAATGGAAGTATAAATTAGCACACTCTCTACAGAAAACAATTAGCTTATATCCATCAAAATTACAAATTCATACACCCTTTAGCCCAGCTATTTATTCTATATATGTATCTACACAAGTGCAAAATGATACACACACACACAGAAGTGGGTAGCCCTACAGCAGATGTGGGCAGTACAGAAAGACAGGAACAGAAACAACATGCAGACCTAGTATCAAGGCCTGGTTAAATAAATTATCCTACATCTGTAAAACAGAATACAGTTCTACTTTAAAAAAAAAAACCAGAAGAAGATATTTGTAATGAAATGGCATTAAACGATCACTAAATCATATTGTTAAATGAAAATGGTGCAAAATCACATGTATTGTATGCTAGCTTTTACATAAACGAAGGAAATAAAAAAAATGTGTGTGTGCACACATGCACAACTATTTATATATACAACTATTCTTATAAACCAAATCCTTCTTTTGTAGAAAGAGAAATTGCAATACTGGGTTTCTTCAGAAAGAGTTGGTAGCTGGGTCAGATGGATGGAGTCTTGTCAGTGTGCACCCTTTGGCTCCTTTAGAATTTCGTACCATGTGAACAAATTAACCATTCAAAAAATGTTAATATTCTTAGTTTGAGCCAAAAGAGTGACAGCAATAGTAAACACCAGAGTCTTGATTACATACACCATCAATTTTAAACTGAAATACATAACAAATGTGTTGGGTCCTGAGTTACAGAGAAAGCCTTCCCTATCCAAAATATACCAATGAATTAGCCTCCCCAAAATATTACTGCTTTAAAATATTCTTTCATCTAATTTGCTCTCACTGAGACTATCAGAATCCCTCCTACATCCAGCGATGCAGAAGGCCCGATCGGCTGTCCATTACATTTGCTAGCCTAGATTATTAAGAAACAATAGTTTGCCAGCAATTTTTCTCTACACTAAAGTAAGATGAGGAAATGATCACAACTGGAAGAAGATTATACCAGGGTGGGTTGAAGTGAACTAATGCACTCTCTCTGCCAGAAAGGAGGCAACAAAAGTAAAAGAGTTAAGTGGTTAAAAGAAAACAATCTACATCAGAGAAATGTGGGGAAATTCCAGAGAGGTATGAAAGACGAGCCCAAAAAGTTATTGATGATAAAATGAAAATGTGGTCACCCTAATATATACAACCAATATTATTTATGTGTAAATATAAAAACTCAAAAATATATTAATAATCTGCATGAAAATGTGAAATGCTAAGAATACAGAGTTCTTTAGGTACAGTTAATGTACATATGGATCTTAAATATGCACTAAAATTAACTGCTACCTTGTATATTTTTAGTGTACCACATCGAGGAAATTCCAGAAAGTTAAGCAAATAAAAAATATGAGAGAAAAGTTAAAAGACATAGATGACCAGCCCACAAAGGCTACCATATATAACAGGATTGACAGAGAGAAAAAGAGCAAGAGAGAAAAGATGAGAAAATAAAGAACAAAATTTTAAAAACAAACAAACAAACAAACAAAAACTTCCTAGCAGTCAGACGTGAACCTTCTAACTGATAAGCCACAGACAGCTAAACATGGTAACTGAAAAATCATCCACACCTGGAAATACCCTTCTGCGATTTCAGACTGAGGCTAAAGTTAAGGTCCTACACATTTTCTAAAAAGGAAAAATACAAAATGATACCACAGAGAGAGAAAAGACTGCCATCAAACTTTGTACCTATTAAGTTGAACTCTAAAAGAAAAGAATGCCTTAAAGATCTGAGGGAAAATTATCTCAACCTCATAGGTTATACCAATGCCAAAAGATAGGAAACATTTTCAGTCATGCATGTGCAGAAAATTTTACTACCACAGACCTTTTCTGACAAAATTACTCAAGACAGATTCTAGGCCAAAGTTAATTCTGTTGACATTATTTCCGACCTTCTACGGTTTGCTAATTCTTGTTGTCGTCATGCGGATAAGATTTACTCACAGAAGAGAGAAAGGGAGAAAGGTGGGGAGAAAAGAGAGGGAAGGAAAACTCTGATCTGAGTATCAGTTGTTGGTCCTACAATGAGTTTTGGGCAGGAAGGCCGGCTAAAGAGGAGACCACACGTAAGTCCCAAGTCAAAAGTATTTAATAAAAATCAGTGTTTCAGGAGCCCTGGCAGAGGTAGCAAAAGACAGTGACAGCACACACACCACTGCCACACACACAAGCACGCTCACGCACACACTCACACACACAGAGGCTATGAAGAACTGCCTCCACCATCCCCTGGCAGGGCCAGTCATTCTGCAAGAGTCTCATACACGCTGCAAAACATTACTTCACAATACACATAAAGTCAAAGACCTCAAGAGGATCGATTATAAATGTCTAAAAAAAAGTTTTTTTTAAGATTTTATTTATTTGAGGGAGAGAGAGAGCATGAGTGGAAGGGAGGAGCAGAGGGAGAGGGAAAGGAGTCACCCTGTTTGTTCAGCAGGGTGCCTGACATGGGACTTGATTCATGACCCCGAGATCATGACCTGAGCCGAAGTCAAACCCTTAAGACTGACTAAGCCACTCAGGCACCCTGACGTCTAATAATTTTAAGACTTATTTTATTAGTACAAAATCATCCCAAATCTAAAAGTCTATGAAAATCTTTCTCCTTGGGGCACCTGGGTGGCTCAGTGGGTTAAAGCCTCTGCCTTCAGCTCAGGTCGTGATCTCGGGGTCCTGGGATCGAGCCCCGCATCGGGATCTCTGCTCAGCAAAGAGCCTGCATCCTCTCCCTCATTCTCTCTCACTCTCTCTCTCTCTCTGTGCCTGCCTCTCTGCTGACTTGTGATCTCTCTCTCTCTGTCAAGTAAATAAATAAAATATTTTTTAAAAAATCTTTCTCGTAAAGGTGTTCGCCTCCTTACAAAAACACCTTTTCCAACTCTCATTACGCTCAATGCAATCACCAACCATAACCACCAGCAGTGTGACAGCATTAAAACAAAGCATAGCGCGCAAATCTTTCTGAATAACTTAATCATGTTATTTATTTTTTTTATAAAACCTCACCCTTGCTAAGAGTAGATAAAGACACTAAACAAGCATTATCCTGGGCTCTCCAGAGCGAGTTTCCCAAGGTAGCACCAGCTCAGGTTGTTTGACCAAACCAGTTGTAAAGCACTGGGCCACAGGCCGCCTTGGGCACGGTCTCATTCAGTCCACACTTCAGAGCTAAAAAGTAACTTGCTTCCTCTCTCTACTGGTATCAGTGAAAGTTTTAACAGATGGTGCTGTTAGATGAGGAAAGTATACTACCGAATACAACTAATGACTAACCATATGTCCACAACAACACAGTGTTCTTATCAAGGATGTAACACACTGGATTTTGTTTACTTGTTTATTTCGGGATAGATGAAAACATCACGCCATGCAGTTGTATACACCAATACTAACTTGGAACCAGGAACAAACCTGCAAAGTGCTAAAAGTAGGAGCAGACCCTCAAATTCTTAAAATTCCCAGCCTCATAAAGAATACAGAGTACCCCCAAAGAAAACAGAAGTACACAAAGTGCCAATGTCACCATTAGTGCAAATTATTTTTATTAGTTCGAGAACACTCTCCGCTCTGGCCACAGACTGTTGACAGCACTAGAAGTAAAACCACACATGAGATCGACTTTAAACTTCCCCTTTTCTTAGTATCCTAGAATCTCCCGTACACAGTTCATTTCTCTCAAGAACCAGAGAACACCGCTGGATTTAAACCACTGCGAGCTCCCTGCGAGGACCTGTCTCGCCTACCGCGATCTGTGGTATTTTTAATAATACATCAAAGCTGAAACAAACAAAATGCAACCCACACACGTCCAGGCACTATTCTATTACAAACACCTCCACCCCCAGAAAAAAGAGCCAAATACCTGTGGCTACCATCCCCTCTATTAATAGCTCTGCCTCTATAGTGTTTAGATTGCGCTTTGAGCTCAGATGATTTTCTGGGTGAAAGGGGATGTTCTGAATCTTTCTCCTACAGTACTAAAGTTATGACTCCAAGTGCCACCTGATTAAAAAACCGAGGACAGGCTATGGATCATTTAATAAGGCATAATTAAGTGATTAAAGTCTGCATTTAGAAATATGTAACAATCTTATCTAGAAACACATGTGGCCATTTCAACAGAACAAGTATGGGTATTTCAACAAATATAATAGGGAAAATGCAAAACCCAGCTGAGAAAGGCTGCCTGGTCCATACCATATGTTAGTTTGGTAACCAGAAGAAACTGATAACCTAAGAATTACTTTCAGTTCAGTTTCTGCTCTCTACCCAAGAAAGAAGGTTAACAGACAAATAGACTTTCAGAAAAAGCAACTACGAACACACTACCTAGGCACTGGTAAGGTATCAAGAGCAGGAGTCAACATCCCAGGCACCATTCCCACTTACTGCCTAGCACTGACCCTAAGTGAGCTACCTAAACCGTGTAAGCCCCAAACCCTTCATCATTAGGATAGATGAACACTACATACCTCACCGGATTTGTCAGGAGGACGCGAGGAGACAATGTATGTATAGCACTGGCACAGAGTAAGGCGAAAAGAAGCCAAATAAAACCTCACTTCAGAAAACTCACACAAACAGCCAACATACCTTTTAAAACCTCAGTGGGAGACAGGCAGTTTTATTTTTGCCCAGAACGGAAAGAGATACTGTGAAGTTTCATGAAAGTTAACTTTCTTCCCCAAAGAAAGTTCAAGAACCTTCCCCACTTTTGCTCGTATCTAACTCTTCTGTAGCATTTTAGGATCAACTCCTTCAGACTGATAAAATTTTCTCACACACACTAAGCAGACCTCAAATAAGTTGATAACAAACACAGAAATACATCCTTATGACAAGACCTTAGGAATACTGTATTTTAAAGCTTCTCTTTTGATTCTTTGCTTTTCTCATTCTGCATTTATTCACAAACTATTCTTTGGTGCTCAGATAAATGACATCCAGACTTCTCTATTACCTGCTTGAAATTCTACACATTCAGCTTCTCTGTATATACAAACTTGCAGAGGCAATCAGATCAATCTTATCTGCCTTCGCTCTTTCCGATGCTCTACAACTTACAAGGGAAAAGTCTGGAGAGACACAATCTTCAGTAAAAACAAATTATCTTGCCATGATAAAGAAGTGGTTATAAATTACTAAAAACAGGTCCCATTATGCAGAATGCTTTCCTTTTAACTTTCTAAATAATCAACATGGGGGGTTTTTTGGTTTTTTTTGTTTACTCTTAGCCTATTAAGTGTTCCATGAATACATCATCTAAAGCATGATGCTAAAAGCTCCCATCTGAAACAACCAAAAAATTTGCCAATACATAAAACAACAGTTTTTAAGACACTGCGCATCACATGATGGACAATGACCCCTGGGGGAAGGAGGGATCCAAACCCAGTGGGTTCCAGCTTACTGCCTTGAGAGCATTTCCATGTCTGATTTGTAGCTGACCAGGACAGTCCCGAGGACTGCACCATGAGAAGACTGGAGTTCAGAGTTGACGGGATCCAAGATTTGCTAGAGTTTGCAGGACAGGTACTAGAGACAGCTACACGGTAAAAGAACTCCAGAGATCTGCAGAAGGTACTCCTCAAAAAGGACCCGGAATTAACACAGATGTTAGAATTACAAGACACACACACTAAAAAACTATAACTGAATTATGTGCATTCTAAAAATTAAGCACAGACCTAAAGATTAAAACAAAAACAAAAACCCCAAACTGGAGCACGAAAGACTACACTGTATCAGCTGCTCTGGGTTCTTCACCCGGCAGTATGACCCTAACATTTACTCTTGAGAGACCAGAGGCATTGGTCATTCTGCTCTTCATGAACTGCTGTCGGTTCCCACTAACGTGTAACTACTGGGAATGGAAGTACCAAAAGGTAACCCAGAAAACCTCCTGAATTCCAGATTTTGTCTCCTTTGACTCCACTGTACAACAACAACCCAGTTTCTCCTCAGTAATCAGGATCAATCACTCTGGCAAGTAAATTAGCCTTTTTTTTTTCCTCCTATTGGCTCAGTGATACAAGGACTCCAAAATGGCCAAGTGGCAAGCCTCATCTTCCAATCCAACGTACCCAATGTTGTGTCCCCTAGAGGAAACATCCTCCTTGCGGACTAAGATCTCCAAACCAGCAGAACCCAGTATTCCCAGGACAGGAAGCAAAAGTTCTACAAGTGGATTGTTAGGTATCATATCGAGAAAAACCCCCTCTCACTTTCCTTGATTCCCCGAACCATGAACTCTGACTAGGGGAGAGACAGCACCATAGAATTCAAAGTACATCCTGCATCCTGTAAAAGAGAACCCCATCTCTCGATGATTGTGTCTCTCAACTGGTGCTGTAATGAATTACTGAGTAATTACTGTGTAATCAATTCCACCTCTCAATTAGGCCGGCTACTTTCAAGTAACAGGATACACGGCATATGGCAAGACTAGTAAATTCCAAGGACGTAAGCCCACTCTACACGGTCCTTGTTGTGGAGTTCACTCCAAGCAGAAGCAAAGCAATACAGAATGCCCGGACGGAGGGTAAGGTATTCTGTGAATCCACGCACAGTGTTGCTAGCAGAAGCACCATAGGCAGAGAAAGAGAATTTGTGGGAAGAGTCTGTGGCTATTCCAGGGACGATGAAGCTGTGACAGGTGACGTCCCCTGCAGTGCAAGCGTCTCTTTTGCGGTGCGGGAGCACACACAATCCAGTGGGCATCCAGTCTCCACCGTCTGTGGATGTTAGGAGTGGTCCATCTACATACCCTCTCCCTACACTTCCTGGCCACCCGTCTTCAGATCCTCTTCCTTCCAAGTCCCTGACCATCCAGACAAAATATGAGAAACTGCCCAGTAATCAATGTGGATCTTTATCTCTGGTCACCTCCTCAAAATATGGTAGGAAAACACACACACACAGCTCAAAGTTCTGCCCTCTAGATGGACGTTCCTTCATCACTGTCATTCGTGGTCAGTCTTGAGTGGGGCTTGTGTGCTACAGTGTTTGCTTCTGAGTGGTACCAGCATGTCATACAGACTCATTTGTAAACCAGGCTCAAGTTTTTTCTTCTTTGTTCAACGGGCCATAGGAACTCCCAGGAGGCCACAGGCATGGTCTGAAGGAAAAAATGAAACAGAAGTTGGCCTCAAAGCTTCCTGAGCCACCTGCTCATACAAGCCAGCCATACCTTCCAGACCCACCCAAGTTTGGCCTGCTGTATACCATCTCTATTTGATAACAGAGTCTGGTGTCCATTCCCACTCTACGGTAAAATGGGTCAAACACCTAATTCAGGAAGGGAAGCTCAGGCCACATGGTCTCCTGGGTGCTTACAACTGAGTATTCAGTCTCTAACGAGGCCCAATACAAGCCAGGAGCTTTTTCTCTAAAGAAAAATCATTATCTGCAGAAGAGGACATAGATTTGCATCAGATTCCTTGAGGTCTGCACTGTGACTTTCTTACTGGTACTTGCCAGAGGCAAATAAGAGGGAGAAGGAAAAGGTAGGAGGGAGAAAGTCACAGAACACCGGCTTTGCTCACAATATCCTCCTTGTTTCTAAACACAGTGGGAACAGATGGGTGCCACTCCCTAAACCTACACCCCTCTGAGATTTAATCAGTATAACAGGGCTATAGTCCCAAATCATAAAGGAGACCCAGAGAAAAGATTACCGGTGAGTTTCTCTTCCTTGCCTGGAGAAACTGGATGTGACCACTTCCCTCAGATTAGAAAAGAATACAATAAATATGGTTAAAAGGAACTGGAGGCCAAGATGAGTAAGAATTAAGTGTCTCCCTGTTCTAAAGCAGCCCAGGTAACTGATATCCCAGGGTAATGACGGGACAAGCAAGTGAAGCTTGCAGAACCTATCGGTAATCTCAGAGGAGTCCCAGAGAAAGAATCTGCAAACACAAGACATAGGCATGGATTCCAATTCTCCAAGCTAAGGGAAAGTGGGTTGCTTGCCAACTTGCCATCAATTCTCAAAGAACTATAATTACACCATTTTAAAGATGGTTTAAAACCACCACAGAAAGAAATCACTAACCAATGAGGAAAAGCCTAAAATCCTAAGGCCCAAATAACAGCAAAGCTAACTTCAATTCTTCCTAAGAGTCGGGAGATCTTCCTGATTCAGTGCTACCCCTCTTGGAAGATAGAGAATAATCCACTTAGCTAACCTTGCATATTATAACTTAAAAGAAAAAAATTTTTTAAAAGGGCTAAAATCCAACGGTCCCAGGGTGTTAGAGTTGAAAAGGGCTTTGGATGTGTTGAAAGGCCTTCCCTTCCATGCTGAATGACATACCATGGGAAGCTGAAGGGGATATGGTCATTCAAATCTGTGCTCCCACACTCAGTAGGTATGCGTTTTTAGCACACTATTTCACCTCTTCACTTAGCTTTGGCATCCACGAACTAGTGCAAGAAAGCTATCCACCCACATCGCTCTCTTTTGAGAACTACGTGTAAAGTACACGTGCCTCTCGTACAGCAAGCCCTCACTGTTACATGAGATGCTGTTATTAACTGTCAGTGGCCATGGTCTGTAGCAGGACTGTGAAACACACGTCTGCGTTAGGTCTTCCCACCTCCCTTCTCAATCACACCTGTTCCCATCCAGTATCCCAGGAAAGGTCTGCATGAGCCATCCACACAGAAGGAGGACAGTGTAGACGGTGGCGCTGGGTTGCATAAACAAGATCCGGATTCCAGGCTGCCGCGGAGTCTTTAACTTGGCACAAGGTGGAGGTGTCCCATTCTACACGGGCCTCAGTTTTGTTAGCTGTAAGACGCGCGTGACTTAGATGCTATCAAGAGTTTCTGCCTCCATTACAGTTTCGCAGCGCATGCTGAACTTTGACGGCTGGCATCATTAGGATGCCGGTACGGAATCCCCCTGGCTTTTTGCTCCCACCGTCGTCACCTTCACCCTCATCTACTACCAGCTTCCCACCAGAGAAGCCGCTCTGAGAGCCCTGATCTCTTCTTCTCCGAGGACAACTGTAAACCAACTCTCGGTTTATTTTTTTTCCCTTCCACTCATTCAACTCAAAACTTTAATCACCACTTACTATCCTCCCACCAGAGCAATCTTTTGTTAAAAAAAAAAAAAAAAGCAAAAACTTCTTATCCTCACACATTAACTTACCTAAAAGAAAAAAATAAGCATTCTGATCTTTATCATGGACTCCCACGCGGTGCTACCCCAAGTGACCAATGTCACTGGGTTAATCTCCATGCACTCAAACTTTAAAAGTTGCCACCATTTGCATCTAATTATGTGTTTCTGCTCTTTCTCGGAGGTACTGAGACTTTTAGACTTATATACAGAGCATTTATCAGTAACACTGACTTTCTCAGTAATCTGACCAAACTGTGCGGGCCACAGGGAGAACAATGCAGAAAGAATACTGAAAATTTAGCAATGCCATCCAAGGCAAATTGCCAGTTCCCTCAGGGGATCTGGGATCAATGGGACTAAGGACAAGACTGTTTATCTTTGAGCACACCACAGCATCTGGGAACGAAAATCATGCCAGGTTTCACAGAGGAATACCCTTCTTTATAGAACAGGCATCCTAAGCTACTATTGTACATAAAGTGAATTTTACAAATCTAATACTTTAAATAAGCACTAAGGGTGCTTGCTAGCCAGACGTAACTTATAAATACTGTTTAAAATACATACTCACCTTCCAGGTTTTTGTACATCAGGAGATTTGCTCAAGGCAACCAAAACTTTATAAGTAAAGTCAAACATCTTGAGTATTATTTAATTACCATCTCATTAAAATCTTATTTTAAAGGGCACAGATGACTCCTCTGATAAAAGAAAAACTTTAAGAGAAATTGTATTATTTAAGGACTGATGTTTGTTCAGTCACCACGCTGAAAGTGGTACCCTCCTGATTAAAACACCTTTTTGGGGCACCTGGGTGGCTCAGTGGGTTGGTTAAAGCCTCTGCCTTCAGCTCGGGTCATGATCCCAGGGTCCTGGGATCGAGCCCCACATCGGGCTTCTCTGTTCTGCGGGGAGCCTGCTTCCCCCTCTCTCTCTGCCTGCCTCTCTGCCTACTTCTGATCTCTGTCTGTCAAATAAATAAATAAAATCTTTAAAAATAAATAAATAAATAAAACACCTTCGTTAGGACAAAGCATAATGACTTCAGTGAAAGTGACAGAATCAAACTGTTCAAATACAGAGGCCTAGTCCATGGCCTAACACCCTTACCAATCTATTGACAGGAGGTTTATCCACAGATGGAGAAAAGCAAAATAAGGGTGTTATTTTCCTCTGCTTTTGCAAATCTGAGGCAATCAATGTTTTAAGAAATAATCAACCTTTGTAAATAGCCAGGAACTTAGTCTGAAAAGGAGATCTGTACCTGCGCTGCCCCCAGTAAACCATTCCACACGCATACCCACATAGCATTTAATAAAAAGAAGCACCTTCCCCAAACAACAAATTAAAAAAAAAAAAAAAAAAAGACCAAATAATTGGGAAGTTACCAGTTAAGGCCAGAAAAGAAAGCCTGCAACAAAGCAAGAAACAACATAAAAAGGGATAAAGTTACTATAATTGTTTTCAAAATCATCAAACAAATCACAAGCCACAAGCCCCTCCTGCATGATGGGCCTACCAAGAATGAGAGCCGCACAGAGAAGTTTTGATAGAGCACAGCTGCTAGGGTTTGAAATATGCTACCCACCATTTCCAGTGTGAAAAGGCAAACCGTCAGACATGCTTCTGACATTCTGACAGGATACTACAGTTAATTTCTAGAAAAAATTATCAGTACACCACATGCGCTTAGATAATTTTTCACCACGACAGTGGGACTTGCACTTACTACATAAGGAGTTAACGTCTGCTCACTATACCTTACGCTATCAAGACCAATTTTATGCAAACTTTCATCAACTGTAAACGGAGTTAGGTTAATAATCATAGGTGTCGATTCAATATGCAAATTAGATGTAAATACCTAAAACAGAGTTATCCTGAGAACGTCGCCTGTCATAGAACCTTTTTATTTGGTACACACTATAATCTCTCATATCCACAGCATTTGAACTCTCAACAATATACAAAGCTCAATGAGCCAAGTCATTATGCAAATTTTACCAAAAACTCCTCTGAGAAACACAAACAAAAAATACAGGTGGTAGTATTTGTATAAAGCACCCAGTGTTTGCATGAGTGAGTAAGTTTGCATAGGATGGGTCAAACAGAAACAATTCCAGAAAGGGTAGGTCTTCTCCAGGAACTTTCTCTTCTGAAGATGAAGCAAACATGTACACTCAACCTGAAATAACAGGGAAAGGGAGGGATACACACACTCAATGAATGGCTCCCAAGTACAAAAATACTGTGACTTTGTTCTTTCTAAGTACTTATCTAATATCTAACATTTACTATCTAATACCTTATTATCTCTGGACTTCCACTTTTTAAAACATAATAAAGAATAAATAAAACAACAGAATGTAATAAAGGAGAGAAAAAAGATACATGGTTGTATTTGCATTTTTACAAACTATGGAATGATACACAAGAAACTAATAAATGTTTTTACGTGGAAAGAGTAAAAGAACTGAGAAATTAAGGTATTCAGGTAGAAACAAAACTTCTGCCTCTTAAGTCTTTTTATATTCTAGGCACTTTAAACCATGTGAAAATGTAACCCATTCTAAAGATCAAATTAATAAAAATGTAAATAAAATAATGTGAAAATAAACCATAAAAGCATAAAATATTTTTTTAACTGTAGAAGCTAAAGATGGAATTTTAACATTCCAACAGGCTGCAATTAAATTGAGGCACACTGGGGCGCCTGGGTGTCTCAGTGGGTTAAAGCCTCTGCCTGAGCCATCAGGTCATGATCTCAGGGTCCTGGGATCGAGCCCCGCAGGGGACTCTCTGCTCAGCAGGGAGCCTGCTTTCCCCTCTCTCTCTTCTGCCTGCCTCTCTGCCTACTTGTGATCTCTGTCTGTCAAATAAATAAATAAAATCTTTAAAATATAAATAAATAAAATTAAATAAATTGAGGCAGACTAAAAAGCATTAAGTATATTTTATAATTATAGTTTTATAACAAAAATACTCATTGATTTCTTTTGTTATATACAAACCCCAAGAGTATAAAGGTAGAAATGCCAGTGTTTAAATACATGAAAAATAAATGTCCCCTTTCATCTTCCTGGGGGTGAAATCATATAGCATGTCGTAAATCTATTTTAATTACCTTTATTCTCAGTGCTAAAAACTAACTAATTGTTAAGAGTTGATAAAATTAGCTATTCGAAATGTTTAATATGACTCCAGCTCGTATGTATATTGTAATGAACACAACAGACCTCTCTCCGTAGGCTGTCACTGATGCATTTAAAACGTGTCTGTGTCCATGACAGGAGGTCATGTCATTAATGACTTGCTTTAGCAGGATGTGTCAGACACGGAGCACATGCCATACTTAATGTAAAAGTTCAAACGTATTCTCTCTCTTCAAAAATGGCTCTAACCTATTTTTCTGTCATCACTATACAGCCTTCAAAATCAATATTAGGCTCAGGAAGCTGAGGTTTTCGGTTTAGAAACAATTTGCCTTTTGGGGCAAAGAAAATCAGTATGTGACATTAGCAAGCAAATTTATTACAAAACTAGCTGCCAGCACAGCCTTCCCTAGATTTCCAAATTATGCCAATGCTTTTGGTAACTAGACCCATTACAAGTATTAGAGTTTAAGGAAATGCAACTTCATCTTTCCAACGCCGCCTCCGAAGCTCTTTGAATCCATTAATGCCAGCGTGGCATTCTATGGTCCCCAGGCCATCGGGCTAAAATAAAAGGCCTGCAATTCTCACCGCAGGCACTACCATGCCTGCACCGTGAACTCCAGCTACCGTAACAACCTCACAACAGATATTAATGCACAGAGGGAAGGGGGTCACAGACAGGAGAGAAAAGAGGAAGGAAATGTCGGCTCAGCACTCACATCCTTTTTGGACACTCAGTACTGGAACCCTAATGATCCCCACCATGTCTCTCTCAGCCTGCAATTAAGAGACATTTGTTTCAATCAAGTCTAAAGCCCTAGAATCCCAAGAGTTCCTCCTTTTAGAAACCCTCTAGATATCCACTTAGCAAGATACAGTAAACACGACAATGTTAGAGGAAGGAAAAAGGAAAATGGCTATCAGGCAGGGTTTTCAAGAGAAAACAATACAAAAACTTCCATGAGGATCAGTAAACTTAAGCACCCTACCTACTCTACCTGATAGCAGGCCATTTACATACCCTATCTTTAATCCTCGTGATGACTTATTAGGCACGACATTACACAGTCTTCAGTAGGGAGATGGAAATCAGACTTCAAGTCAGGTAAGCTGGGAGAGTCACTCAACTATGAAAAGGACAAACCAAGCATTCGAACACAGACCTATCTGTCGATCCTAACAAAACAACCTCGACACAACAGCAGTAGCAGCCGCCTCCTACTAAGAGTTTCTTCTCAGTACACTGCTAAGTATCCCGAATATTTCCATTTAAATTCATTTCCTAATCATAATAACCGAATAAAGAAGGTACTCTTTTCCTACTTTACAGATGAGAAAACTGGATACAGAGAGGGCCGACAATGTCCTCAAGGTCACACAGCAAGTTATGAAATGGCTCTTGCACATAACACAGCCTGGGACCATCACACACCCACTCACCTGCTTCCCTCTAACATCTTGCCAATGCTTCAAATAGAGCAATACAATTCTAAAGTCAATGACTTACTCTGTAATAGTTGCAAACATAAATTCAGGCTTTATCCTTCATATTTCATTGAAATGAGAGAACAACTACCTAAAAGAATAATTAAGAAAGTGTTTTTCATGGTATATTCTTCTGAAATTCAATCCCACTGATGTCAACGAGGAGAGCCCCGCTTTCCGAAAGAACTCAAGTCATGAATTATTTTCTAATCAAACAAGAAGTATTACAGGATCCTAGAATGTTCCATGAGAATACCCACCAAAGGAAACTTGAGAAACAATAATTATTAATTACAGAATTAAAGAAACAGAAACTCTCCTTACAAAGTTAGGCCTTTCAATTTCATGGGCTTTCAGTAAGAGCTTTGATTACATCTAAAATCAAATAGGAGGCAATATGAAACACTTTCTCCTTAGCATGAGTGTATGCATGTGTATGATATTAAGTAAAAAGGAGAAAACAGTGGAGTCATCACTGAAGTAAAAGCTCAGCATAAATATGAGAGTGTGATACAAGTACTTTATTGGCTCTAATGCTATCTAGCCTGAACATTCACAGTATATGAATCGCATAACAAAAGGTGAAGCAAATTTCTTAACGTACAGAGTAGGTATTTGGAGAGACAAAAAGACCACCAACAATTTCACACAAGACAACCTGAGTGAAAATACCTTGTAGTGGTATTTTTACTATTATGGCCTGAACTAGACTTTGATTCACGTAAAGCCACAAAAGAAAAGTCCAAAATTATATTTTCATTTCTAAACTTAAGTATATAATCCTTTAAAAAAAAAAAAAACATATTTATTATGAAGTGAGATTTTCTTTTTTTTTTCTTTTTTTTGAAGATTTTATTTATTTGACAGAGAGATCAGAAGTAGGCAGAGAGGGAGGCGGGGGGGGGGGTGCAGGCTCCCCGCTGCTCAGAGAGCCCGATGCGAGGCTCGATCCCAGGACCCTGAGATCATGACCTGAGCTGAAGGCAGAGGTTTTAACCCACTGAGCCACCCAGGCACTCCAAGAATATAATCCTTTAAAACAAAAATGGATAGTAGCTTAACTATACTCAAGACATCCTGATTTAAGTTTCCTAGTCTACTCAAAGAAAATAACAAGTCATGCTTAGGACTATTATATCCACAAGAAGCAGCAATAAAATGTAAAACAGATAAAACTATTTTAAAAGGAGATCGCCTTCCATCCGCAACAACTATCTTAGTAGAAAAGCAGAGCCTGAAAACAACAAACAGAACTCAAAGTATAATTTTACTAATTTTTGCCTCTGAACTTTTGAATGACTGCCAAAAAGACCTAAGCAAAAGGAGGAAAAAAATGTTAATAAAAAAAAAAAAACCCACCTCTGAGCCACTGAAAGTAGAAGTGCTAGAGGGAAAAACTGAAAATAGAAAGAAAACTTCAAAGAGATTCTGTAATCGAAGATGCCTTCTTCTTGACTGCCTCATCTCAGAGATTAAAGAAGATTTTTAAAGCTGTTCCATGGACATAGAGATCAAACATTTATAAATGTTTATAATTTTACGAGTCCTAAATTCAAAGGTGGGCTCGAAGAAATAAGAGTAACACAGGCAGCTAGGAGGAAAGATAAATTTTCTTGGATGAGGGAGGGATGAAGAAGGTGGCTTTGAAGAACAGACTCTGTGGGTTGTAGGAAAGAAAAGAGTATTTTTGAAAAGCTCATTCATCACCTACAATACATGATGATGAACAACAACATGTAATGAAAAGGGAACTAGGGGGCAGTGTCAAATCTATTTCCACTGGGTTTTATCAGCATTAAACTCATTAAGTATTCACCTAGTATCCACTTTGCAGCAGTCCAAAATTATCATGTAATCTTGGTGCTTTTCTTTCAAAATGAAAATCTCAACAATTCAGATTTGTAATTTCTCAAAGTTTAAGGACAATTAATGAATTTTATTGTCTCAGCTTTCTGCAGAACGCCCATCCCATAATGAGAAAAAGAGGAGGGAAGTAGAAAAGAAAATTGGATCCCTATCAATAAAAACCTGGTGCTGATGGAAACTGACATTTCTACTGATGCATTTTTTACATATCGATCTCTTCATTATGAAATAATTAAACATACCATTTAAAGTGCTAGAAGAAACAGAGCTGTACTTGAACCTTGTACCCCTTTTCTCTCGTTGCAAGCAGCGGACACCACTGTATAACCATATATGGTACCCGGAGTTCCCTGAAGGAAGTGAGAGCATCTCATTCATCTTATTCTTTGCATCACCAGTGCCCAGCGTGGGACCCACCACACAACAGAACTCATACACCAAATGTCACCATCATTTAAAACAAGGTAAAGCTAAAAAGAAAGTCAGTCACATAATTTTAATTTTTCTACTAAAATTAGACACATGTCTATTGCTTGTTGAAGGCCTAATTCCAACTTTATCAGCTCTATCAAGTCTTCCCAAGTCCTGAAGCTGAAGGCATTACGGATTCCTCTGTAACTACAAGAAGCCTTCATTCATACACCAACAAAAGTACGTCACCTTGACTCCAATTACTATTCATTAACTAAATATTGACTGAGTGCCTACTACAGGCTGGCAACTGTTCTCGGCTCCGGGGCTACAACTGTATCCCACATGAGGCCCCTCCTCTCCCGGAACTCGCATTCTCGTGGGGAAGAAACTGATCGTGAACCGATAAATACATCGGGTGGTGATCAGTACGCAAAGGAAATAAAGAAGGCTGGAGACAGAAAGTGAGGGAAGGCGCCATTTCGTAAAGAGCACTCAGGAAAGAACTCTCTGATGAGGGGACACCTGAGCACACACCTGAAATGAGGGAACACAAGTGGATACCTTGGAGAAAGAACATTCCAGGCATAAACACAGGATGTATGAGCACACGCTTGGGTATGCTCAAAGAACAGCAAGAAAATTAGAGTAACAGTGTTGGCAGGTGAAGTCAGAGAAGCAAGAGGGGTTCCACTTCTCTTCACACCTTTGTCGTCATGAATAAAAAGTTTGGCTTTCACACATGTGGCTATTTATATTTAAAGTTATTAAAATTAAATAAAATCTAAAGTTCAGTCGCCACCCCCCCTTGCACTAACTGGATTTTAAGTGCCTGACAGCCGCATGGAGCCGTAGCTGCCATCATAGTACAAAACAGAGCATTTCCATCCTGCAGAAAGCTCCATTAGATAGCACTGTGAAACGGGAGCCGAAGAGGGAACTAATCTGGCTTAGGTATTCGAAGAATCTGACTGCTACACAGAAAACAGACTGGTGGGGGCCGCAGGAGATAAATCAGGCAACTATTATAATCTAGCTGAGATGATGCTGAACTAGACCGAGGTGGTGGCCTAAATGCAGGTGATAAAAACAACAGGACTCTGGCTACCTCTTGAAGGTGGAGCCAGCAGGATTTGCTGATTCAATGTGGGACAGGAAAACAAGAGTAGTTATCCTTGATTCTAAAATTTTTGCCCTAAGCAACTCACAGGACACCAATTTCTTCTACTGATATAGGAAGACTCCAGAGGAGCAGATCTGTGGGAGAGATTGGGACTTTTAGACATGTTAAACAGACACGCCTATCAGAGACTCGAATTCAGACGATACATAAGCAGAGTCCAGGGTTCAAACGAGAGATCTGATTTGGAAAAACATGTCTGAGTGGTGTCTGCATACAGAGAGTACTTCAGAGCTCTGTAGTTCCATGAAGCTCCAGCTTAGTATAGGTGGAGAAAGAAAACAAAGAAGTACCTGGGGGCTGCAACATTCGGATATCCTACTCAGATATCGTAAGAATGAGCAGGAACCAACAAGGACGACTGAAGGAGCAGCAGGGAGATGAGAAAAGAGTGAGGAACCAAAAGGAACCTGTGTCCAGGAAGCCCAGTAAAGGTATTTCAAGAAGAAAAGAGTGTTCAGCTATGACAAATGCTAACAGATAAAGACTGTAAGACATGGACTCAGAAGTCACAGCTGCACTTGGCCACACCGAGGTCACTGGTGAACTTGGCAAGAGCAATCTCAGTAAAGGTACCTCACTGGAGTAAACTGGAGACGGAAGGCGAAGCAGAGGGTATAAACACTACTTATGAGGAATTCTGCTACAAAAAGGAAGAAAGAAATGTAAAAGATGAAGAGGAATATGGCATCAAAGAAGGAAATTATTTTAAGATCAGATACGTTACAGCATGTATGACGACAGAAATGGCCTAGTAAAGAGGGAAAGTAATCCAACAGAGAAAGGAGAAAAGCTTGCAGAAACGATGTCCCAGAGCAGCGAGAGGGGATGAGTGACAAGGGACAGCGCCGGTCTCAGGAACACAGACCGTTCCTCAAGAGCAGTGGCTGGATCCCAACGTGGTTCATGAAGCAAATTCATGCGGGCACGGAGATTCGGTTTGGGGAATGTATGGGTATTGCTTCCAATGGTTCTACAGCTGTGTGATTCACAGGGATGACCGCTTTCCAGAAGAATAGACTGTGTCTTGGTCCTCTTTGTGTCTCTAGCACTAGCAAGCTGGCACACATTAAATTATTCAAGAGTTCCACTGAACAAATACATTCTCAGAACTCCCCAACTACCCAGGGACCTCAGCTTAAGCCTTGATAGGTGCAGGACTTACTAGTCAGTTCTGTACTATAGATGCTCAATGTTGCACAGAAGAAAAGGCATCACACTCTTCCCAGCCACAGCCGCACCCATCCCCACTCCCCACCCAATGCTGCCGCTCTTGGATGGAGTAGGAAGGATGTAACCATTTCCAACCTACATGTGCAGAAAATGCTTCCGGCCCATTGGACTGAAGTCCCCAAATGGCAACTCTCCACTTTGATTTTGACTGACTCACTCAGACACTAGTCTGTTTACTCAGAACAGACCAACTGGTCCTACTCTTTCTTGGAACATAACTGTGTTCCTTTTCCTTTAAGTCTACTACAGAGCACCTTCCCCACTGCAATCAAACCTGACTCCTGTGTGGTATTTCCCTCATAGCCTCCCAGACTCACAGACACTACAGAGCCCTATTTACAAAAGCCTTTAGGAATTGTAAGGATTTTTAAAATAAGAATGAGATTAGAACTAAATATACAAGATGTAATTCAATTTCCTGAGCCCCTTTCTAAGAGTAAGGATATTGAAAACAAATCAAATGTGAAATATGAGTACTAACATTTAAAAAAGAAAAAAAAAAAACCGGCAGAACACTGCCAACGGTACTGGTATTCATTAAAGGGGCAATTCATATCCTCTTATCCGTAATACATCTGGGCTGTTTCCTATGCTTACTTTCCTAGCTTAAAGTAGTATTTTTAATAAAATACATTTAGGCTTATTAAATCTGTTAAAATTTGACGATAAAACAAAATATCCTTAGTCTCTCAAAAATTCTGTGAGTAGCTAAAATTGTTCGTAAGAACCATTCTCTGCAACAAGCATGCTGAAAACTAATGGGGAGGAGAGCTCTTTCTAACAAAAGTGTCTGATTAGATAAGATAATGCAATACATCTATTATATCTATTGTAACAATACCATTCACACCACTATAGCTAAGACTCTTAGCATTTCCATTATAAAAACCTGTTTTTCAACTCTGCCACCTGCCAGCCATTAAAAAAAAAAAAAAAATTGCTCTCCCATAGCATTCAAGTGTTGATCCTGGAAACATTTCTACCACCACTCCTACTAAATGTTTTTGTTCTTAGATTATCATGCAAATATTTTTAAGAGTGTATTTTAGCTTTCCACATTATACAGGTCTGATATCAAATATTAAAGTTTAATCTGCAAGCAATAATCACTGAAACTTTCATTGCAGGAATACATCAGTCTGTACTAGAGATCAATTTGGTAGCCTCTAAGCCATCAGAACATTAGTCTCACACCCTGAATAAGTTACAGATATTTATGGTTTTGAAGACAACAATAGTGGTAAGTATTCTTCACCTGAAAAAAAGGGGAAAAATCTAACAAGATAATATGAAACAGAAAAATGTGAAAATGAAGAAAGAAGTAAAAAGAGCTAAATTCATGGCAAGGAAAAGCAATACACAATGGTGACAGTATACCAACGGAAAAAATGGGCTCAAGTACTACCTATCTGTTCTCCCCAAGACATGTTAGCTAGCTACTAAACAGATGCTCGAATGCAAGGCATAGTTTATTTTTCCTCCTAAAATTATCCCTCAGAAAAGATGGAACTGTTTTATATTTCTAATAAAATCCGTGCAGAGATCTTTCTTATCACGAGGAGCTCTTTCTTACTCTTTCCATTCCCTTACTTTGAGTAACAGACTATCACTTGGAGAAGACATTAGCCTGAACAACAGGACCTCTGAAAGCCTAGAGAAGTCACCAGAATCAGTAAAAACAGCTGCAGTGAGATTTAACCCTGGTTTAACTCCTCGGGATATTACCTCACACTGGCAAGTATTGGATTTCCTTTTAACAAATCTTTCGAAGATTAATTTTTTTAAAGCATAATAAATGGTTACACTATAGAGATCAACGTATATGCTTCCACAGGAGGAAAGACAAAACCAACTGTTCTTTAATTTTAAGAACAGGTGCCTGGGAGAAATTTCTAGAGACCGTATCATGGATAGATTCTAAATATGCTGAATTCCAAACAAGTCAAATGGAAATCAAGTGTAGAAAACTGTGTCAGTCTAATCAAAAAGTGATTCTAGAGAGGAAAAGCCGGGAAAGTAACAACTTCAAAATCATTCCATTCAATGCCACTTTAACTATGCATATGTAACTTAACTAAATGTGAGGATATCTGACAATTTTATTTAACAATTTCACCTTCATTCCTAAAGTTTATATATTCCACTTAATCCAAACAGTTTATTAAATCTTCTCATTGGGAAAATATAGCATCATCTTATATTGGCATCATCCATGTTTTGCCACCTTCAATGACTAAACAAATAAAAACAATGACCAAATCTTTTCATTTTTAAAACTACTTCTTTCAGTCCGTAGCACTGTTATCTCAGATATGTTGAATAGTTAAGCAACATGTGAACATTTAGCTCACACACACGAAAAGGTCTCTGCAAAATGTCTTGTGAAAGAGAGTACTCTGTGGGTCATATACATAAAGAAAATACTTCCTCTCCAAAAAGTAATTATGAATTGCTAGGTTTGTTTTTGAAAATATACTTAATCTGTATGTCTGTATGGACATGTTTTTAAAGAAAGGGTGGAGGTGGGGACTGGACTTTCCAAACCCAGGGTCTCCAAGACGGCCCTGCTGGGTTTTTCCAAAAGGATTTAGTATTTATTTTTGAAAACCATGCTTAATCCTTAGGATGAAGTTAATATATGTAAGCACTCAGAATAATGCCTGGCACACAGTAAAAGTTAAGTACGTTTTAGATATTACCATGAATTGCTAAGCCAAAAACCAGGGTGTTAAGGTTCTAACATTATTTACTGACTTGTACTTTATTGCAAGAAGCAAAACCTGCAATTTCATGATATTTATGAGAAGTCGCAGATATGTAAAATACGGACTCTGGAGATCAGACTTCGACGATTACCAGAGGCACTCTGTATTGACTGTGAGTCTCCGCTGCTCAGGTCTGAAGGCTGCTGAAGCATCCGGCACTAATGACTCTGTCTCACTACTTGGATCTATTTAATATCAGAATTTCATGAGGAGCAGCATTAAAAAAAAATAAAGATTAATGAAAGTTGCAATAAATTAAGAGCTTCATATAGTAGATAAACTTTTTTCAAATACTTAACTAACCTCTAACAATAGAAGTATATTTGGTTTGCCCAAAACATTAACATCTTCAAGAGTCTTAAAAGGATGAATACTTTATAGGAACGTGGAACAGAACTTCATCTCTATGTCCCCCAGCGCATCAAACTCAGTATCTTCTACGTAGGAAGTGTACACTCAACAGGCCCTATAAAAATGGCTCCTTCTGAAATTCAAGAATTATAAGGCTTCTTACTAAATCAAATACCTTGTGAATTAGTGTATGAGAAAAACAGTCCTTCATCAGACAACTATGTATTTAGAATAACCATCACGAACAAGAAGATATAAGGCACATTTGCTAAAATATAAATATGTGATAACCCATTTTCTCCAATTATAGTAAAGCATGGTAAAATGGAAGTCTGGCTTAAAAAACAAGGGTGAATGACAATAACCTTATTTGAGGTTTTTTGGGGGTTGTTTTTGTTTTTGTTTTTCACAACATCCGCTGTTGGTGGGAAACAAAGAGACCTAATGAACGTATCAAGGGTTCACCTAGGCTCTGGAGGCTGAGCTACAAAAACACCTTGGACCCTCCTAGAAATTTTAATAATGTATTTTAAGATGAAAAAAGTAAAAGGCTGAAAAAGTATCAGTGAAACCAACCTAACCATGAGTTGAGGAGAGAGACGCAGGGGTGACAGCACAGCAATAAAGGGAAGGATACAGCCCAGAATGTTTAACCGGCAGCGGAGAAAGGTGACCGCCATTAGTGGCCTATCTTATAGCCTGGAGAGGGGAGTCAATAATATAAAGAAACTTCATTTTAAAGACCAAACAGAAGTAAACAGTAACCTCTCCATAAACGACAAGAGAGCAAAGCCACACAGAAGGCCCAAGTCCAGAGAAGAAACCCCACAGGCCTGCATGAACCAGGAGTGGCAGCAACAGTGTCCCCTGGACATGGGACACGCACTTGGACACCTTCCCAGATTCAAGAGCATCAGAGAGTGAAACAGACATGCGGGAACCTCTGCTAGGTTCATTCATGAACCAACTGACTAGAACTTACACTCTAGCCTCCTGATCGCTAACTTCTACATACATTATTTTTATTAATTCTCATACCCCCGGAGTTGTACGAAACTGATACTATCATGACAAACTACTTTAGTAGTGTCACAGATGTTTAGTGTCACAGATGTAATTCACAAACATCAAGGACCTAGTGCACATGTGTTGAATCTTTCCGAGGACAAGGACCCCTCACGGTGATAACACACTTTCAAGTGCCAATGACTAAGACAACACCCAGTACATTCCTTGCAGTAAATCCGGTGAGTCTCCCACCCCCAGGATCTACAGACAGCTCACTGAGAAGCTTCGATCTGCTACACATACAGGCTTGAATAAGTATAATATTGGTTCCATGATTAGTTTTGCTGAGGTTTAAAATACTCACTGTATTACTGCACAGATTCCAAATGTAAGTAGTTCCTTTCTAAATATCCTCCCCAGCACAAAAAAAAAAAAAACAAAAAACTAAAAACCCCACCATGCAATGTCAAGACCTACTTTATGAATCATAAGAGTCAAAAGTAAGCTCCAGTCATTGCATCTGTTTGGATATCATCAGTGCTTACTAGCACCGCCAATACTCACCCAGCATCATCACTAGGATGAAAAAGGTAAGAAACGTGGTTGGGGGGGGGGGGGGTGGCACAGAGGAGTAAGTCTCTGAAACCAGACTGCCTGAGTAGGGATCCCAGCTCCACTCTTGCTACCTATGCGACTCTGGTCCGGTCCTAAAATCTCTGAGCGCCTCTCAGCCTCATGTGTGAAACAAAGACTCAAAAGGAAAAATCGGTGCTTTGCAGAATTATGAAATAGATGTGAAGCAGTTAGGAGAGTGTCTGTAGGTATTAACGGAAGCGCAAGCAAAACCCACCTACATATAAAAATTCAGAGTTGGACTAATGTAAGTCTGAACACAAACAAGGGCATCACATGGTCAGAAGCATCTCTGAGAAAGTTAATGCGACTCTTCCTACATACAAAGGAGATCTCTTCGCAGCCAGCAAGAGCGGAACCGGGGCTCAACTCCTGCACAGCTTTTCCCACGCAGTGCACCCTTCCCAGTGCCGTTCCACGGAGAGTTCCTGAGGACCTGCCACAAACAGTGCTCGGTCCTGAAGAACACAAGCAGAATTTCACAACACATGACAGTTTCTTCGGGCAAACATCAAGCCATCATCGGATGTCAAGACTTTCACTGAGTACGTCTGCCACAGAGAACTAAGCAAGCACAACCACGGCAGGAAGCGAATATAACACAGGCCGAGCCCCTGGTTTAGGGGCTGCTGCTCCAGAAATAGGAGTTCAGGTTATTAATTCCATTAACGAAACTCCTAAAAAAGCATTCCTGGGGTTCTCAGCTTTAAGGTGAAACTAAACTTGCATCTGGCTGCTAATGTATGCATCTCCGTTGTCAGATGCAAATGAAACTTCCACCAGCAACAACATGGACGAATCCCAAAAAGCTGAAGACGAAAGCATGCACACCATGTGACGCTGTTCATGTGGCATCCGCAGTTAAGAGGGGGCAGGGTCAGCAAGTGGGAACTATTCCCACCTTCTCTGGGGGGTGGCACATGGATGCGTACGGGGGGCTGGGGAAACACTCACGGAATATTTGGGACCTGGTACATTTTATTGGATATAAATCATGCCAGAATTTTTTTAAAAATTTAAAAAGCAAATACATCTGTATATGCTCTGGGTAATTTCAAAGAGGAACATTACATACAGGTGATTTAGGAGAGGGAAGATGAGAATAATTGCTGGAGAAATACGGAATCAAAGACTTCCAGGTTATGGTCCAGGAAGGACATGCACATGTATTTGTTCTTTTTGTTAAAACCACACCTAAGAACAAAACCTACTCCCCATCCACCCTTTTGCCTTGCCTCTCGCCATCTCCTACCGTCTTACTTCTCTTCACTGGCTCATTCCTGCACTCGTGCCGGGAGTCCGGAGCCTCTGCTTACAGCACAATATGAACAGAGTTACCGAAAAGAAGGCCTATGAATGCTCAATCAAAACAGCAGTGTTTTTATTAAAGAGACCAGCAGCTGTGTGAGCAGGGACTTGTAAATGCATCTGTTCTACAGGATTTTATGTTTAATTCAATTTGCTCAAATGAGAGCAGCAAGGCCCTGGAACTATGGGCTAGACAAGGAAATAGTTTTGCTCACCGGAATCCTACCCTGGAAGGGGGATGGTCAGAGAAGAATCGTACCTACTCATTCGTTCTCATATTCATGCCACCAAGCCCTCAGCGAGCACCTATTCCAGCCCAGCCGTCGGGCACGGTGCTGGGACCGCGAGGCTGCAGCACAGCCCGGTGGAGGTGGCAGACATCCGAACAGATGGTTACAACACCCTGGCAGGTTCAATAGCACACACGGGCGCAGGGGGTATGAGGAAAAGCACGGAGGAGAGGAAGATTTCCTTTGCAGGCTGAAGCTCAGGCAGAGAGGGAGAAGGGGAAGTGTCTCCCGTCTACTCCCCACTCCGTACAGAAGGGAGCTTCAACACAGCCATGTTGTATTTCTGACTTTGGGTAAGGGGTATACTGCTGTCCCTGATCTTATTTGCTTAGTCCCTTTCTCTATCATATGATTCATAATAAAAAAATTTAATGCCATCCACCACATACTATCTGCAGCCTTTGGAAACCTTCACCGCCAGCAGCTCCTTCTCCCATGACAGATAGCTTAGACTTGCCAGGTTAGGCCACCAGAAAGAAAACATACGGGGAGAGACAGGCTAGGGAGTTCTCTTGTGATGGCCAAGGAGGAGGCCCGGGCAGGCACAAGGCAGTGGGCCCAAGATATCCGACTATACTGGGAAATTTAGAAAAAGATACAAAATGGTTATGCAGAACATATTCCAACTTCCTTTTAGACACACACAGGGAATAACCCGAACACAGCTCTGCCACAGAAACGAGCAGTTTGCCACCACTCACTCCCTTCGTTCTGACCCGTATTCTCACACCAAACAGTCACTGAGCACTCGCTCCACGTCACATACAGACAGGGACGAGAAGGTGGCTGCCTCCAGGCTTCCTACAGTCACATGGGAGGAGAGAGACAGAGGAGCTGGCCTCTGGAGGTCAAGGGACAGCCCCATGACAAGGACAGGCACAGACGCGCCGCATGGCCCGCAACAGGGCTCAGAGGGACCAGCAAGCGCTGAGCCTCACATGTACCATCCTCACAGCTCACACCAAGAAGCTTTGGAAATTTTGCAAAATACATATGGGGAAAGAAGTAAAATGTACTTTGAAAAAATTTTTCATTATTAAAAATGTATAAAAATTATAAAAACTTAATCGTACACCGTAATAGCTGATCTCAAAGAGTATGAAATTCTCAGTAATTATGATACAGCACTCATTCCCCTATTTAAAACAAGTTCCACTGACCCTGAACACCGCAGAGATTAAGGGCGCGGTGACTCTGAACAGTTGAAAATCTGCATCTACCTTCTGACTCCTTAAAAACTTAACTACTAATAGACTACCTTAGAAGCCTTATCAATACCATGGATAATTAACACATATTTTGTGTTATACTGTATTCTTCCGATAAAGTAAGCTAGAAAAAAGAAAGGTTATTAAGAACACCATAAAGAAGAGAAAACAGACTTACAGCACTACACAGTATTTATCAAAAAGCATCTGAGTATAAGCAGACCCACACAGCTCAAACCCATATTGATCAAGGATGGACTTTTCAATCAAGTTTTTTAAAATCTTTATTTTTCCATCTTAAAAAAACTGTTTAATATACATTTTTTATGAAAAAATTTTTTTTATAAACATATATTTTTATCCCCAGGGGTACAGGTCTGTGAATCACCAGGTTTACACACTTCACAGCACTCACCAAAGCACATACCCTCCCCAATGTCCATAATCCCACCCTCTTCTCCCAAACTTATGAAAATTTTTAAAAGACTTTATTTATTTATTTGACAGAGAGAGATCACAAGTAGGCAGAGAAGCAGGCAGAGGGGGAGGGGGAAAGCAGGCTCCCCACTGAGCAGAGAGCCCAATGCGGGACTCGATCCCAGGACCCTGAGATCACGACCTGGGCCGAAGGCAGCGGCTTAACCCACTGAGCCACACAGGCGCCCCATAAAACATATTTTAATGTACATTTTATATGTATACACACACACAGACACACATCTATGTAGCTAAGTGAATTTAAGGTACTTTTCAGATTAATTCTTTTTAGCTGACTTTCTTCTCCTCCCTGCACTCCTGCTATAATCCAGGGTGCTGTAAGAACAGTGCTGCTTACACACCTCTTCCACTTGAGAGTTTGAAGGTAAGGGACAAGACAGATATGTGATGTTTTGATAGAGTGTGTTGCCATGGAAATGACTGGCTTGTTCCTTATGAAGCACCATGACCTCATTGCAAATGAAAAAGGAAAAGGATGATTTCTGAGGATTCAACTGAGAGAAAAATTAATAGCTAGAAAAAAGAATTCAAAAACTAAAGCGACCATCTGGAAAATACTGCAATGTCAAGTGCTATACAGATATATTTTCAAAGAACTTTTAAAGCTCGACCTCCAAAATGGGAACCCTATTTAAAAAAAAAAAAAAAAGGTTTAATATTATCATGAAGATAAACCATTTAAATAACATGGACCTGTGGTTTCTAAATAAATACGTGACAGCGTCAGTCCTGACAGACTGTGAGCAAAATCCTGTGACTTTCTGTGGCTACATTATAAAATTAAATCCACATCAGACTTTTTCCTTCCTAAAAGCAGCCTGCTTTTCTCTCTCTCAATCTCTCTCTCTCTCTTTTTTTTTTTTTTTCTGATGCCCCTGTTTATACAGCTTATCCCTTATCACACTGACAAGACTGGGAACCACAGCAGATGGTCCCCCCAGACATAATTCTAACAGGTTTTTTGTGCAAACAAAAGATAAAGAAGGCTACAGCAATGATTTACTGATATCTAAAGTTGAAAACTGACAAAACACAAACTGCTTTTTTCTTACTGTTTGAACTGTTTACCCTTTAAACTACCAAGACAGATACGGCCAAAATTAAATATGATTTCAAAACTATAAAACCAAATACCCAGTTTTAACAGCCATTAAGTTTTGTCTTTGAGTTACCAAAATGTCCTAAATTACATGTTTTTTTAAACGCTATCCACCATTCTCTTTGTAACAGCAGAAGAAGAAAATATTTGTAAATTTGTCTTATAAATCCTACTTAGTTGCTATGTTGTGAAATAAACTACTCATCTGGATTTTTCTTAAGCAAGGAAAATGCATTTGAATTAAAAACTCCAAAGTATTTTCCCCCAAAAAAACTAACTGAAGAATGAATTAACTGAACCAAATCTGGAATCTCGGTTGTAGGGCTAAAATATATCTTATTTCAAAAACATCTACCAATTGAATATAACACAAAACCAAATGGCCACTGTCCCCCAAATTCCTCATCCTTCAAGATGAAAGAATGTTTACACCCCACACAACAGAAGCACCCTTATGACAACCTAAGGGCAAAGAGCACTGTGTTTATGGTGTACCTGAAAATCCACCAAGAGCCCCAAATGATAATATATAATGAAACTGACAAGCATCTGAAATCAACTACCCAGACATCAAGCAAAAATACACCAGACAGACCCACAGGGCTCTTTTAATGTAGGTCATGATTGTCAGACCATAGCAAAAACATGGTGACCCTTGATAAAAATTAACCTTGATTATATGTAATCATGCACATATTTTGCTCTCAGTAACCAGCCCTCTGAACTAAGTCCATAAAACTGCAAGAAGCGGAGGTCACCGTCTGCTGTGCACCACTCTTCACCAAAGAAAATGTCTGCCCTGTCATATTTCTATCAATGAAGGTACAGGGAGAGCTTCCATCAAAATATCCCAAGACCTCTGGACTCCACAGTAACTCTTACTTTCCGAGAGGTCTTATTACTTCAGCCCGATGCATGATTTTATAGTGTGTTTGTACAAATGTACAGATGAGTCCATAAAAACCTACATGTATACACATTCCAGCTAAACCCCTTCATCTTTCTAGAGGTATAACATGCTGGGTTTTTTGGAAGAATTATAAAAGCAAGCAAATTAGAATCAGATCACAAATAGCAGGCCCAACTATGGAATCTTGTACATAGTCTCTTTTTGCAGAATTCACTCACAAAGTCTCTGACTGGGGGAGAGCTAGTGTTAAAATGCTGATTTTCTAATTCATCCAAGCTCATACAAGCTTTTATGAAACCTTACAGGAGGACAAAAATTCCCCAGGCAGCAGAACAAAAATGACTATGTTCACATGATCTAGACAATTTATCCACAGCTAGTTAATTCAGGTAGTGACAACATAACACTAATCAAACCTGCATTGTAAATTTTAAAGTATGAGCCAGCTAGTTAGACTGCCTTCTACAGCCACAAAGCAGATGTTTAATTTTGCCAGCCAGTCATCACATGAGAACTGAAAGCAGGACCAAGTGACAGACTATGCTCGAATCAGTGTAAATCCATTACCACTGGAAGAGCAGTGGGTCAAAAGGTTCACCTCTGTAGGGCATACATCATTCTGTGGAAACAATAGGTGTTCTCTGTACAGTGTTTCCAAATCCAATCTAAATCCCCCATACCATGGGGAAAGCACAGATTTTCCTAATGTTAGGGATATCCAAGACTCAGGAAACTATATATGTATTAAGTATAATCTAACAGTTGATACCTGATGGTCTATATACTACACCAAATATTATATTTATTTCTGAACAGAAAATAAATTCTATCAGACACAGAAGGAATCTAATTCTGATTTTTACAGCAAAAGTATGGCATTCTTGAAGCTAAGACAACTATCAAACGTCCAGGAGATAGAACTTAAACGCAGTACATGTCCTTTAAATACATATTAGATTCATCGGCATCTGCCACCGTTTTGGAGAATGGAAAACCCCCTTAGCTGAAACATGTTTGTTAATAAATATAACTTGAGATCTTTCTTCGGAATTAAGCTATAAAAGTGTTATGAAACCTGGCTTGTTACACGTAGCAACAACAGCATACTATTCTCATTATAGTCACTCTACACATATTCTTAATACATAAGTAACCAACATTGACAAGCACAGTAAAATAAGAACACCACTGAAATCCACAATGGAAATTTTCAATCTGAAAAAGTAGATCTAACATGCTTCCTCAAAAAGGCAAACAGGAAATGTGTAACAATGAGTTGTGCAATGTGGTCCTTAAAATCCTGAACTCACTAAATGTCATCGTATTAGTAGGAGACTCTGGCTAAAAGCTAATTTAATACTTAAATGTTAATATAATTTCCCCATTACTACATCTGCCATGAATGTTTTTGCAACCAATAAAAGCCAAGTTTAGAAAATGGTATGTAAGAAAAGAAAAATCCTCCAGTAATATCCTTGTTAGACAGATAGCCACAAATACACACTATTTCCCAGCCTAGTTTATTAAAAATTAGTACGATGCTTTCAAAAAGTGGTGATTATCTGAGCAGAAATAAAGAAAGAAATTAGCTTAATAAAAATATCTAAAAATAATATAACCAAAATTAGGCTACTGCCTTGCCAGACTTGAATATATAAAAAGAGTGTAATTTTATTTAAAACATGCAAAGACTAAATCCTAAAATAATTAATTTCTTCAGGCACCACAAGACAAGTGAGTCACAAAAACAGCACTGGATAAATCTTGTTACAAATACTGCAGTGTGGACCCATACATATGATAAATAAAGTATAAGAAAGCACTCAGCATTTCTATGTAAACTGCTTCTGAAGGATTATTATGGAATGCACACACTGGCTGAACTTAGAGTGTTCGGGTTTTAAACATTAATTTACTTTGACTATGTGCATGTCAAAATGAAAGATTGCTGTCTGGATGCAGACGGGCCGTATTAATATTGAACACGGGCCTTCACTTCAGGTCAGCAGTCACTGCCAGTCTACTTGAGCAAGTGGTCAGAGTAATGTACTCATTAAAATGGATGTGTTACAAGGTTATCTCCCCAAAACAGCTCTCAAATAGAGGTAGCCTTGAAACTGAAGCATTAGATATGCTAGAACCAACCTCTAATTGTCACAAGTCTGGAGAAAATTGAACTTACTCTCACTACCTAATAACCAATAAATTCAGTTGCTTTCATCAGTATCTTGGGAGAAGTCAGAGTTTTAAATTATACGAAGCTAACCGGGCCGCCTCCGACAGAGTTAAACGCTCTTGAACCAACCTACACAGACCAAAGGATCATTTTAAATCTTGAAGCCAAATGCGGACTTTTCTTCATTTTGGATGCCTCACGGTGTTTCTTAATGAAGTAAAATGTTATTCCTTTCATTTTTATTAACTCTATTCAAATTATTTTCCACTTTAGTGAGACAATAAATTTCAATTCTCCAGACTAAAGGCTGACATACCAAACAGGTTTTCCCCCCAGATTAAAAAAAATTACATCTGACCTTCAGCATATACAATGGCATGAGTAACCACCCCCCACAAAGCTCAAATACTTTTTAATTACTTTTCAGCATCGAGGATAAATCTTCCCCATTTATACCTGGTCCACTGAAACAAGATCGTTTTCTAGCTCAGACGCTCATTCCTCTCTCTCCCAAGTCACCCAATTATTTCCACTCACAGATAATTCTTCATTTTAATAACATTTTTAACATATATAAACTATGGTCTTTGCAAGTGTGTTTTTCCTCCAAAACATGCTGATTCACTTTGTACACAAAAGCAGGCAGGGTCCCCAAATTCGTAATTAATCATTTTGCAATGCTTCATTTCCTCATTATCCACCCCATTACTGGATAAGGGTTCAGAAGCGGGGAAAGGATGGGTCAACAAAGACAGGAGAAGTAGGGATCTTCTCACAGGTATGGGACCGTATCGGTCTTTTTCGCTGACAAAGACACAGCACCTAGCAGCAGGTAACAAATATTGAATGAAAAAGTGAATTTATAAAGAACAAGAGAACACTGAGGTTGAACTCGCTCATTTTATGCGTAAGTAAACTGAGGCTCAGAAAGATTGGCTAAGATCCCCAGGCAGGTTGGTCAACCTCAAACAGAGTCTCACTCAATGGATACTCCTAAGCCCAACACTGTTCTTATCCATTCTCCCACCTATAGGACTCACTCTTTAAGTGCACCTCTTTCTAGAGATGCATAAAGGTTTCCCCTTTATAGACAGACAGATGGAAAGTAATCCTTCCCACTCAGGGGGCTAATTTTCTAAAACTTCCCATCGCAAAAGAATCTATTTTGGGGGAATTTTAAGATCTAAGGGAAGGCCAGAACAGAGAGACCCAAAGTAGAAAAAGAGCCCACAGAGGAGCACCTGGGTGGCTCAGCTGGTTGGGCATGTGCTTTTTGGTCTCAGCTCAAGTCTTGTTACGAGGGTCATGGGTTTGGGCCCCACATACTTTTTAAAAAAGAGAGAAAAGAGAGAGAGAGAGAAAGAGAAAAAGAGGAACAAAGGAAGGGAGGGGGGGAGGCAAGGAAGAAAGAAAGAAAAGAGAAAAGCCCATGAAAGCCCCTAACCACTGACATGGATGGAGCTAGAAAGGACTGTGCTGAGCGAAATTGGTCAATCAGAGAAAGACAATTATCATATGATCTCTCTGACACGAGGAATTTGAGAAACAAGATAGAGGATCATAGGGGAAGGGAGGGAAAACTGAAACGAGACGAAACCAGAGGGAGACAAACCATAAGAGACTCCTAATCTCAGGAAACAAACTGAGGTTGCTGGAGGGGTGGGGGTGTGGGAGGGATGGGGCGGCTGGGGGATGGGCACTGGGGAGGGTACGTGCTATGGGGAGCGCTGTGAACTGTGTTAAGAATGATGATTCATAGGGGCGCCTGGGTGGCTCAGTGGGTTAAAGCCTCTGCCTTCGGCTCAGGTCATGATCTCAGGGTCCTGGGATCAAGCCCCACATGGGGTTCTCTGCTCAGTGGGGAGACTGCTTCCCTCTCTCCCTCTACCTACCTCTCTGCCTACTTGTGATCTGTCAAAAAAATAAATAAAATTTAAAAAAAAAAAAAATGATGATTCATAGACCTGTACCCCTGAAACAAATAAGACATTGTATGTTGATAATAAAAATTTTTTAATTTGCTACAATATGACAATGATACCACACTAAAAGAAAGAACTAAGTGACATTTTACACTTTCAGTTCATAATGATGAGTACAGCATTTTTAAGGCCAATTATCCTTTGCTTTTGAGAAAATTCAGATCTCCCTTCTACAGTCTCATTCAAACATGAGAAAATTTTTTGACTTGCAACAGATAAAATACATCCTAAGATGCTTTCACTGTATGTAAAACATTTATAAGTCCAATCGATCCTTTCTTACTATAATAGATTCCTATATTTCTGGGGTCCCATAAAGTCCCAAGGACACTTCAACACAGATCTCAACTTTCTCTTGGCTCTCAAATACAAGATGGTAAATATTGGGGCCCAAAAGTATCTCTGTCTTCAGGCTGAAAGGTTAAAACCTCTACCGTAGGACGTATCAGCCATTCTTCTTCCTCCTGAATTCCCGACCCTCAATTTCCTCTTTTCTAAATTATCTCAAAAAGAGGTGATTCAGATAGATATACCTAAGGAAAAAAAAATCTAATGACCCTGAAAGACTGCATAAACATCAATTTAATACAATCTACTAGAACTTCACACAAAGGGAAACTGTACCGGGAGTGGAAGAAGAACCTTTAGATTTGGTAGCTAGTTTCGTACTCAGATAAAGGATTTCTCCATCCTCTATAATACCTTTAGGTTTAAAACAACACAGCACCAGAATTAAAGCATTCGAGTGGCTGGCAGTCAATGCTAATTAGTATGACATGCTTAGACTTATCAGATGGCCCATGACCTATACCCATAAGGAAATCTAACTCCAAATGTTCTTGACCAAAGTAAAAGAGCATTTCTTTGGCAGGTGGCGGAAGGAATGATGAGTCAGGAAGAAATACTCAACACTGGCCAGATGCCTTAAGGTATCACCAGTAAGAACAGGAAAATTAAAAGAACCAATTGAAGGAACTAACAAAGAACAATGTGCCCATTTTATTTAGTCACTTTAAGCATGAAATCTACACTCACAGTGCCCATGAATCACAACATTTGTAAAGCACGAATAAAGCCATTTACTGTGGGCAGGCTCATAAAAGAGTCCCAAAAACTTATAAAAGAACTATTCGAACTAGAAAAATGCGAAATTTAATTCTTTCATGTGGCAAGAAATCATCAGTAATTTACACCTAACAGTAAAAAAAGAAGAGCAAAACGCAAGTGAGAAACCAACTCTGGACATAATTGTTCAGGACATTTTACTTGTTGTTCACAAATGACACGAATATGGATGTTACTTCATCAGCCAGCACTGAGAGCTTATTATAGGCCAAACGTGGTAGTGGGTCTTGTGAATAGAAAAGCTGTGCTCAAGTTCAGTCTAACAGGACAGAGAGGGGGTTGTGAACACATAATCCCAACAGAGTCGAACAGTGCTACAAGCAGAGACAAAGATAACCCTGGTGCGAGGAGTATGGTAAGCTTGATGAGGGGAGGGGGCGATGGGGGAGGGGAGCCGAGGCAGGGATGTCCAAGAAGGATTCGCACCTGACGTTTCTTAATACAGCACTTTACCTCGTTCAAAGTACGAGAACGTGTGTGAGAAAAAAACATGACCTGTCCCTCACACTTCTGGAAAAGTCAAAATGGTTATTCCACAGTTGAGAAGTAAAAAAATAAAGTAAAAATACGTTCATTGACCAAAGATACATAAGTTCGCTAATAACGTCATCTCTGTAGCAAAACCTTAATCCTCCCGATGCCCAGTCCCTGTTCCTCCCACGAAATCACTCCCTTCTGCCTCAACGGTTCCCCAAGAAGCTACCTATTGTGTGTTACCTCCGTACCCTAGTTAGTATACCTTTTGATTTTTACTAACACTCACTACCAGAAAGAGATGTGTGACACAAAACCATTTCAGTAGGTTAAAATGAATGAAACATACATTTAAAGTCCAGTTTGTTTCAGAGATTCAAATTGAAAATATTTAACTGACTTTTCTTTATTAATAGTTAATAAGAGCTAACACTTATCAACCACTTATGAATTTTCTCGACACTGTAACCCATTTTAGAGACGAGGACTCACAGGCTCAGAGAGGTCTAAGAAATACTCATTTGGTTATGCCAAGCCTGCTAATTTAAAAATTACCCCAGGTTTTTCAGACATTTGAATTGGTCAGTGTCTTTCAGGTCAAAGTGAGACCCAAAAATGGGAAACAGCAATTTCAAGGCAAAGCTAAAGGAGCATTACACTTGTAGATCAAGGGCTAAATACAAGAAGCAAAAAAAAAAAAATCCCTCCTACAATAAATATTTTCCATGGAAGATAAATACTTGCTATGGAAAGGATAAAAGTAACTTATAAGGAGTTTCTAGGAAGAAGAAGAATTAGGTGAACTAATTATATTTAAGTAATATAAATCTTTATTTTCCTTCTATGAAATTTTTATTGTAAAAAAATTTTTTTTTTAAATATTTTCGTGGGCACCTGGGTGGCTCAGTTGGTTGGACGACTGCCTTCAGCTCAGGTCATGATCCCGGAGTTCCAGGATCGAGTCCCGCATCGGACTCCCAGCTCCATGGGGAGTCTGCGTCTCCTCGCTCATGCTCTCTCTCACTGTCTCTCTCTCAAATAAATAAAATCTCTAAATATATATATATATATTTTCGTTCTCCCACATGTTTCAGACCTTGGTCATCCTTACCCCTTTTTCTACCATGAGGCCTTGAAATTCTCAAATCACATACAGCAGTTTCTTACCATGGGAATTTTGAGACACATAATGCTCAAAGTGTACAGAATAGAGAAAGTGCTCTAATAAAATGGTTTACTTCTTAAAAACTGCCTATGCCATCTATTTCCCATTCTTGTGATATTTTCTCATTGACATTTTCAAAGATTTTTTAAAAATCAAAAGGTATTAATAGGCCCTGCTTCATATTATCAATGACCCAATTCTCTTTCCTGATGAAAAGCTGACAGTATCTGGAGTACTCACTACTCTCAGTGTATATTCAGATGTAACAGTCTTATTAAAATTATGTCCATTTTATAATCCCTTCTATTACTAATGCATGCTTAAAGAAAAGGATTCTGAGATACATTTTCTTGTTCTTTTCCAGTCCTTGACACAGACTGGTGAGGGGTACTATGGACTAACAAGCATATTCAACCAACACAGATTACTGAAATTAAAAAGCTGTAACATATTAACATATCTAGGCCACACAGAAGTGTCACGAGGTAAAATCATCAGCATAAATTAGCACATTATTATAAGGCATCTACAGGAACCAGATAAAATCTCTATGATAGATCTTTTTTCATAACAAATATATAATACTATTTGATTGGATTTCTTTTAATCAAAAGTAGTATTTGCAGGAAAAGTATTGCTTGTGTAACATCACATTTTACTACGTCAACTTCCCTGAGAAGGAAATTTGCAATTAGGGAGAGCCTGGGTGTGTGGGGGGTTGGGGAAGGGGTAGGGTGGAGAAAGGGAATTCTGTTTAAAGCGTTTTGGGGACATTTGCCTGTCTTTCTCCATTTTACATTTTTGCAGAAAGAGATTTTTTAAAAGCCATTCTCAATGTACTCTTCTAATTTCCTTACAAAAGTCTGAAAGCACAAAGCCATTTAGGAAAATAAACCTTTGTTCTTTACCAAATCCACAGAATTTTACATCTACACACACACACACACACACACACACACACAAACGGGAAAGAGCAGATTCGTTTCTTGCATTTTAAATAATTAAAATTGTTTTTTTAACGTCTACAATAATGGTATCCTAAGAGTAGGGGTCTGAGGTATTAATGTGTCATACTACGTTCCTTCTATTTCTCATACTATTCATAGCTCACGAAACAGTTGTCAAATACTGGAAGAAAATATCCAAATAATAGTCTTTAGCTACTGGAACAGTTGCTGAATAATCAAATCCTCCTCTAATTATGCATTTTTAAACAATTCAGACAAATAACATATGTATCATATTACTACATCAACAAAAGCAGCAACAAGAGTGAACACCTAAATGTAAGCACACACACTTTCCTGAACATAAAACCTCTAACTGCCAGGTGTGTCCCCACGTCCCCCAAACTACGTACATTCAGTAACTGTGACCGTCACATTAAGTTCTCAGAATGACTTTTTCATGGAGAAAGAGAGAGGTCTCTTTAGTTCTAAGGCCTGCACCTAAGGAAGTGGTATTGAAGGAAAATTAACAAAAACTCAAAAGGGCAAGTTCTGTTAACTCCAAACATTTTCTAGTTTTCGATCAAGGGAACAGTGGAAGCACACTCACAATTACCCTGGGTTTTTTAACTTTCCCCTCAGGCAAGAGTCAAGCATTTTATAACATTAGTAACAGAGGTGTTCTGTGATTTTCTACTTCCAGCAAGTATCATTGACGAATTCTGTCCATAACTGAAAACCAACTACAGAGAGCTTTCACTGGACATGAAAACATCCTCCTTGTGTTCTCCTGCTTGGGTCATAAGCTATGTTGGCTGCACTAGGCTCCACGAATGAGCAATCAGGAGAAGTATATGCCCCACATCCTGCTGCATCAATAACCCTCACTTCTAGTCACATTCCTGTTACCTGATTTTTGCATTTCTCACCCGAGAAGCTATTCATAGAACCTAGATTCTCCTCTAATCACATTACTACCAGTAGGAAATTCAAGCAATGACAGATTCTGCTAAATTTTCAAAGGTACTTTTAACATAAAAGAACGTTCCAGAATGGATAAACCTACATGGTGTGACCTAAAAGCCTACCCAAATCATTTATTTATGGCTGTTATGGTTTAATCACTGGACTGTTTTTAGACGCTTAAAAAAATTAATGGTTTTTGCTATACAAAAGCAACTATGTTTTCCATGAAACATTAGCTGTCACATTAATACAAGGTTTTATCATTAATTATACTGGATTATACAGGAATTTATGTCTACAAAATGTTAAATATCTGAATTTCCAAACCATCTCAAAATAAAAATGAAACCTGGTCCTAGTAAACCCTACATGAATTAAAGATCCATTTACAAAACAGAAAATTAAATGTAAAAAATATAACCTCAATTTAATACATTTGCAGATAAAACATCCAACACATGTCCTCATCAAAAAGCAAATTAAAAATATTAAACATAGGTCAACAGCGCCACCTTTTGGCATATTTAGGAACTGAGCTCCTAAATTGTACAAAAACATCTTGAATGCAACACAGATGAAAGTAAAGCAAGAAATTTAAAAACCATCCGTTTACAGTTTACTAAGAGTCAGCTTAATCAATAAACGAGTTATTTATCTTTTGAATTATAAATATTTTCAGAAACTAAAACATCACCTCATGTTTACATTTTCATTTCAATTTTATGAGGTTGGTTGAACATCACTTCATTTAAAAACAAAAAGAAAGAACTGACAAGGCTCAGAAAGTTTTAACGACTGACCCAAACATCCCTCAAGCGAGAATGAGCCGTCACTGGCTCAGAAATGCTAGTTTTTAAATTCCTACATTAATTCCTAAAACATTATAGAATAAGTCAAATCCTAGAATTATCCTACGTTGCAGTTAATGCACACAGTTCTACCCTGTGTAAGATTTTGTAAAGTGGTTGTTTTTACAACGTTTTTTGCAGACACGTGCAAATGGAAACATGTTTATAGTTACACTCCTCCATGAAGGCTACACAACATGGACTACACTCATGGAGCGGTTCGCATGTCACAAACACAACCACCAAGTCTTCATCCAACAGTCTTCTTCCTATCTCTATGCTGCTAGAAAAACCTTCACTGCCAACTGCAAAGCCTCCTCACTACCTTCTCTGCCCCCACCCCAGGAGATGTACAGCTTGCACGTGATTTGCAACTCACCTAAGTCACCTAAGAGTAAAAGCTGCTCCTAAACAGATGAAAATGATAATCTTCAAATACTCTCTCCTAAGCTTCTCTGCCTTAATTTGATCTCGTATTTAGAAGTCTGTGTACCACTTTCAATGTCTTCCATTTTTACATCTTTCAGCGATTTCCTGACTGGTTTTGTTAGACCTATAACGTATGTACTCTGGAACACCCTCACAGGTCCTTGATTCTTCCAAGCTGGCTAATAGCTCGGCTCTCACACAAAGAGCACAAAATACTCCCAATGATCTTTGTCTGTGATTCACTTGTTACCATGAATTTAACTCCAGCTGCACCCATCGAGTACTTCCTTACAGAGACTTCAGAATCACAGTTCCTAGGTAATGACTCCATCTTAAATGACCCAGCAACTCAATTTTTAAAAAACAGCAACAAAGAAAACAATAGCTAATATGATGATGGCTAAAAAATGGTTGTGGAAAACACTGCAAGAGTCAGAGCGGGGAGGGAGTCAGAGCGAGGGCCAAGGGCAATGCTTCTTCCCTGAAACACTACGCCACTATGCCATGATCCAAGGCAACAGACCTTAACCCAGAAATGCATTTAGTGCATGAGTGAGCCTCACCTCTTATTCATAACATTTTCAAGAAAAAGGCACAGTGTAAGATGCGGAAGTTGGTAAACTGAACTATTTCTAAAAATGACTTAGAGGAAAGAATCAAGCAAAAATATGCGAAGAGTAAGGTTTTTTATTTTTATCTTTTTTTTTTATTTTATTTATTTATTTGACAGAGAGAGATCACAAGTAGGCAGAAGTAGGCAGAGAGAGAGGAAGGGAAGCAGGCTCCCTGCTGAGCAGAGAGCCTGATGCGGGGCTCGATCCCGGACCCCCAGGATCAGGACCTGAGCCGAAGGCAGAGGCTTTAACCCACTGAGGCACCCAGGCACCCAGAAGAGTTAAGTTTTTTAGAAGGATTTCATTCACCCTCTAGCTCTTTTCTCGTAATTACAAGGGCCGCCTGCGCACCCTCAAGAGCAAACGACATTCAGTGTCTTCTCTACAGACTCTTAATTGCTTTCCCCCTTTTTCTAACTGGATGAAAATCCCATTTTGAAGGCCCTTAGTTTTACTGCTCTCCCTGCTTTAGTTCCTGGGTAGAAAAGGAAAAAAGAATGAGAAAGGGCCTTTCCCACTGCCATCCTTACACTATGTACCCTTACCAACGGTCACAAATAACTGAACCCTTGAATACAAGTATTAGTCCAAGGTCACCTGTCTCCGTCTCTGCACAGGCATACCCACAAATATATGGAAATATATATAACCAAACTTTACTAGGTATGAGGAAACATCAAAATTTCTAGTACTGAATTCAATCCCATTAAATTGAAAGCAATTACTGCTCACAATTTAATAAGGATAGATTAAATTAGATTTCTGATTCAATATAATTTGTAGTGTCCATGTCAGGAAAAGCGATAGTATTAGGATCTTATCCAAGACCTGTCAAGACTACACAGAATGGACGTGATGTAAACCTAAATAGATTGTACTTGAAAACTCAAGGGATACACACATACACACACAGACACACACACACGTGCACGCCCCACATTTATTTAACCTTTAGGATATACATTAATATTTTGTCCTGCTAGAAAGATAAGAAGAATGAAGTTATTCAATATAGTCAAAATAGCATTTTGACTGGTTCACTAATGCACTTAAATTAAATTCCTACTCTGTGCCAGGTCCTGTGCTTAATGATAACAATGAGAATCCAAGGGGCGCCTGCGTGGCTCAGTTGGTTAAGCATCTGCCTTCGGCTCACATCATGATCTGTGGGTCCTGGGATCAAGCCCCATGTTCTCCCACTCTCTCTGCCTGCAGCTCCCCCTGCTTGTGCTCTCTCTCTCTGTGTCAAATCAATGAATAAAATCTGTTTTAAAAATAATAAGGATAATCCAAACACACACTGAACACTTTACACATACATATACTTTTAATCTTTAGAAAAAACTACTACTGTCTTCATCAAGTAAATAGGATACTGAGGCACGGAGATACTGTCGTTTGTCCAAAGTCATATGCTACTACGCACCAGTAGCTGCTTTTACAGTCTAGCTTAATATTAATAGCTGGCTACAGTCTCCTCCTAAAAATTAAACGACACTTGTCTCCGAGACGTCAAAGGTAAAGATGACTAAGACAGAGAAACACACACCCACTAGGAGAGAACATGAAAAACAGACAGGAACTAATGGAGGGACCACTTCCTCTCCGCCTCGAAGCCAGGGAATAAAAGGAAGGCGGCAGTGCAAGTGGAATTATATACAAGCAGACTCCATACACTTATTAGAACTGGGACCGAAAATGATGACATTAGCTGATCTAACAGGTATAGTCACAACTGGCTCACATACAAACACACACACACACACACACACACGTATGACATACATGAATCTGTAACACTATAAAATTCTTAGAAACTCTTAAATTTGAGAATCACCAGGCTACAATAAAGGAATGACCAAAAGGAAAGTCTCCGCAAATGCCTGGATATTCAAATCACCTCCCCTTCTAAATGAACCGTCCAGTACATGTTGGTCAAGTGAGAATGGCAGGAAATTTTAAAAGGCTGTAGTTTACGGCACTCTTTAAAAATTAAGCTTCTTTAACCTTAATATATGTTAAGAGATTTGAGGATTAACGAGCTACTCAAAATGCATCTTATGCAAAGGTTAGTTTTTAGGAAGTGTCCAAGCAATGTAATGGTAAAGGTAACGAATGTTTGTCCTCAGATTCAGAAACTTCCACCTGAGTAAGCTCCTGTGGGCAAGAGGGCAGCCCCAGGAGCAAACCCAGTCGGGGCCAGAGCCACGGAGATGTCAAGCAGTGAGTCAGCCCACGAAGGAGCATTTCCTTTTTTTTTCCAATCTGGTCTCCTGCATACATGTTGCGAGCAGATTGTGCACGATCCGTGCTGCTTCTGAGAAGGTCAACTTGTCTAATTCTTACATAAATACTACTACAAAGCTTAAAAAGTAGTACGTTAGAAAAAAGTAAGGTGTTAACAAAGTTAATGACGTCTAATAATTTTATGGGAGGACTACTTGTGACAAGAAATTCACTTTCCATCTATCAGATTACAGCCACAGTGATCATGCAATGGAATACTGCCATCTATTGTCCAAGAGCTAAAAATACATCATCTTTAATCCAAACCCACTGAATTGTTCAAGGCCAGAAAGAGCCCACATGAGTTTACACATTCAAGGGTCGACATCTCAAAAACAGGTTTCCCCCAAAACTCAAGGACAATAACACAAAAAACAGATTTTTAAGTGAAGCTTCCATGGTTATTTATCATCTACCCTTTTCCTTACCAAAAATAAATAAATAAAAGAAAGAAAAAAGCAAATTAAAATTTAAACAGACTATTTCTAAATAATTATCCAAACTAAAGTTTTACAAAATCTCAAAAGTAATCTGGATCTTTAAGCAATTGAGGAAATATCAAGTTTCCAATAATCTTTGGGCCTATGTGGATTCTTTTTCTCCTAAAAAGACTAAAATATTAAAAGCAGAAAGGAAGTTGTTCGATACCAGAATGCCAGAAATTTTAAAAAGTAGTCATCTTCACACAAGTTAGCACTCCACAGCAACTTATTCACAAAAATACAACCACACATGAATTGAAATATTAGTAATCCCTACACGGTACAAGACATACAAACAAGAATTAAGTAACCTGGAAAGGTCAGGCCAAAAGTGGAACAGAATGAAACACGATATTCAAGTTCCCAAGCACAAAAAGACAATCCTTTCCTGGATCTACTAGGTAAGAAAACAGAAAGAGTTCAAAACTTTTTTTGAAATAAATTACCACATAAGTTTTTAACTATTACTGGTATTTCACTTTGGATGTAATACCAGGCTACGGAAAATTATGACCTAGAACCACCACACTGTAGAATTCACAAGTGTGAATTGGACTATCTCTTTGTCTCTTTAAAAGGTGAAGATTCTAATCAACTGTGCAAGTTTACTCACAAACAGAAGGAGAAAATGCCTGGGATTTAAAAAAAAAAAAAAGGTTGATACTAATTAATTTGTACAGATAACCCACAATTTAGTACAAAATCAAAACTAGTGATTAGGCCACTTAATAAACTGCTGATTCAAACACATGTCGTTTTGTGCTTCACATGATAGTATATGTGCTGCCGAAGCGAGCACTGTGCTTCACATGATAAACGAGACTCTTGGGGGGGCACCTGGGTGGCTCAGTTGCTTAAACACCTGCCTTCAGCTCAGATCATGATCTCTGGGTACTGGGATCAAGCCCAACAGTAGGCTCCTTGCTCAGTGGTGAGTCTGCTTCAAACTCTCCCTCTGCCTCTGCTCCTGCTCTCTTTCTCACTCATTGTCTCTCAAATAAATAAATCTTTTTTTTTTTTTTAAAGGAGACATATAAAAAAAAATACACCCTCACCCCCCCCCCCAAAAAAAGAAGAAGAGGGGTGCCTGGGTGGCTCAGGGGGTTAAGCCTCTGCCTTCGGCTCAGGTCATGATCTCAGGGTCCTGGGATCGAGTACTGACCAGCTTCTCCGCTCAGGGGGAGCCTGCTTCCTCCTCTTTCTCTGTCTGACCCTCTGCCTACTTGTGATCTCTCTCTCTGTCAAATAAGTAAGTAAAACCTTGGGAAAAAAAAAAAAAAGCAAACAAGATGAGAAGTAACAGAAACTAAATATTTCCATGCTCCATTTAAAGAAGGAAAAAGAAAACTAGAATACAGAGACCAGAAAAATGAGCATGTATCCTATTCTGAAATATCACCGTAATGAGGAGTCCAAACACCCTGTTAAAAGATATTAAAACATTTTTAAAATGTTATGTTCCACTGAAGCATCACAAAATTTAAACAAAACTGTTAGCATATCAAATTTAAATTTTAGGGACTTAGGGAATCCCATTCAGTTTTTACAACATAAAGCATAACAAAATTCCTGATGTAATGAAAAGCAATTTTCATCCATTTCTCAATCATCCTGGATGCATTTTAAAATAAAGACAACCTCCTTAAAGACCTTCCAGGTAAAACAGGTAAATTGTATGGGCAAATAAAATGTAAATTATACTTCATTAGTTTAAAATTTAAAAAAACAAACAACTTAAAGGACAAACACTGATCACAATATGCCACGTAAGCTTCATAGTATCTTCACTCAGTGCCTTCCGTAAGAGGTGCGTATGGGACTCCAACGTCACGTGACACAGCCTTCCACAAGGGCGCCAAAAAGGCAAGTTACGCATAATATATGGCAATCAATTATATATCTCAATGGCCTTCCAAACTGAAGCCATTTCTACGAGTGAATTATTATAAATGGTTTTCCAGTTCCATTTGTCCATATCCTTCCAAATGATGGAGTCTTTCATTAATACCTACATACAAGATGTACAAACACATGCTAATTCTCTTACACTCTTAATTCGCTTCAAGCCTGTTCTCAACTATTCCCACTTTCAAACTCCTACTTTAATCCCCTTAGGTCGCCCTTCATCTTCCTCAACTGCAACCAATGCATCTTTTACTTTATTAGCATTCCCAAACCACTTTCTTTTTTTTTTTTTTTTTTAAGATTTTATTTATTTATTTGACAGACAGAGATCACAAGTAGGCAGAGAGACAGGCAGAGAGAGAGAGAGAGAGAGAGAGAGAGGGAAGCAGACTCCCTGCTGAGCAGAGAGCCCGATGCGGGGCTCGATCCCAGGACCCTGAGATCATGACCTGAGCCGAAGGCAGAGGCTTTAACCCACTGAGCCACTCAGGCGCCCCTCCCAAACCACTTTCTAACAAAAGCAGACCTTCTTTACTCAATTCCTTCTGCAATCACAAAACAACTTTTCCTGGCTCAAGCTAGTCATTTCAGAAATCCAAGTATAGGATTCCAAAATGTTATCCTCTTGTAACATGAGGTCTGGTCAAAAAGAGGCTGTCGAGCTTTACTAAAGAGCCAGCTGTTTCTGACACATACTATAACGCAATATGCCTACAGGTCTCATTTTACATTCAGAGATCCCCGAATTACTCTCTCACATCAAATCCTAATACTGAGAATTGTTTCGTTTTTGTCAACTGCACAAAGGTAAGACTACCGAGCTCTTTAAGACTTCTACCCTTGAAAACTGAACTTTTTGGAAAGACTTGGAAGAAAGAATACAGCTCTGGGATCCAATGACAACGGTCATCTCTCCCACAACAGGTACACCACCTGTACTTTTTCTAAGTCACATCCTGAAAAAAACATCTGCTGCTACTACCCCTGTGCTGTCAGATCCTTGTACTAAGTCAGCTTATAGTGAAATTCTCAACTTTCAATGTGAAATAATATTTTTCTAGTTATTTTTGCCATCATTAAGATTATGCGGAATATTCCTAGGGGGTTCATGCAAATAACCTAATCTATGAATATGGCCACAGTAACCAGGAAGCAAAGGTAAAAGTGAATTACCAGCAGGGGCGCCTGGGTGGCTCAGTCAGTTTAGCAACCGACTCTTGGTTTTGGCTCAGGTCATGATCTCAGGGTTGTGGGACGGGGCCCCACGCTCACAGCAGAGTCTGCTTGTCCCTCTCCCTCTACTCTCCATCCTCAACATATACAAATGAATAAATGATCAAATCTTTTTTTAAAAAAGTGAATTACCGGCAAAGTAAGGAAGTACTTTCATTTTTTTTTTTAAAGATTTACTTATTTATTTTAAAGAGAGAGAGAACAAGTGGAAGGGGAGAGGCAGAGGAAGGGAGAGAGAGGAAGCAGACTTCCTGCGGAGAGCGGGGCATGGGGCGGGGGTGGGGGGTCCTCAATCCCAAAAACCTGAGCTCATGACCTGAGCGGAGAGAATCAGAGGCTTAACTGACTGAGCCAGCCAGGCGCCCCAGGAAAGGCTTTTTTTTTTTTAAAGATTGTATTTATTCATTTGACAGACGGAGATCACAAGCAGGCAGAGAAGCAGGCAGAGAGAGGAGGAAGCAGGCTCCCCGCTGAGCAGAGAGCCCGATGTGGGGCTCGATCCCAGGACCCTGGGATCATGACCTGAGCCGAAGGCAGAGGCTTTAACCCACTGAGCCACCCAGGCACCCCTAAGTAATTCTTTAAAAGCCTAGGTAAACAAAGTCTCTGTTCTCTCTTTATCTTCAGGTACAATCCACAAAAAATTATCAGTAGAGATGCATGTGTTTTATGAACTGTAACACACCACGCACAGGTATTTAACAGCAGTGATGGTTAAGGAGTAAGAAGAGCAGCGGAACACCCAGAGCTACCGAATCACTCTGCCGCGCACCCGAACCTAACGTAACAGGTGTGTCAACTAAAACTTAAAACAATTTTAACAGAAATAGAGTCCCAGTGCTCATACATTACTGTGAAGATTAACTGAAGGAATATGGAAAAGGCCCTTGGCATGGGGCCCAGCACAGGGGAAACCCCAAATGAACATTGGTAATTACTGTTGATCAAAGCAAAAAAGAAAGAAGATCTTATATTTATGTTCCATCAGGAGAAGACTTTACAGTTATGATAAACGAGGTGGAAATGAACCAGGTAGCTCTCAGCCAACAACGCCATCTATAACTAAAGTAAAGGCTTGCTTCCAACCCCCAGCACAGCGCTGAAATTAAGGTATGGATTCCAGCAGTAAGTATCCCCTTTTCTCTCCCCTTCAAAACAACAACAAAAAGGTTTCTAATAAGGATCGCACTTAAGAATCCTAAGTGTTTCAGGAGCAATTTCAAAATGTTGGGCAGCAAAAAAAAATAAAAAGCAACAAAAAACAAACAAATGAAACCCAAAACCTATCTAATAAAACCTATCCCAGGGGCACCTGGGTGGCTCAGTGGGTTAAAGCCTCTGTGTTCGGCTCGGGTCATGATCCCAGGGTCCTGGGATCGAGCCCCACATGGTGCTCTCTGCTCAGCGGGGAGCCTGCTTCCTCCTCTCTCTGCCTGCCTCTCTGCCTACTTGTGATCTCTCTCTCTCTCTGTCAAATAAATAAATAAAATCTTAAAAAAAAAAAAAAAAAAAACCTATCCCATATTAGTTTCCATACTGACCTGTCTTCAAATTATCAAGTTTGAGCATTTATAGGGTATAAAGCAAAGAGCAACGGCCATGCTGACAGACAACAATGTGTCAGTGTCCACTCTAGCATATGGCAGTTGGGTGAAGGTGCGTGAATCACACATCTCCCTTCTCCCAGTCCCAATCTGCTGGTTTTAAAATATGTAGTAACCTCCTGCCAAAGTTACTTCATCTGATCCTTGCAATAACTTATGTGAAATGCCTCACACACGGTAGACTTTCAACTAATTCAACTCTCTTGCCTGGAAATGTGTACAAAAACCCTGATTTCACTTAGAATTAGTTGGCACAAAATACTGTGTCATCTGAGAGAAGCAAAATACACATTTTTCATTAGTTTCACTTTGAAGAAGGTGGAAGTCTACTGCTTTTTCAGCTTCCCACATAATTAGTCTACGTATCTTAATATCTTATTATATAGGTAAGCTCAGGGTATTAATGTGAAATGTCATGCTAATCAGTCCTTAAAAAAAAAAGATAAAAAAGCAGGCAAAGTGGGTTTTTTTTCCTCTTAAGAAACTTTATGTGCACTCATACTTTAATTATGTACACAAATGTGAGTTCCAAAAAAACCAAGTCCAAACACAAAAATGTAGCTTTAATGTCCTTAAAATGCCACTGACCCGTAAGTATGGTCCTTGAATGTATTCCTTACACAAACATCTACTTGTATCAATCTAATATATCCCATTAAAATTTAAAGCTATTTCAAATTAAATGGCCAGGTCCAGGAAACAGGCTTTCACTTTGGACATTCAATTATAATATTAATTAATTAATATAATAATATATAATATAATTAATATTGATTGATTGATATCATAATATTGTCTCCTATACCATATAAACTAGTAGTACTTGTTTCTACAAGATTAGTTTTTTTTAATTCAAACATAAAATGCTATATTCTGATAGATGCAAAAATCCTCAACAAAATATTAGCAAACCAAATCCAACAAAATACATTTTAAGGGGCGCCTGGGTGGCTCAGTGGGTTAAAGCCTCTGCCTTCGGCTCAGGTCATGATCTCAGGGTCCTGGGATCAGCCCCATACAGGGCTCTCTGCTCTGCTTTTCCACAGAATGAGAACAAGCAACCCTATAATTTGTATGGAACCAAAAAGGACCCCAAATAGCAATACAATCTTGAAAAAGAAATATAAAAATGGAGGTTTCACAAACTCCAGATTTCAAATTATATTACAAAGCACTAGTAATTAGTATGGTACTGGGGCACCTGGGTGGCTCAATCAGTTAAGCATCTGACTCTTGGTTTCAGCTCAGGGCATGATCTCAGGGTCATGGGATCAAGCCCTACGACAGGCTTCACACTCAGCACAGAGTCTGCTTGTCCCTCTCCCTCTGCTCCTCCCCTGCTCATGCTCTCTCTCTCTCTCAAATAAATAAATAAATCTTTTTTAAAAAGGAAAAACAGTAAGGTACTGGGCATGAATACACAGACATAAACCAATGGAATAGAAAAGAAAATCCAAAAATAAACCCATAATTATATGGACAATTAATCTTCAAAAAAGGAAGAATAAATACCCAATGCGGACAGTCTCTTCAACAAATGGTGTTGCAAAAACTGGACAGCAACATGCAAAAGAATGAAACTGGACCACTTTCTTACACCATACACAAAAATAAGCTCAAAATGGATTAAAAACCTAAATGTGAGACCTGAAACCACAAAAGTCCTTATAGAGAACATAGGCAGTAATTTCTCTGAGATCAGTAATAGCAGTATTTTTCTAGTTAGGTCTCCCAAGGCTAGAAAAATAAAAGCAAAAATAATTTATTAGGACTACATCAAAATAAAAAGCTTCTGCACAGCAAAGGAAACAATCAACAAAACTGAAAGGCAACCTACAGAATGGGGGGGTATGTGCAAATGACAGACCCAATAAAGGGTTAGTATTCAAAATATATAAAGAACTGATACAACTCAACACCCAAAAAACAAATAATTCAATTAAAAACTGGGCAGAAGACATGAACAGACATTTGTCCAAAGACGAGAGAAAGATGGTCAACAGATATACGAAAAGATACTCAAAATCACTTATCATCAGGGAAATGCAAATCACAACTACAATGAGATAGCACCTCACACCTCTGAGACCGGCTAAAATCAAAAACACAATAAACAACCAGTGTTGGCAAGGATGAAGAGGAAAAGGAACGCTCTTGCACTGCTGGTGGGAATGCAAACTGGTGCAGCCACTGTGGAGAACAGCATGGAGAGGTTCCTCAAGAAATTAAAAACAGAACTACAGGGCACCTGGGTGGCTCAGTGGGCTAAGCCTCTGCCTTCAGCTCAGGTCATGATCTCAGGGTCCTAGGATTGAGCCCCGCATAGGGCTCTCTGCTTGGCAGGGAGCCTGCTTCCTCTTCTCTCTCCGCCTGCCTCTCTGCCTACTTGTGATCTCTCTCTGTCAAATAAATAGATAAAATCTTTAAAATAAAAAAAAAATTAAAAATAGAACTACCCTATGACCCAGTAATCACACTACTGGTTGATTACCCAAAAAATATGAAAACACTAACTCAAAGGGATACATGCACCCCTATGTTAACAGCAGCTTTATCTACAACAGCCCAACTATGGAAGCAGCCCAAGTGTCCATCAATGGATAAATGGATAAAGAAGAGGTGGTGTGTGTGTGTATTTATATACGAAATTTATATATGAACTTTATATATGAAAAAGAATGAAATCTTGCCTTTTGCAACAACACGGATAGAGCTACAGAATATAATGCTAAGTGAAATACATCAGTCAGAGAAAGACAAATACCACATGATCTCACTCATATGTGGAATTTAAGAATCAAAAGAACAGAGGAAAAAATAGACAAACCAGGAAACAGACTCTTAACTATAGAGAACTAACTGATGGCTACCAGAGCGGAGATGGGTAGGGGGTTGGTTAAATAGGTGATGGGCATTAAAGACTACACTTACCATGATTAAAAAAGTAAATGTTATTTCTGACTTGACATTACCACAAAGCATTTCTAAAACATAAACAGTAAAAACTCTTCAAACAAAGCAGGTCCTACTTCACTGTATCATAAAAGGATACATTAAGAGCTTGACCATTTACTAAAATAACTTCTAACAAGTAACATACAATACGAAGGCTTTTCCTCTGCCAAAAGAACAATAAACTTTTCATCTGCTGGAATCCACATCTAGTTCGTTCTCACGTCCTCACACCTTCCAGCACTGTACCCTGTAACACACACCACGATCAGGCCACACTTGTAGAATGTATAAATGATCTACAAATATATGAAGGAACTATCAAGAACCACAAAAGCCCAGCAATTTAGAAATGATTTCTCTGTAACTGGGAGCACCCAAACAAAATGCCTTATTCCAACCTATGTAAGCTTATCACAACACTCCACGTTTGTAACCACATGCTACTCTTATGCCTATGAACTAGAACCTCAGTCAATGGTTGCGCAATGAACTTTTTTCCACTAACCAAAAAGTACATGCTATGTTTATTCACAGCTGGCTCAGGCGTTAAGCATCTGCCTTCAGTTCAGGCTATGACTGCGAAGTCCTGGGATCAAACCCCATGGCAGACTCCCAGCTCAGCGAGAAGTCGGCTTCTCCCTCTGCCTCTACCGCTCCCCCTGTTTGGGCTCGCTCTCTCTCTTTCAAATGGATAAATAAAATCTTTAGGAAAAAAAAAAAAAAAGAGGCACTGGACAAGAGCTAATTGCTCAGAGACTCTATCAGATTTCCCTATTGAATAATTATATTCCTGGGTTCACATAGTAAAAAGCAATTTTAAGTATATACCCACATAATCTCTCTTCTCCCCAAATAGTAAAAGTATCTATTATTGGTTACTGAAAGCTAATTCCGAATTTCTTACGTACTGTTTCCAGAGATCTGTGTATATTTCACATAACCTGTATTTTATACCTATTCCCATCAGTTATAAAGTTAAAAGAAAATATTTTCGTTCTACATTCCATCAATAAAACATGTCAAATTATTTAGCAATAATAATTTTTATAAACTCCCACCATTCCACAGTAATGGAAGAGACAACTGGCACAGATAACCCAGAAATCATTCATCTCATATATTCAACCTAAGTATAGAATCTGTAGAGATTTCCTTTAAATGTCTTACAGAAGCTCCTATTGTTCATTCTTCCTGGGCTACAGTATCTGACCAGGGAGAAGAGATTCCACAGTCTGCTGCATGCAAGCCAGACTAGAATTAAACACAGACTGCAACTTTCTAAAGTGGGGACAATCATCAGTACATAACGTCAATACAAATACATACAGACAATACAAATACATACAGACAATACAACTATATAAAAGTAATATACCACATTAAGAAAAATGAATTTCATATTCAAATGATTGCTCCCTTAATCCTCCCTTTTCACTAATCCTAAATAAGCAGCTAAAATGTAACAAAACCTAGTATTCTTGTAGAAATACACCAGGACAATTGTTTTACCTTTATTTTTTAGAAAAGTACTGTAATAAGACCAAATACAAACTGCTAATAGACTAAAATTTAAATTAAAATGCATTAGATATTTAATGTCACCAAGGAAAAGTCAAGCTAATTTTTTTTAAATGTTTCAGGAGATAATCTCACAGGCTATTGTCTGAATACCCAAACTGCACCGTTAGGAAATATTAAGGCAAACTCACAAACTTACCCTAAATGAATACAGAAAAATAATTCTCTTCTTTTAGAGAAATAATTCTAAAAGCACATTTTGATACTTTTATCTAAAGAACAAAATTTAATATTAAGGGTGATTTCACTGTCTAAAGAATAAATGACCAAAACACAGAGCAAGACATTCGGACTATTTAGTTGCTGATCAACAGGCCCTCTTGAGGCTAGGACTTTGCCAATCACACAGACAGTAGGAGCTGCAGAATAGTGGTCTCAGTGTTTCGGAGCGACAGAGACCTCACTGGGTGATTTAAAGTAGGACACAATCCCTCCATTCTAGTTTGTAAAGTACAGATATCAACACTTAACTCATCGCCCAAAAACTAACTAAGGTAACATACAGAAAGCGCTGGGCCAGTCGCTGTCACAAAACATTCGATTATGGCCCCATTTAATGTACAGGCCGCCAGCGACAGTAACATAGATGTGTGTGCGCGCCGGTTACTACATACACGTATTTCCCAGCTCAGTCCCCAGAGAGCACCTAGGAACACAGACACTTCACGGTGGTGATGAGCACACCAGTGTCCACAGCCCTCTGGTGGCTCTCAACACCCTTCTTCTTGTGAAAGGAATCAGAACTACCTGGAGAAGTGGCTGCTTCCAAGGCTAGGGAAGGGGAAATATGAGACTAAAACATCTTATGGTGTCAGAAAATAAGAAAGTGCTCAAAAAAATGGGCACACGTTGAGAAGATGCGGGAACCAGCCTGAATGAGGCCCTATGGCCAAAGCCAGAACAATACGAGCAGCAGAATTAATAATGACACTATTGGACCAAAACCCACAGAATAGAATATTCAGTATAACCCACAGAATAGAATATTCAGTATGTAAATTCATACTGATACACATAAATGCAACAGGGGAGAAAGGGTAGTCTTTCCTTACAGAAGAATCCCGGTGAGTAAGTGTAGAAGAAAAGAAAACAGATAATCACCACTCAACAAACAGTACAGTAATGACTGCTGCAAACAAGTTCCATGGACAGATACTAAAGTTATCAAGATATTAAAATTAGTAGAGAAAAGGTTGAGGAGAAATAGGATATTTACTAATTACAATGAGAAAAAGTAGTAACTTTACTATGGAGAAATCTGGCAGACATAGTCCACTGGTAATAAGACATACTGATTCATGAGAAACTATGATCCATAGGGAACCCAATGGGCCCTTCTCACCAAGACTGCAGACATAACCTTACGCTAATAATGAAGAAACCTCTGACAAACAAGGTGAGGGGCATTCTACAAAATAACTAGTAACTCACTGGTTTTCCTCAGCAGTCCACAGACATAAAGAACAAGAAAAAACTGAAGAACTCTCACAGACTGAAGGAGACTAAGGAGACATTACCAATATATATAAAGTGAGATCTTAGATTGGATCCTGGAACAGAAGAGTGTAAATGGGAAAACTCGTATAATTCAAATAAGATAAGCAGTTTAGGTAAGGGTATTGCTCTAATGTTAACTGCCCAGTATATTAAACACAGTATAATTATGTAAGATGTTCATATTAGGGGAAGATGGATAATGGACATATGCAAACTATAATTTTACTACTTTTCTATAAGTCTAAATTCATTTCAAAATATTTTTTAGAAGTACTTTTAAAATAGGATATCTGTAATTATCCAGACAATGTGTAATAGTTATCTTATCATTTTGTTTTGCCTTAAAATCATTAAATTACATTAAAATATGCTTTACCTGTTGAAAATAAATACATATCTCCGAAAAAATTAGCTCTGAAACATTCATTCAATAAAATGCACTACAGATCTCATTACCTGTAATTTCATATCCATAAGCAGCCAGTTGTCCAGCCATATATTCTCCATCTGAATTATTATGAGAACAACCCCATGTTCGCAACCAAATTTTCTGTATGCCTGGAATGGTGCTACAAAATAATCAACCAAAAAAAAAAAAAAAAGTAAGTCTCATCAAGGGAGTTTTGGAACAAAAAAAACACAAGATGATTTCTGAGCATATCATTCAAAAACACACAGCAGGGGCATCTGGGTGGCTCAGTGGGTTAAGCTGCTGCCTTCGGCTCAGGTCATGATCTCAGGGTCCTGGGATCGAGTCCCACATCGGGCTCTCTGCTCAGCAGGGAGCCTGCTTCCTCCTCTCTCTGCCTGCCTCTCTGCCTACTTGTGATCTCTCTCTGTCAAATAAATAAATAAAATCTTTAAAAAAAAAAAACAAAAAACACACAGCAACCTATTCACAATCTGTTCATGAAATACACCAACTTAATCCACAATCAATTGCTACACCAAGTCTATAATTAAAATAAAATAACCACGGGAATCTAAGTTAAGACTCTCTATATAAAATTAGATCTCCCTTTTTTCTGAATTATATTTTAAATTAAGTCTCTCTACATAACAAGATCTCCTTTTGCTCAGAACTGTATTTTTTTTTTTTTAAAGATTTTATTTATTTATTTGACAGAGAGAAATCACGAGTAGACGGAGAGGCAGGAGAGAGAGAGAGAGAGGGAAGCAGGCTCCCTGCGGAGCAGAGAGCCTGATGCGGGACCCGATCCCAGGACCCTGAGATCATGACCTGAGCCGAAGGCAGCGGCTTAAACCACTGAGCTACCCAGGCGCCCCAGAACTGTATTTTAAATTCGGTACTACTAATATACTATCGCAAAGTTAAATTCAAAGAAAGGTAATACAAATAACAACAGCAAAGAAAATGTTCTAGCAACAGAACCAAGGAAAGAAAAACTAAGTTTATCTACCTGCTCAATGACTCCTATATAATAGTTATAATCTTTATTTTATAACTAAGATATAAGCAGCTGACTCAAAACAGAAAAACTATCACCCTGTAGCAGAATTAAAAATATACCTTATATAGAGTTATAAAAATGTAATATTTTTAGGAAGGGAAAAAAAGGACTTTCAACTTGGACTGTCCTAATAATTTGAAATTAAAGAGAAATTACCTTAAAGACATTCAAAGCAAATCTGATCAACTTCAGTCATTAAAATATAAGGACAGTTTAAATTCACAGATTTTAAAAGCTTACTGTTCCAAACAAAATAACCAAGTGTATTAAAAATTTCAACAATTTACTAGCTAAACAAATGTAAGCATATTAAAGCCATAACAAGTGCATAACCCTTATGGCTAGGTTGTCTTAGAATTTCACTCTACAGACCTAACATAATAAAACAGCATGAATTTATTTGTGCCCAACACCTTTAGCTGATCCATAAGTATTTGTAAATTTGTTAGGAAAAATGAAGTACCCAAACCAACAAACCACCATCTCAAGAATTCAAAATTCCAGGAAAAGTTTTGAATTTGGAAGTAACACAAGATTCTATACCAACTACAGTAGTGGAATCAAAGATCCTGGGGCAGTGGAGCGGGGGCGGGGGGGGGGGGGGGAGAGATCCTGTTTGTGCCAAATAGTGCCCTTGGCCCTGTCTTCAAGAAATACGCCATCTCACATCCTTTTCTTTTTTAAGCAATTATTTTGCTAAATTTAAAACCATTCAAATAACAATATAAATCTACATGTCTGCTCTCAAGAGTTCAAAAGACTTTCAGAAAGAGACATTATGTATATCACATCTGGGAGTACCAGTTTCTTCCCTGGTAGGATACTGAATATAATTTCAAAACAAGAGCTTACCTATCACTTGGTGGACTGTTTTCCTCTTGCATGTATTTTTGGGTGTTTCGCTTTCGTGCCTTTGGAACCACATGCTTTCGTGCAGAATGCCTATCTTGTGGCTTTAAATCTCCCTGGGACACGATATCTTCTATGTCATCCAGTAGTATGTCGCAGGACGCAGAAGGCATCTTCTCTATTATCTAAGAAAGTTATAAACGACAGCAGCACATGAGTCCCTGAGAAATCTGTTTAACAGAGTATCACCTATAAAATATTCTCGCTGATCTCGAGTCTAATAAAGCCTTTACATTTAAACTTAGGTTTACAAAAAACACGAAAGATAAAAAACACAAGGAAATAATCAGACAAATCCTACTGATAATGGGACATCCCAAAGTTCAAGTGATCTATCCCCTCAGCATATCAGTATCACAGAGAAAAAAATAAGAAAGAGACTATTCATGGTTAAAGAAGACTCAAAAGCCTAACAACGAAAGATAATTCGCATTCTTGATAATATACTTTGTCCAACCAGCTATAAGACATTTTGGGGACAACTAGGAACATCAGAATATGAAGTGGGTGTTAGGTAATATTACAGTATGGCTGTAAATCATTAGACATAAAGTACTGTCCTTATGTTCAAAAACCTTATTTCTGGGGCGCCTGGGTGGCTCAGTGGGTTAAGCCGCTGCCTTCGGCTCAGGTCATGATCTCAGGGTCCTGGGATCGAGTCCCACATCGGGCTCTCTGCTCAGCAGGGAGCCTGCTTCCCTCTCTCTCTGCCTGCCTCTCCATCTACTTGTGATTTCTCTCTGTCAAATAAATAAATAAATAATCTTTAAAAAAAAAAAAAAAAACCTTATTTCTGACACTGTATACATGACTTTACTTTTTATTATTTTTAGAAAATCTTCTTAAAGATACTTATTAAGTATTTGGAGATTATATATCATTATGCCTATAATTTACTTTAAAACAGTAGAAATAGGATATATGCCAAACATTTTTTAATCTAAGACATAGGTGTGTTGGTGTGCCCTATCCAATTCAACTTTACTGAAAGTTCAAAATGTTTGAAATTAAGAAAAATGTGGATATAGCTTCCAGGAAGACAGAACAGATATACTTTTCCCTCCCGATCCCACTAAATACAACTAAAACTAGGGAGATTATATATAAAATAAACATTAGAAGACTTTGAAAGGAAGAGAGAAGGAGGTAAACTGGCTAGGGACATGGGAACCCAAGGAACAACACAATGGTGAGTCGCTTGGGGTTTCTTTTGCCTTCTATATCCCAGACTTGAAGCTGAAGAAGCCAGCAACCCAACAGACGCAGACAATAAAAACCCCCCCAAAAGACTGTTCTATTTGCAAAGAAGCAGAAAAGGGGTGGCCTAGAGAGATGAAAATTTTCAGACAATAACCATTCTACTCCATGAAACAAAACATTAAAAATCCCACAAAACTGGAGTCCTACCTCCTGACTTCTACTTTTGAGGCTGTAATGAGGCACCCCAAAACACTCCACCAGGACAGAACCAGAGTAGGGACTCTGGACTTTTAAACCAGCCAACCCACCAGTAACCCACTCTGGACTTTCAAACCAGCCTACCCACCAGTCCCTCCCCGCCCACTCAGTGAAAACCAAACTGGTAAACAAGTTTGAAACCAAATTCCTATCAAAATCCCAGGCAAGATGTCTCATGGACATAGATAAGAGTTCCAAAATTCATACGGGAAGATTTAAAAAAAAATAAAATATCTGAAATAATTGTGAAAAAGAAATAGCAGGAGGAACTGGGTGCCCAATTTTCAGACTCCTTATACAGAGACAGTAATCGAGGAAGAACAGAAATACGAATCGAGAACAGAACAGAGACCTGCAAACAGACCCACACGAATATGCCCAAGGGATTTTTCATGAAAGTACGAAAGCAATTCAATGAAAGAAAGATAAATTTCTCTATTAGTGCTGGAGCAAGGGGACATTTATAGACCAAAAAAATCAACCTCAATCTATTTCCTAGTTTATACAAAAATTAACTTAAAATGTATCATGAACTTAAATGTAAAACACTGTAAGCTTTTAAGAAAAATCATAAGAGAAAATCTCTAGACTTAGAGCTAGGTGAAGAATTCTTAGACCTGACACCAAAGTGCAACCATAAAAAGAAAAATTAATAAATCCAGACATCACCAAAATTTTAAACCTTTGCTCTGCAAAAGACCCGTTTGAGAAGATAAGAAGTCAAGCTACTGAGTGGGAGAGAACGTTTGCAAATCACCTATCTGACAAAGGATGGTATCTAGAATTCAAAACACAATAGTAAAGAGGTCCCTGGCTGCTTCAGTCAGTGGAACGTGCAATTCTTTTTTTATTTTTTTAATTTTATTTATTTGACAGACAGAGGTCACAAATAGGTAGAGAGGCAGGCAGAGAGAGAGAGGAGGAAGCAGGCTCCCTGCTGAGCAGAGAGCCCAATGTGGGACTCGATCCCAGAACCCTGAGATCATGACCTGAGCTGAAGGCAGAGGCTTAACCCACTGAGCCACCCAGGCACCCGGAACGTGCAATTCTTGATGTCAAGGTTGTGAGTTCGAGCTTCATGTTGAGGACAGAGATTACTTAAAATTAAAATCTTAAAAAAAAAAAAAATACAATTAGAAAATGGACAGAGGACATAAAGTCATTTCACCTAAGAGGACACAGAGAGAGCAAATAAGCACATTTAAAGATGGCCCACATTACTCATCACCAGAGAAATACAAACCCAAACCACAGTAAGGTATCACTACACGTACCTATCAGAATGGCTACAGGAAAAACCAGCGAGAACATAAAGCCGACAAGGACGGAGAGAAACTGGATCACTCACACACTCCTAGTGGGAACATACACAGCCACTCTGGAAAACAGTTTGGCATTTTCTTAAAAAACTAATCATGTGACGACCATGTAACCCGGCAATTACACTTGAGGGTTTATCCAAGAGAAAGACATGTAAAGCCTCAACACAAATGTTTCTTTGTGTTAGGCGAAACCTGCAAACACCTAGATGCCCCTCAGTGGGTGGTATGGTCAAACAGGCTCTAGCACCCGCATACCACAGAACACCACCCAGCAACAAAACACCTACGACCGGTACCCACAGCACCTGGTTCAATCTCCAGGGAATGATGATGAGTGGAAAGAGCCGTGCCCAAAAGGTTACACACTCATGGTTGCATTTATAGAACATACTTGAGACTGAAGTAACAAAATTACATAAATAGGGAACACAAGAGAGGTTAGCAGGGGTTAAGCAGAGGAGGACAGGGGAGAAGTGAATGTGACTGTCGAAAGGCAACAGGAGCGATCCCTGGGAGTGATGCCAATGTTCTCCATCCTGACTCTGTCAATGTCAGTCCCCCCTCCCCCTCCGCGGTGATACTATATTACAGTTTCACAAGATGTTACCACTGGGGAAAACTGGATAAACATTATAGCATCTCCACATAATTTTTATTACTGAAAGTGAATCTATAATTATGTGAAAATAAAATAATTAAGAAAAAAGTTATCTGGAAAGAAAAAGGAATATATGCTGAGTGCACTGACTGAGTACTACTACTACGCTTATGAAAAAGTGCTTTACCGGGTCATTCATTAAGCATCTGCAGCTCCATGAGTTTGGTGGTGTTACTGTCCTCACTTTAAAGAGCCTCCTGGGGACACCTGGGTGGCTCAGTTGGTTAAGCAGCTGCCTTCGGCTCAGGTCATGATCCCAGCGTCCTGGGATTGAGTCCCACATCAGGTTCCTTGCTCGGCGGGGAGCCTGCTTCTCCCTCTGCCTCTGCCTGCCATTCTGTCTGCCTGTGCTCGCTCTCTCCCCTTCTCTCTCTCTGATAAATAAATAAAATCTTAAAAAAAAAAAAAAAAAGAGCCTCCTGAAACACAAAGAGCTAACTTACCCAAAGAGCCCAAGCCCATTTGCTACTTCATGTAGCCTCGAATGCCTACGTGATGTAGGTATACCAAATGACCACTAGTCCTATCTGCATTGCCCAAACCAGTGTTAAGGATCCTAATACTCCCTTGTCGGTCTCAAGCCTCTCGGACAAATCTTCCCGCTCTTCACTTGCCAGATCCCCAACCTCCCACGAACAACTTTCAATTAAATGAGCAGTTTCCAGCCAGGATCCTTTTGTGCCCTTTACTGTAACAGACTCTTTACAACTGTAACAAATGATGCCCAGTAAATCAGACAAACCTGTGTTCAAAGATAGTTCTACACTGGTAGTAACAGCAAAAGGTTAAAAATAACCTACTAAAGATTGGTTAAAATGTGGTGAACGTGCATACCGCATTGTCCTGGTGGGGCTGCCTATCACTCCTCCTTCCCTAGACACAGGAATGCGGCACAGGAGCCAAGCCTTTAAAGTGACCCATCCTCCTGGCCACAATAAGTGGTTCAGGGATGTACGTGACAAGCCCGATCACTGAAAACCATCAAGAGTACTTCTATGCCAGAGCTAACAGGAGAGACGGCTTCCCTTTCACTGAAGTGGCTAAGTAGGGAAGATGTCGGACTGGGGATGCTGGGGGCCATGTTGCCCGCCATAGGGCAGAAACTGCCCAGGGAATGAAGCCTAATGGGGGCTGGGGAGAGAACACCGACATTATTTGAACACCTGGATCAAAAGCCTGTTCTGCCCAGTTATGTAAGCCAGTATATTCCCTCTGTGGCTTAAATTAGTTTAAATTGGGTTTTCTGCTCTTGCTAAGAAGAGCCCTGGCCAACTCAGCAAATTAGAGAAGGAGAAATAAAGTAGGTTAGTCTTTCTGAAATTGGTTCTATTTATTTCAAATACGAACGATCAGTGGGGAAAAATGGTTCTGTGGTCAAATAAATTTGCAAACTCTGCCTCCTTACAGACCCCCAGTATTCATTAGTAGATCAAAGACTGTGAAAAGCTGCAGTAAAGAGCCTAAAACTCATTTATTTTAGGAGTTTTCCGAAAATTAATTTCTCACAGATCTCCTCTTAATGAGGCTAAAGATGGTACCAAAAACAGAAGGCCTGAATGAAGCAGACCCTCAGATCCCTTGCCACATTCTGCACAGATGGAGGACTTCCTTCTTTTACAGGGAAATGCTTCTCTGCCCATGTACTCTGCCTACCAATCTGTTCCTGTAAGTGAACGGTCCACCGCCCCCCAACCAGGAACAATCCTTCTATTCTGACTTACTCAAGCACAGCCTCCCGGCAATCACTCCTCCTCCTGCAACATCACTGCCTCTGTGCCGAATCATTACTACCTACCTATAAACATGGTGTTATTTCACCCGCTGAACAAACACGATGTTATTTCTCCTACTGTATCTGGACCCCGCTTGCTCCCCGTACTACCTCGATCATATTTCTCTCCCTTGAAGAAAAACTCCTTGTCCATTTGCAACAATGTGGATGGAGCCAGAGCCTATTATACTGAGGGAAATAAGTCAGTCTGAGAAAGATGATTTCACACATACGTGGGATTTAAGAAAAAAAAAACAAACAAGCAAAGGATTTAAAAAAGAGATAAGAAGGGGGCGCCTGGGTGGCTCAGTGGGTTAAGCCGCTGCCTTCGGCTCAGGTCATGATCTCAGGGTCCTGGGATCGAGTCCCGCATTGGGCTCTCTGCTCAGCAGGGAGCCTGCTTCCTCCTCTCTCTCTCTGCCTGCCTCTCTGCCTACTTGTGATCTCTCTCTGTCAAATAAATAAATAAATCTTTAAAAAAAAAAAAAAAAAAAAAGAGAGATAAGAAGACAAACCAAGAAACAGACTCTTAACTCTAGAGAACACACTGATGGTTTCCAGAGGCGAGGGCGAATAGGTGATGGGGATTAGGGAGGGCACTTGTGATGAGCGCCAGTGATGTGCGAAAGTGTTGAATCACTCTACGGTACGCCTGCAGCTAGTATTACACTATATGTTAACTCAGTGGAATTTAAAGACTTATTTATTTATTTATTTGAGAGAAAGAAACTGAGAGAGAGCGAGTGCACGCATGAGAAGGGATAGGGTCAGAGTGAGAAGCAGACTCTCCACCGAGCAGGGAGCTCGATACGGGACTCGATCCAGGGACTCCAGGATCATGACTCGAGCCGAATGCAGCCGCCTCACCAACTGAGCCACCCAGGTGCCCCAACTCAATGGAATTTAAATAAAAACTTAAAAGAAAAAAATAAAAAGGAAGAAAAACTCCCCTTAGTTCCAACTCAAGATGGTGTTGTAGGAAGACTCTGAGCTCACCTCCTCCGCAGAACACACCAAATTACACCTATTAATAGAACTCCTCCTCCTAGGAACACAGAGCGAGTGAGCAAGTGTGGAACCACCACAGACGGCACGGCAGGAGAAGAGCAAGAGAGACAAAGACACAGCAAGAGAGGGAAGCCCCACCTCCAGCACTGTCAACTGCAGTGGGAAGGGACAGTACTGAAGGACCAGGAACAGATCCCTCTCTCCTTGGACACAGGAAAAATAAAAAAATAAAAACAAGGTTTAAAAGGGCAACTAGTAAGGGCCCTGGGGCGGGTTAGTCAGTTAAGCATCTGTCTTTGGCTCAGGTCATGACCCCGGGATCCTGGGATCAAGTCCGGCATCAGGCTCCGCAGGGAGCCTGCTTCTCCCCCTCCTGCCTCTCTGCCCCTCTCCCGCTCCTGCTCCATCACTCTCACTCGCTCTCAAATCAACAAAATCTTACAGAAAAAAAAAAAAAAAAAAGAGCAACCAGCATATAAAAGCAACAACCCTAAAACTCTGCCAAGTAGCAGAGGAGCTAGAGGAAAACCTCTCTAAGTCAGAGGGGCTGGGGAACTGCAGTTGATGCTCCCACCCCACCTTAAAAGCCAAGATCAGAACAGGGTCCAGATTCCATGATGGACAGATCCAAGCCTCCCAGTGAGACTGTGACTTCAGCAAGCCCAGGGTCCATAAACTCACACCAGCCCTAGATGTGCTGGGGCACAGAAAAACAGCCTGTGTTTAAAAGGGCCAAGGAACTGCGGGAATTCTCTCTTCCTCCCCACCTGAAGAAGGGTCTGGCTGCCCTAAGAGATGGATTCCAACGCCATAACTGGAGGGTCCCAATGTTGGAACTGGCAGGTCCAGTCATCACAGGGAGCTTGTGACCTCAGCAAGTCCACGGTCCACAAGCCCACACCAGCATCCTGTGGTACTGGGGCAAAACAAACAGGCTGCAGTTCTGTGTTTTGTGTATGTGTGTGTCTGTTTTAATTTTTACTGTTTATCTTTGTAAAATTTGACTTATCTAGCGTATATTTTTTTCTTTTTGGTTTTGTTCTTTTTTTTTCTTCTCTTTTTTCATCTTTTTTTTCCTTTTCTTCTTTTCTTTTATTATTTTCTTTTCCTTTAAAATATTTGTTCTTTATCCTTTCTGTAAAAAGCCACAGTTTGAAAGAGTAACTAAGTACATATAGCCACAGCTCCAGCCAGTCAGCAAAAGTCTGCAAGAACACACGGTCTGCATAGGGGTCATCTTTCGCTTCAACTTTTGGAGAAGGCACCCTTTTGCCTAATTCATAGAAACAAACACAAAGGTCAAGAAAAATGGGGAGATACAGGAATATGCTCCAAAGGGGGGAGAAGGAAAAAAAACCTCAGTAAAAGAATTAAATGCAACTGACTTAAGCAAAATCCTTGATAAAGAATTTAATGTAATGATCATAAAGATACTAAGTGGGCTCAAAAAAAGACTAGAGGAACTCAGTGAAACCTTCAATATAAAGATAGAAAATAATAAAAGAACCAATCCAAGCTGAAAAATACAATAACCAAAATAAAAAAAACACACTGATGGAATCAACAGTAGGTTAGAGGAGCTGAAGAACATATCAGCAATCTGGAAGACAGGATAATGAAGAGCACATGAGCTGAACAGCAATGAGAAAAGAGTTCTTATAAAAGGAGAAAAGATTAAGAGATCCCTTGGATAACATGAAGTGAATAAATATTCACATTAGAGGGGTCCCAGAAGAAAAAGAGAGAAAGGTACAGAAAACTTATTTGAAGAATAACTGAAACTTCTCTAACTTAAGGAGGGGAAATAGACATCCAAGTCCAAAGAGCAGAGTTCCCAAAAAAAGAACCCAAGGAGGTTCATACTACAGCACATAATAATTAAAATGTCAAAGGTTAAAGATAAAGGGATAATCCTAAAAGCTTCAAGAGAGAAACAAAAAGTCATCTAAAAGGGAATCATCGTAAGGCTATCAGCTGATTGTTTAACAGAAATTTTGCAGTCCAGAAGAGGAAGGCATGATATACTCAAAGTGCTGAAGGAAAAAGGCCACAACCAAGGATATTCTACCAGGCAAGATTATCATTCAGATTTAAAGGAAGAGAAACAGTTTCCCACACAAACAATAGCTAAAGGAATTTATCACCACTAAACCAGCCTTAAGAAAAATGTTAAAGGAACTTCTTTAAGTGGAAAAGAAATGGACATAATTAGACATAAGAAAAAGTTGTAAGATATGAAAACATATACACAAATGTGAAGCAGGGAGTAAAAAGAGAAGAGGAAAAAGATTTTTTTTTTCTGTTCTTTTCAGACTTTGTTTGAACTTAAATGACCACCAAATTAATATGAACTGCTCTTTACTTAGTATGTTATTTATGACCCTCATGGTAACCACAAACCCATGAGAGATACAAAAAAACAAAGAGAAACAACGCTGAACAAAACACTATAGATCTATACCAATCTCAAAGAAAGAGAGCAAGAGAAGGAAGGAAAAAGTACAAAAACAACCAGAAAAAAAAATTTTTTTTAATGGCAATGAGTACACACCTATCAATAATCACTTTAAATGTAAATGACCTAAATGCTCCAAACAAAAGACACAGAGAATATTTTTTTTTTTTAAACCCATCTGGGGTGCCTGGGTGGCTCAGTTGATTGAGCATCCAACTCTTGGTTTCAGCACAGGCCATGATCTCAAGGTCATAGAACCGGACGCCATGCCAGGCTCCATGCTCAGTCCAGAGTCCACTTGTCCCTCTCCCTCTGCTCCTCCCCCTCAAATAAATAAATAAAATCTTTGGAAAAAAAAAAAAAAAGACTCTTCTCTATATGCCACCTGTAAGAGACTCACCTCAGATCTAAAGACATAAGACATAAAGGGATGGAAAAACATCTGCCAAGCATATGGAAGCCAAAAAAATAAATAAATAAAGCTGGGGTAGCAATACTTCAACAAAATAAAGTCTGTAATAAGAGACAAAGGGCATTATATAATAATAAAAGGATCAATCCAAAAAGAGGATAACAATTGCAAGTATCTATGTACCCAACACAGAAGCACCTAAATAAATAAAGCAAATACTAACAGACATAAAGAGAGAAATTAATGGTAGGTAATATAAAAACAGTAGGAGATTTTAATACCCCACTTACATCAATAGATAGATCATCCACAGAAAATCAAGAAGGAAACAATGTATCTGAATGACACAATGGACAAGATGGACATTATAGATATCCATCCAAGATTACAGAATACACTTTCTCTCCAAGTGCACATGAAACATTTTCCAGAATAGATGACATATTTGGCCCAAAATCAAGCCTCAATAAATTTAAGAATACTGAAATGATACCATGCATCTTTCACTAGAATGGCATAAAACTAGAAATAAATCACAAGGGAAAAAAAAATGCAAAAAACATAAACACGGGGAGACTAAACAACATGATACTAGGCAACCAATGGGCCAAAAGAGTCATCAAAAAAGAAATTTAGGGCACCTCGGTGGCTCAGTCAGCTAAGCATCTCATCTGCCTTTGGCTCAGGTCATGATCTCAGGGTCCTGGGATTCAAGCCCCATCTTGGGCTCCCTGCTCAGCGGGAGTACTTCTCCCTCTCTGCTTGTGTACTCACTCTAAGAAATAAATAAAATCTTGGGACGCCTGGGTGGCTCAGTTGGTTAAGCGGCTGCCTTCAGCTCAAGTCATGATCCCGGCGTCCTGGGATCGAGTCCCGCATCAGGCTCCTTGCTCGTCAGGGAACCGGCTTCTCCCTCTGCTTCTGCCTGCCTCTTGGCCTACTTGTGATCTCTCTCTCTTTCTGACAAATAAATAAATAATCTTAAAAAAAAAAAAAAATGAGGAATTAGAATATGCTTTCAAACACTACAATGACAAATTTAAAAAAAAAAAGAAAGAAAGAAAATCTTAAAAAAAATTTTTAAAATACATGAAGGCAAATGAAAACAAAAAGACAACAATTCAAAATCTAGGAGACACAGCAAAAACAGTTCTAAAAGGGAAGTATGTATCAATACAGGCCTACTTCAAGAAGCAAGAAAAAAAATTCAATCTAACTTTACACCTGAAGGAACTAAAAAAAGAAGAGCAAAGGCCAAAATGAGTAGAAGGAAGGATATAATAAAAATCAGAACAGAAATAAATGATGCAGAGACTAAAATAACAATAGGGGAAAAAAATCAATAAAACCAGAGTTGGTTCTTTGAAAAAATAAAAGTGAAAAACCTTTATGGAAACTCACTGAGAAAAAAGGCAAAAGGACCCAAATAAATAAAATGAGAAACAAGAGAGAAGTAACAACTGATACCACAGAAATACAAAGGATTTTAAGAGTATACTATGAAAAACAATATGCCAACAAAATGAACAACCAGGAAGAAATAGATATATTCCTAGAAACACACATAATCTTCTAAAACTGAACCAAGAAGAATAAGATAATCTGAATAGACCACCTACAAGTAATGAAACTAAGTCAGTGATCAAAAAACTACCAAGAAATAAAAGTACAAGACCAGCGGGGTTCATGAGTGAATTCTACCAGACACTTAACACATCAATAATTAATACCTATTCTCCTCCAACTATTCCAAAAAATAGAAGAGGAAGGAAAGCTTCCAAATACATTCTAAGAGGCCAGCATCACTCTGATACCAAAACCAGAGACACCACAAAAAAAGAACTACAGGCCAATATCCCTGATGAACATAGACGCAAAATTCTCAACAAAATATTAGCAAACCCCATAAAACAATACATTAAAAAGATCATTCACCTTGATCAGATAGAATTTATTCCCAGAATGCGAGGATGATTCAATACTTATATACCAATCCACATCATGAACCACATCAACACGACAAAGGATAAAATTCATATACTACCTCAATAGATATAGAAAAAAAAGCATATGACATATTAAAAAAGTATATGACAAAATTCAACATCCATTCATGATAAAAACTCTCAACAAAATGGAATTAGAGGGAACATACCAAAACATAATAAAGGCCATGTATGAAAAACCCACAGCCAACATCATCCTCAATGGTGAAAACTTTCCCTCTAAGGTCAGGAAAGACAAGGGTGTCCACTCTCGCCACTTTTATTCAACACAGAGCTGGAAGTCCTAGCCACAGCTCAGACGAGAGAACATAAGTGACATCCATACTGGTAAAGAAGTAGGCTGTCATTATTCACAGATGACACGATCCAGTTTTGGAGGACTCTTATGTTTCTAGATACATCCCCTAAGACAAGAGAAACAAAAGCAAAAACAAAGTACTGGAACTAAATCAAATAAAAAGCTTTTGTACAGCAAAGGAAACCATCAACAAAACAAAAAGGCAACCTACTGAATGGGAAAGATATTTACAAGTGATATATCCAAAAAGGGGTAATATATACAAAGTATGTAAAAAGCACATACAACTCAACACCAAAAAAAAGCCTATTAAAAAATGGGCAGAGGGGGCGCCTGGGTGGCTCAGTGGGTTAAGCCGCTGCCTTCGGCTCGGGTCATGATCTCAGGGTCCTGGGATCGAGTCCCGCATCGGGCTCTCTGCTCAGCAGGGAGCCTGCTTCCCTCTCTCTCTCTCTCTGCCTGCCTCTCCAACTACTTGTGATTTCTCTCTGTCAAATAAATAAATAAAATCTTTAAAAAAAAAAAAAATGGGCAGAGGACCTGGATAGACATTCTTCCTAAGACAAACAGATGGCCAACAGACACACGAAACGATGCTCACTATCATTAATTATAGGGAAATGCAAATCGAAAACACAATGAGCTATCACCTCACACCTGGTAGAATGTCTAAAACCAGGAAGACAAAAATGAACAAGTGCTGGAGAGGAAGAGAAAGGAACTCTGTGCACTGCTGGTAGGAATGTAAATTAGTACAGCCACCACGGAAAAGCATGGAGGTTCCTCAAAAAATTAAGAACAGAAACACCAAGGATCTAGTACGTCCACGATCTGGGTATTTACACAGGGAAAAGGAAAACACTAACTCAAAGATACATGCACCCCTGTGTTTACCGCAGCATTATTTACAATACCCAAGACATCGAATCTTTCATGGATTATTGCCAATTAGTCTCCCTATGTCAACCCTTAATTCCCAAAGGACATTTTCAGCACCACGAGCCAGGGATTCCTTTAAATCCTAACTTCATCTCAAGCTTCAGACTGCCAATGGTATTCCCTCTCAGTAAAAAACCAAAATCGCGGGGCGCCTGGGTGGCTCAGTGGGTTAAAGCCTCTGCCTTCGCTCAGGTCATGATCCCAGGGTCCTGGGATTGAGTCCCACATCCAGCTCTCTGCTCAGCAGGGAGCCTGCTTCCCCCTCTCACTGCCTGTCTCTCTGCCTACTTGTGATCTCTGTCAAATAAATAAATAAAATCTTAAAAAAAAAAATTGCTGCAAAGGTCTGCAAGGACATGTACGATCAGCCTCTTGTCACCTCTCTGACCCTCTTTCCTACCATCCCCCTTCGCCTTCCACTCAACACATGAGCTTCCTCATACCCACCAGTACACACTCATCCCACGGTCTCTACACTGAAACCATTATGAGCAACTCCCACCTCACTGTGCACGCATGCGTGCGCGCTCGCTCTCTCTCTCTCTCTCTCTCTCTCTCTCGCGCGCGCGCGCGCACAGACACACACACACACTTGCTCTCCCCCTCCCCTGACTTGTCTCCTTACCATAGCAACTTCATTACCCACTCAGAGGTTCTCATTAATTTTTAATCTTTCTCTACCAGAACATGTACTCCACGAAGGTAAAGGTTTATTGTTTTACTGAGAGAGCGAAAGATACAAGCGCGCATGGGAACAGGGAAGGGCCGAGGGAGAGAGAATCCCAAGCAGGCTCTACCCTCAGCAGAGCTGGCCACAGGGCCCGATCTCATGACCTGAGACCATGACCTGAGCCAACATCAGGAGCTGGACATTTAAGCAACTGAGCCACCCAGGAGCCCCAAAGGTAAAAGTTTTTGTGTGCTCTGTTCACTGCTTTATCCCAGCAGTGCCTAAAACTGCAGCTAGCACATCACAGGTTCTCAATAAGTTTTGTTTTTTTTTTTACTGTAGTTGACCAAGTCTAACAAGATATGGCCCCTGGCTACTCCCTCTGTCCCAACTAAACTAAACCTTTTAGATATTCGCTAAGTACGCCAAACTAGTTTCTGACCCGGAGGTCTTCACACCTGTTTTTTACTGACTGGAATATCATGCCCCAAATATTGTATGGCTCGCTGGCCACTTCTCTCTTCAAATGACACCTCCTCAGAGAGGCCTTTCCTAACCACCACATCCAAAGTAACCACACAGGGACGCCTGCGTGGCTCAGTCAGTTAAGTGCCTGCCTTTGGCTCAGGTCATGATCCCAGGGTCCTGGAATCAAGCCCTGCATCGGGCTCCCCGCTCAGCAGGGAGTCTGTTTCTCTCTCTCCCTCTGACTGCTGCTCCCCTCGCTTGTACACATGCGTGTTCTCTCTCTCTGTCTCAGGCAAATAACATAAAATAACCACAAAGAGACCAAGCACTCACACACACTCACAATGACCTCTAAGCCGACACCCTAACTGCAGAACATAATTCCATCTTTCTCACTGCAGTGTAAGCTCCATAAGGAACAAAGGCATTACCTCTTTCTCACCACGGCATCTATGACACCTGTAACAATGCCTCGCCCAGAGCAGGCACATGGAATTTGTTGCCCGAGTGAATGAATTAATAAAATGCTTAAGGTAAATTTAGCTAGTCTCTCTATAACACAGGAGGAAATTCTGACACTGGATGTGAAGTTGAAGCAAATATCTAATAACCCTTAAAGTTTCTTCTATCGCTATTAGTCTATGAAATAAATAAGGTGAGTGACAAAAGCTAAGACCAGATAGTACCTTCAAATGTTACTGAAGAACGCCTAAAGGATTCTGAATTGAAAGCCATATTTATTAATTACAATTTTCTTTGAAAAATGGACTGAGTCTTTTTTTTTTTAAGATTTTATTTATTTATTTGACGGACAGAGATCACAAGTAGGCAAAAGGCAGGCAGAGAGAGAGAGAGGAGGAAGCAGGCTCCCTGCGGAGCTGAGAGCCTGATGCAGTGCTGGATCCCACGACCTGAGCCGAAGGCAGAAGCTTAACCCACTGAACCACCCAGGCGCCCCTCTTAGTTACATTTTTAACATCCCATACAGCATTGTGTATGGACCCAAAGAAGGGAAAGAGAACAGAGAAAGAGAGATGAGATGGGCCCACGGAGGTAGACATACAGTATCACACAGTGAGGGGAGAAGAAAACACTGCTAAGCCTCTCCTTTTACAGACCTGAAGTCCAGAGAAAGAAAAAGATTTGTGCGCCGACAGAGCTAGAATTAGAATCCAAGCCTTCTCTCAGCACCACACTCTCCCATAGCTGTGCCTCACTGGCAAAGCCCGGACCACGTGAGAGTCTAATGCTATGCTAAGAAATAAAGACACTCCAGGAAAAAAAGGGATAAAGGAAAAACTGGCACGCAAGAAATGCAAACAGCCCATAAGCACTAGAAATACTGCTCAAGCACAGTAACAGCAAGTGTTTAAACAATAAATTATTTTTTGTCTACCCCACTGCTTAAAAAAAAAAAGACTGACAAAAGCCCTATTGCTGGCTGAAAGTATGGTAAAACTGGTATATCCTTTCTGGAAGGCTTTCTAGCAATACCTACCAAACTTTAAAACACATATATCCTTTGCCCAGCAATTCCACCTCTAGAAATTCACTTCAGAGAAACAAAGGAGACAAATACAAAAGCAGGGAATGGTAAATCTGGCTGCTTATCACAAGCAAATCAAAACAATCTCACTCTGGGCGCCTGGGTGGCAAAGTCGGTTAAGCATCTGCCCTCGGCTCTGCTCATGATCCCAGAATCCTGGGATCGAGCACCGCATCAGGCTCCTTACTCAGTAGGGAGCCTGCTTTTCCTTCTGCCTGCTGCTCCCCCTCCTTGTGCTCTCTCTTTGTCACATAAATAAATAAAGTCTTTAAAAAAAAATCTCACTCATCAATAAAGTTTTTATTTCCAACAAGCTGGTAGGAGGAATTGTTAGCCCTCAGAAATTTATAAATGAGTAATAAGGAAATGAAAGCTTGCGACTAAGAAGAAAGCAAGACAATATTTAAAGGTAACAACAGAATCATAAACTTTTTTCTCAAAAGATAAAGGAATTCAAGTTTGATAAAGGGAGTAAAAATCGTCAGTAAAAAGGGAGTTACTAAAAATGATGAGAAGAAAAAAGAAATATCCTACAGTAGTATTATTTCCATGTGTGATTTATTAGGAGAGCTTTTATAGTACCAAATATCCAGGTTCCATTCTGAATTAGTATCTCCAAGAGTGGCATTTAAGAATGTTAACACAGGGGCGCCTGGGTGGCTCAGTGGGTTAAAGCCTTTGCCTTTGGCTCAGATTATGATCTCAGGGTCCTGGAATCAAGGGCCACAGTCAGGGCTCTCTGCTCAGCGGGGAGCCTGCTTCCTGCTCTCTCTCTGCCTACTTGTGATCTGTCTGTCAAGTAAATAAATAAAAATCTTTAAAAAAAAAAAAAAAATGTTAACGCAAAACTTGCCCAGGTAATTCCACCAAACATTCCTGATTGAGATCCACCATTCTGCTGGACAGATGTTCTCAATCTTGAGTGCTCACTGTATTCACCTGATACACTTTTGAAAACTATGAACAAATGAGGAGCACCTTGGAGGCTCAGTGGGTTAAGCATCTGCCTTTGGCTCAGGTCGTGAAGCTGGGGTCCTGAAACCCAGGCCCTGCATCAGGCTCCCTCCTTATCAGAGAGACCACTTCTTCCTCTGCCTGCTCCTCCTCCTGGCTATGTGCTCTTGCACATGCACTCTCTCCTTTTCTCTCTGACAAATAAATAAATAAAATCTTTAATAAAAAAAAAATCTTAGGTTTCAAAGGACACCACAAGAAAGTGAAAGGACAGGCCATACAATGAGAGAAAATATTTGTAAATCATGTCTGATAAACATCCAGTATCAGAATGCAATAATTATCAAAGTCAACAATAAAAAGACAACCCAATGTAAAATGTGACAAAAGATATGAATACATATTTCTCCAAAGAAGGTGTACAAATGGCCAACAAGCACATGAAAGGACGTCAACATGATTAACTATAAGGGAAATGCAAATCAAGACCACAATGACCTACCACTCCACACCCACTAGGATGGCTAAAATTAAATTAATGAATTAAAACAGCATTCACTAGGGCACCTGGGTGGCTCAGTGGGTTAAGCAGCTGCCTTCGGCTCAGGTCATGATCTCAGAGTCCTGGGATCGAGTCCCGCATTGGGCTCTCTGTTCAGCAGGGAGCCTGCTTCCCTCCCTCTCTCTCTCTGCCTGCCTCTCGGTCTACTTGTGATCTCTCTCTGTCAAATAAATAAAATAAAATAAACCAGCATTCACTAGGATGTAGATTAGGCCACCCAGAAAGAAAGAGAAAAGGATTAGGAACCAAGCCTTAAGGGAGTCCAAATTTAATTGCCAAATGGAAGAGAACCGGCCTATAAAAGAGACCAAGAAGCAGCAACCCAAAAAGGAGAAAATCTGTAGGTTACAGAACATGTCCAAGAGGACAACAATGACAGTGCTTCTGAATGTAGATGAAAAGTACAGTGAATGAAAAGTCTCTTAGATTTGGTGATATAGCATGATACGCAGAGAATGGTTATTTCCATAGAATGATGGTGGCAACATTACTAGAAACGAGGCTGCCTTTCTGAACTTTCTAATGTGTGGAACACTTCATGCAAGCGTAAAAAGTTTGAAATAAAGGAGTACCTTGATTATCTGCAATCGGTCTCAAATCCTCTGGAAAGTCTGGAAAATAAAAACGGATCAGAAAAAGCGTGCTCCCAGCAAGTTCACAGACCCACAGTTAAGAACTCCTGCAGACTCGCTAAAAGGGATTAGACGTCATTAAAGACTGCCTGGGGCAGCAAGGTGAACGAGGTTCCGCGCTACTTCCAACTTCGGACGGATCTTGCGGGTCGGGTGTGTTTACATCCACCATCATCTGCCGTCTCGGTGGTGGAGCGTCTGGCCACAGCTATGAACAGCAGCCGAACCCAGCACGACAACACGCCTGCGTGATTCGAGTACTTCCAACTCCAAAACGGAAACTAGGCAAAGAGGGAGGTATACGGGTCACCATCCACGAGAGAAACACGTGTCGTCCCGAGATCCAGAGGGAGGTTTTAGGAGTAAAAGGGAACAAAACTGAAAGACCACAAGACATTGGTCCTTCTAGCCAACTGCAGTCTAAATTCAGGAAATACGGCTCCGTACAAGCTACGTAACCGCGAAAGCCTCGTCCCATCCCACAAATTCGGCGCAGACAGGGGGAGAACGAATGAAACTAGATTTGACAATAAGGAACGAGGCCCCTTAAATATTTCTTACACCCTTCCAGCACCGAACGCCAACGACTCTGTCCTCACTTCTGGCGGCGCTCCCCGCCTCCCAAGTCCCCCCCCCGACCCCAGCTGCCAAGTCCCCTTTCAACCACGAAACAAACCAGCAAACCGCCCGAGAAAGACCGAAACGGGAGAAACGGGCTCCACCATGAACGAAGCTCTAGCCACGCTCTGCCTCACACTGATCCACCCGCCACCCTGAGTCAGAGATCAGGCAACAATTTACCAGCCCAAAGAGAGGGAAGCACACGCTGTTCTGCGGCTACGGAAAACACTTCAGATGGAGCTCGCCATGACACAGACGTCCCGCCACGTCTCCTTGCGCATGCTCGGCGACGGTGGCCCGAAGAGGTCAAATTGCATCCTCGCTGAAAGTGCGACTTCAGGTCTAACTTGTTTTGGTAAAGATTACAGTCGGAATTCCTTTGATTGCAAGAGTGAAAATCGACGCCAAAACCTCAGGTTCTTAAAATCAATTAATAGTATCTTCTGCTGAGTTTTTAGTACGTGACAGACACCGTATTAAGCGCTTAACATAAACATTATCTCCCAACTTCTTCTTTTTATTATTATTATTGTTGTTGTTGTTGTTGTTGTTATTTTACAAAAGAGGTACATACTTGCCTGAAGTTACTATACTAGTAGTAGCAGTCCCCTGTGCTGAATTCAATTTTGTCCAGCTCTGAAAGAACCCATTCTTTTCGTTACATTTACTTTCTCCCTCGACCTTTTATGAAAAGAGACCATATTGGCGAAGAGGGTAGAAAAGGACAAAGATCAGTTGGATTAAACAGTATAGATCATTTAACACCAAGCAAGGGTTTGTTTTGTTGTGTTTTTTTGTTTTGTTTTGTTTTGTTTTGTTTTTAATGCTTGGAAGGCCGCTACACTGTAAGGCAGTTTAGCAGAAAAAACTTTCATGGAGTACACTGATTCTGGTCTAGTTGCCCTCCATGTGTTTTCTCATTTTATTATTTCTTACCCAGGACACTGTGCATGACCTTGTTTACTGAAAGAGCATCTCCACTTTAAAAAACGAAGACAATGGGGCGCCTGGGTGGCTCAGTGGCTTAAGCCTCTGCCTTCAGCTGGGGTCATGATCACAGGATCCTGGGATGGATCGAGCCCTGCATTGGGCTCTTTGCTCAGCAGGGAGCCTGCTTCCTCCCCTCTGTCTCTGCCTGCCTCTCTGCCTACTTGTAATCTCTGTCTGTCAAATGAAATAAATAAAATCTTTGAAAAATAAATAAATAAAATAAAAAACGAAGACAATTAGCTATGAAGAAGACAGAAATCATGAGCTTTATTGCTAGTGTATCTTCTAATTGCAATGCTACCCTTTGCTCACCATATCCATGAAAAAAAAAATCCAAACTGTGACCTAGAGTCCACTGCAGTCCTCACCCAGCTGAATCAGAATTGTACCTTTACGCTGCCCCATCTCTCTCACTGTAATCCCACTGCCTAGCACATAATCTTCCACCTAATAGCCTCTCCGTAAGCTACCTTAACTAAGAGTGACTGACCCCCAAGATCTAGTTGAGTTCATGAAAGAAGTTTTACTGAGTATATACCACATGACCTCAGGCAAGACGCTGTATGCTAGCCCTAGAAAGGGGAGAAAAAGACAACTCCCTACCTTAAGGATACTTCAATGATATAGTTTCAGTAGAAAAGAGCAATCACTGTGGAAGAGGAATGCCCAGGGACCTGTGGAGCACAACAGGGAAATTCCTCCTCTTACATACATAAAGAGGTCATGACTCCTCATGGGGGAAAAAAGAGCAGTGGAAGAAGATGTTCCAGGTGGGGAGATAGTAAAGCAAGTACACAGAGGCCTGAAGTATAAACTTTTGTATATTATAAAACCAAAAAGAGTAAAGGGGGTGATCGTTGAGAAGGCTGGACAGGGAAAATGCAGGGACCCCATGAAGGTGAGCCTTGTTTGCTACAATAGACATTGGACCTAATTTTGGATGTATTAGGTAACATGAAAGTATCTGAGGAGATGATTCTTTCAGGAGGATGGGTTTGAGGACAAAACTTCAGACATGAATAAATACTGAAAACCTAAATGTAGTTGTTGGCTGTGAGGCATAGGGAAATGGAAGGGAGGACGCTTTTAATAGGAATCATTTGAAAAGCCATTTGACGCTCCCTCTAGGAATTTATCTGACAGAAATGTTCACAGTTACATCACATGGCATATGTGCCAGGTTATTCTTTAAAATGTGGCTTGTAATCACAAAATACCAGAAACCTCTCTGGCTTCTGAACAGGGAATGGTTAAATATATTTATGGTATATCTATACCTCTCTTAAGAAAGAATAAGGCTGCTTTTAAAGGACTATCCAAGACATTGTTAAGTGGACAAAGAAAGTTGCAACATAGTGTTTACAGTGTATAGTACACACCTGTGTGTGTGTGTGTGTGTGTGTGTATACACATTGACTACAGGAAGATTTACTTTTCCCTGTATTACATTTCTTTTCTTTTTTTTTAAGATTTTTTTTTTTAATTTATTTATTTGACAGACGGAGATCACAAGCAGGCAGAGAACCAGACAGAGAGAGAGGAGGAAGCAGGCTCCCCGCCGAGCAGAGAGCCCGATGCGGGGCTCTATCCCAGGACCCTGGGACCATGACCTGAGCTGAAAGCAGAGGCTCAACCCACTGAGCTACCCAGGCACCCCCCTGTATTACCTTTCTTAACTTTTATTTTTGTATCATGCCTGTGTACTACTTATTCAAAAAATAAAGATACAGTATGTAAATAAAATTAAAATGGCACTTGATAATTTATAATTTACTGGTTTATAAATAATCCTATAAATTAGTAGTACTATTATTATTTTATCCTCCTTTTTTAAGATTTATTTGAGGAAAAAGTGAGAGAGAGCATGGTGGTAAGGAGCACAGGGAGATGGAGAGAAAAACTCGAGCAGACTCTGAGCTGAGCACATGAAGCCCTATGCAGGGTTTTTTTTTTTTTTTTAAGAGTTTATTTATTTATTTGACAGAGAGAGATCACAAGTAGGCAGAGAGAGAGAGAGGAGGAAGCAGGCTCCCTGCTGAGCAGAGAGCCCGATGCGGGACTCGATCCCAGGACCCTGAGATCATGACCTGAGCCAAAGGCAGAGGCTTTAACCCACTGAGCCACCCAGGCGCCCCCCTATGCAGGGTTTGATCTCACAACCCTAAGATCATAACCTGAGCTGAGACCAAAAGTCAGTCACTTAACCAATGCCCCACCCAAGCAGCCCTCTCTTATCCTCTTTTCACAGAAAAGAAAACTGAAACTTAGATAGTCCTGCCCTGGTCTTTCTTAGCAACTTTATATGAATACTTCAAAAGAAAGAAACTGTATACTATCATTAAGAATGCAAAAATTCACACAGAGACAAACACTAGAGAGAAAGCAAACATAAGGGAAATGTACAATAAAATCTGTAAGACTTCAGTGATCAATTCCATTCTTTATGTTTGTCTTTACAGGGAAAATTGAAAAGAAAACGTAGACAACAATGAGGTTACAATCCTTACTATCTCGGCCATTAACCAAGAAAGAAAGAAAGAAACATGAAAGTGATGAAAACTTAGGTCCACATATCTTATTTAGTGTTAGCTTACAATCTGAGTCTTTAGTTAGTATACTTAAAATTTGTCCCAGTCAATGTCTTTTCATGAGAAATAAATCCTGCACTTAATTCACCCTTGAAAAATACTAAGACGTATAATGAAGGTTTCTGTGTCGAATATTAGATAAGTTTAGTGGAATGAGATTTAAAATGTATTAATCTATTTCCTACATGAGATCAGAAAGTATGAGTGTTCTCAGTTTTTAAAGTTCAGCGGGTCAACACGTATTACGTGAATGTATTATTATTTACATTAGCTTCCCATCTCCTGTGACAGAAAGCTAGCTGTAATTTCATCAGCAAAAAAAATAATAATAATAATAAAAGGGGGGGGGCACCTGGGTGGCTCAGGTGTTAAGCATCTGCCTTCAGCTCAGGTCATGATCCCAGGGTCCTGGGATTGAACCCCACACTGGGCTTCCTGCTCGGCAGGAAGCCTGCTTCTCCCTCTCCCACTCCCCCTGCTTGTGTTCCCTCTCTCGCTGTGTCTCTCTCTCTGTCAGATGAATAAATAAAATCTTAAAAAAAGAAAAAGATAAAGAAAAAGAATGAAAGGAGCACATGAAAATTGAGGCTACACCAAGGTTTTTGGTTGAATCTGATTAAGCGTCAGAGTAAACTCCCCAGCTGGAAACTACACAACCAATGCAGTTTTTAGGAAGGCTTTTCAGGTGTTGGTTTTCCTAAAGGTTTGAAGATCAGGAAATAAGTTAGGACATTATCACAGCATTTAAATACCAACCCAAGGAGAAAGATGGTGACAGTTGAGATAGAGAAGACAGAATGTGTGTCAAAAGAAACTTTGCCCCATACAGGTGACGGCTTCAAAGGAGAGGATAGGAAGGAAGGACACTGATATTCTTAAGTAAGCTGAAAATAGATGATATAAAAACGTGATGTGAAATAAATGAAGCTGCTCTTGGCTTTGAACAAATGCTGAATTTTCTCCACGTCATCTAACCACTAGGGGTCAGAGCGCTGTCCTTGCAATAATTCAGCTATTTCTATTCTTTCGGTTTGCACAAATAGGTTTGACTCAATTCTGTAATTAATTTTCTCTTTTGATTCTTCCACTCTCAGTATGAGTGGTTTGGGGGCTGTGCCTGTGGGCCAGCCCAGAGCAGCACGAGGCCCACATCCACTTGCCGCTGGGCAGGTAACCCACGCTAAGACTTGAAAGGCAGATAAATTCTGTCTTCTCTGTCTGCCAAGAGAACCTGCAGCTGGAAGTTTCTGAAACTACCAGGTGGAGAACACCTGCCTGGGGCCCAAACTGTTTCACAAGAAAGTAGATCTGGTTGATGAAGGGAGAAATCAGTAAGTTCTGAGGACAGCTATTAACCCCCCTCATATATCCAGCTTGCTTGAAGCTAGGTTTACTTGTGAGTTGTTTAGTTCTGTGAATAGGTCAATTCTCCTTTTTTTTTTTTTTTAAGATTTTATTTATTCGACAGAGAGAGATCACAAGTAGGCAGAGAGGCAGGCAGAGAGAGAGGAGGAGGAAGCAGGCTCCCCATCGAGCAGAGAGCCCAATGCGGGGCTTGATCCCAGGACCCTGGGATCATGACCTGAGCCAAAAGCAGAGGCTTTAACCCACTGAGCCACCCAGGCGCCCCGGTCAATTCTCCTTTTTTATTTCTTAAGCTAACTTGCAAATGAAAGAGGACTAGCTAAACTTCTTAGTTTTACACATTCTCTTGATTTAAAAAAAAAAAAAAAACCACAGAGGGAAAGAAAGATAATTTGTATCTGTTGCCTAACTCCCTGATTGCTTATAAGTATTTGTGGGAATGCTTGCAGGAGGAACACAGAGGGAAAAGGGACCTGCCAGTGGAAGGGCTCTAAAAGCTCTAACACTGGGCGTGTGCAAGCGACAGCAAGACGATCAGAAGGGTTTGAATGGAGTGAGTGTGTGAATGCATGAGTAATAAGAACGGAGGTCAAAGAGTCAATGAAACCAGATCATGTATACCTTCATGGGCCATAGCCAGAACTTTGGCTTTTCCTCTAAACGAAATGGAAGTCCACAGAGGGTTATGAAGAGAGAAGTACCTCGAGGAGGTAAGTTAGAGATAACTGTAATGATCCAGGGGAATACAGATGGTGTCCTGGACTAGGCAAGTAGCCGTAGATGTGATAAGAAGTAGTTAGATTCTGGACATACTTGAAGACACAGCCCATAGAATTCCCTGTAGATTGGATCTAGAATATGAGAGTGAAAAAGAGAGATACAGGAGGATTCCCAAGTTTTTAGCCTCGACTATAAAAGGGATGAAATCATCACAATTTGGAATAGATTACTGAAGGAGGAGATCAGGAATTCAGGGCTTGTTTCTTTCCCTTTCTTTTTTACCTTTTATTATCAGTTTTTATTTTGAAAGAATCTCCAAATTGCTTAAATTTGGAAATTTAAAGTTTAAAGTTTAATTGAATTTTTAATTAATTTAAATTTAAAATTAATTTAAAATTCATTTAAATTAAATTTTAAATTAAAATGTAAAGTTGCAAAAAATAGTACAATGAATTTATGTATAAGCTTCACCCAGTTTCCCCAGATGTTAACATTTTATATAACCCAAGTACAACAGTCAACACCAAAAAATTCACATTGACATGATACTCTGACCGGTCCCAGTGTGGGACACTTCCTCGTTCTTTCTCTGTCTTTTTTGACCTTGACACTTTGGAAGAATACTGATCAATTATCCTATAAAATGTCCCTCAATTCGAGTTGGTCTGATGTTCCCTCATGACTAAATTCAGGTATGAAATACTGGCAGTACTCCTATACAAGGCATGCCATTTCCCTTTCAGTCCATTGCAATCAAAGAGGCACATGATGTTAGAATGTCTCTCTACCGATGATGCACTTTGAACACTCGATCTCTCCAATGGAAAGTTACTAGGCTTCCCTTTGTTATTAGTAAGTGCCTTGTGTGAAGATCCTTTGAGAGTGTATAAGTATCTTGTTTCTCAGCATCCACTCATCCACTAATTTTAGTACCCCTTAATGATTCTTGTGAGCAACAATTATTACTGTGGTGTTTGCCAAATGATAATTTTCCATTTCTGTCATTCCTTCTACCTTTATTATTAGATGAGCTATTCCTCCCCATCATTTATTTATCTGCTCAATTATTTATTTATATTAATATGAACTCATAGATGTCTATTTTATTCTATGGCTTTTAATCCATTACTACCATTATTCTGATCCTCCAATTATCCCAGATTTGGTCATTGGCCTTTGGGATGGCTTCTGTGTTCTTTTGACAAGTCTGGGGGTTTTTTTGTTTTGTTTTTTAGGGTTTTTTTTAGCACTTACTTATTTTTTCGGAACCACAAGATTCTCCAGGCTCATCTTGTACTTTCTCTACCCTCCAAATCAGCCAATTCTTCAAGAAGGCATGGCTCCTTTTAGTGAGAAGTGATATTCACAAACCAAGATGGGAGCACCAAGTATGCTCATCATTAATAGGTGCCGTTGATTCAGAAGCTCAGTTTTGAACTTCTTAAACTCGAGATACCTTTGAGACATCCAACTGGATTGTTAATTTGGCAATTAGATAGATGATTCTGAAGTTTAGTTGAGAAGTTTGGGCTGCAGATGTTAATTTGGGAGTCACTGGCATATAGCCGACATATAAAGCCAAAACACTCAATGAGAGTAGCTATGGAATGAACATAAATAATAAAGAGAACCAAAGACTGAGGCCTGGTGCACTCCAATATCAAGATGAGGGAGGGGGTGCTTAGCTGGCTTAGTTAGTACAACATACAACTCGTTATCTTGGGGTCATGAGCTCAAGCCCCACATTGGGTGTAGAGATTACTTAAAAAAATTTTTTTAACTTTTTAAAAATAAAAAAATTAAGATGAAGGAAAAGAGGAAGAGCCAGTAAAGAAAACTGAGAAGGTGCAACCAGGGAGGTAGGAAGAAAACTAAGAATACAGTATCCCAAAAGCCAAATGATAAAGGTGCATCACAGAAGAGAGAACGATCAACAGTATCAGATGGTCAGGTAAGATGACTGAGAATGAATGATGAGTCTGAGCACCTCAGAAGGACACTTTTGGTGGAATGGTGTGGGTAGGAGTTGAACAAAGTGAATTCCAGGGTGAAGTATGGAAGAGAACTGGAGATAGGAGGTATAGAAAATTCTGCAAATGCTGCAAAGAGGAGCAGAAATGTTGGACTGTAGCAGTGGAGAAAGTGGGTTCATAAAGAAGGACTGTTTTACAAAGCACTTTAGGTTAACTATATTGGAATTAAAATTAAAAAAATAAAGGACTATTTTTTAAAGATAGGAGAAAACAAAAGATTGCTATATGCTAAATAAGAACAAGGTCATGGAAATGGAGAAATTGATGATATAGTATGAAGAGGTGGAAATCACTGAAATGATATTCCTGGGGGAAGGTAGTGGCTTTTCTAAGCATTGTCTTATCACAGTGCTTGAAATATAAATATTTGGGGAATAAATAAAGGTTGTTCACCTACTTTAAAAAAATATAATACATTTGGATGATGTCATTTTAAAAGTCACACTTAAAAAAATATAACAAAACAAACAAAGTTAGCTCTCTCTAAGGAGATATTAGCAGTGACCATCAAGGGTGGGGTGTCTGGGTGGCTCTGCTGGATGAGCCTCGGGTTCTTGATTTCCACTAGGTCATGATCACAGGGTCCTGGGATTAGAGCCCTGCCTTGCCTCCACACTCAGTAGGGAGTCTGCTTCTTCCTCCCCCTCTCCTCTCCCTCTGTCCCTCCCTCTCCCTTTCTCTGTCTCAAATAAATAAATCTTTTAAAAAAGAAAGGTCAGGGATGCCTGGGTGGCTCAGTTGGTTAAGCCGCTGCCTTCAGCTCAGGTCGTTATCCCAGGGTCCTGGGATCAAGTCCCACATCAGGCTCCTTGCTTGGTGGAGAGCCTAATTCTCTCTCTACCTCTGCCTGCCTCTCTGCCTACTTGTGCTCTCTCTCTCTCTCTCTCTGACAAATAAATAAATAAAATCTTTAAAAATTAAAAAAAATAAAAATAAAAATGAAAGGTCAACTAGGAGTGCCTGTCCAGCTCAGTTGGAAAAGCATGTGACTCCCTATCTCAGAGTCCTGAGTTTCAGCCCCACATTGTAGGGGGGTGGGAGATTACTTAAAAATAAATAAACAAATAAACTTTTTTAAAAAGTCAGCTAGGGGCGCCTGGGTGGCTCAGTGGGTTAAGCCTCTGCCTTCAGCTCAGGTCATGATCTCAGGGTCCTGGGATCGAGTCCCGCATCGGGCTCTCTGCTCAGCAGGGAGCCTGCTTCCCTCTCTCTCTCTCTCTCTCTCTCTCTCTGCCTGCCTCTCCATCTACTTGTGATTTCTCTCTGTCAAATAAATAAATAAAATCTTAAAAAAAAAAAAAGTCAGCTAAATTTTAGAGGTGTTTGGGTGGCTAAGTGAAAAGAACATGATGTTGATCTCAAGGTTGTGAGTTTGAGCCCCCCAGTTGGGTGGAGAGATTACTTAAGTAAATAAATTAATTAATAAAATCTTTTAAAAAAAGAGTCAGTTAAAATATTATGCTGAAAATATATTTCCCTGGCAAGTATCAGAATGTGGTCACTTCCAGGAAGATGTGGAAAATAGATAATCCTTTTTTTTTTTTCTTTTTTAACCATAGGACATTCATGGCTTGTATTTAAAAATAAGAAAAATGCATCATTAATGCTATTAGCCACATCTCTCACTGTCTTCTTTCCAAATATTTTCTTACAAATGATAAATCTATAGGGGAAATTCAGAGATTTGCAATTCCTCTGAGAACAAATCTCTCTGAGTGTGAATAGTAGACCACTAAGGGCTTTGCTCCTCAGAAACTCTGCCAGAGAACAGAACACTTGCAGCAGCTGATCTTATGATAATTTTACTCTGAAACTATAGAGAGACCAAGTTTACATTGAAACAACTAAGAGGAGAAGAAGGAGAGGGAGTATTTCACTTTTTTTATTATTCAATTTTGGTGTATTTTGTTATTCTAAATTTCTCAAATACTCCCATTGGGGTTTTTGCTCATTCAAGGAGAGTTAAGAGCCAAATAAAAAGAAAAACTAAGCCAGTACAAAATAAACAAGATTTTTTTTGTCTTACTTTTTGTGTGTTCTCATATTTACCCTCTATATTTCTCAATAAATAATTTGTAAGGAGGCAGGAAAAAGTATTTAGTAAAAAGGCACTCAGTGAATAATTATAACATTATTTTCAAAGCATATTTAATTATTTTATGCATAAATATGGGCAGAATTCACATCTATATGAATTTGCTCAAAGCAAAACTATAGTCCCTGAAGCTGATTTTTTTTTACATAACTATGATGACCCCAGTACTGGATTTCAGGAGTACATTCAACTCTGGCCAAGTCCATCAGCTCTTCCTGTCCTCCCTGGCCATAGGTTCATAGATGAGTGCTACGCATCGCCTGCTGCCATTTTATAAAATACGACTATGCACTTCTGGCCCTAGTTGACCTAGAATTGACTTCTGACCAAAGCTGGGCCAATCAGAGTTCTTTCCCCATGATTTCAAAACTGAGACTAAGAATATGGTCTTAGTCCACCTGGTCTTCCATGTGATTATAGGAGAACAGAAAACCTTCTAGAAGAAAGAAGCAGTCAGGAAGAGAAAAGCAGAGATGAAAAATGAAAAGAGAAGTTGTGATTCTGGTCCTCTCAAGGCCAGGAGAAGTTGTGATTCTGGTCCTCTCAAGCCCAGGCTGCATTTGCTTTTGTTTTGTTTTGTTTTTTGGAAGAGAGTTAGAGCAAACTCATAGGCACACACAAGCAGGGAGAGGGGCAGAGGCAGAGGGCCCGGGAGAATCTTAAGCAGGCTCCACACTCAGAGTGGAGCCTGACACAGGGCTCAATCTCACGACCCTGAGATCATGAGCTGTGCAGAAATCACGAGTCAGATGCTTAACTGACTGAGCCACCAGGTGCCTCGGGCAGACATTCTTGACCCTTGGTCCTCTGAAGGTACACATTAGAATCTTCAAGTTTGTTTCTTTCTTTGAAGCTAGCTCCAGCTGGTTTCTCCTTGTCAGTCAAGAATCTTTATTAAATTCTGCATCCCCTGAAGGTAAGTAGAGGAGAAGGCAGATGACTATAGCGACCGAGGGTTGGGAATTTGTAGGGCAGATTGAGTAGAGAGGGATGAGCAGGAAAGGAAACTGAAGGTACCAGGGAGAACAAAGTTGAAGTGACTGAAAATGAGAGTCGAGTTGAGTTTGCGAAGAATGAGTATCCAAAGTGGGTTAAACTCAACTAGAGGAAGGGAAAAGCCTGGAGAGCTGGAGGGCAGGGTTAGATGAGTTTGCTGCTTTGTGGGAGTCAGGAATGGAGAGGAAGGATGTGGTCTCAAAGTGAGATACCCAAGGTAGAAGAGTCCCAAACTGTAACAAGGTCCAGGATGTGGCTAGGAGAGGGGGTTGTTGAAAGGAAGGAAGGGTTGGAGTAGAGAGGTTCAGGAACTCTGGCAGTAAGAGACAGAATGTACAATTTACCTAGGAAAGTGGTCGTAGTTAGGTAGAGAAGAGTGTGAACCAAAGCCCTGTGTGTATGTGTTTGTTAGAAATATGGGCAATTGACAGAATGTAAATTATACTGGAGATTTTAATTCTCCAGTGTCAATAATGAGAGACTGAGAGCATGAAGTATTGTGCAAAGGGTTGTGACATCTCCAAATAGAGAATTAATTGATATTTGGAATCAATTAAATGAAGCCAAAGACCTCTATTTATAGTACATACAAAATGTCCTCTAGGCCATCACTTGTGATAAAAAAGGAACTTAATAGTACCAACATAAAACAAGAAATTTAATTACACGAAAAAATTTCAAATTTTCCTAAATAACAGACTTACTAATGGGAAAATTGAGAACATAATAAAAGTCTATTTTAAAATAATATTAGGGGCGCCTGTGTGGCTCAGTGGGTTAAAGCCTCTGCCTTCGGCTCAGGTCAGAGTCCCGGTGTCCTGGGATCGAGCCCCACATTGGGCTGTCTACTCCGCAGAAAGCCTGCTTCCTCCTCTCTCTCTCTCTCTGCCTACTTGTGATCTCTGTCTGTCAAATAAATAAAATCTTTAAAATTAAATAAAATAAAATAATATTAAAAGGACTTTAACACTTATTCACAATGTTATGTGATTCATTGAAAATAACAGTAAAAAAATACTTCTTAAAAGCTTTGAAATGCAGGAAAACTCTTAGAAAAAATGCAGGCTTTTAAATTAATTTATTACTAATAGACACCTAAATAAACATTCAATTTAAGATCGTAGAAAATTTATAAATCCTGAGTGAAGTAAAACTAAAACAGATGTAAGTAAATCAGAAATTAAAAATGCATGAGGGGTCTGGGGGGCTCAGTTGGTTAAGCGTCTGACTCTTGGCTCCATCTTAGGTGATGATTTCGGGGTCCTGGGATCCAGCCCTACACCGGGCTTGCTCTCAGTGCAGTCTGTTGAGGACCATCTCCTTCTCCCTCTGCTCCTCTCCTGCTCTTTCACTCTCTTGTTCTAAAATAATAAATAAAATCTTAAAAAAAAAAAAAAAGAATCGACAAACCCTAAGTGACTCTTAATCTCACAAAACAAACTGAGGGTTGCTGGGGAGAGGGGGGGGTTGGGAGAAGGGGGGTGGGGTTATGGACATTGGGGAGGGTATGTGCTTTGGTGAGTGCTGTGACGTGTGTAAACCTGGTGATTCACAGACCTGTACCCCTGGGGATAAAAATATATGTTTATAAAAAATAAAAAATAAAGAAAGAAAGAATCATACACTAAAAACCATGAAACTTATTGTATGTTTATAATACCTGAATAACATGGCTTTAAAAAAAATATTTTTAGGGGTGCCTGGGTGGCTCAGTGGGTTAAAGCCTCTGCCTTCAGCTCAGATCATGATCCCAGTGTCCTGGGATTGAGCCCCACATCGGGCTCTCTGCTCAGCAAGGAGCCTGCTTCCTCCTCTCTCTCTGCCTGCCTCTCTGCCTACTTGTGATCTCTCTCTCTCTTTCTTTGTCAAATAAATAACCTTTAAAAAAACCTTTTTTAAAAGATTATTTATTTATTTGACAGAGAGACAGCAGGAGAGGGAACACAAGCAAAGGGAGTGGCAGAGGGAGAAGCAGAGCTCAGAACCTCAGGCAGACGCCCAACAACTGAGCCACCCAGGTGTCCCGGCTTTTAAAATGTTTTAATAGAGAAACTATTAAAGAATAATGCTAAAAAGAGCAGATAAAAAGTGCTTTTACAAGAAAATATCACATAGCAATAAAAATTTAAATACTATGTCAATGGTCTGAAAACAAAAAGCAAGATCAAAAGACAAAAATTGGAGAAACCAGACACGAACATCAGTATAGGTAATAGTTTATTAGTATCTTCCTTCTCTTCTCTCCTTTTGTCTTCCCTTCCTTGTTCTGCCTTCCTGAAAGACCTGGTTAAAAAGAAAAGAAAAGAAAAGAAAAGTCACTAGACTGAGAAGTATAAAGTGAAAGAGCCATTGCGGAAAAGAGTGCGCTATTTCTTAAAAGATGAAACTTGACCTTACCGTATGACCCATCCATCTCATTGCTGGACTTTCATCCCAGAGAAATGAAAGCTGCGTTCATACAAAAACACATACACGACCATTCATAATAGCTTTATCCGTAATACCCCACACTGGAAGTAACCTACATGTCCTTTCACAGGCGAATGGCTCATCTATGGTACCTCCACCCTGTGGCTACCACCCAGCAGGGGTGACCCCGCGGAGGATGTCCGAGTCAGAGCTGGGTGAAAAGAATATCATCGTAGGATGGCACCAATATCAGCCAGGCACAGAGTACCGGAGCCCGAGCGGAGTAAGAACAGAGTCTGCCAAGGCAGGGAGGATGTCAGGCTCTAAGTGAGGTGAGGAGGGCTCTATGACGGGAACAGGCACGGTGGTCATCATGAGAGACCAGCTACGTACAGGAGGATGAAGCAGATAAGTTAATATACCCATCATAACAAGAGGCAAGTCTCTTACTGTCAAGCAAGACAATTAGAAAGAGGAAAATAAGGGCATCTGACTGGCTCAGTTGGTAGAGCATGGGACTCTTGATCTTGGGGTCATGAGTTTGAGCCCCCATACTGGGCCCAGAGGTGACTTAAAAAAAAAAAAAAAAGAAAAGAAAAGAAAAAGAAAAGCAAAGAAGAATGAACCCTGTGGTATTGAATTTGAATCGGAGATTTCTATATAAGTCTGTTGTTAACATAACAGTAGACACAGAAGTAAATATTAATGTGTACAGATGTGTGTTTACAGAACGTATGTAGATGTACCGATTTTCTTGGGTCAAACATGTTCAAATCCTAGGAGGGATCATACCTCAGGTAAAAATGGATTTAGAACCTCAAATAGCTTCAGCCAGCACCCACCTCGCTCAGCCTCTTGGCTCCATCATTCCTGTTGACTTGCCTGATGTCATTCTCAGACTCTCTGCAAGGGGTCAAGTTGGCTGTCACCGCTTCAAGGCCGACTTCCAGATTCCCGTCCAGAAGAAAACGAAAACATGTGTTTTTCGCTCAACGATCTCAAGGCAAACAAACAAACAACAAAGAAGTCTCACCGTGTATTATTGACTCTGGACCTCGTGCGGGTCTTTGCATTATCAGAGGCACGGAGAATGCAATGCACTGATTGGCTGAGGCCGAGCCACGCCCACCCCCGGAGGCGGGGCTGGAACCAGCGGCCCTGGAAGGCCTCGGGGCTGGTGGTGCAGGCCAGAGCGACAACAGAGAGGAGCGAGCGCTCGAACCCCTTCGCCAGAAGAACGATGCGCGTGTGCTGGGCAGCAAAATGGATTTTCACGATTCACTTTGTTTCTTGACATTCCCACATAACCCTTCTTCCCATTCACATGCTTTAAAACCTGCGCACACCTCCATACCGGAATACCGTATGTGACCGAGACACAACCGCACCGCCCTTAAAACGGGACGCGCCAAGTTCCGTCTCGTGGCTCCCCTGGAATACTTGTCGCAGCTCTCCGGGTGACTTCACATAATCCAGCAAAGCCCACCTTAAACGGTAAAAGTAACAGAGGCACCCACCAACATACCTGATGTGTTATGGTAATAATGGTAATAAAAAGAACCAAGAAGTGCGTGGGCTGTGGAAGAGCGACCATCAGGTCTGCTCTCGAGGAAGAGCATGCTGGCCAGCTGGGAAGACGGCAGCTAGCCAGCAGCCTCCTTCAGCAGCACCTTCAGGACTCAGCTGGGTAGCTTCTCCGCTGAGGCCATGCTCTTCCGGGGCCACCGTCCCAGGCAATGATGAAGCATGACAGGCTTATTCATATCTAGCCGTTTCTGTGCAAGGCAGGCCACTCTAACTGCAGTTTTGCTACAGAACCATCCACTGCACTGACTCAGGCTTTGTATGATCTGCACGAAGGCTTCACCCACCCACTCCAGCTTGCTCCCCTTTTATCCTGTAGAGACATTGCTCCTGATAAATCCCTTTTTTAGAGTATCAGATGTCCTGTGGATCCTCCCCCACTGCCTAATAAACTTTTTGCATTTCTCACTTCACCAGCATCTGCTTTCCAATAGTCGGGAGTTGACACCATGCTATTCCCAGCATCAAAATGCTGGGGAACAGAGTCAAGCATAACAGTGATGGAGTGAGAGGCACCTGACCGACTCAGTCAGTAGAGCATGTCACCCCCTTTTTTAAAAGATATATTATTTATTTGAGAGAGAGAGTGCATGTGAGCGGGAGGTGAGGGCAGGGGGTGGACAGAGGGAGAGGGAGAGAAAGGGAGAGAAGCAGACTCCCCGCTGAGCTTGGAGCCCAATGCAGGGCTCAATCTCACGCCCCTGAGATCATGACCTGAGCTGAATTCAAGAGTCGGATCTTTAACTGACTGACCACCCAGGCACCCCAAGCATGTGACTTTGATCTTGGGATTGTAAGTTCCAGCCTCATGTTGGGTATAGAGATTACTTAAAAATGAAAAATCTTAAAAAAAAAAATAGTAGTAATAAAGTGAAGTAGTGATCTGCCCATGATCTTGGTTTTTTTTGTTTCCCAACCCCCATCATCAACACTTCTTTGGAAAAAATATGAGTAGAAAAAAACAGAGAGTTGTCTCCAAACCGTAGCATGTATCATATACTGCTGACAGGAAGAGCAAAGTCCCGAATCTTGGAAGTGAAGTAATTGGCCAAAACAGTTCCTTTTCTTCCAAGGTCACATTTAAGATGGACACTGGGGAGGGTTTCCTTTCCTGAGGTTATACCTTTTCAGCTACTAATAGTATGACAAGAGACTTAGGGGTGAAATGATCACTAGTCTTTATGCCAGACTTGGGGTTTAGTTAGCTCTTGCTTCTGTGCAATTCTCTGAGCTAATAACCAAAGCCAGACCACTAGTAGAATCTAGAACTGAACCTATGGGATTCTGTTTCTTAGCAACAGAGTCCAGAGCTCTGTTGTTCTACTACAACCCTTAGCTTAAGGGCGTCATCTCTACATCTATTTTACGAAACTCAAAATAGTATTCTTGGGTAGGAAGGTGAGGCTAATCTGCTCCAGGTCTGGGTCCCTACCACGTTGTTGTAACTAGGAATTGCCCACTTTGTCGGGCAGAAGTGCATTAGGAGAGCTGGTTGGATGGGACCTGTAGGATTAGGAGTGTTTTTAAAATATTGATTTTAGTGCTTAGATATCAGATTGAGCCACTTTCAACCTAAGCCCTCCTTTTTGGAGCACCATCACATAGGCCACAAGAAACAGCCAACACAACAGAATTCTTTCATGGTTGTGTTGTATCTTTTAACATTCCATCCTTTGGCAATAAATAATTCTAGTCCCAAGATAAAATACATGATAGTCATTTAACCAGCTCTTTCTTTCTTTACGTTAAGGGCTATAAGAGTGGCCAACTTTCCTGTCTAGGAAAGAAGGGTGTCCACTCTTACCAAAACTATCCTTAACTTAGATAATTCTACAGTTGAGTGTCTATTACACTCCAGTTTTGGCATGAGCTGTGTTATCATTTAGAACTTCTTTCTAGTTGCCAATAACAAAAACCACAACCCACATTGGCCTAAGGAAAGAAAGATAAGTTATTGGCTTATGGTACTGAAAAAAGTCTTAAGGTCTTCAGGGGCATGAGGCTGACTCAGTCAGTAGAGTATGCAACTCTTGATGTCAGGGTCATGAGTTCACACTCTACATTGGGTATAGAGATTACCTAAATAAATAAACTTAAAAAAAGAAAAGAGAAAAGATCTCGCTTCAATCAAGGCTGGGTTCAGAAGAAGGTTAAACCAAAACGTCATCGGGAAATACCATCTAAATGTTTGTCTTGAGAAGGTTGGGCTTGTTCTCTGACCCCATGAGAGAACTATCTCTCGAATCATCTCCCCAGTTCAATTCAGTAACAAAAAAAATGTGTTAAGGTGTGACTTTCAACAATCCCAGCAAAAGTCTCATTTCTTTTTATTAGCTTGATTGGGTTACATAACTGTCCCTGAACAGATTCACTCTGGCCAGGAGAATGTAATATTCTAATTAGCCAGACTGAGTCTTATGAATTTTATTTTTTTAATAACATCTTTATTGAAATATAATTCACATACCATAAAATTCACCCCACACGAACTCTTTGGAAGTAGAATACTGAATGAATACCACCTAGAGCACCTGGACTGAAAATTCAGGAGGCAAGCTCTTCTAGAACAAAATTCACACTGTTATTAAAAGAAGGGTAAAAAGGAGTGTGGCCACCAAAAACTGAGTTTAAGTATTATGAACCTATTTTCTAAGGATCCCACCTGACATATTACAGCTTTGCAAGGTTCACTCCTGGGTTATCTCCTGGGTTGTTCCCCACGTAAAACATCCTATGAGATTTGGCCCAAGACAACTTACTCATTGCTTTTCTACAAATGTTTAAAATGTCTTAGGTCCCAGGTTTATATCCACAACTCTACCTGGTTCCATGTATTATTGACACAAGCTAAAAAAAAAGTCTTATGAACTTCCTTATTTAATACTCACTTTGGGGGCACCTTGGTAGCTCAGCTGTTTGAGTGTCCAACTCTTGGTTCCTGCTCAGGTCATGATCTCTGCATTGTGAGATCGAGCCCCACCTTGGGCTTGATGTAGAGTGCCCAGCGTGCTTAAGAGATTCTCTCTCTTTCTCCCCCTCCCCCTCTACCCCTTCCCCCACTTGTGCAACTGGCGACCGCATGTGTGCCCTCTCTCTCTCAAATAAATAAATTTTTTTGAAGAATAAACAGTTTTATAATGTTGTTTTAATAAACAGCATTTAATGGGCTCAGACCAGGAATCCGTGGATCTTGAGGTCCTCTGAATATTTATCAGTTTTCCTCTCTACATTCTTTCTGGTCTGTATTTGTAACCTCATGAGCAGTTTTTTCTTCTGGTAATGGGTCTTGGCCTTCCCCTTCCTCTTCTCCTCCAGGGTGGCTGCCACTCCCTGGTATTTCCAACCAACCTCGTGAGCCAGGCGCCCCAGGAAAACCAACTTCCCCGTAGGCTTCATGTGTACCGCTGTGAGGGCAACAGGAAGCACCATCTTCTTTTTCCTGTCATAAGGTGGTGGGATCCCATCAAACACCTTGAGGCGACCCAGGGCAGCCTGGCCTCGCTTGGTCCTATGAGGCAGCAGGCCTTGCACTGTCTGCCAAAAGTCGCGGCTGGTTGTTCAGAAGTGGTGGGGGCCATGGGATGGGCTGGTGTTCATGTGCTTGTGGAGGAAGGCCAGGTACTTCAATTTGTTTCTGTAGAAATTGCCGGAAATGTTGATGCCCTCATAGTGCATGAATACAGCCTTCTGACCTAGGAACACCTGTTTGACCATGATGGCTGCCAGGTGGCCCAGGAGATGACCTGGCCATCCAGGACCAGGGCCATCCTGCCCCTCTGCCATCTTCGGGAGCCGCCTGGGAAAGTTAAATAAAGTCTTTTGGCTCAGTCACTCATAGACTGGGTCTATAGCTCAGCTGGTTTAGCATTGGACTCTTGATCTCAGCTCAGGTCTTGATTTCTGGGTGGTGAGTACAAGCCCCACATTGGGTTCCACACTGGGCATAGAGCCTATTCAAGAAAAAAAGGGGTGGGGTGCCTGGGTGGCTCAGAGGGTTAAGCCTCTGCCTTCAGCTCAGGTCATGATCTCAGGGTCCTGGGATGGAGCCCCACATTGGGCTCTCTGCTTGGCAGCGAGCCTGCTTCCTCCTCACTCTCTCTGCCTGCCTCTCTGCCTACTTGTGATCTCAGTCTGTCAAATAAATAAATAAAATCTTAAGAAAAAAAAAAAAACGAAGAAGAAGAAGAAAAGAGTGGAAACTCTCTCCCCACCACCACCACCAAAAAAAAAAAAAAAACCCAGAAATATCCCTGTGTCAGAACAAAAGGAACATCAAAGGAAAATTTTTTTTTCAGATTGTTTGCTTCTCATTTTCCCATGACACCTGTAGTAAAGTCCCTTTTATTTACTATCGGTTTATGCAAGTAAATTCTTGAAGGAGATGAGGACCAGGACACGACTGCTATCTAACTCCTGAAAAATGGTAGCAATAATTGTCTTTATTATTCATGACAACCATAACAAATGGCGCCTTTTCTTCCCCCATGAGAATGCTAATGTAGCCGCCTTCCTCAGGTAAAATAGATTTCTTTTCACCTGCTTCCTGGCAGAACATAGCTCAGGACCCCCAATTATGAGACGGACCCATGGCTCCGTCTGAGTCCCATGTGAGCAGGGACACTCTCTGAGGTAATGACAAGGACGCTGAAGTCTAGAATAAGAAGCCAAGGGAGAGATGGAGTGGGAGGAAGCACGAGAGAGCATTCCAGACAGAGCCAACAGCAGCTTCAAAGGCTCCAAGGCGGGGAAAAGGACAAGGGAGAGTAGAACTTATGAGTGGGCAGAGAATGGTCAGGGATGAGAAACAGAGACCACCTATGCTAGGCCTTCTATACTACTCACCATCAGGGGAGGCTTACTGCCCTCAAGGAACTCGTCAGGGATTACAGTGTCAAACTTCCTGATGCTCAACATTGACTAAAGCTTGGTTGACAGATACAATATTAATAAAGGATTGCCTTCAGGGTATGGAGCACATGCTTGTCTCTAAAAATCTATCCGTCAGTTAAGTCAGAAGAACTGAGAGTCTGACTGCACTGTTGAAGGAGCTGTGACTTAATGCCACACAGCCAAATTAAGGGACACATGGCAGCTGGTATCAAGATGACTCCCATGATGCTCGTCTCTCTCCATTCTCCTGCAACACTGAATCTGGCTGAGAAGACACTGAGGAAATGACACTATGTGATTTCTGAGGCTAAGACATAAAAGATATTGTAGCTCCCATCACTTTCTTTCTTGGATCATTCACTCTGTGGAAGTCAGTGGTCACGTCATGAGGTCAATCAAGCAGCCCTATGGAGAAGTCCACATGGGAAGGAACTGAAGTATCCTCCCAATCATGGCACCAGTCGGCCAACCATGAGAGTCCACCATCTTGAAGTGAGCCCTCCAGTCCCAGTCAAGCCTTCAGATGACTCTCGCCCTGGCTGACATCTTGATTACAACAACAGGAGACATCCCAAACCAGAACCACCTAACTAGGCGGCTCCTGAATTCCTGATCCACCAAAAAGGCACGATATGATGAATGTTTATTGTTGATTTAAACCAATACTTTTTGGTGTTTTGTTATGCAGCAGTAAACTAAAGCAGACATGATAAGAAACAATCCTAACATGCTATTTGCTACAATGATAATAATGAATTTTGGCAAGTTACTTGACCTTGCTACACCTCAGTTTTTTTCCTGTTGTGACTATTATTCTATTATTTTTTAAATTTTAATTTTAACCAAATATGCTTCTGCTCCCATTTTTCAAAATCAATTAGCAACACAATGATCCCGAAACCTGGATATTATCCTTGACTGATTTTATCCTCATTCCTCACCTTCAATCTAATCATTATGTCCTAATGATTATACCTACTGAGTACTTTCAGACTATTTTCTTTATCCCATATCTTAGTTCAGGCCTCCATCAAATCCCATCTGGACTATTAAATATACCTCTAAATTGTTTCCTGCCTCTAATCTTATTCCTCTCAAAACTCTTTCTTACACTGCAACCAGTGGCCCACCTATAACCCAAATATGATAAAGCCATTATCTGGTGGAAAACTTCCTGCAGCCCTCTGACAACTCCATAAAGTCCGATCTCCTCAGCATTACCAGTAACGCCGGTCAGGATCTGGCCTTTGCCTGCTTCTCCTCTTAATAACATGTGACTCAAGTGTCAGTTCTCTTGTTTGTTGTCTTTGTTGTCAATGTTGTTCCACAGCATTAATTTTTCTTAAGAGTTTGGTGGTTCCTGCTTTTATTTTTTCTTTCTTGCTAATATTTGTTTGTGGGTCTAGATTCAACAGCTTATTTCTATGCCCAAATCAGGCTTTCTGGTCACCTATCCCAGTGAGTTTACATTTTGATTTGTTTTATGGGCGGGGGCGGGGGGGCGGGGGGGGCGTGTAGCTAGTGAGTGATGGGGAGGAGCAGAAGGAGAGAGAGAGAGAGAATCTTAAGTGGGCTCCATGCCGGGGAGTGTGACGCAGGGCTCAATCTCATGACCCAGAGACCATGAGCTGAGCCGAAACCAAGAGTTGGACCCTGAACCACCTGAGCCACCTGGGCACCTCAGTGGGCTCAAGTTTTGATCACAGAACACTGATTCTGACGATTGTAGGTGAGAGGTGAATCGTGTGACAAAGTGTGGGGACATCCACACTCTGAGAGGAGACATTAAAGGCACTGCACAAAAATAAACGGTTAAAGAATTCATAGGTGCCTTTTCCACTCAGGCTAGGCACTTGGTCCTGGCACAGCGAGATCTGTACCCTCTCAACATATGCTCCCATTGCTAACCCCATTCAAACCCCAGAGAAACGCTTCTCTTCACCTTGTGTCTGCAACCTTGAAACAAAAAGAGACTAACCTGTCCCAGTGCCATGAAGGTTTGTGAGTTGTGCCCTATCGAGTTCAGAAATAGGTACTGTTTCAGCAGGGAAGATTTGACAGGCAGAATCACTGAAGGAAGAGAAAATACAAATTAATTTTCATGACAAATCCTTCCTCTCAAGATGAATGCAATAGTTTCTTACATAATGAAGAATTATTCTCTAAGAAGGCTGAACATCCGTTTTCTCGCTTGCCTTTGTGAATCTGGAGGTTCTCTTGAATTAGCCACTATTTAAAGATATTTATTTATTTATTTATTTGAGAGAGAGAGAAAATGAGAGAGAGAGAGCATGAGAGGAGAGAGGTCAGGGGGAGAAGGAGACTCCCTGCCGAGTAGGGAGCCTGGTATGGGACTCGATTCCAGGACTCCCGGATCAAAATTAGCTCAATATTTAAAACACTTGTACATGACAGCTGAATAAAATTTAACAAGGTTGAATAATTCATATTGCTTTTAAATTTCTATACATATGTTTAGAACGTAATAGGCGTGTAACATGATGCTGATTCTTTCTATTGACAACTAGATGGACAGTGAAAACTAAAATTTTAACTAGCTTTTGGTGTATTTTATTTAAAAGTTAATAATGGTTAAATGAAATTTTTAAAAATTAAATCTAAATTTCAGCTCTGAAATAATTTGAGTAAAAAATCCAATACTCATGAACTTTGTAGTTTGTCATTTAATTCTGACAACTGAAAATATTTTAGAAGAAGACAGCATTTTTGAAAATGTATGAAAAATAATGATCACATTTACTTTAATTTACAGATTTTGATAAATGCAATGTAAATTTTGTACATTTAAAGATTACATTTTATTTTTACTGGTTTCTGCTCAGTTCATGCTTTCAGAGTCAGGGAATCCAGACCTGTGCTGGGCTCTGTACTGAGTCTGCCTGAGTTTATCTCTTTCCCTCTGCACCCCCACACCTCTTTCTCTCACAAATAAATAAATAAATAAAATCTTTAAAAATTTTTAAAAATATGTTTTGTTATTCAGGAGAATTTGTAAAAGTAGAAAGATAATATATATACATGTACATGTACATATAAAATATATGTACAGAGAGAGAGCAAGTGCTTATGGAGATAGCTTACTCTTAGCTGGGGCCCTCTACCTATCCCCTAAAAAGTAGTTGGGTTTTTTTTTTTTAAGATTTTATTATTTATTTATTTATTTGAAAGAGAGAGAGAGAGAGAGAGAGAGAGCACATGTACAAACAAGCGGAGCAGCAGGCAGAGGGAGAGGGAGAAGCAGACTCCCCACTGAGCAGGGAACCCGATTTGGGGCTCAATCCCAGCACCCTGAGATCATGACCTGAGCCAAAGGCAGATACTTAACCAAGCAAGCCACCCAGGCACCCCCTTCTCTTTAGAGAGTAGTGTTCGTGACTTTAGTTTGGAAATTACCCTCCTGCATAATCTTGGCCAAAGTCTAGAGTCACCAATGGTTCCCCCTTGGCTTTCCAACCCACAATTCTAACTTGGACCCTTCCCTGACAGGCTTAGGAAAAAACATCCTCAGGCCTTTATTCTGGAAGCAAACTCTTGGCTAGCAGCATGGGGAGGGAAGGGAAATCCAAGAAATCCAATGATCTGTTCCAGGTCAGATCATTCAATAATTGTAATAATGCCATGTCCAGGCTTTTCTCTTTTCTCCTATTTATTGACGATGAACTTGGGGTTTCCTTAGGAAAATCTTTTCTTACCCTTGAAATATCACTGGAAGTGACCCTCTCCTGTATGTATTTTGGCTACAGTTTCTCTGTCTTATTTCTTTGTTAATCTGATGCTATCAGTGGTCTATTTTCCAGGAATTCTTTAACTCTTTTATCTGCTGCCTACAGCCCTTCTTAGATTTCTAGTGTCATGAATTAACTGCTTTTAAAATATCTCTCCTGACATTCCAATGGGCATATGCACAGGAAGGGAAATCATTGTTTGTGTTTAGCATGTCATCTTAATTCCAATATGTTTACTGACATTTTTCATCTCATTGCCTAGAGCTCGTGACCTTTAGCGATACCAAGACGCTGGAGTTTTCTGCACGCATACGTGGCTGGGCCATGCTTTATGCCTTTGGTGGAGTGATTTTCTCTTTTTTCACTCAAAAACCCTTACCACCTTTCTTGCTCTGGTGAACTCTTACTTATCCTTCAGAACTCAACCCAAAGCACTCTTTTCTCCAGGAAAGAACTAACCAACCAACTAAATAAAAAAATAAAATTTCTGAGACATCTCAAGTTGGGTTAAGCCCCACTTTCCCTGACATCTGTGTACAGTATATCTCTGAGGTTGCCAGATAAAATATTTGAGGACCAGTTCTACTAAAAATTGTCTATTGTTGATCTGAAACTCGAATTTAACCAGGCATCCTGTTTTTGTTTTTCTTTTCCGAATCTGGCAACACTAAACATTTCCTCACTCGTTATACTGTATGGGATTTATCTGCTGACATGTGTACCTCTCCCTTGGGTACTGAAAGTTTCTTACAGGAAGGAACCATGTCTTTTTTTGGTGGGGAGTTAGTGCAGTGGGAGTGTGGCATGGAAACCATATCTTTTTTTTTTTTTTTTTTTAATCTCTGTATCCTTCGTGGCTGACACATTGTGTGACTAGGCTATATTCCTTAGGCTCTTTGGGTGGCAAGTAATAGAAACAACAAACCCAAGCCCAATTAAGCAATGAAACATTTATTGTAAGGAGAATTCCTGGGCAGCTGGCTGCGGAAAGCATATGGAACTGATTGCTCTCTTCATTTCTTATCCCTGCTTCTCCAAACTGCTAGAATCCTCTCTTTTCTCATTGCAGTGGCTTTCTCTGCTACTCCGTGCCTGGGGTGGATGACTATACAGTACTCCAGAATGGTTACATGATCAATGCTCCATCAACATTTGCTGAATTGAATGACTTTTGTTGTTTATGACATTTACACAGTGTTATTTCTGTGAAGATTCTCAGAGAAACTGTGATTTCAGGATCTTAGAACCGAGGAATAGCTAGGACTTCTCCTGAGCCCTGGTTTGCTTTATCCTATAAACCCTGAACCATGTGACTGTTTGCTCTTTTTTTTTTTTTTTTAAGATTTTTATTTATTTATTCGACAGACAGAGATCACAAGTAGGCAGAGAGGCAGGCAGAGAGAGAGAGAGAGGAGGAAGCAGGCTCTCTGCTGAGCAGAGAGCCCAATGCTGGGCTCCATCCCAGGTCCCTGAGATCGTGACCTGAGCCGAAGGCAGAGGCTTAACCCACTGAGCCACTTAGGTACCCACTGAGCCACTCAGGTTTCTCTCTTTGTCTTGGTTCTAAAGATGTTGGAGTTGAATTAGTTTTTCTTTTCTAGCAAACATGCAGTGCTCAGTAGATGCATCATGCTTGCTAATCTCATCACTATCTACATATTATCTTTAAGACAACTCTCATTTTATGTTCTCTTTCTTTCTTTCTTTCTTTCTTTCTTTCTTTCTTTCTTTCTTTCTTTCTTTCTTTTTTTTTTTTTTTTATAAATCTTTGTGCCCAACATGGGGCTCAAACTCACAACCCCAAGATCGAGAGCTACAATCTCTACTGACTGAACCAGCCAGGTTTGTCTCTTTTTTCATTTCTTAATTGCCTCTCTAATTTGTTTTCTTGCTTGTTTTTTAACTTAACTATTGTCAACATGCTGTACATTACATCCCCAGAACTTATTTACTTTATAAATAACCCCATTTCAACCCCCTTCGCACAAGTCACCCACCTCCCCACCTCCTGCCTCTGGCAACCACCAGTCTGTCTCTGTGTCCATGAGTCTGGTTTTTTCCAGATTCCACGTGTAAGTGAGATCATAACTGTATTTCTCTTTCCTTGTCTAACTCATTTCACTTAGCAAAATGCCCTCACATGCCATCCAGGTTGTTGCAAATGGCAGAATTTCCTTCTTTGTTAAGGCTGAATAACTTTATGGCTAAATATATATCACACTTTCTTTATTCATTCATCCATCAGTGGGTTGACTCTTGGAGATTTCCATGTCTTGGCTATTGTGAACAATGCTACAGTGAGCCTGGGGATGCATATGTATTTTTTTTTAAGATTTTATTTATTTATTTGACAGAGACAGAGATCACCAGTAGGCAGAGAGGCAGGCAGAGAGAGAGGAGGAAGCAGGCTCCCCGCTGAGCAGAGAGCTCGATGTGGGGCCCAATCCCAGGATCCTGAGATCATGACCCCAGCTGAAGGCAGAGGCTTAAGCCACTGAGCACCCAGGTGCCCTGCATATGTATTTTCAAGACAGTGATTTCATTTCCTTCAGATAAATACGTAGAAGCGGAATTGCTAGATCATATGGTAGTTCTATTTTTAATTGTTTGAGGAAACTCCATACTGTTTTCTGTAACGGCTGTGCCAATTTACATTCCCACCAGCAGTGCAAAAGTCTTCCCCTCACTAATTTGTTTTTCGGTTGATTTTATTTAACGGCACTGTATGAAAAGGATATGAATTAGTAAGGAAAGGAAGCAAACACTCGCAATATTCTTGATCTACTACTTCTCATAGAGCAAAGACCAACTTCCTTCATTTGGGTGATTCTGAAATGAGCAGTTTATGTTTTCAGGAATCATCCTATGATCTGATCCCCTCATCCCTGCCATTCTGGCATTTCTGTTTATGGTTTTAGAAGAAACTCATCTCTCACCTTTCAAAGCATAATGTGAGTCAAGCACTCAACGCTCCAGTAGGTTGTTAAAATACCTCTGGGCATCATTTTTTTTTTTTCAACCAGCTTAAAACACTCTTCTTCTACCATCTTAAAATTTACGCTATTGGGACACCTGGGTGGCTCATGCGGTTAAAGGTCTGCCTTTGCCTCGGGTCATGATCTTAGGGTCCTGGGATCGAGCCCTGCCTCAGGCTCCCTGCTCAGTGGGGAGCCTGCCTCTCCCTCTCCCTCTGCCCCTGCTCACATGTGGGCACTCTCTCTTTCTCTCAAAAAAATTAATAAAAATCTTTGGAAAAAAAAATAAAACTTATGCTGTTTTCCTCGGGTCTTCAAAAACGTTGACTCTTGGAAGAGGCCCTTTGTCTAGTGGTGGCAGAGCTGAAAAGGGAGGCACAGCAAGAGTTACTGAAAGCCAAAACAGAGCCAGGAGAAGGATCTTTGTAGTAATACCTGAATCTGTGCAGAAAAAAACCATGGCTGGCATTAGAATTTTCCTGAACAGTCTGGAAAGCCTCCTTAATTGTGCTGCTATAGAATTAACTTTGGGAGGTTGCCTCAAAACCACTCTATTTTGGATAATTGAAGCTATAGAAACTTTATTTTTATACTTAACTTTGAGAGTTAAGGCTTTCTTGTGTTCATGCAGTATCCTGAAAGTGGTCCAGGGCATGGCAGCTTTGAGGGGTGGGAGAAGGGAGAGGACGGTTTCTTTTATGTCACCCCCTTGCCCTTGTAAAAAAAACAGTCATCCTAAAACAAGAGAAGCTTTCATAAATAAGGTAGAATTCCATTATAAGGTTAGCACTATCTATTTCAGTTATGCCAAATAATTGCCAAAAGAAATAGGAGAGAAAAATATTGGTAGTTTTTCCATCAAGAGAGTATCTTTGTAATTTTAATTTAAGAAGCTAAATAAAAGATGAAAATATGTATATTTCCTGAAAGTTCATACATTCCCACTACGTATTTTCCACCCAAAGTGCAATAAACAGGATAGAAAAAGGAAGGTTTTAAACTGAGTTGGGTGGGTATTTCCACAAATATTTAATAGAATATTGCTTTATTGTCTCTGTTCTTCCGTGAAGCACATACCGTGATGTCCAGAATGGAAACAGCAAGGACCAAGATACCAACTCCTAACACTGGGTGGTGCGAGGGACTGGCAGGGTGGGACAGCTGTATTTAAGCCGAGGTCCCACAGACTGTGATAGCCCGAGACACAGGGGGACCCAGAGAGGGCAGGAGTAAGAGAGAGCAAAGATGCTGCAAGGTAAGCTGTGGAATTTGGAGGTGAGACCGAGACAAGAAGGAATAAGGCAGCAAGAATGGCTCAGGAAGGTCTTTCTCACTCCAACCTCTCCCACTTCCTGGTATTTTCATGAAATTACCGTGGAAGTGGGGCATCTGGGTGGCATAGACAGTTGAACAGCCCGCTCTTGACTTTGGCTCAGATCATGATCTCAGGGTCCTGGGATGAACCCCACATTGTCGGGCTCCGTGCTCAGCGGGGACCCTTCCGTCCCCCTCCCTGCTCATGGGCGTGCACGTGTGTGTGTGCTCTCTGTCAAATAAATAAATCTTTAGGGGAAAAAAAAGAAAGAAATGACTATGAAAGCAATAGAACACACAGGGCAGATCGCTGTTCGTCAACTCTTCCTGCTCTCACCAGGCTCTCCCCTGTCAGCACCTCTCCATGAGCAAGTGGAGGCTGGGGCCTTTGAGAAGGTGGCTGGACATCGCTGGACAGGGCCCCGGAGGAGAAGCAGCTTTCATCAAGGACAGTTCCTAGCCCTCTGTCTGCACCCAAGAACACTTCAGAGAAGGGTTAAGCACAGCACTCTATAGGCCTGGTGTAGTAAAACTAAAATTTTCTGTCTCCTTGCTTCTCTTCTTCTTCTTGTTGTTCTTCTTTTTAACGTTTCTGATTTATTTCTTGGCTTAGAAAAAAAATAATAATTGTAAAGCTTTGCCTTTCTCTTAGTTCTACCAAATTCTCGACGTTTATCTATCAGAGGTCTTTACTGCGGCACACAGCAAGCTAAAGAAAAAAAAGATGACTTGAACCTGCGGTGTGTTATTCCTCTCTATTAATGAGCAATATGATGGGCTGTGAAATACCCTGTTTGGTATTCTGAAGACCAGTTCATTGTCAAAGACCTGGTCGATCCCTTACCTGATCTCTTCTTGGGCATTTTGGGGTTCAACGTTAAAAACATTTTAGATGATGTAATAATTTTACATTTAAACAGGTACATAGTAGCATGAAAGTTTTGATACTTAATAATAAAACAAGACCTGTGAATTCACCAAGGTAAGGTAAGCACAATTGCTATTGATTGATATTGTCTTTCTGGATCCTGTTTGGTGTTGCATGTCAAGGGTCATCCCAGATCCTGTTTGGTGTTGCATGTCAAGGGTTGTCAACAAACCCTAGGTGACCTAGATTTTCTTCTATATCCTTTTCACATCGTATGGATTTGTGTTTCATATATTTAGGCCTATGATTCATTTTGAATTAATTTTTGTGAAAGATGTGAAGGCCATGTCTAGATTCTTCTTCTTCTTCTTTATTTTTTATTTTTTAAAAATTTTACATGTGGGTGGATCTTACTATTCTCTTACCATTGACTACAAAATCTGTTCTTACTCCATTGAGTTGCTTTTGGGCCTTTGTCAAAGATCACTTGACAATGTTCTCATGGATTTATTTCTGGACCCTCTATTTTGTTCTCCAGATCCATTTGTCTATTCTTCCACCAGTGCCATACTGACTCGATTACTATAGTGTGACAGTAAGTCTCCAAGCTGGATAGCCTCAATTATCCCACTTTGTTCTTCAGTATTGTGCTGGTTATGCTGGGAATTTTGCCTTTCCATATGAACTTTAATTACCCACTTTTGCTGCAATCCACAAAATAACTTGCTGGGATTTGTTTGCAACAAATTCAATATTTATCTGTCTGAGAAAGTTCTTTTTTTTCTTTTCACTTTTGAAGGATAATTATTCTGGATATACGATTCTAGGTTGCTAATTTTTTCTTTCAACACTTTATCATCAACACTTTAAACATTTCAAGTTACTCTCATCTTGCCCACATGATTTCTGAAAAGTTCAATGTAATACTTACCCTTCCTCTTCTACAAATAAGGTTCCCCACTCTTTAGCTTATTTCAAGATCTCCTCTTTGTCTTTGATTTTTGGCAGCTTGTATATAATGTACCACGATATGGATCTGTTTTCCTCCTCGATCCTATAAGCTTCCTGGATTATGGTTTGGTGTTTGTTGTTACTTTTGGGAAGTTCTCAGCCATTATTCATTTTTTTTTTGCCATTATTCTTTTTAATTAAAAAAATTCCCATATAATCAAGATTCAGCATTCTATTAGTTTCAACCATTATTACTTAGAGTTTTTCTTCTGCTCCATTCTCTCCTTCTCCTTCTGGTATTCTTACTGAATATATGATGCAACTTTTTATATTCTCCTACTCTTCTAGGATCATCTGTTTCTTTCTTTCTTTCTTTCTTTTTTAAAGATTTAATTAATTAATTAATTTGACAGAGAGATCACAAGTAGACAGAGAGGCAGACAGAGAGAGAGGGGGAAGCAGGCTCCCCACTAAGCAGAGAGCCCTATGTGGGGCTTGATCTCCAGACCCTGGGATCATGACCTGAGCTGAAGGCAGAGGCTTAACCCACTGAGCCACCCAGGAGCCCCAGATCATCTGTTTCTTTTTCTCATTCTCCTTTTGTTTTTCAGCTTGAGAAGTCTCTAGTGACCTATCTTCAAGCCCAGTGATTCTTTCCTCAACCATGTCTAATGTACTAATGGGTCCATCAAAGATGTACTTCATTTCTGTTTCAAGTGTTTTCAATTTCTAGCATTTCCTTTTTAAAACAATTATTTATTTATTTGAAAGAGAGCATGAGTGGGGGTGGGCGGGTAGAGGAAGATGGAGAAGCAGGCCCCCTGCTCAGAATGCTGACACAGGGCTCAATCCCAGGACCCTAGGATCATGACCTGAGCTGAGTGTAGATACTTAACCAACTGAGCCATCCAGGTGCCCCTCTAGTATTTCCTTTGGATTCTTTCTTAGAGCTCCCATCTCTCTGCATACATTGCCCATCTGTTTTTGTATTAAGGCCCACTTTTTTACATTAAAGCCCTTCCATGTTAATCACAGTTATTTTAAAATCCCAGTCTCATAATTCTCAAACTGAGTCTGGGTCTGATGTCTCTTCAAACTTTATTCTTTTTGTCTTTTAACATTCCTTGTCTTTTGTTTTTCTTATTTCTTTTGGCCAGAAGTCAGACATTAGGTTTAGGATAAAAAGACCTGAGGTAGAGAGGCCTTTAGCATGAGCTTTTGTGTTTATCTGCTTAAGAGTCCTGTAGTCTGTGGTGCTATTTCCTATAGTGGTGGTGTCAGTGGCTAAAATTTCCTCTTGTGTCCTTGTTTTTGTCTTTCCTGATGTCTTTCAGTTTTCCTAGAGACCCTCCCTTTTAGATAAAGGCTGTGGTTTACAAGTCTTTCCATTGTAGTTCCCTATTATTATACACAGTCCTGCTGATGTGGTGGTAAGGTGTGGGAGATGGAAAGCATCCTATAATCCTATGATTGTGTATCATTCTTTCAGTGTCCCTGGACTGAGACCTCCACCAGGATCTCAGGTATTTTTGTTGTTGTTGTTGTTGTTTGTGTTTCTTCATTTTTTTTTCCTGCCCCTTAGGTGGGACAGGAAGACTAGAAGTGGCTGGAATTGGGTATGTCCTTTTCCCCACATCATTTCGGCTCTGACTAAACTGTTTTCCTCAAGAGCAGGCCTTTGTTAAGGAGACTAGAATGCTCTGGACATATTTCAAAATAGCTACTTTTCCCCTCTGCCTGCTAGAAGCAGAAAGGAAACATTCTCTGACCTTCACTCAGAACCTGGTGGGAAGGAAAAACTGGTATAAGTGGGAAGCATCCTCCTAAGACTGGGTCCTCAGGAGACTTTTATCTTGATGCTCAGACCCCCACAATTAGTCACTTGATTTTTAGGTTTTCATACTATTTGCTAGTTCCAGTGGCCATTTGTGTTCTGGGTATGCTCTGGTTCTCTGTATTTCCCTTTCTGTCCAGTTTTCAGGGCAGGGATTTGTTCCGGATCTCAATTTTCTGATGAATCCAAGGAGAATTGTTGATTTTCACATTGTTCTGCTTTATTCTTGCTCTGAGACAACATCCACACTCTTAACATGTTGGACCAGAAACCACCCACTACCTTCTTTTGTACAGCTGTGAGCTGACAACAATTTTTCACATTTTTTAAATGGTTGAAAAGAATAAAAAGAGAATATTATTTCACGACTAGTAAAAGTTACATGAATATCAAGTGTTAGGACCCATCATTGTTTTATTAGAATACAGCCATGCTCACTTATGCACCTGCTGCTTCTGGGCACTTCCATGCTGCACAGGCAAACGGAATGGTTTGACAGAGACCTTGAGGTCACAGTGCCTGAAACATTTATTATCTGGCTCTTTACAGAGGAAAAAAAAAATCTAATTCCTGCTCCCTATCGCTTAATTTTTTCTTTTCTTTCTTTATTTTTCTTTTTAAGAGATGTTTTATTCAAACTGCTATGTCACCTTTTGGATTGTCCCTCCTTTTGAAAAAAAGATTTTATTTATTTATTTGACAGAGAGAGCGAGAGAGCACAAGTGGACCAGGGGATGGGGGGGCAGTAGAGGGAGAGGGAGACACAGACCAGGAGCCTGATGTGGAGCTCCATCCCAGGATCCTGGCATCATGACCTGATGTAAAGACAGATGTTCAACCATCTGAGCCACCCAGGTGCCCCTTAATATTTCTTTATATATTTTTAAATCTCTTTTTCTCCCTGTGCTACATTCTTAGTAATTTACTTTCCAGTTTTTTATAACCTCCTTAGCCGTATCTAATCTGCTGCTTTAGCCATCATTCCCTCCCCCCTTTTCTTCCACAATTTTATTTAAAAGTTTTAACATTGTATTTTATCCTTTCTCTAATCGATGTGGCAGGTTTTGATCAACTCTTACTAAGCTTTGAGTAAGTAATTTCTGTGATACCGTCTTTTATTTCTTTACACATTTCATGTATGTTTATTCTATATTCTGTACCTGATAATTCCGTTTGAATCCCTTGACATCTAAATCTGAGATCCCTGCTTCTGCTCCTGGTGTTGGATCGTTTCCTTACGTATTTGATGATCTTTGATTGTGATCTCAGATTTGGTAGATCAAGTCTGTGGTCCTATTTAAGGACCTGTCCAGAGAGGATTTTGCTCTGCTGGAAGCCAGGGGATGATTAGCACCTGGAGCACTAGAGCCTTCTTCCAATTTTTCTGGCTTAATCTGAGAATCTGAGGTTCAGTGCTCCAATTTTTCTCTTTTGACCCATGATGTTGAGACATCTTTCCCTCCATTCCAGCATCAGTATTGGCAACTAAATTGGTGACTGTCTTTAGGCACACTTCGCTTTCCCATGTGCATGCTCCTCCATTTTTTTTTTTTTTTTTCCTCTGCTCAGTTTTCTTTTTTATTCTCCTAGCCAATTAGGAATTTCCTGTAGTCTCAACAAAAATTTTTTTTTTTTATGCAATCTCAATGTTTTATAACAGGAGGGTTTCCTGGCTATCTAATCTGCCATATTGGTAGGGCGGAAGTCCTATCCAGTTCTTTGTTCTACCCTGATGATTAATTTTGGCCCCCACTTGTTAGTTTATCTACTTCCTAAGACAAGGTAAAGGAGTTATTTCCATACTTTCTACCTTCACCTTTCCTTAGTGACAGTCCTGTGTCTGCCCATGTCTTCAGCACTTATTTTATCCCCTTAACAGACACCCAAGCTCAGAGTCAATAAAGATGGTATCTTCTCTTCGACCAGAGAAACAGCCATTCTTTGGTTTCCTGCCAAGGACAGAATTTAGCTGTGGCTCTTTTCAAGCATCTTAGCTCTCCTGCTTCCTCCCATTTCTAAACACACACAACATCTATTCTCAGCCCTAACCTACTTAAACACAATCTCTTTGTTGACATGGTTCAATTTTTATTCACTGATGTCATTATTTCAGTTCCTTCCTGTGGAACCACAATGTTCTTTCTTGCTCTTTGGGTCTCCACAGAATATGGCTTAAAGCTAAGTGCTTTTCTTCCTCAGTTTACATCATGGCGCATAGCTTGTTCTGTCACTTTTAGGTTGGTTAGTTACTTCTGTCCTTGTCGCCATCAGTTATGAATAGCTTTAGATGAACTAGATGAGGTATAGGAAAATACTCTGTAAACTATAAAGCTCTGTACAACACTGAGGATGATTCAGGGATAAGACATACAATATAGTTTAGGTGTTAGCTGAGGCAAATGTCCTGACTTTGGTTATTTGAAAAAACTGTCTTACGTCCTTCTGAAGCTGAAAAGTGGAGAAAGGGAAGAGAGGTCTGAGTCTTTCAAGGGGGAAATAAGACATCCTATCTAGAAACAGGCACCTCTGAAACGTGGTGTGGAAGAGTAGAAGAAATTATAGTGCTCGTGGACAATCTGGATGAGGAAATCTCAGAAGCTATGTGAATTCAAAATGATGAATTAACCATGACAGCCAGCCTATGGTTCCAGGGCTAAAACTTGGACGAGGCAGGTTTCCGTTGAGCATGCCCGAGTGGGGCAACTAAACCTTACGGACATAGCAGAAAGAGCCTTGGACTAGGATGCTGGAAACTTTTTTTTTCCCCTGATGAAAAACAATAAATTGCTGTACTGTCACATGATGAAACCAGTTCCTTCTTAGGAGGTTGCCTTGCAGCTCAAATTCTGTGATCTGATCATCATTACCGGTTGACATGGTTTTGTCTTGAGTCAAAACACTAGGGCTTGATTAATGGTTGGCTTTTTTATTCTTAATTCCCTGGGTTCTAATTCCCATTCCTGTGGTCCTGGCTTGTATGTTGAGTCCCTGAAGGTGATGAAGGAAAGAGAAGACACAACCTCTCTTTCCCCTCACAACTACTGCCACCTATTCCATGATGTGGTCCATACCGAAGTTGCAAAATCTCCCAACAGAAGCACAAATGTCGTTCCTGAGGCACATTTCTGAGAACGTGAGACTTTGTCCCTTCTGTTTCCCATAGCACTTCTCAGACACTTTAGCATCAGGAACTCCAGAGCTTTTTAGATAGTGCTCTTCACACACATGAAAAGCATAATCATAATTTTTAGTGTTAGAAAATACTTTAGAATATTTTAATAAATTGCTCTGTTTGTCTTTCCGCCTTCAAGTCGTAGATTTAAGGGCACCGTGGAAAGTCTTCTCTGTGTATTCTACAGATCATCTCAATCTGCTGCTACAAAGGTTATTATTTTTTTTTAACTTCTGATTGACTCCTGGCTGATTCATTCTCAAAAGCCTGTATGAGAATTCTCACTAAATGTCCCATTGCATGACCTACCATTTACACTTATTGTTTCCCTTCTCGATTCGGGGTTGTTGTCCTGGTTTAGATGGAGGCTCCCCAGTTTCTAGGAGATGAATCCACTGGTTTATTCACATTTGAGTCATGCTTACCCGGGCAATGGACTGTAAGCACTCCCACATCTGGATGCAGAGGTCCAGGGCTGGAAATTGCGCCCACACCATCCTGGATCAGAATCTCCCATTTCTGTAAAGCTCTCCAGTAGTAAGGCTACATCCTCTTTCCATTTCTGTTTCTGCCTCTATATCATCTGTCCTTCCAAGTCTTTCAAATATGGCTTCAGAAAGAAAAATTCCTTATTCAAGATCTGGGCTTCAGTATTTACTTCCAGCTAAAACTTGCTTCTCGCCCCAACTAGACTGTAAGCTTCCTCTTGCTGATAGGACCTGTGCCTTCTTCTGTTTGGACTCCAGAAACTACAACAGTGCCTGGCATATAGTAATTGCAGAATCCTTCAGTGACTCAATGAGTTAATGATTTCTCTTAATGGATCCTGAATGAGTGAGTTCAATGAGCTTCTCTATTATTTCCTATCTCTTAATATTCCTGAGACTAACTTCAAACTGTCTCAAGTACAACCCATCTCTACAACAATATTTAGGGTTGCCTGGCTGGCTCAGTCGATTGAGCATCTGACTCTTGATTTCAGCTCAGGTCTTCATCTCAGGTTTGTGAGTTCAAGCCCCACGAAGTACCTCTCCTCACTGAGTTGACATTTTAGAAGTAGAGAAACAACAGATATATTAGCTAGTGATGCATGCTTCAAGAAAACATAGAGCCCTCGTATAAAGCACTTAAAAATGGTACCTGGCATTTCAATAGCCAAAAGGTAGAAACCATGCAAACGTCCATTAGCTGATGAATGGATAAACAAAATGTGGTCTATCCACACCACGGAGCACGAGTCAAGCATTAAAAAAAGAATGAAGTACTGACGCATTCTGGGCCGGGGATGAGCCTTGAGGACATGACGCTAAATGAAAGAAGGCAAATACCAAAGGGCATTTATTCTATGATTCCATTTGCAGGAAATATCCAGAATAGGCCAATCCATATTGAAAGAAAGCAGATTAACATTCCTGGGTACGGGGGGTGGTTTGCTGGGTGCAAGTGTATTGGGTTTGGTAATGGGTATGCGTTTCCTTTTGGGATGATGAAATTGTTCTGGAACTAGATAGGGGTGGTCATTGCACAAGACTGTAAATGTACTGAATGTCACTAATGGTAAATTTCACATTATGGGTATTTTGCCACATAAAAAAGAAATAGTGCTTGGCAAAATATAAGCATTCAATAAATTCAAAAAGAAAATAACCTAGGGGTGGGCTGGGTGGTTCTATGGGTTAAGCATCTACCTTTGGCTCAGGTCATGATCTCAGGGTCCTGGGGTCGAGTCCTACGTCAGGCTCCCTGCTCAGAGAGGAGCCTGCTTCTTCCTCTGCCCCTCTCCCTGCTTGTGCTCTCTGTCTCTCAAATAAATACATAAAATATTTTATTTAAAAATTACTTGGGTGAAATAAATTCTTAAATACATTTTTAATCACTGGGACACTACACAGGCTTTGAAGACCGTGAACATGGTCTGTAAGTGCAAACATGGAAAGATGTCCAAATCTACAGTGAGAAAGAAAAAGAGCTGCGGAGGAGTCTACATGGTACAATTTATGTTAAAATACACATGCGCACACATGAGTCCTATGCCTGGAAAAAACTGGACTGGAAGTAGATGCATAGGGAAGATGAGGATAGTGGTTTCCTTCGGGGTGAATAGGTTGGAGGGGCAGGGATGGTTTTGTTTCCGTACTTTATACCCTTGCGTATTGATTGATGGCTTGCGCGTGTACGTACCATACATAATATGCTGGAATTTTAGAGGATGAGCTCAGGGTGAAGAGGGCACGATGGCCATCCAAAGATCCCAGCCTGCTCAGAGGTGGCATTTTCCGGAACATGGAATCCAGGACAAGGGTGGTTAATTACCCATCGTGAGAATTAAAATGTCTTGGCTTCGTAACTCGTTATGAAAAATAAAACTGGACTTGCCACGGAGAGTAAAAATCCTTCTGTATCTGAAAGTGGTTTTTGCTGCTGGTCAGAGACGTGGTGACTTCTTCCACTTCTCCAAGGGCCGGGCATACCGCAGGTGCTTGGCAAATGTCCGGGCACTGTTCCTCAAGTCCCACATACAGGTGTGTTTTCAGGCTTTGAGGCCACCTTTCTCCATGCTGAAGCACGTCTTTAAGAATGAAGTTAATGCAGGAACGTAAGATACCATTAAGAAAAGCCGTTTACAAGTCTGAACTCTTAAAAAAAATCATTTTATTGATCCTTTACCATACAAAATTTATTCAAATTACACCCATTTGAAGTGATAAGATCACAGCTAGAGAACAGGTTACCCTGTAACAAATCTATTTACAAAATCCATCATAAAAGCTTTTTTTTTTTTTTACATTATATTACATATTTTCTTTTTTTTTTTTTTAAACTAGCATACAACACAAAGCTAAACCGATTAGTAGTTTGCCTACTCCCAATTTTGGGAGAAATACTTCCTCTTGACAAAAATCACGTACCCCGTAGGAAAAGAAATTCCCACAATCTGACAAATGCCACTCGACTCACTCTGCAAGCCATGTTCCTTCAAATCCCTCCTCTCACACGCAGGCTGTCATGCACGCATCTGAGTTCTTATTTTCTTTTTTTCCTGAAAGCTAAAGCTTTAAATACTGCAGTTTTATTTACAGATCTACACTTAAACAACAAAAACGGAAACAAGAACCACAACAACAACAACAACAAAAAAAAAACCCAGAAACAAAATAGAACAACTCTTAAAAAATTACAAACCCGCTAGAAAATATTCTGGCAGTGTTTACAAATTAATTGCTGTTTTTTTCTCTTTTTTTTGTACAAAATCGCTAGATAATGAAAGTGTGAGGAGACTACGTATCAACTTAAATAAAACAATCGCTATGCACAGATCTGTACACGTGAACACACACCTAATACTGTTTGACAGCTCATGTGTTGCCCTTTGTACACTTTTTCTTTTGTAAGGCTCACGCAGTCATAATTCGCACACGTGTAACTTTCAGCCATTTCATGTGTGAGCGTTAATAGCAGCAACTCAATGGTACCAGAAAAACCTGCATACTCAGTACTCAAAGTAACACAAATACTGTAGCACTAACCCACTTTGGGTGCCAGAATCTATGTCGGAAAGGAAAAATGGGCGATGCGAACAGAACACAGCATGGACGGCTAATTCACGGACACCAAGCTCAGCCCACTAACTGGAAAAAATCTTATGCATGAAGGAACTCTTAAGACTTATTAGTATTCCTTTCATCTTCAAAACAATAAATACGGCATTATTACATTACGGAAAGGCGAAACGAGAAAGTCAACAAAACACACAACAACCTAGCCAGGTGAGAGCTCAGTCTTTAGACTTTGGAAACAAGTCAGCTTCGTGCAGCTGGCGAAGAGAATCGTTACAGAGCTGAAGCAGAGGCAGCTAACCAGATGAGATACATATGGGAACTGGGGAAAAGCTTGGCATAAATGGTTTCCCATACAGGAAAAAACCCCACAGTGCATTTCCAGTAGGCACTTGACACAAAGCTCCCCCTCCCTCCCCCACCCCAAAGCTTCATCACAGACCACACTGCTGTTTGTACCAAAGCCAGTGTGTGTGAGGGAGGAGGCTGGGGACGGAGGCCGAAGAAGAAAAAGGAGGATAATGTGCACCTTTGTTTTTCTTCCCAAACATACACCCACGCATACCCACACAAATAGTTTAAAGTGCTGGTGTCATTCATTTTGACCCCACCACCACTTTGCATATTGTGGAAATCTACCTTAAGTAAACTGGCTGGGGCTTTTGTGGTTTTTTGTTTGTTTGTTTGTTTTGTTTTGTTTTTGTTTCATTTTGTGTTTTTCCTAAGGGATTATTTTCGATTCCGTTAAACCCACGAATTGAGTGCTACAGTGTCAGGCACATAGCATTTCAATTTAACTATTTTCGTTTTGAGGTTTGTTTGTTTGTTTTTTTTTTCACCTGACTCCCTCGTTTCCGTGGTCTTCAGGATCCAAGCAATGGACCTGAGGTTCCATGCCATGTGCCCAGCGGGAGAAGGGTGCCTCCCCAGGGCCGATGGGAAAGCCATTCTTGGACCTAACTGGTAGGATTTGCAGCTCACACGAAGCCTCCAACTGGGGGACACCGTTCCTGAAGAGTAAAGTAGGAGAGGCCCTGGCTTCTATCGCTTCTCCTTCCGCGTAATGACTTCCCTTGGTCCAACTGACTCCTTCGTAGAGGAAGGGGAATGGGTTCTGGGCCAGGACGATCGCAGCCCCCGATGCAGTGGGAGTGCCCTGTTCTCACCAGCTTTTAAGTAAATGCCACTGACACAGTGGGGATATCTTTGTCCCCAGAGGCCTCTCCATCTGACCCCATCCTGAGAAGTGGTCTCCCTGAGTGCAGAGTAAGAGAGCCCTTGCCCCAGTCACAGGGCCGGGAAGCCCAAGGACGGAGGGATCCACACCTGCTGCTCCTTGGGACTGCTATGTCATCTGACCTGGTTCTCCTCTCCAACGGGCCACCCGTGTCCGCGAGGGAGCCCCAGGACCAGCTGGCTCCGAGCTCCCGTCCTGGGCAAGGAAGCAAGGTGGGGTGACACTTCTTGCAGAGGCTGTTAAACCTTAGATCACACACGTATAGATGCTCTGATCAGTAGAGGTCCTCTACGTCTCTGCTTAAATAATGTGAATTAGCAAAAACCGTTTCAAAGTAAACAATTAAATTGAAATGGTGCTGGGTGCCACAGGAATGCTTAAATGGCAGCTAAAAAAAAAAAAAAAAAAATTTAAAAAGAATAAAAATAAAAAGGCGAAAACAATCCACAGAAAACTCCTAAGTAAGCATTTGCTACAAATCAACTTTAAACTAACAAATACGTTGGGGGCGGGGGAATGGGAGTGGTTAATGGAGACCGGAAAATCCACAACAGCTTCCGAGCGGCAGAACTCTACTGTTCTTCTGTATCCGCAACAAGTATCGGAAAAGAGGTTCTTCGTCTGAAAGGCTGTGCAGGTTCCCTTGACCTCCTGCAGGACACAAGGTCCATAGCTTACACTGAATTATGACAGTAATTTAAATATTCCTAAGAAGAGCTGAAGAAATCCATTTCATACTTTGCATGACTTCAAGTTTACAGTTCCTGCCGTTCCGTTCCATATTAGCAGACCCCAAAGACATGCAATCCGCGGAGAAGGCACGGCTTGAAATGCTATTAAGGAAGATTGCTGTTCTTGAGTGGGCCAGGTGGCCAGACCCCATTCCACAGCGCATCCGTCAGGCACAGCAAGCCAATCCGGGAGGGAGGGAAGAAAAATACGGGTGAGAGACACCTGATTGCACATTTTCTCAATTGCTGACTCATCCAGGAGATTTTTGGAGCCTGGAGCAAAGCAGGGCTTTCCCAAGGGAGCCCGCGACTGTGCGTTTAGACAAAACAAAAACAAAAACAAAAAACCCAAAAAAAAAAAAAAAAAGGCAACCCCCCCCTTTTAAATTCATTAAAATGTCAGCTTTGTTCTGAAGTTTGTAGTTTACTTCATGATACTATCTCAGAGGAAGAAGTTAGGAAGGGGCAACACTGCATGACAGATGTTCTGGTTCCATAATAAAAAAATATTGGTTTATAAGGGGAGGTCACACAAAGCATAATCAACTACACATGAAGTCTTCCACAAGCGGGAGCTTCTCCAAATCATAAGCATCAAAGAGATCGCTAATGCCTTCTTCCTCCCCGAGGCTTAGGAGATAGTCTTCTTGGAGCAGGGGAGGCAGTAAGTTCACAAATGGTCCTTCTAGGTTGGAAGGAATTTGGTCCTCAGTCTGCTGTAAGAGGTTGGCTGGGGAGGCCAAAGGAGAAAGATTGGCCATAGAAATCGAACAATCGCTATGTCCTGAGTTGGTTGAAGCCAAGTCTGAAGGGGGAAAAAAAAAATTGGAGGAAATCGAAAAATAAGTTAGGAGACAAATCACACCAACTTTTGGAAGACTATGCATGGGGCTGTTATAAAAGCCAGGACCTTCTGGAAGGACAATCAGATACCACTGTGGTCCAGCCCACCTCATGCACCGTGACTGACAACTTTTCTCTGTTCTGGTCTAACTCACTCAACTTTTGGGATGCCTACGGTTAGCAAACAAGAATACAAATCGTTTCAAAGATTAGAGGCTAACAAGTTCAAACACTTCTCTCGGCTATCAGCTGGTCAATATTTAAAGGAAAACAAAACAAAACAAAACATACATGCTGAAAAGCTGGCTTCCTCGTAGGGATTCAATGGATTTTCACTTAGTCTTTTTTTTAAACAAATAACGTCTTTAAAGATACTTCTTAAAAATGCACGTAATAAGACATAACCACTTTGAATGTCTGTGGCAAAAAAAGGTGATCTTTCGTTTTACCATCTGAGCTGCCGTGGCAATCACAGTGCTCAGTGTTACAAATCAGACCCGAGTCACTTAAATCGCTCCAATTCTTGCGGCTATATTGGGAGACAGTAATGGGAAAGGCTGAAGACATATCCCCAGTCTGAAAGTGGAAAACAGGGGGAGAACTTAAGATACTCCCGGGGTCTTCCTCCCATAGCCTGTCCCCATCACCCCAGGGGGTGGGATTGAGGAGAGGAGCGGAAATCAAGTTCAACTTCTTTGACAAAAGGCTCTTGGCTCCAAACTCTTTCCTTTTTGCTAACATGATCTCAGAGGCATCAGGCGAAGGTGTGTGGCCAAGTGTAGCTGATGATTCATTCAGACAGCTCACAGCTTTACTCGGCACCCCAGCGGGCTTTCCAAAACACTGTAAGGGAAGCGATTTCTGCCCATAGCGAAAGCCTGAGGGACTCCGTCTGTGGGCGGAGGAGTCATTGGCTCAAGACCATGATTTGATTCTGTAACTACTCAGACTGCCTTTGAAAAGAAAAAAAAAGTTACCTTAATAGCGCTAAATAGCAGAAGTTTTTGGTTCTTGCCTAGGCATGTGGTTCCCGCACCGGATCCTTCCGGTCACCTTCATTTTTAATATACTTTCCAAATGACAAAAGTGGAATTTTTACCTTTGGAAGGGGGTTTCGGGATATTCCCATTGTGGTCTTGGTTGTTTGTTTTCATTGGACTGTGTGTTTCTGTCTCTTCTGGACACAAATAAACCTCAATGGGCCCTTGGGTACTTGCCAAATGTATTTGTAGGCTCTATCGACAGAACAAGTGAGAAAAGTTCAAACTGAGACACGAGAGCTATAGTAATTTTCATCCAGAAATGGGAAGTGAGGGTACTTTTCATTGTTCATTTTGCTTCTTCCCCCCTCTCCCCCCAGCAGGTGATGACTGTCATCCTCTAGAGGAGGGGCCAGCAAACTGCAGCCCAGAGGGCCCAATCCAGTCCATCAACTGGCTTTGTAAATAAAGTTTTATTGGCAGAGAATCATGCCCTTTCCCACTGTTTCCGGATTGCCTCTGGCTGTTTTTGTTTTTTCTCTTGGGCTCCAATGGCAAAGTTGTGCAATTGAGTAGAACCAACAGAGTTATGGCTCACAAAGCCAAAAATATTTACTCTCTGGCCCTTTAAAGATAAAGTTTGGGGACCCCTGCCCAAGAAGAGGTGAACTGTGTTCTTCAAATATATTCCTTCTATGCAAACTATGAAAAGATCCTTCAAGTATTTCAAAGGCGGTATTTCCATATTGCTATCCCTTTATGGCAGGGCATTTTTATGTGAACTTTAATAACCACTGGATGAAGAGTATTAAGTGCTAGGAGCAGTGTTTAATAAGAGGATGCAGCACACTAACTACTAAAATTCTCCTTCATCTGGGTCATAGTTCTATTATTATCATTTAGGTGAGAACTCTACCCTAGATGTGAGCTTGTGACGCTCACTCTCTTTTTATTTTCTATGCATTTTCTTTCTGCTACATTTCTTTTTCTTATAGTTAGGGTCCAGGCGTATATTAGCAAAGATTATCAGAGACTAATGACAAGAATATGCTCCCTACTTTCTTATAGTATTCTTGTCTACCCATTCAGCCAAAGTCACATGTGATTTCTTAAAAGTAAACATGTTTTAAAAGATAAATTCTTAAAATGTGCTAAGATAAGTTAGGGAGATACTTTTTTTTTTTTTTTTTTTTTAATTAAAGTTAGGGAGATACCTTAAAACATTTATGTCTCTATTCCTGGTGGGGAACAAATCCAAGGCAATCAACATGAAATTCCCCAATGGTTGAAATCAGTCAGAACCTCCAGATACCAAATGTTGAGAAAGAAAAAGTACTAGAGGGACAGGGCACCATACCCTGCGTTCGAGGCCCCACGATGTTAATATTAGACTTTTGAGACACTCGATATGTACTGAACAGTTGAAATGTTTTTGAAATTCCAGTTAGGTAAAAGGGATGGGAAAGAACTATCGAGTGTCAGGAGAATGCATACTTTGACCACATGTCAATGATTCTTTAACTTCGGGCACTCCAAAAAGATCTCTGCAGATGGACAAAGATGTTATCTCCTTACCTCTATTGGCTCAGGCACTTCAAGTCTTGTTTCTGGAGGGGCTTTGACAACTATAACAGTTTGGTCTTTAAGGCCACTAATTTTTCGAATATCTTGATATGTAACGTAAGCTAACGTAGTGAGTGTTAAGGAATGTAACCATTTAGAAGACTGACAGAACAGATGCATGGAAAAATTTTCAAGTATTTTATGACTCGTAAGAATATACTGGTCTCTCTGTCTCGATCTTTAGACACACGGGATCTCTCGCAAACCTTTTCTGATACTCAAAACAAAAAGACAAATCCATAGCGTTCTCCTACTCATTTCTAAAAAGCCCATGGTGATGGAGAATGTTAAACATGGAAACAGAATAGTTAAATTATCAGAAGAAAACCCAGACCCAGTTTGGTGGGGATTTCCTAGCCGGGTTCCTCTGGAGCACGAACATTCAGTGAACTTTGGTGAAGTATTCTGTCACTCAAGTTGAAAGATGGCAGATCCCAATTTATAGGAAAAAAAAAATTAAGCTCTCTTTGCCCATATAATTTTTGGAACTCTGGTAACTTCTGTCTGCTGCTCGACTGTTAGCCACGCACATGAACACATGAGTAGCCAACAGATAAAGAGGTGGAAGAACTCAGAAGACGGTCAGGCAGACAGCTTGTTTTCTTAAGGGCACTTGGGCTAGTTGTGATTGCATACTGCCTATTGATAAGAAAGTCATCATTTCTGTTAGAAAAAAGTTATCCTTTCTACAATATCACTATCACTATTTCAGTGTTCACAAGGAGGGAAAGCAGCTTCTAAATGCTCTGCAACCTGAATTAATTTGAGAAACACTGTCGCAGGAAACGAGAGTGAAAGAGTATTTCCCTACCCTTGGTCATGACTTCTGGGCGCTGAACAATTCTTTTAAGTGTCCTGGTGGCTGAGCCTAAGAGGATATCATGAAAGGCTATGGTACTTAACTACATGATAAAGAGTATTCATGCAAACTTGCCTGGAGAGACGAGTTTTTACTTGGCACTAAAGGAGTTCACATAGCTCTCTTATAAGAGTCACATAGCTCTCTTCTATAAGGGACACGGAGTGACATAAATAACGTACAATGTCTTTAGCCTGTTGTGTTTTTTATGTTAGCCCACAAAAAATGCCTAGGATAAAACAGCAAATCACATGACTCAATGAAGGCCTTTCTGCAGGTCATATAATATTAGAAAATTGAGTCTGTGATCTAACAAATTTCATACAGAAATAGGGTTTAGAGAGTTAGGAGGAAATGCTTCTCTTAGAACAGTGGCTTTTAATTAGAAATTGAAGGAAGCTAGGAGCCTACTGTGCAGAAAAAAAGCACATTCACCCCAAATCTATATGTATTTCTAGGGACATCTATCACAGATTGTCTTCCTTAAGTTTAAGTCTTAATGGTTGACACGACAGCAAATTCAGCACTGAGCTTGACAGGACAGCTCAGGCAAGAGTCTGGGCCTTAGGTCACCATGTACCTCGTCAAGGAAGCCAACTGTTGTCTTCATGAGACTTGATAGTTCTGAGTTTTCACTGAGAACATGGAAAAACTGATAACCAGGTACCTACCCCACAAGTCCACTGTCAAAAAGCTACGTGACAAGTACTTATTAAAATAAAAACTCATCTACAAGTTACTCAACATCCTGCAGGAAGGAAAATTTCAACACATTTGTGAACAAGCTGTACCACATTCGGAACCGAATGGCGAATTGAAATAAATTGTGCAAACACGTTTTCTTTCTAATCTTACAAACTTAAAAGTACTTCCACTGTGGCTCCCTCCTGAATTTGCTTTTTTGGGTTAGCAGCTCCCCGCAAGGAAGCTTTCAGTGTCTGCAACAAAGGCCCCAGAGGAAGCTGATGTTGTCAACGAGGCTGTAAGCTGCACATTCCAGAGAGCTGCCAATCACATGTAACCACCCTGTCTCGTCCTAACTAGATCTATTCTTGTTTCTTCCCTCATAAGCCCACTCTGGCTGCCACTGGGGGGTTCAAATCACCACACCTCTTCTCCACCTCACTAATTATCGGTGGGCAAGATCAATCCTGTGGTCGACAAAAAATGAGTAATCGCGGTTTCAAAAAACAGCCTCAACTGAACAATAAATGTCCCCCTACCCTCCAAGGGAAAGCCTCTCAGACATAAAAGGTAATGTGGAACAATCAGAAGCGGGGGACACAACTTAAGAGGTGAGGTTTCTTAAAATACGGGCTTCATCTTCTACGCGTAACTGGGAATACTGCAAAAACTTCTTGTCAACGCGAAGAAGTCATCTTTCTCCCTTTTTGTGGGGAGTGAGATGCTGAGAGCGAGTTTTCCTGTGACGGCCAACAGATTGTCAGCCAGTTGACAAGAACTGGCTTTTAAAACTATTTCTAAGGACCAATGTCTGTAAATGGATGGATAGACCGAGATGTTGCAGGCATCGGGGGTGGGAGGGCGTGTGATTCAGAAATCAGTTTCTGGTGTTGAGCATCAGCATTAACGCATGGGTAGAGGCTACAGAATGGTTTTTCTAGGCTCTTCGTTCCTTCAGCTATAGCTCAGACAGATTCAACAAATTCCTATTGCTCCAATATCTGATGAAAAGAAAATAGAATATGAGAACCCCAACAGTGACAGTGAACGCCCACCAGAAATCTGGGGAGGCAGAGAGGGAGCTGCTGGTTGTTGTCATTAACGCTGACACCTTATCTATCTGAGAACAGTGCCGCCCGGCGTGCTGCGTGTATCCGTATGTCCCCAACCACACGTGAAGAACATGCGTTAACCAGAGTAAAATTCTACCTGTGCAGAAGAGTCAGCCTGTCAACACTGGCTGTGTTCTAGAAGGCACTAACCCCCAAGGAACAGGTGCACAAAGGATATCTTTGGTTCTCTGAGTCTTCGGTTAGCAGTTGGAGGTCCAGGGTGCAGCTTTGGATCAGTTCATCTAATTTCTTCTCTTCCTGGCTGAGCTCGGTCACTTCCTTGGACAGGCCTTGACACTGGGCCAGCATGCCCCCATCTTCAGACAGACTGCAGCCCCTGGGAACCCAAACACAGACTCTTCGTAACTGCTCAGGGGCCAAGGGGGAGAGCGTGCGGGGGAGGGGCAGCGAGAAATGGTCCTTTTTTTTTTTTTTTAAAAATAAAGATTTTATTTATTTATTTGACAGAGAGAGATCACAAGTAGGTAGCTCGATCCCAGGACCCTGAGCCAAAGGCGGAGGCTTTAACCCACTGAGCCACCCAGGCACCCCGCCCTAGAAATGTCCTTTTGAGTAAGATGTGCCCCCTTGACACAGAAGGACACACTTATTAGCCGAGTGTTAACATCAGAACATTTATACTTTTGTATTTACTTTTTGTCCGCACAGTCTTTCACCTCTCACACTACAGAAATTAAGTGGACGGCAAGAAAACCCAATAAACCCCCAACACTGTAATTCCCAGGTTTCTGTCCTCCAGGAGGCCTGTTTTTTCGGAAGGCTCAACTTCAAAGGGCAAAAGGAGGCGCCCCTGCCTGCCACATGCCTCCCGGGAGGAAAGAGAAACAACGGGTGGAAAAAAAGGATAAAGAGATATTGAGAGAGAGAAAAATGTGAAAGAAGAGAGGACTGGTTCAAATTCAACAGAATATCATTCGGGAAGCACAAAAGACCTAGGTAGTTCCTGTGGGTCTTCTAGCAACCACGGAAAGGGAAAAGGAGGTTAAGGGAACAGATGTGTGTACTGTACACTGAACAAAGACCACTACCCAACAGGTTTCTCTAAACCACAGGCCAAAATGGGTCACTTGAATTGTCACAAAATTCCTGAAAAGGACAAAACGTTCCCTGCACTCAAATCACGTTTGAGGGAGTCTTTTCTCAAAGCCAGCCTATAACAGATTTGTTCCTTCCCACAATGCCTTCATCGTTCCTCCTAAAATACCGGCCACACGAGTGCTCCGTCCGCAATTCACAAACGAGACTAACCATACGCTGAGTCACGCGTGTCGGTGGACAGGGGACATGTGTTATCATCCCTGCGCTCCAGGAGGGACTGAGTCCTCTAAGTCTTGCCTCTATTTTTACACAGAAAGCAAGCTGACCCGCCGTTAGAGCCACGGATGAGGATACGTGGCCATGGGACAGCTACACGGCTGTGTTCATACTGAGCTGTGGTTCATTTCCAAACCCCTGTTAGAGACGAGCCGCAGACACGGGCCAGCATCCTTCAGATGACACACGTGAGCACACGCGGCCTCCTGGGTGCAGAGAAACAGCACCTTCATGGAGTGGGCAGGGACCCCCTTGCCTGAGGCCAACCCAATGTCTCCGACTGCATCTAAAGGGCAAAGAGCCCTTGGCCTTCGGCTGGGGGCTCAGGGGCAGCGGGGAGGAGCCTGCGGAAGCAGCGCGGGTGTGAACGTGGCGCTGGGGCCCGGGGCCGTGGCTCGTACTCACATCCACTGCACGTTGTTCTTCGACTTCTTCTTGATGAGGTGGATGCCTTCTAGCACGTTGGTGATGTCGTAGATTCTTCTCTTCTGCACCTTCAGCACCTCCGCCGCCTTGTTCAAATCCAAGACCCCGTCGGGGGACTGGCTCAGCAGCTGAATGAACTTCTTGGTGAGCAGACCAAGGGATGTGTCATACCGTGTTTTTTCTGAGGGAGATTTTGGAGCTTAAAGAAAAACAAAAGCCGAGCGGGTGGGGGGGATAGGGGGAAAGGTAAAGAAATGAAGGGTTTCTCCGCAGGTAGGCGAGCCCTGTTTCCCGCTGCAGCCCAAGGATTAGCATCCAAGCAAAGCCACGGCCAGTGTTCTCGGTAAGTTACAGAAAGCTATGAAATGGCTTTATTAGAAAAGAAAGGGACAGTACGAATTCCCGTTGGATGAAAGCGTTGTGCTGTGATGTTCCCAGGAGCTCCGACTTGGCCTCACCCTCCTCCCTGGGTCCCGCACAAGGCAGGCCTCAACATTATCTGTTGAACGAATGAAACCGTGCCATGGTCTCTGAACACCAGCACGTGCAGAGCCCAACCCACGAGGGCCTGGGCTGCGAATCTCTCCTGCATTTCATTTTCATGATGGGGGCGGTGGGAGGGGCTCAGCCTGACCCCCCACAACCAGCTCTGCAGGGTCCATGGTCTGTGTGAGTCTGGAACCTGGGCACCGGCATTCATGTCAATGAAGAATACCCAACCAGCCTTTCCATCGACTCGCCCCGTCCCTCCTGCATGTTAGGTCCTCATTCAATACCATATTTAAGCTGCAGGCAGGTGTTCATTGCACAGGGTTTGGGAAGGCCTGATTCGTAAACTCCAGGAAAGGGGAGATGCTAATTTAGCATTTCCATTAAACACCAGAGACTTAAAGGGCTATTTCGTTGTTTCCAACCTACTTCTCTCTCTCGTCAAAGAAACAATCAGTGGAAAGGAAAACGAGCTACCATGGTTGGGTTTTGGTCCATTCTGACAGCGCCCTGTGCGGAGCCCGAGGACGAGGCGGGCGCAGACCTGACTGACCTTGGCACAATTCTACGCCCAGGGAGCCCGGTCTCCAAAGTGATGTCCATGAAGAGAAGTTAAAATTAAATTTGATTATAGAATGGTGCCAGGGAGCTTGCATTCCGAGCTGAAAAATGACACCGCACACATTTAAAAAGGCCTCCTCCCGAGTCAGTATTCATGGACCGAAGGGACCCTGCAGTGTCTGTGGGGGGTCTGCAGATACTCGGTTATTTTCTGGATGGGAACAGAGAGAGAAGTGGAATAGGACACAACGTGCCACAATTATCCCCACCTTGGCACCCTCGCAGCCAGCAGCTTTGAAAGGTAGGAAGCCCACACCAAGGAGAGTACGAGACCAAATGGATCCTTACTTTTTGGACTATCTGGACTTCGCAGGGCGGCTCTTCCTTTGCCCTTGGGGGTTTTTAAGCCATCTGCGAGGTACTGGTGACCGCTTTCTCCGAGCTCCAGCCTTCGCTTTGCCTGCAACGGGAAAGTGCAATCATTCATCACCGGTCGTGTGGGCGATCACAAGCAGTGGGGCTGCCGGGGACCCAGACCAGCCAAACGGGCTGCTGGCCAGCTGCTGGCTCCAGGTCTGCGCCGGCGCCAAAACGCTCTTCACCTGCGAGGGATTACCCGTCTAGGCTCAGACAGATCCCTTCTCTGGTCCTTTAGGGTTAGGTCACGGGCCACTCTGCTTACCCCCTTCACTGATTCAACACTATGTGCCAGGCGTGGGGTGAGATAGTCAGACCACAGCAGGCACCCTGGAACGTGAATTCGCTTTTCCCTCGCGACACTCCGCCGCCGACCTTCACTCATCTCTGATCTGGGTTGGGTCTCCTTCCTTATGCTCCCCCCAATCACTGTGTTTCTGTGTATTATAACACCTATTGGATAGAAGGGTTATTTTACTTATCTGTTTCTCATTTCCTTTAAGGCAGGGACTGTTTCCCATTTATCTTTGTATACCTAGGGTTTGGCAAGGAGCCTGGGTTTCTGTAGGTATTCAATCACTCTCTCTATATACATATATTTATGTTTGAAGAAAGAGTGATTAAACAGTAACACAGCTAGTCACAGACTGCAAATGGTCATTCATCAGAATAACAAAAACGCAAACGCTCAATCTTGGGTTTCCAGTAGTATTCCTGTCTCCATTTTTGTCATCAAACCAGGCAAATGAGGAGTCTTCATTCAGTTATTTCTTTTATTTTAGGGAGGGGCTGGGCAGAGGGAGAGAATTTTAAACAGCCTCCATGCCTGGCATGGAGCCCCCCATGGGGCTTGATCTCAGACCCTGAGATCATGACCTGAACTGAAATCAAGAGTCCGACGCTTAACCGACTGAGCCACCCAGGCACCCCTTCATCCACGTTTTTCATCTAATTTAATGTTACTTAAAAGATATCGATTTAGTGTCTGTGGACTGGGTACTGGGCTTAGGGAACAGAGGTAAAGCAAGATGGGTAAGTGCGTCTGCCTCCCTAGCCTGTAGAGTCCTGGAGAGGAGACAGATCATTAAGTAACTGTTGTGGACTAACTAACCGAACGGTGGGATGGGTGTTTGGACAGGAGGGCCACCGACTAGACACCCGGCATGGCCACGTTCTTCTCAGGAGGGCACGCACAATTTCAACTCAACCCCTCATGACATGGAAACGGAGGGATAACTTATCAGCTGAGGACAGAGATGCAGCCTCTCTAGAGAAAGTTACCGGCGAATCTTGCTCTGTTCTCTCTACCAGTCCCCAGCCGCGTGTGGCCCCCTCCCCCACCCCCCGGCAGCATGTGCTTGAAGAAGGAAATACACGCTGGAGGTCGAAAACTCGGCGCAGGAAAGGGTAAAGGATCTCACTAGTCATTTTTACACAGATTACATGTTAAAATGGTACCATTTTGGCTTTATGAAATATGGTTAAATCAGATAGTATGACAATTATTATTCTATCTATCTATGTATATAATTTTTACCCCGTGGCTTGCCTTTTTTCTGTTGGGCAATGCTGGGCTGAACTTCACTCTGAAGGCCTAGGAATGACATCTGGCAGACTTCTTAACATCATTTTCCCTTCCCAAGTATTCGGTCAAATCCTTGTGTGAGCCTGTTGTGACGGTTGGCCACCAAACATGCCCTCTTGATGAGGCAAAATCTCCCTGATTGTTTGGGGGGAGCAGTCCTCCCCGGTGCTAGCCCAAGTGTGTTGTACCCCGACGAGACCCCGGCCTGGCTGACCCTCCCCGCCCCCCGCCCCCCTGGAAAATGACCACGGTGAGCTGTATATGACCAAAGCGGGGTAAAAAAAAGCCAACCCCAGGGATTTTTTCTGGAACTCCTGGCAAGGAGGTGTTGTGCCTTCCCTGGAAGGCTGACATCAGCCAGAAGCCATGGAGAATGGAGAGCCCCCAGGGGCCAGTGGAGTGGAGAAATGGAGAGAGAGGGTCTGAGTCTGTCCTTCAAAAGTCTGAATCAAGGTCATATGCTAGGGGCCACGATTGGTCTTTGCCTCAGATTTCTCCGTTGCATTAGCCCATAACATCTCCTTTTTGCTTAAAGCTCTTCGAGTTAGGGAAATGGAAGTGTGGTGTTGCAAGCGCCAGCCTGTGGGACGGGCGGAGTCAGGCTGAGCCCTGGTGCGACAGGGAGCGGCAGAGTGGGTGGGTCATTTCTGGGGCCTTCAGGAAATTACCCACAAGAGACCTCATTTGAAGCTTGCCTGGAAGTCAGAGGGGAACAGCTTTGCTATGGAGGCCTTTTCTCTCCATTGAAAGCAATCTGAGAGCTGGACTCCCTCCAGGTGAAGGGCCCTGGAAAGAAGCCCAGTGGGAAGAGCTTGGGACCTAGAACTCTTGGGGGCCCTGAAGTCTCAAAGTCTATATTACCTCTCGGAACACTGGCAAGAAAGAACCACCCACAGGCTGGCCGCCTGGGGGCACATTACTTTTGTCTTCCCATCTAGGCTATTGTTCCAAATTGCTTTGAGGCAAAGGCCTATGGAAGCCGTAAACTGTAGGCTGGGGAAATTCCCTGAGATCTGTTGCTAAGAAACAGAGGTCCAACTTCAAGGACCGGGACTAGGCAGGTTGTGTGCCTTTGGATAGTTGATCTGATCTAAATACTAGGTAGAAAATCTACAAAATCTTGAAGGCAATTCTACTGCCAGAGAATCCTTAAGTCCAGAAGGCAAAGGTCTAAGATAGCTCAGCCTCTGAGGGAATCAATCACCAAGCCCCTATGTCTACAGCAAGAAATGAGCGGCGGAGGGAGAGCAGCCCCAGCAAATCCTCCTGGGGGGTAGAGATTGAGGCGGTCCTATGGGCTGCACCAACAGTCATCGTCCCACCAAGTCTCCCGGCGCCTGGAATTTACTGCCGTGCAGGAGACAGGGCGTGCTTTGGGAGGTGATCACTGTGTCATCTCCTTCTCCCACTGGACGCTTCTGGTAGGCTATCCCATGAGCCTTCGTCCAGGGTGCAGTGGCAGGGGCTGAACGGCTTTGAGAGGAACACACAGTACTTACTACCTGTCGCTCCCAGACCTGGGGACGGACGGGCACAGTAACTGGGCTCTCTCTTGGGAAGGGGCCAAACACTGTGGTCTCTGACGGAGCAGCGTTATGTCAACGCTTACCTTAACAAAGGCAAGCATGCACGTCTGGTTAAAAAACCCAAAAAACTGGATGGGAGGTTTTAAGCAGTCCAGGTCGTCTCTGCTCACACCAGGGCAGATGGAAATCTCTCTCAGTCAGAGAGAGATGTTTGTTTGCTTAGGGTGACCATTTCCCTGAACTGGGAGTTACTCCGTTTATAAAGAGACCTTCATATCCGGGCCCCACTGGTAAAGCGACGCATCTACCTGGTGCTCAGCAGAAGGCCAAGCTATCGGGTCCTCGCTGAGAGTAGAGGCTGGACAGGAGGGCTGTGCCGTGGGTCACCCCCACTGCTATGTTCCTGAGGCATTATCAGGGGCGGCTTTTATTATAAAGGAACCATGTGCTAATTTGAGAACCTCAGCCCAAACGGAGATGACGTGCTATTGTAATGAACAGTTGTACTGTTAAATTTCTGAAAATGTATATATAAAAATAATAGGAATAACTGTCAGGCAGCCAAGTGGTGGGCCGTGAGGGGGAACATCCAGTTTCTGCCAGCCTGGCCCCTATTTGTTCCCTTTGGGGAAGAAATTTCTCCACAGTCCTTGGTTCAGGTGGTTTCTTTGTCTCTCAGCCTGACAAGCAAAAACCCTGATGATCAACATCTTAGCCTGACCCTTCCCAGCAGGGGCTCAAAGGAGAGGACTGCAATCTGGGCCCACCAATCACTGCATTCCAGTCCCTTGGCTAAAGTGCCTACGCCTTGGCTAATGCACCTACGACCAAGGCAGGAGAATTGGCCAGTGCGGGGACTTTGGTTAGAAACGGTGGGTTCTTGTCATGGGGAGTTGGTAGGATGTAAGCCTGGAGCCACCAGGGTAATGAACCAACGTGGAAGCAAAGAGATGGAGAGAGACTGAGTCCCAGTACCTTCGAGGGAGGTGCTAGATAGAGCCATGCCCAGAAGCAGGCAAGACTTCCATTTGTGCGAACCAACACATTCCCTTTCTTGCAGAAGAAGACTGAGTTAGATCACCGCCATTTGCAACCCCTTGTCCTTCAAGAGCCAGGCCTGTCAGCATTAGCTAGAACACGAGGAACGGCTGAGGACGACACATTGTCACGCACCATTCATTGCATCTCATCATGCGATCTCATTTTCACACATCCCCAGAAAGTAGTTGTTATTATTATTTCCTATCCTACAGGAGAAGGTGGAGGTTTAGAGCGCTTAAGGAACTTTTCCGAGATCCCACGGTCAGTAAATACACATACTCCAAGGTTGATGCCTACAACAGCTTTACGGAATGACTGTGAAGACCTGCCACATAAGAATATTTGAAAAGTCTCACTAAACGGATGACACCTTACTCTATGATAAACATAGACTTTTACTTGTTTCGTAATTTTTAAGAACGCTCCTTTACACAATAAACACACGAGGAAATTTAAAGAGCGCAAATGTGCTTATGAGAAACGCCCGTCTCTCTCCCTGCTCCTGGTTCTGCTCCCTTTTTCGAAGGTAAGACTGTTCAGTTCCTTCGATAACCTTTTATTTGTTTTTAAAAGATTTTATTTATTTGAAAGAGAGAGTGAACACACAGGTTGGGGAAGGCACAGAGGGAGAAGAATCAGACTCCCCACTGGGCAGGGAGCCTGATGCAGGGCTCGATCCTGCGACCCTGAGGTCATGACCTGACGTGAAATCAAGAGGCAGACGCTCAACCAATGGAGTCACCCAGGGGCCCCTCCCCCCTTGATATCCTTTTAGACAGACTACAGAATTACAAGTATGTATATAGGTGTATACCACTGCAACCTATAAAGAAATTGTACACAAATGATCGTAAACCACACATTACTCTTCATACATCTTCAAGTTTGACCTATCGGTACACAGAATGACTTTATTTTTCATAGCTACAGAATACTGGATTAATTAGTGCACCATGATTTGTTTACCTAACCAAACACTAACGGACACCCGACGCTTTTCTAGAAATGACTACATTTTCCCAGTAGGCATTCATGAAGCATTTTGGGGTAATTATTACCATATCCACCTTGCACCGAGGAAGAGAAGGTAAGGATGTACCTAATGTCTCCGTGAAGTCACAGACACCAGGATTGGAGCCCATGCCTTCTCTGGACTGATGGAAAGGTCCCTCCTCTGTTGCCATAGCAATTTTCAGGGCGCCAGGGCCTCATTTTGCCATCATAACTCACATATATGCTCCTGGTTTCCTCAATGGACCATGAGCTCAGGTCTTAAGTAGCCTTGCACTGGGCATGCACGCAGTTGGATTTACGTATCTATTTTGAATGAACCAAGCAATAAAGTCCCACAGCCACTTGGCAGGTAAATCACAATGCTCTGCCATCACTCACCTGCGAGGCTGGCATGTATGTTGTAATGCATGTGTCTATGCAGACATGTATGTGTCTGTACACATATACATATGCTGGAGATTAAGCTCTACCTATTTGGAAAGGTTTTCAAGAAGTGCAAAGGGGAAAAATTAAAGTTGCAGAAGGATACATAAAATGGGATTTTATAAGGGTAAGAAAAACGATAAAACATACACTTTGCTCTAAAAATTTCCAAGTACCCAGAGAGGAAGAAAGTCTGGAAAGATCCACATCATATGTTAATGGAGGTTATCTCTGAGAAATAAAATTAAATACAGGGTAATGATTTCATGTTTATAGTTCTATCATATTTGATTGTATTTTACAAAGCAATGTGTACATATTAAAGTTATACCTTCTAAACTAGCAACTTAGCTCTTCGGAGTATATTCGGAGAACATTTATGTTGGTTCTAGGGTCTATTAAAAACAGCACAGCCAGTTTCTTGAATATTTTTATGTTTTGCCACATATGTCCAACATGAACACCCAATTACAGGAGAAAAATTCACTAAGTTATTGTACATTTATATAACGGAATGTTATGCAATTAATAATGACATACATTTATATAGAAGTTTAAAAGAAAAGTAGGTGTGAGTAGTAAAATTTTATTTTTGTGGGGATATTATATGCATAGAAAGAATGGACATCAAAGGATATATAGCAAACAATTTAAGAGTAATAATCTTGGGGTGATAGGATTACAGTGGTTTTGCTTTTGTGTGTGGGTTACTTGCATCACAAGACAAAAATCACTTCCATTTGCCATTTGAGGTTGGACAAAAGAAAGATGCTGGTTTGTTCTTTAGGCTGTTGAAAATCTTATGTATCATTCAGTAGGTATGGGTATGAGTTCTCAGCAGAAATGGGATGGATACACTATCAGAAAGGCATCCTAGGCTCATGATGGGGAGGGAAATGGGGTTCTTATCTACCATTAGACCGAACCACAGGAAAAAAAATTAAATCGAGAAAAAGGCATAGCCTGCTGTAGTTCACAAACTGAGCCCTAAAATAAACTCTCTTTACCCCAGTTCATAAGAGATCCCAGCAAGGGAAAGAACAGGATCTACGATACATTCCATCTCACGGCCAAAGACGAGACAGGGCATTTTGAACAGAGGAAGAGGAGAAACCGAAGATGGAAATTTGATAAAACAAATGAGGGTCAGGTTAGGTTCATTAGTGAAACAACCCAAAGGACAGACTCTCCATCCAGCTCCAGACCAGACCACAGCTGAATCTACCTTGGATTCTGGCCAATAGGTCGGAGGTTAGGGCAGGAGGATTTTAAGAAAGGACAACAAAGCTTCCAGGTCCTACATAGGAATTCAATGTTTCTTTTTTAATTTTATAAATTTTATTTATTTTTATTTGACAGAGATCACAAGTAGGCAGAGAGGTAGGCAGAGAGAGTGAGGAGGAAGCAGGCTCCCTGACGAGCAGAGAGCCCGATGCGGGGCTCGATCCCAGGACCCTGAGATCATGACCTGAGCTGAAGGCAGAGCCTTTAACCCCCTGAGCCACCCAGGCGCCCCTGAACTCAATGTTTATTAAGTGCCTGCTGTGTACCAAGCCCTGCACAGGCAGATAATTGACTGTAAAAGGCCCCTGCCGTAAGGGACACGGCACCCAACCAGGAACGGGAAACGCATGGTTTGGACAGCAAGGAGCCCGCGGCTGGGGGCAGGCAGGCAGGGGGCCTGGATGGACAAGAGGGTGGAGGTCTGGAGAGGGCAGTTAGAGGGGGTGGAGCTTGAACCACGACCAGGGAGGCAAGGGCCTCTGTACTGCACAGAAGGGAGTGGGAGTCCGGGTCCATGAATGCGCAGAGGTGCAGAGATGTGTAGGGCCCCCAGTCAGGGGTACTGGTGGGTAGGGAGGGGCTTGGGTGAAGAAGGAGCCACATCGTCAGTCCCTTCCGTGCCGCGTGGCTACTGAACCACACTCCGTGTCTCCTTTTCCTGGAGATGAGGGTACCTAGGACGAACAGCTCAAGGTCGTCCTCTCCGGCCTCCCTCAGCCAGGGGCACGTTCAGAATCCACGAGAGCTGGGTCTGTCTCTGAGCTGTTAGGTGGGAAGCGAATCAGAACCCGAATTCTCCCCAAGACCTGGCGAGCCCCACGGGCATGCAGAAGGCCCCGACGATGCATGTGGAAACAGAAGTAGCAAGCGTGCGTGCGTTTTCCCTCGGGGAAGAACGCAGCGTCCATCCTGCACGCCAGCCCCAGCAGCCGGGAGCGCAGGTCTCTCTCCTCCCCAGGCCTCCGCCCCCGCCACCCCCCCCCCCCACTGCCGACTGAGAATGGTCCCCAAATTTGGCCGTTTTTCTTCTTTTCATGTTTAAACTACAGATCTAGGGCATCTTAACTTCACCATAACTTATGTTTGTGGACTGGTTTTGGGAATCTGACCACATAATGTAGGAGGGCTTCTCAGGGAAAAGAAAGCCTGACTTGTGGGACGGACGCCCTTGACTTAGACACTGGCCACAGCATCCCTTTCTAAAGGCATCTGCTTTGCTTTTAAGAGTAACTGGAGACAGGGAGCCTGGCTGGCTCGGTTGGGACAACCCAAGACTTTTGATCTCGGGATCATGAGTTCAAGCCCCACGCTGGGTGTGGAGCCCTACTAAAAAGAGAAAAAGAATAATTTAAGACAGTTTAAAAGAAAAATCAATGTACTTGATTTTTTAAAAAATCCACTAGTTCAGGCAGCTTCTAGGGGCTCCCCAGGGAAATCAACTTTCCTCTTTCTCCAGGCGGTCAACTCAGCATCTCCAAGGAATAAGCTTGGCTAGCGACTTCTGGACAAAAATGTCCAGCACCCAGGGATGACCGTCACCCAACCAAAGATGACGTCACCTGTGTACACCCATCATAGCTTTTTCTCCATCCTCTCAGGTATTCAAGTCAAGTCCCCACTTCCTCTCCCACCTGAAGCTCTTGGACCTCTGTCGAGACTCTTGACTGTTCTGCAAGCTTGTTGCAAAGCTGCCATGCTGTGATCTTCCACTCCCTGTACCGTGTTGAAGCCTGATGGGGACACCTGTCACTTTGACTGCCCAGCATCTGAACCTTCCCTCCTCTGGTTAGCAAACTCCCGACTCCATCAGTCGCGGTGGGAGGCATAGTGGCCTTTCTATCGCAGATGCTGAAGGCTCCGCGCACTCCCTCCTCGCTTGCCCAGAATCAGGGCCAGGCCCATTACCTGCATGGGATGGACAGACAGACAAACCGGCCCCGGACCTGGAATCTGGATTGCTCTGGTAAACCAGCAGGCTGTCTGGTGATGGCTGCTGGCGCCGGGGAGAAATCACTGGGGTTGCTGGACTCATTCTGGGGCTCGACATCTGGGCTGTGGCTCTGGCTACTGATCCTTCCTTCGTTCCTGCTTGTTCTCCAAGCTCGGTGCTCTCATCCTCAATATCCTCCAATAAATGCCCTTTCTGCTTCAGTCACGTAGGGCTGTTAACCGACGGCTTTCGGGGAACACACCCGAATGATGGTCCGGAAGAGAAAATTCGAGTCCTTGCAGATCTGAAGTGTGAATTTCATGCCCGCGTTCCACGGGTCGGCTAAGTCAAGGACTTCACGCGGAGCACCTATTGCCCTCAGAACCCGGAAGTCACTGTTCTGGTGCTTTTTAAACCCAGTGTTGATGATGAGAAACCTGCAGCCACTGATTCTCATTTGGCTGAAGCTATCCGATTTCTCCTCCCTGAAAGCCTCCGGCCTGTCTCACACTCACTGTGACATTTCATAAAAGCGACTCAGCTGTGTACCTTTTCTCGCTCACGGTGCGAGGGACTCCTGGGCTCCTAGAACCCACCCACATGGCCTTCAGCTACAAGAAATATTTATGTTGTAAATCATCCCCTCCCCTCTCCTGTCATCTCCCTGGAATTCCCATTCCTCTTAAGAGTGATCCTCTAAAGCTCGCATTTTCTGTTTTTCCATTTCTTTGCCTTTTTGTGCTACTTAGCTGTTCTTACATCAGATTTAGCTTCCATTCACTCAATTTCTTTTCTTTCTTTCTTTCTTTCTTTTTTTTTAAAGTTTGGGCAACTAGACTTTTAATATCCAAGAGAATTTGTTTTGCTTTTGCTCTCCGATCAATCTATTTTTATAGCATCTTGTTCTTTTATGAAGAGGAGAGTCCTTCCTTCGTCACTCATTATTTCTTTTAAAGTTTGCTTTTGTTTCCTGTTCAATCTATTTTCTCCACTGTCCTCTTTTCCTACTTAGAGAAAAAAGAAATCTTGGCCCCACTCGGTAATTGTTGCAGTCCTTTTTCAAATGTCTAGTCCCTATTTAAGTGACACCTGCAGGCTGTGTGACTCAGATTGAGGTGATATCCTTAAATGCCAGAAAGGAGCTAATCCGTTTATTTCGAGAAGATTTCTCAAAACCTAACTGGCTGAGGAAAAGACTCCCAGATTCTACATAAAGTCCTTCCTGTCAACTCTTGTTTTTATTTTTGGTTTTGTCATACCTCAGCTTCTCCAAGGCAGATCAATGTTCTCTCTGGCCCTAGCTTCCTCGGTTTTTTTTTTTTTTTTTTTTATGATTTCATTTTTATTTGAGAAAGAGCACGGGCTGTGGGGAGAGGCACAGGGAGAGGGAGAAGGAGAAGCAGGCTCCCAACTGAGCCAGGAACCCGATGTGGGACTCGATCCCAGGACCCTGGAATCATGACCTGAGCTGAAAGCAGTCGCTTAACCAACTGAGCCACCCAGGCATGCCTGTTTGTTTCTTTTTAAAAGATTTTATTTATTAGACAAAGAAAGAGTGCACACAAGCAGGGGAGCGGCAGAGGGAAAGGGAGAAGCAGGCTCCCCTCTAAGCAGGGATTTTGATGCAGAACTCGAATCCAGGACCCTGTGATCATGGCCTGAGCCAAAGGCAGAGGCTTAACTGACTGAGCCACCCAGGCGCCCCCTCTCTGTTCTACTTTACTGACTTCCACTCCTCCATCCTTTCTCTGTGTTCCAGAAATCTGCTGAGTGATCGTGTCCACTAAAAACCCCACTCTCATTTTCAGTGATTTTTTTTTTTTAACTGTTTACTATTATCTTCTTCCAGGGAAAGGAGATATCTCAGTTTGACAGTGTGCCTTTCTGAACCAGAAGTGTCTGTGTATTTAATTCTCGTTTATCAGCAGGTGATACCGACTACTCACCGTGTGTAAGGCACCGAGCTAAGCCCTCCCAACGATAAAGGCAATGGCTCCTTTTGCATGCAAGGCGAGCTGAAGCCCAGACATCCTTCCTACCTAAGTCTCTACCCCAATAATTGAATATGGATTATAAAAAAGCAAAAATCTCTGAAAGCCTTTTACAGATTAATTCTGTATCTGTACCAAATAAAGAATAAATGAATAAGAAGCTTAAGAGAAGGGCCTGATTAATAAATTAGATTAAATGTTATGCAAATGAGGTAAAAATAAATACTATTTTTAATAATGAGAAATACGATTGATGACCTTTCCTAGCATAACCATCGTGGTCTCTACAACAGAGAGGGCAAAAGGTTTTGAATTCCCCACACAACGCTCAAGCTTTATTATTCCCTTTAAAGCCTGCACCTCACATGCTTTTGCAGGAAGGCGAACATGGCCAACTGCAATTAAACCACTACCTGAGAAGAGAGTTTTAAATTCAGTCACATTACCCAGTTCATCATGTGTTTTTCTTTTAACTTATTGCTAACCTTAAGGATATAGTTATTGCCCATAAAACAGAATTTAAGAATTCTTCTCTTCTGACAGCCTCATTTCCAGGTTGGAGGTTGGCACAAAGGATTCACACTAGGTTCAGTAATGGCCACTTACAAAGCGTAGGCTCTGCTGCTCACATACCTCCCCGAAAGGGCATACTTGAGTCTCCCACTAGGGTACTATTCCGTTTATCTCCACTTTCCTTTCCAACTCCTAGTTTTTGGTCTTAGGAATTTACCTCATTTCAACACCAATGGAAAAAACCCAGGAGTTGATGTTTTTTCTATACAGGGCCAGGTAGTATATATTTAAGACATTGTGGGACACAGTCCTGTTGTAGTTCCCTTCACTGTTCAAAGTAGCCATAGTTCATACATAAATGGGCTTCCTTTTATTCCAATAAAGCTTACTTAAAAAATGAGCCGGGAGCCAGATTTGGCCCACAGGCCACAGTTTGTGGACTCATGGGATAAACCATTATCCTTGTACAAGTTGATTTATGTTTTTCTTAAAGGGTATTTATACTGCTCATACCAAATACTGAAATTTTATGAAGAAAGCCAATCATCTTTTTGGGTAATGGAATTTTGTCTCTGTCATATTTTGTGTTACATGTGATATATATATAAATATATACACACACATACACCAAAGTATATAAAGTATATATATATATATATACTTTATGTTATATGTGACATATATATATATATTTTGTACTTCCTTGATATATATATATACATGTATATATATATATCAAGGAAGTACGAAAAATACAAGCAAATTTGACCTATCCGTTTGAATGGCTGAACCTCAGCCTGTCCACAGGAAACAATGATAATTAAACACACGAACATACTCTTTGTTTTATGCCCACAACCTTCAAAAGCTAAAGAGATAATTTATAGGTGCAATGATGAGCTATAAACAAATTCTTCTATGGATTTGACAGATCAATTTTAGAGAAGATTAACTGCTTCATAACTTAAATAAAAAAAAAAAAAAATCTCTCAGCAAACTTTGTCCCATTGAGTTATTGTAGAAACATCAGACTAACTGTTCTGAATCTCAACCAGACTTCAGAATGTAGTTGCCAAAACAGCTTGCAGGACAAGAAAAAGGGCACACGTTTAATGATCGCTGTGGCTCCAAAAGACAGGGCACTTGGTCCTGGTGGACACAGTTTTACAAACTGCTCCCTGGTACAGAAGCATGATAAGTGGACTCCAAGAAGGAAGAACACTTTTGAAAGATTTATGAACCAAGGAACTAAGAAGTTCCTCTTAAAGAGTTAAAGTTTACCATCCAATCCTTGTACAACTGACTTGAAGACCAAAGACTGCTACATACCATGCACTCAACTTTCATTTAGTGGCAAACTTAATTCCTGTCTCTGAGAGTTAGGGAGTTTCTGGGTGGTAACACAGTAAGGAGGAACCTGGTTGGAGGCCAATAAACTCCCTGAGTTGAGAAGATGAAACAGAGAGTCCAGGGAGATCAAAGGAGCTCAAATTTGGACAGAGCCCTGAAAGGGGAGAACTGGTCAGAGGCACAATCTTGAAAACCTGTGGAGGGTCCCTCTTGAGAATCCAGCAGAATACAGTGTATGTGTGTGAGGTAACTCCCCAAGGCCAAGAAACACACCTGAAACAAAGAAGAAAGAGAGCATGTCCAGAGTTCCCATGGGGCCTGGAATTATAAAATTGTAGGCACACTGTTCCTGCAATTGTTCCTAGTGGACAGACTTTGTGGGGGGAGGGGATGGACAATGGGACAACACACCAAAAAGTGAAACCAAAACAAAAAGCAGCCTCATAACACAGAGGCACAGGTAGAGTACTCAGAAGGCTGTTTCTCCATTGGTGAGGCGACATTAGCCCTAGAATAAATACTGCTCTGGTCCTAACCTACAGAGCAAGAACGGAAAGATCAAACTCTTTCTAAGAAAACCTAAAAGCATCTCAGAACAAATTGGAGAATATTTACAGAAATACAAAAATGTCCAGCACACAATAATGACTATCATTCAACCAAACTGGCTTCCAAGGAAACAGGAAAATATGGCCCAGATTTAAGAGAAAAATCAATCAAAACTGACCTAGAACCAACACAAATGAAAGACTCAGTTGACAAAGATAGAAAAAACCTACAAGTTAATGTGACTATATTCCATATGTTCAAAAACTTAAGGGGAAATCTCAGCGATTTAAACCTACAGATACAATGAGCTCAACGAATCTCAAATACAAGGAAACACAGAGAAAAGTGTAACAAGGCACATCACAATCAAATTCCTCATAATCAGGGACGCCTGGGTGGCTCAGTTGGTTAAGCAGCTGCCTTTGGCTCAGGTCATGATCTCAGGGTCCTGGGATCGAGTCCCACATCGGGCTCCTTGCTCGGCAGGGAGCCTGCTTCTCCCTCTGCCTCTGCCTGCCATTCTGTCCGCCTGTGCTCGCTTGTTCTCCCTTTTTCTCTGACAAATAAATAAAATCTTTAAAAAAAAAATTCCTCATAATCAGTAATAAAGAGACAAATCTCCAAAGCCAGTAGGGGCTAGTGGAGGAATAGGTTACAAAAAAAAACAAAACTGAGAATCCTCATTTGTAACAATGTAGCCAGAAGGCAGTAGAGCAGCATGTTTTTAAAAGTGAAAGAAAAGAAACTGTCAAGCTAGAATTCCATACCCAGCAAAAATATCTTTGGAAATCCAAAAGCAAACAGATACATTTCCAGTGATACAAAAGCTGAAGGATTTTTTTTTTTTAAACCAGTGGATCCATAATAAAAGAAATATTAAAGGAAGACCTTCAAGGCAGAAGGAAATGATGCCAGCTGGAAATATGGATCTATACAAAAAAATGAAGAGTCTCAAAAATTGTAACTACATGGTAAATGTGTGACTTCTCCCCTTATATTTAAATCTGTGAGAAAACTGACTACCTAAACAAAAATATAAATTACATGGCATTTATAACATATGTGTACGTAACATACATGACAATACTAGCATCAAGGCTAGAAGGGGAGGTAAGTGATATAATCTTAAGCAAGAGTCGGGGTAAGAACGAAGAGCCAAGAATAACCAAGACAATTCTGAAGAAACAAGAACAAGGTAGAGAGACCTTGTATTGTATCCAAACGTGTACTGCAAAACTACAGTCATTAATGAAATGTGTACTGGCACAGGGAGGGGCAAAAGGCGAAGGGAATAGGAGGGAAAACCCAGAAACAGTTCCACACGTACATGGAAATATCATGAATTCCAGACTGCTGGAAAGGATGACTATTTTTATGTCTTTGTTTTTTTAAATAAAGATTTTATTTATTTATCTGAGAAATGGAGAGAGAGAAAGAGGGAGAGCACAGGGGAGTGAGAGGGGGGAAGTAGACTCCTGCTGAGCAGGGAGCTCCATGTGGGACTTGATCACAGGACCCCAGGATTATGACCTGAGCTGAAGGCAGCTGCTTAACCCAGGTGTCCGAAAGTTTTTGTTTGTTTGTTTGTTTTAAATTGAGTTATATTCAATTGACACACACCACAACATTAGTTTCAGGCGTACAACATAGGGATTCAACAACTCCTTACATCCTGTTATGTTCAACCCAAGTGTACCTACCAAAGAAGGACTATTTAATAAAGGGTGCCAGGACATCTACTGATCTGAGAAGAAAAAAATATAAAACTGGACCTCTACCTCTACAGACAAAATTCCACTGCAGATCTAAATGAAGGGACTAAACTTTACAGTTACAAAAAGAAACAAAGGAAATATCTGGCTTCAAGTTTTTCTTAAAAAAGAAATGCACAGATTATACATACATTAAAATTAACTCTGGTCATCAAAAGACCACAATGAAGGCAAGCCACTGGTTAGGAGAAGATACATGCAATGCACATAATCTCCAAAGAATTATAATTCAAAAAAAGATAAAAGAATTAGTAGAAACTAGTAAGGAAAGGGAATATAACCCAAGAGAAAACAGATGTAAGACAAGAACAGTACTCAGAAGAGGGTACTAAATGGCCAAAACATTAAAATACATAATCAGGGAAATGTCAATTAAAAGGAAGAATCCTGAGTGCCTGAGTGGCTCAGTCAGTTAAGCATCTGGTTTTGGCTCAGGTCATGATGCCAGGGTCCTTGGATCAAGCCTCACATCAGGCCCTCGGCTCAGGTGTGTGTGTGTGTGTGTGGTTTGCTTCTCCCTCTCACTCTCTGTGTTCTGCCCCCCCCTCTCAAATAAATAAATAAATAAATAAAATCTTAACAAAATAATAAAATCAAAAGAAACGTTTCACGCTTGTCAGATTGGCAAAACCTACAAAGTCTGGAAATACCAGGTGTTATAAACATGCAAAACTGTTACACTTTTTTAGTGGGTGGGGGTGTGGGGGTTGGGGGTGCACGGGTACCCTGTGGATACAAGTTTTGTCCATACTTAGTGAAAGCCATCAACAGCTCAGTATGCACCATAAACTCCTGCACTCATGCCAAGGAGGCATGGACAAGAATTAGTACCAGGCTGTAGTCATCAACATAGGTATATCACAGAAATTTTGAGTAAAAACAAACAAACAAAACCCACTACGGAACAGACATGGTCTCCTTACATAAAATTTGAAAACCTTATTAAATAGCAATAGGGTACTCCATACGTAGTATGATTATACACACAAAAGGCACAGGTAGAAAAGAATAAGAAACATAGAAAAGAGAGAGGAAAAAGAAAAAGCCATTGGGGAGAGAAACAAGAATCTTCAACTGCATTGTTGTTGATGTCATTATATGGTGCTATTCTCTGAAATATTTTTCTAGCAGAATTTTAAAAATGTAAAACGAGTAGGAGTCAGGGAGAAGTATGGGTGTGTGACCCACCACCTGGAGGGTAATCTGGAAATATTATTATTAATATTTTTAAACATGCACATCATTTTGACCCCAAAATTGTATTTCTGGAAATCAACTTATCCTAGAGAAATACTACAAAAACATGCACAGGGAGGCACGTACATGTTTATAACAGTATTCTATTTAATGGGGGAAATTAAAAAAAAAGCCAACCCTCCATGTCCAGTGTCCATTAACAGGAGGATATTTAAGGAAACCACTCTGTATTATACACCCACGTTGGAGAACACTGCAAGTTTATGGTGAGAGCCATCTTTGGCTTTATCTAGTGACTTGCTAGTAAGAACAAAAAGCAAGTCACGATAGTATTGGCGGTAGGATCGCCTATGGAAAAACAAAACCAGGCAAGGCCTAAGAAGTCTGTTAGCTAGGAGGGCAGCGAAGTGTGGAGAAAGTCAGTGTCCTCTACTGATGGAAGGTGTGCAAGAATACATAACTCGGGGCGCCTGGGTGGCTCAGTCCATCAAGCATCTGCCTTCCCGGGATGGAGCCCCGCATTGGGCTCCCTGCTCAGTGCAGAGTCTGCTTCTCCCTCTCCCTCTGCCTCTGCCTGCCACTCTCCCTGCTTGTGGCTTGTGCTCTATCTGTCGAATAAATAAATAAAATCTTTAAAAAAAAAAAAAAGGAAGAAGACAGTATTTCTGCCTTTCCTTTTAAATTGGTAAAAATAGAATATAAACAAAGGAGGGTTCCTGGGTGTTGCTCAGTCCATCAAGCGTTCAACTCTTGATTTGGGCTCAGGTAGTGATCTCAGGGTGGTGAGACCAAGCCCTGCATCAGACTGTGCTCAGCTGGGAGCCTGCGTCAGAGTCTCTCCCTCTCCGTCTTCCTCTGCCCCTCCCCTTGCTTGTGCGCTCACTCTTGCTGAAATCAATCAATCAAGCTTTAAAAAAAAAAAAAAAAAAGAATAGAAACAAAGGGAACACAGGTTAAAAACACAATAACAACCTAGGCACCAAAGAAATGATGAGAAATCAGACAAACAAGAAGTTGAAAGTAGGGAGAGCGTGGGGGCGGGGTGGGGAGCTCCTCAAAGAACAGCAAAGGACAAAGTTCAGTGAAAGAATGAATGGATGGCCACAAGGAAGGAAGGAAGGAAGGAATGGGGGTGGGAGCTTTCAGATTTTAGAATTAGTGGCCGTTTCTACAGTCTCACATCTCTATACCTCCCTATAATTCGATTAACTCCCCAAGTTTTAGAGAAGAAACTAAAATGTATCCAGTGCCTACTGTGTACTTCCTTGTATGGTTGACCCATGAACACAGGAGCTAGGGCACAGACCCCTCCTTGCGCAGCCAAAAATTACATATAACTTCTGGCTTCTCCAAAACTTTATTAATAGCCTACTGTTGATTGGATGCCCAAGAACACAGAGTTGATTAATACACAGTCTGTAGTCATGTGTACTATATACTGTACTCTGACAATAAAGTAAGCTCTGGAAAAGAAAAAAATCGTAAGGAAGAGAAAATACTTTTAAAAGTACCATACCGTATTTATTGAAGAAAAATCCACATTATTAGTGGACCTTTAATTTGTTAAGAGGAAAATTTCTTTGTATTTGAAAAGATTAGTGTATAGGCAAAGGAGATTAAAAGGTATAAACTTCCAGGTACAAATAAGTAAGTCCTGGGGATGAAAAGTTTTAATGAAAAAAACAAAACAAAACAAAACTGATGTCAAGATAGTGATGTCAGTCCTCAGACACACGGACTATTTGGAAGCAATGCTTAACATAGTCTGTTGGTAACAGGAGGATTGCAGATTCGTCTCGTCTAACGGTAAGAATGATAGTTGGCTTCCACAGCTGGTGTTCCTGGGATCAGTGAGTCCCCACAGATAATCCCTGTGGGTCCAGTCCTCTCCCTGGGGTCTTCCCCGCAAATCACGGAAGAGCAAACAACTGGAAAACCTGACGTAGACCCCAAATCACTTGATCCTCAACATGGTATATAAAAGGATTAGGCCATTCTGGTAGTGGGTGAGTCACCCCACAACACCCAAAGTGAGGCAGATGATGGACCCTCCATTATCCTATTTGGTTTTTCCTCAATAACTTCTAGAGAAGCATCCTAGAATCCTCTTTCCAGGAAAAAGAATATTAAAAAAGCACCAGCCACACAGAGAAGGAAATTTGGCTCCTTGGTCATGGCAGGCTTTTACCGACAGGCTGACGGCCATTTTTGGGAAATCTCCTAGAGTTTCAAGGATGGAATGGAACCTGGACAGGGGAGTCAATTACACCGAAAAGACATGGATTAGCCCAAAGACGAGACTTCAATTTGTGTAAAAAGCAACAATCACCAGGGAATAGAAATTTGCCTCCCAATGGGACCACCATGAGCTTTCTGAGGCTGAGGAGATGGTCGAGGAGGGGGTAGTGGAGAAGACCCAGACCAGGCCAGGAAGGTAGGTAGGCAGGGCCAAGGACAGGCTGCTGTGGCTCCCAGGGTTCCTGCGCTAGGACTTATTGCTTCTGCTTGACCCAAGACTTATTAAAGACCCCTCAACCCAGAGAACTCAAGGGTGGATGCTCTTGGTCTATATGGCAAAACAATACCACCATCAAAGCAGAAGCAGTGCAGCTCTCTGAAAGGAGCCACATGGCTCTACTAGCATCCTTACTGTGACGACGGGGTCCGATATGTGACTCGGACATTGACTCCTCTTGGACTAAGGGGACCAACATTCTGATAGACATCATGACTTGGGAGCCTCTGACTTACCCACTAAAGGTTCACGAGAAGGTGTTGGCCTTTTTCCTACACTGTAAGGAGCTGCAGCCTTCGAGGCAGAGAAGAAAATCTGACTAGAAAGGTCTGTTTTCTATGAATGCCACTGAATGCTTATGAAATCGTGTTCATTTTCCAAACGCACAGAAGATGGTCCTGGAAATGTACTAGGAGTAAATGCTAGTGATGGTACAATGCAGTGATGGTGCAATAGTTTGGAAGAGACACAAACTGGATAAAAAGGAATTAAACAAACATGCGAAGAAAAATGTTCTTCAAATGAGTTTTGAACAAAATGCTAGGCTAGTGTGCTATAGGAAAGGGATGATGACCACGTTAACATTATTAATTAAAAAATTTAGTAACGGGGGCACCTGGCTGGCTCAGTCGGTGGAGCGTCTGACTTGGTTTCGGCTCAGGTCATGAGATCGAGCCCCACGTCTGGCTCCGCGCTGGGCAGGGAGTCTGCTTGGGATTCTCGTTCTCCCCTTCCTGCTCATGCTCTCTCTCTCTCTCTCAAATAAATGAAATCTTTAAAACAAATCAGTAATAAGCTAGAAAGTTTATCAAGGACCTGAGTCTATCCAGCAGCTCTGTGGTGACGGGGAAAGCAACAATTGACCTGAATAGGTTAAGGTTAAGGAGCCAATGAGGAGCCAATGAGGCCCTCTCGGGGGACACGACTGAGTGGCAGGTCCAGCGAGGGGACCACTCTGATGGCCTGCCTCCTTTTTTACAGGTGCGTTTTTTCCCCTGCTCATTTACCTCTTCCTCCTTTAGCCTATATACCTTAGAATCATTCCAGGCAGAGGGCCTGGGTGGCTCAGTCTTGGTTAAGCCTCTTGGTTTCAGCTCAGGTCATGACCCCAGGGTTCTGGGATCAAGGCCCCATCGAGCTCCATGCTCAGAATGGAGTCTGCTTGATATTCTCTCTCTCTCTCTCTCTCAAATAAACAATTTTTTTTTTTTTTACATAACTATCTAAATAAAAAAAAAAAAATCTTAAAAAAAGTCATTCCAGGCACGAGATGTTACCCCAATTGATATTTGTTAACTGGGAAATTGAAGAGAGATCTTAGGACCCCAAAGTAGTCCACTTGAACCTGTCACACTGGAGAATAATTATAATCAATATAACCTATACTTACTTCTAGAGGTAGGCAAGGGGTGGGGAGCACACCAAGGAGAAACTCCCTTCCTCTCTGAAGCCCCACATCCATGAGCTCCTCCCACTGTCTCTTCTCCCCCTGGCTCTCTACCTGGAAAGCTCACCTGCAGGCAAAGGGAGTTCCCGAACCCGAAATGCCCGGCTTTCTTGATGAATGACCCCAAGTAAACCTCAAAGACCTCCACAGGAGGTCTCACCTGAGAATTCATCTCGAGTTTTCTATTGCCCGTGTCAACTATTTTGCAGTTAATCATTACAAATGCAAAATAAGTACCTACTTACTGAAAAAAAAAAAAATAATGAATGCTTATCTGTGTGATAAATAAAACTTCAAGATCTCTACAGATCAGTTGACATTTACTTATCTGAGAATATTAGCTTTATAAAATAAAATTAGGCAATCCAAAAAAAAACCCTACCTCGATAGTTTTATTAATCACGATTAATGAATCTTGTAATTACCTCGGCACTTTTCTCAACTAATGGACTGACAATCTTTTACAGAATCTATTTCTATTTTTACGCATACGGTGATAGTACTGTTCACTAAAATGCACACACACGTAGGCAGTGACTTCATAAAAATCACGGAGGAAAAGAGGACTGTATGAACTACCTTTCAATTTAGGAGAACACTCTTTATGATGATATTCTCAGAGCGGTTTATAAAGGTGAGCAAAATAAGAAACTAGACGAACAGATACATTAAAATGAGTGCTATTTCCATCATATTATGTAATCCTTTTTGACAGTTTGCAAAATGTAACTTTAAAAAGCCCCAAACAACCCTTTTTTCCACCTGTCAGGCTGTGGAGAAATGGCGAGACTCGGAACCTTCCAGGGCCTCAGCTTCCTCATTGTACAAAGTGTACAGAAGACCAGGCATATCCCTGAGTCTCGGGAAGCCTCGCCCATCAATAAAGTTTACTTCTTGTTCACATGCACTTACCATCTCTGAGCAAGACGCCCTGCCCCATGGTGTACAGACCAGAACCTGGAAAGTATTAAATTCGCTGGAAATTTGTACTTGATTAGTTACCAACATAAGGTTAAGGGAAATCGATTTCAAAAACCATCGTAGAATCCTAAGGAAAAATCTCATACTGCAAGTCTCTTGATCTGTGGCTTAGTTTGTGGCCAAACACAGAAGCTCCTAGTTCCCCTGCTCCTTCCCCAGCTTCTCCTGAGGTGCGGCCAACACATGCACCCACCCCAGATCCCTGTGAGCTCTGGGTTCCAAAGAGTCTGGTTTTGGAGTTGACAGGAGTTGTAAAAGGGATGACAGACTCTCCTTCTGTCCTCACCTCTATGACCACAGTGTTTATGACCAGATGGCACCTTTGTCAGAGCAGTTGGGACACCCTTGCCCCAGGGCACTGTGAAAGAACACTGAATTTTTTTTTTTTTGAGCAGTGCCCTGTCTACAGGGAAAGCAGCATGTTTAGAAAGTTTTGCCCTTCATCCTTCTCTCCCTTTCCAGCGAACTCTGACTCACATGAGGAAACTGATACAGCAGGGTTCGATTAAGAGAATCACCAGCCGTTAGGAGGGGCTGTTACCTACTGCTATGGACAAAACAGTATTCCAGAGCAAAAAAGGCGGGAAAAGGTCCAACAAGGACCACAGCTCAGATTGCAGAAGGTGCTGGGGCTGGAAAGTTTCCAAGAGAGGGTCTGAATCCATCTGCTTAATGCACCGAAGCAGAGCCAGTGGGACAGCCCGATACTGACCCCTGTGCCCCCCCACCCCCCATCACTTTCCCTGGAGCTAACAAAATCGGCAAGACTATTATAAGGAAATACAGAGGATGCAGAGAGGAAAGCTTGCCTCTACACCGGTTCTCCAGAACATGAGAAAGTTATCCAAAAAGGAGGTGATTTGTTTCAAGCAAGTTGCTATTTCGACTACAAGGGTCTCATCCTGATCGCATTTGCCGTTTTCTGGACCGTTTCCTAGCACATGCTGTCTGCTCCCGTCGCAATCAAAATCACTCGAAGACAAGTGCATGAGTCCTGCTTCTTGAGCTGGGTGAGATATACCCGGGAATCCGTAGGACGCTTTGAAAAGTCTGATGCCTGGGTCCCACCCACCCTGAGATCCCGGTTTAGGTGTATGGGCGTGGTCTGGGAGGCAGGGTTTTAAAAAAGCTACCCCGCTGATTCTACCATCCAGCGGTTTTGAACCACTGCTCTAAGCTGAACCCGGGTTGGCAATTCGGTCCAGAAGGTACTGCTGTTTGTGCCAAAGCCCGCCTTCCCCTGCCAAATGTAAGCCCAGTTAGGGTGTGGCTACCAGTCATCAGAGGCAAATATGAATTGCATTCAGATATCGAATTATTTTTAAAGGCAGACGGGCAAAGAGCGACAAGGAACAATGACGCTTTTGTGGAGGTAAGACAAGGCTTCGAGGCTACAACACTTCCTAACATATTACAGAAACCAGTTTTGCTGGTTTTTTATTATAGGACAAAGGGAATCACTGACCCAATCGCACAATTTTGGATGTAAGACGTTCTCGTCCAAAGCACGAGTGAGATATCTCTGTGACTTCTGGAAAAACCCAGGGAAGTTTTCTACTCGAAGAACACCGTGGACGGAGAACAGATGTCGTTGTTTGGTGAGGGCTGTTCTGTTTCCCTATCAAGAGGATAAGGACCCAAGCCCATCTACCAGGAGCACAGCACCACAGGAGCACAGCACCACAGGAGCACAGCACCACAGGGCTGTAGGGTTCCACCAAGAGATGAAATGTAACTTGGAAGGCCTCAGGTCTCAAACCTGGGCCAGCTCAGAACCTTCTGGAAGGCTGGTTACGTGGTGCAGAGTATCAAGATTACTCTGCTCTGTAGGTGGAGGACAGGAGTGTGCCCTCCTGACAAGTCCCCCCCGTAACGCCGAGCCTGCTGGTCTGGGAGCCACCTTCGAGAACCCTTGTTTTAAGGGCTCACAAGCCACATGTTTCTTGAGCAGTGTCATGAAATGTTTTTGCCCTGCTTCAGGCTTTGTGATAGACACAAATTACTTTGAGTGAAATGACACATTGTCTTAGGTTAAATCCTGAAAGGCCAGGAGGCAAAACTGTATCATTTCCCTAGAGCAGATGGGTTTGGTTAACTTCATTCATTCGCTTGTGACTAAACATCACCTTGGAGGAGAAAGTGGAAGAATTGTCTTAAGAGAGGGACCTAAACATTCTCCCCCAAATACGTTCATGCATGGTTTGTTTCACAGGGCAGTAGGGGCTCTTTTTCATTGATAAAAATATTTATTTTTATAAATATTTGCTTGTTATAAATGTTTATTTTATAATGAACATTTAGGGGGAGGCAAACGTGGGCTTTTTTTTTTTTTTTAAAGATTTTATTTATTTATTTGATGGAGAGAGATCACAGTAGCAGAGAGGCAGGCAGAGAGAGAGAGAGGGAAGCAGGCTCCCTGCTGAGCACAGAGCCCGATGCGGGACTCGATCCCACGACCCTGAGAACATGACCAGAGCCGAAGGCAGCAGCTTAACCCACTGAACCACCCAGGCGCCCTAAACGTGGGCTTTTTAACTCAGAGATTGGAGCAACTGAGATAACTGGACAAAAAAATAATAATAATAATGTTGAACCTATACTTTATAGAACAGGGCATAAACCTCAAATGGTGCAAATATTTAAATGTAAAAAAATACCCACAGAAATTCTGCAAAGAAAAAAAAATAAATAAAAATGGGGGGTCAACTTCTATAAGCATGTGTGGAAGGGGCAGAGTGGAGAGTGCTTTCTAAGGGACTCTGAGTCTGGGAGCCATAAAAGAAAAAAAAATGCAGAAACTCTGCTCATGCAAATCACTGAATGGGGCATATAAAACCTCAATGACTAAGAAAACTAACAAAACAATATTTGGGGATCGTATCAGGGATTTAAAGCTAATTAGCCTCCTTATTATAGAAAGAGCCCTACAGATCAATAAGAAAAAAAATCAACAGACCAACAGAAGGCTAAGTACAGGGACATGCAGTTCACACACACAAATACCAGTGGCCCTTACACATAACCGATGTCCAGCCTCACACTTTAAAGGAAGCATACGCATTCAGACCGTATCAATGATCTATTTTGCATATCAGATTGCCCCAAAACCAAAAGGGGAATGACCCCTTCTGTTGGTGAAGCTCTCCTGAGTTGTTGGTAGGAATGCAGAATGATCCGGGAAGGGGGATCAACACCACCCCAGAGTCACATGCACACGTCCTCTGGCCAGAATTCAGATCCCCCTTGCAGTCCATGGCCGCCCAGATATACCTGCTCTATAGGAACGGGTAGACATACCACTTTGTTAGGAACAGCCGAAGGCCGACAGAACCAGAGAGACTGACTTGGTAACTACGGGGCAGCCATACAATGGCAGATAAAAAATACCAGGCAGTTCTGCATGGTCTAGAAGGCTCCTGAGAGCACACACTAGAAGTAAGAGGGAGGCAGAAAAGAAGGTATAGTTATCTTTTTCTTTCTTTCTTTTTTTTTTTTTTAAGATTTTATTTATTTATCAGAGAGAGAGAGGGGGAGAGAGAGAGCACAGGCAGACAGAATGGCAGGCAGAGGCAGAGGGAGAAGCAGGCTCCCTGCTGAGCAAGGAGCCCGACGTGGGACTCGATCCCAGGACGCTGGGATCATGACCTGAGCCGAAGGCAGCTGCTTAACCAACTGAGCCACCCAGGCGTCCCTAGTTATCTTTTTCTAAGACGGAAAGTAAGAAGTAAGAAATACTTAATTTTTTGAATTTGCATAAACAGTGGATGAATTCACAATAGAGTAAGAGGAATGATGACCTGTAAAAGGCACAGGAGGAAAGCTTCGGGGGAGGTGGGGCATGGGCTTGTGAGCAGGATTTTCCAGCACACCTTCCTAGCAAGTTCCTTTATAACAGCTATCGGAATCGAATTGCTAGCTATTTCATCAATGAGAAAACGGTATATCTGAACATTTTTTTCTTTACATGCTTTCAGCACAATTCAAAGCCACACACACACACACCCCTGCATGCGCACGCACGCACGCACGCACGTCCCTAAGTACTTAGTAAATACCAGTCAAGTGATAGGGCTTGGCCAAAGTTACTGACCTCCAGGAGGCCAGACATCCACAGCAAAGTCCACTCTGCATACAAGAGATTTTCCGGACAGCATTTATGAGGGCCTCTGAAGATGAAAGAAGCCAGGCTTTTCGTTTTACTGGATCATTCAATTTCTATAAATACTCTCTTCCAATTAAGCCAATGAATTTACATTTCTTTGGAGCCTATGCTTTTAAGTGAAGCTCAGATATTGGCCCTAGAATGCGTCTCACTTCACGGTTACTTTCCACCCCCACCTTTGTTTTAATAAATAAGCCATCAACATCGGCGCCTGATTATAGACTTCAGGAACATAAAATTCCCCAGATCAGACAAGAAATACGATCTGCCCTTCCCCCACCTCCCCAGCCTGTCTCTTACCTAACTCAGAGTGAGGAAACACCTTTGGACACCCGTACGAAGTACAGCACGAGGAGTGTACAAATGTCACGGTAACTGAGGGTTGTGGGTACCACCTCTGTGTTTCCCGGGGGAGATGCCCACTTTTACAAACTCCCTAAAACATCCTATTGTCCTGTCATTCCCTATATTTAGACTGTTCTATATAAAATATATAAAATTTTAATATAAGCCTTATATAAATGTTATATAAAAATTTAATATAAGTCTTATATAAATGTTATGTAAAATTTTTTAAAAATAAAGACAAACACATTTAATTCACTCTGGGCACACGCCAAGGCTCCAGAGTTACAATTCTAGGACTGTCTGTCCTATCATCAATGAAGGAAAACAAGTCTGCTGACCTCCCCAGGACTGACGAATCCCAATGCTAGGAATTTCCAGGAGCATGTATGCCAGGGGGCCAGAAACATGCCGGTCCCGCGAGCGCTCCTTGGAGACCTGATTATCATTCCTCTGGAGATGTTTCTAAGCTAATGCACGGACAGCACCCCTGACAACCGGCCCCAAAAGCCCACTGCACACGCTAGCTCTCCGGCTTCCCTTGTGCCGCATCTGATGTTACCACCTGTGATCCCCCCGGAAAAAGAGAATGGGCTTGGACAAGGGAAAAACTTTCCCTGTCCACCTCGAGACTGACACTTGAGTAAAATCCTAGCAGTTGTGTCACCAGGAAGTGGAAAGTGGAAGTGGGAAGGAGTTTTCCAGTCCTCACTCGGTGTGTGACCCTGGGCAAGTCACTTCCCCTCTCTGGGCCTCTGTTGGAGCTTTCCCAAAAGGCAGGGGTGGCCCCTGAGGTCTCAGGAAGCTCTTTCCCAGCCACACGAACAGAGACCGGAACTTTAGGTGGCTTAATTCTGCTAGCGTCCTCCGTCACTTGAAATCCCCAGTTACTGGCAAGAATAAATTCTGTCAGTGACTGTGGGTTCTTCTACTGGTGACCGTTGGCGATGAATGGGTGTGTGGTCACCCAAAGTGTGCATAAAGTGACTTCAGAGCCTAATCCTTTAGATTTCTGGCTCCTGATTATACAGCAGTCTCCATACAAGATGACAGAATATAAAAATAAATTCTCTATTTCATCTGTCCCCTATCCTGGGAGACTGGATCAGTGCAAATCACGGACATTCTGGGGGAAAAAAACCCAACTCCCAGAAGATTGCCGTGGTTCTCCATCTGGTGTAAGGGCAAATGGCCTCCACGACCAGTTCGCGTTTGGAAACCCAACAGACAAAGCAGTAGCTTGGAGTTAGGATTACATTCTGGGCTGGGGGTGGGTTGTCAGAGACAAAGCAAAATGGCAAGACTTATTGGTTCTGCCTGTGTGTGTGTGTGTGTGTGTGTGTCTCTCTCTCGCTCCCATACATACACAATAATGCAGTGTTGCTTGGCTCATTTGTCCCTTGGGCAAGAAACATCACAAGAGAGGCAGTCCTGCCCCCACGTCTGCAGACCACCAGGCACTGCGAGGAGCTAGTCCCCTTCAAAATGACATTAAACAGGGCAACAGGAAGGTTCCTCTGTCCTCTCTGCTCTGCGGGCCTACCTTTCAGCCGAAAAGAAGACACAAGCTAATACATAAATCTAACTTATTACACTGCCTCCTGATATTACCCAAGGAAGACAGTTTAGAAAGCAGTCATCTTTCGGTCTAAGGTGGCTGCATTTCTTTATAAAGATGCAGTATAACAGAGACATTATAGGAAACTGCTTTTTGGGGATTGATTATTTATCTGCTTCAACTTGCTGCCCATGGAAGTGTCCCGTATGGCCTCCTCTCCCGGTGCCTTCCAGTAGAGTCCCTGCCCTTTTGGCAAAATGATCACAGGTGGTACATGCTGAGCCTCTGGTGAGAGGGAGATCGCGGTGTTAGACACCGTTCTTACATTGTCCCCCACCTTCCAAGTCACAGATGAGGAACCTGAGCGTCAGCCGCAAAGTGGCAACGGGCAGACTCGAACCCGTTGTTCCCAAGACTTAGGATAAAGTGTTGAATGGTTAATAAATCATGCTTTCTCTGCATCGTGTTTTTTTTTGTTTGTTTGTCTGACATAAACTTTCATATTTTCTAAGGCTCTTGCTTCTGGGTGGGGATGTGGGGGACAAGCCGCGGTGAGCGATGGGGTCAGCACGCAAGCCGCCTGCCCCCATTGGGGTCTGGGCACCGCTGCGGGAAGGAGCTCTCAAACGAGGGAAGACAGAGGAACAGGGCCACAGCCTGACCTCAGGTGGAGGCGGAGGGCCCCCCAGGGAGCGTGCTAGATGCTCATGTTCTTCTCTCGTGAAGGACCTCAGAAACGGGCAAGCCTCTCCCCTGTCCAAGGTGTCCACTGTGCAGCTCTGCTGAAAAAAATGGACACCTCAAGGATTGGAGTGAGTTTGTCTCACAAAGACTGAACTTGTTATGAATCGTGAGTAGCTAGTATTGCAAATCTCCTTACCTAAAAGCACTGTACCGAATCATAAATATGTGGAAGGGACTTAGGATGTTGGAGACCCCACGGGCATGCGATTGTGTAGCTTTTAGCTCTAGAAAGCTTACGATCTAGTGGGGAGAGTGTTCTATCATTTTAGTTTAGTTTTTTTTTTTTTTAAAGATTTCATTTATTTGAGAGAGAAAGTAGGAGTCGGGGGAAAGGGACAGAGGGAGAAAGAAGCAGGCTCTCCACTGAGCAGGCAACCTGACTCAGGGCTCGATCCCAGGATCCGGGATCATGACCTGAGCTGAAGGCAGATGCTTAACCCACTAAGCCACCCAGGCGCCCCATTATTTTAAAAGCTAAACAAGGATAAAGTAGCAATAGGAAATCGAAGTAAAATAAATAAAATAAAATAACTAATTTTTAGTTGGATGGAAGACATACACTATTGGAGGACACAGTTAACTGTTATTAACAACTAATTTCCATAGGTGATCAAGCTACCAGAATTCCCACGGGCTGAGACAGGATCTGGAGCGCCATGGTTTCCAAGCAATGATCAATAACCACGCTGGGGATTTCAGGGGCACAAAGTGCACGTTCTGTGCAGAGCTGAAGGTCTGGGCCAGCCCCGAGTTAGAGTGCAGGGTAACCGCGTCCACATGTGACCCAGTGACTTCAGGAGGAAAGGAAGAACGAGCACAGGGACGTGCAGACATCTCTGTCGCCACGCAGGTCCCCCCTCCCCTTGGGCGGAGCTCCAAGGCTGTCCAGGCTCCCCCGCCCCTCCAGACTGCACCCCCACCGGAATTCTTGGGCAGGTCCCGAGTTCCTCGTTGACTGGTTTCCTTCTCGGCCCAGAGAAGAGAATGGTGTTCATGAGTCACCTGCTTCCCACCGAGGTTTCAAAGGTTAAATCAAAAGCAGATTGAGGTTTCTAATAAAAATGATTAATCGAGAAACCGAAATGTTTACTTAAAGGTTCTCCCTATGTTGGTCAGCGAGAACGCTCGCGACCAGATGTAAATACGCAGGTACACAAACACATGCATAATTGAAGGTGTTACAACTTTTCAAATAATTCTACACTCTGCTTGATTTACTGTTACTACATAATGATAAAAAGGCATAAAGAGCTGAATGTTAGAGAAACTCCAGTAATTCCGAACTTCGCTTTAAGAAATAAAGAAACAAAGAGCACAGAAGTTTCCATGATAATGGGTAAAATAATATCTGACACACGAGGAGCCTTTCCTTTGGTAAGCGGCACAAGATAAATTTTTCATTTAGATGAACCAGCAGCTATTAAGAAGCTGGTTACCAGGATAATGAAAAGACTCGCGGGCAGATTGCTTCTGGAGGAGGCGGGGGAGCACACGTCAGGCCGGCTCCCTTTACAAGCGAGGAGGGCAAAGAGCATCCCCGCTGGACCCCACAGCCACGGGCAGCCTTCCGGCACCCCAGGAACAGGCCGTCATATTCACCCAGTAAGGGACAGAACAGGAATGACCCCTTCCCCCAACCAAAGTCAACCCGCCAGTGAGCAAAAGCAGTCACTCCTGGGAGACCCTGTGACGAATGAGGCCTGGTGAGGCCACGGGTTAGGTGAGAGCCAGAGGGGGTCTACACAAGGGTCTCCCCCTCATGCACCTGCTGCTGGGAATGGGAAATGGGGTAGCCCTGTGGGGGACAGTGGGGAGGCTCCTCAAATCCTAAAAGGGTTAAACAGAGACATAGCGACGGTCCAGCAATCTCACTTCTGGGATTATACTCGAAGGAACTGAAAGCAGAGACTCAAACAGATACTTTGATGCCAAGGCTCACAGCGGCTTCCTTCACAGCAACCCAGCGGTGGAAATGACCCTTCAAGAGAAGCATGGACGAACAAGGAGGGTATATACACACCACGGAAGGGCATTCAGCCCTTAGAAAAGAACCCAGTTCCGACACATGGTACGACCCGGACCAACCTCGAAGATGCCAAGTGAAATAAGACAGACACAAAAGGACAAATATTCTGACTCCCCTTAGACAAATATTCTGGAGGAATCGGGTTGCTCGACAGTGAGCGGGACAGTGCTTGCGGGGGACTTGGAGGAGCGCGGAGTGACCGTTCATGGAGTGCTGCAGGGGGTCGGGGAGGGGTGGTGGGGAAAAATCTAAACAGGGACACTGGGGGAAGCTGCACAACATTACAAATGTACTTAATGTCACCGAGTTATACATCTAAAAATGAGAAGTTACCACAATAAGACAAACCAAACAAGGACTCCCGAGGGAAGCCCTCACCCCTGCCTGTCCACACTGGATCACAGGGTCTTCCCAACCCTGCCTCTGGTCACCCTCCCTCTCCGTCTTCCCTGACACGAATCCTGGCACAAGTAGCTCCAATGAATCTGGGAGCCAGCGAATCAGCAGGAGGCCTGGGATCCTCGCTCCTGTGTTCCCCTGGTGGCCCCAGCCTGTGACCTCCCCTTCCAAAGGAAAATAAGGCATTGCTGAATGAGTTTTCACACAGACAGTAACTACCAACACTTAAGATTATTTTGGAAAGGGGCGCCTGGGTGGTTCAGTGGGTTAAAGCCACTGCCTTCAGCTCAGGTCATGATCCCAGGGTCCTGGGATTAAGCCCCACATCGGGCTCTCTGCTCTGTGGGGAGCCTGCTTCCTCCTCTCTCTCCCTCTCCCTCTCTGCCTACTGGGGATCTCTGTCAAATAAATAAATAAAAATATTAAAAAAAAAAGATTATTTTGGAAAGAAAACTTCAGTTTTTCCAGAAGGTTCCAGAGAACAGAGCAAATCCCAAGTAGGAAAAGTGGGATTTTTTGACTGGTATCATTGACTTCCTTCCAAGAAGCCAGGGAGACAGAAAAGGGGCCAAGCCTCCCATGACCCCTGAGGGAACCGTCCACTCTCCCCAGCTCGGAGGCCACACCTCCTCCTGTCTTCTTGGGGTGACGGCTATGCTTCGCCAGCTCTCACGGCCTTGATCGCAAGTAGGCAGGGGCCGAGGTGAAAATTCATGGCGGCCATTTGCTTCCACTGAGGAATTCTGGGAAAATGTCCAATGGAAGATACTAAGTTATTATCATCTTTTCGGGTAACCCAGAGACATAATTCTGATTTCTTTGGTAGTAATAGTCCTATCACAAAATACGGCCTGGGTAAGGATTTGCGGGATAAAGACAGTGAGAAAATGACTCCCTTCAACAAAATGTAATGAGGCCCGCAGTGTAATAACATGGATACATTGGAGGGGGTTCAAGGAGGTGCAGTGAAGGGTCAGGAGACAAAATTCAGGGTAGCGTGTGCCCCAGTGAGCCTGAGGAATGGACAGCCCAAACCCAAGCACACCGAAGGAAAAGTATGAGGACTGGTCAGAAGTTTAAACCTCTCCATTACGCATGCTTAAGTAAGACATGCTTGTGAGGTGAGTGAAATGTGGACTCTCTCTCTCTCTTTTTTTTTTTTTTTTGGTGTTTGTTTTTCCCTTTTTTTAAAAGATTTTATTTATTTGGCAGAGAGAGATCACAAGTAGGCAGAGAGGGAGAGAGAGAGAGAGAAAGAGAGAGAGGGAGGAGGAAGCAGGCTCCCTGCCCAGCAGAGAGCCTGATGCGGGACTCGATCCCAGGACCCCGAGATCATGATCTGAACTGAAGGCAGCGGCTTAACCCACTAAGCCACCCAGGCAGCCCCACTTTTTTCTTTTTTTAAAAAGGAAACATGAGGTGGGGGGGATGGTTGCGGAGGCCCATGTCACTGCATTTGCAATCAGTTGTGGGTCTATGGAAGGAATGGCGGTGTTCAAATCAGATGCACCAGAGAAATGGGCGAATAAATCAAGACAGAAAGACACAAACAAAAAGGAACATCAGAGCAAGCCTGTTCCTCCCCCTCCACGGGCAGCCTGCTTGGTCAACCCCTGCTCAGAGGTGGTCTCTCCATTCTAGAACTCGGTTCCAGAATCACAGCCATTTTGCGTTCTGTTCTGCACTGGCAAAGTAGTTCTTCACTGCTACTTACTTATAATGTAATTCCCTCGATGGTTCTAAAAACAAGGGAAGAAATATTTCCAAACAAAAATCATTATTTATACAGCTGGAGTCTCCATTTAGTGAGGAAAATTAGTAAAAAAATGTTTGGTCAGAATTTGAGATAAGTTTTGAATGTTTCACAGACCCTCCTCCCATCAACTTCCAAACCTCCGTCAGTCTATTTACGTCTTCCCCCGAGTCAACAAGGGAAGCCCCCCAATCAACTAAATGAATGGCTTCTGATCTGGGCAGCTCCTCTGGCAAGGGATGGAGGACTTCTGAATCAGCAGCAAAAATAGCTCCATTAAAATACCATCCTGATATGTAAGTTCGTTTTTGTTTGAAAATGGAAACAAGCAACATGCTTGCATGAGGAAATAGAGAAGACAATTAGTCAGGCCGGGGTCTGGGAGCAGAGGGCGGAGGAGACAGTTGGCAATTATCTGGCTAACTTAACCAGATAATCCATGCCTAAAAATTCACTCTGGTGCCCAAATTGCCCAGACTGGCTATAGTCATAGAAGAACTAAAGAGTATAATTACCAAATCTCCCTCCAGTCTGTGCTGTCAAGGCTGTGCCGAGGTGGGTTATTCCCAGGTGATGGGTGTATCACATACTGTCCGAGTCCTCCCTTTCCCTCAGTGCGGAACATGCTTGGATTTTCAGTGTTGAGCCTGAACATTTGCTCAAGTGTCTCATGGCCTTGTAGGATTCAGTTATCCTACACACTGAAGAAAATATCAAAAATTTCCAATAGGCCAAGGGATTGACAAATTACACTGGAGGTAATGCTTTAAAGTATACGTGTGGAGACAAAGTTTGGACGAGGAGAGGGAGATGCTCTAACGCCTCGCAGGAATTCGAAAGGAAAAAAAAAATACCAAGAGTAAAAATAGGGAAAGAATTTGCAAGATTATGCAAATGAGAGTTAGCCCAAATTTGAAAATGTGCCTTTTAGCTTATCACCAAAGTGTGAGACAACTCTCACACTCCAGTAGCACTTTGTGTCTTTTTTTTTTCTTTAAACCAGGCCCTCCACCATTAATTCTCACCACTGTGAGGAGGAATGGTGTTATTCCCATTTTATGGATTAAGAAAACAGGGCCCTCAGATTTGCTGATGCAGAGCTAATGTCGAGGCTGAAACTTGAACCCAAGTCTTCCGGGTCCAAGTTGAGTGCCCTTTCCGTTGTGCCGAGCTAAGGGCTCAAGTTCACGCAAATAAAAACGATCAGGTTACCCGGTCAGATCTGTGGTATTCGCCATCCCGGAGAATCTTTGAGTCAACACATGCCATTAGAGAAATCGTATGAGCAGGCCCGGCTCGAGAACACAGCGAGCACAGACGGTGAGGGCGGCTCCCCAGTAGCTCGGTCTGCACCTGGACTCGGTTTCCTAATCAGTAAAGAAACGACCGACGAGAGAACCCCCAAGTCCTCTCAACATCAAGCTGATGAGAACGTTAACTGGCTTCAGTTTTTTTCTGTTCCCACCTACCCAGAATTTGGTGTCAACCAACGTTCCAGCTCCTTCTGGACTAATACGCGTGTGTCCAGGTCAACGGCTCACGACCCACCCTGACTGCATGAAAACAGGGTTCCAAAATGCATTTGACTAACTTTTGCCCAACGTGAGACGTAAACACTGAACAAGCACTACAGAACAAACATGCTGAGAATTATTCAGTGTTTTCTGTAGGTGACTACGTTTGCCACGCCTCCACACTTGATTTGTGCCGGCCAAGTTAGGGTAGATCTAGGGAAGCAGAAGCTCTTATAAGAACAGTCTTCCCTAGAGACAAACATGACTCCTTCTCACTCAACGCCGTTTCCATTGCTGATAAATTCGACCCAAAAGCACCAGTCACCTGTAATGGGCAACGGCATGTTTTACCTTCCCTAGAAGCCGGGTCCAGCCAGGAGACTCCTGTTTCCCAGGAGCTCATCCCACCTGGGAATATAGACTTATTTTCAAAAGTACAGAAGATGTTCCCATTCCCTAAATGGTCTCAATTGTTATACTTGCTTTTAAGTCTGTATTGGAGCTTTGCTTGAATTCGAGGGCTTAAGGGTGGGCGGTGTGCTCTCTTCATCTTCATGCTTTCTCCCTTCCGCCTGGTACTTTTGTGTGTGGCGGGGGAAGGGCTACTCCCATCGAGGGAAAGCATCTCATGCACGGATAAAGAGGAAGAGATAGGACCTCCATTTAACCATAATAGGAAAAACACTCCTTTTCTGTGAAGACGATTCTTCAATATACAATCTTTGTTTGGTAAAGTGCTCTTTTTCCACAGGGGAGGCTGAGAGGCACAAGCGAAAGAACTCTAATAATTGCTGTTACTGGGGTGTCTGGGTGGCTGAGTGGGTTATTAAAGCCTCTGCCTTCGGCTCAGGTCATGATCTCAGGGTCCTGGGATCGAGTCCGGCATCGGGCTCTCTGCTCAGCGGAGAGCCTGCTTCCCTCTCCCTCTCTGCCTGCCTCTCTGCCTACTTGTGATCTCTGTCTGTCAAATAAATAAATAAAATCTTTTTTTTAAAAATTGCTGTTACTATTATTGCTCTATAATAACAAAAGGAGCCATGCTTCTTACCTCCGGTCTCCCTTGAATTACAGTATTTGGTAATTCACTGAGTGTTAGTGATGTTCATTCATTGCCCCCCCCCCCCTTTTAAAGTTAGCAAATTGGCTTGGTGAAGTTCTTTCTTGATTACACTCAAGTGGTCTGGGCTCACCATCCCTTCGAAGGCCAAGCAATACCCAAGTTACCACCGACTGGGGGCTCACTGTTAATTTTATACATGACTTTTGGCAAGTTATAATTGACCCACGTCTTAAGTTCTTTCTCTGTAAAAATGGGGCTACTCCACTAAACTACTTCAAAGTGGGAAATAAAATAAAATAAAAACGACCCCAAAATACTCTGAAGTGGTCCATCCCGACCTCACCTAGCCGAGGCCACACCCACTTGCGCACCTGTGCTGTGCAGAACGTCCAGGGCAGGTGTCCACTGATTTGGCCCTCCTGCCATTTTCTTGAACCTGCCCCTTCATCGCCTAAACGTCATGCCTCATGCCGGCCCCCCTTCCGATTCCCTGCCCCTCTTCACCTGCTGTGCTCTGGTTATATGCATGTGCCTTTGCTGATTTCGAAGCCCGGCCCCCCTTCCGATTCCCTGCCCCTCTTCACCTGCTGTGCTCTGGTTATATGCATGTGCCTTTGCTGATTTCGAAGAGCAGAGAAACCAATGCTCAGTGGGTCGGTCACTCCCACCAAAGCTGACCATGAGCATCATTAAGTTTGTGGCTGTGAATGGGGTGTTTGGACAAGAAAGGAATGATCGGCTCCCTGACCCCCTTCTGGTCTTAAAGAAGTGGAGCTCCAAGGTCCCAGAACTAATAAACGCCCTAAAGGCATTCTGGAAGAAACCTGGGTCTCTCGACAGACTTCCCAGTGAAACAGCAAGCAGCGCGCTTTGGGTAATGCTGAAAAACCCACTGCCACATGCTGACGCTTTCAGCAGTTTCAGGGGCACAGAAGTGAGGCTGGTACATGACTCGTGCATTTTCTCCCGACACCCTGATATCACAGTATAAACGGTATCTCATTACGCCACATATCACAGTGTCTTCAGGTTCAGAGATGCTTAGATCTCAGTGGCCAATCCACCCCCTAATTACATGGATCACAAACCGACGGACCCGGCGGAGGTTTGCCTGCTGCTCACCAGAATCCAAGCCTCCCAACTCCCACTACTGGGCTCCTTTCTTTAAACCACAACAGGGACTGGATCACGGTTATTTTCCTTTAATAAATTCTGGCCGCAAGTGAATTGAGGCTGCTTTTAATTACGGTCTTCACCAAGGGATGGTTTGGAAAGCTCTGTCCCTCCCACAAAGCCGGACAGGCTTGTTCCGACCAGCTGTCCCCCGATTTTCCTGCTCGTCACTAAGGCTTGTGATACGCCCGTACGGTCCTGACAAGGACCGGTGCCTCTTGTGACCACACTACGAAAAAAAGAATCTTGCGCAGAAAGTCCATCTCAAATTTTTCAAAAGAACGGCGGTGGGGGAACAGGTAGAGAAAAGGAAGAGGAGGAGGAGATTCTAGAGGAATCAATAAGCCTGGAGCAGGGGTGGGATCTTTTCTCATAGGAATCCTCACTAATACAATGTCAGCCAAGGTGATAGGAACTCCCTATTTTTACATAATTCCACCAGGGCTCCTAACCTTTTTTTGGCGGCACGGACTCCTCTGGCATTCTGAAGTCTACACACCCCTTCTCAGACTAATGTTTTTATAGACCTAAAACAAAGCACATAGGATTGTAAGGGAAAACACTCTGTACTGAAACACAGCTATTCAAAATATTAAAAAGCAATTCATGATACGGTCATCTATGTACTTTTTATTAATGCAATAAATAAAAAGACTCAGTAGCAGGTCTAAAAAGAACTGTAATTTTTTCTTTTTTTTTTTTTTAAGTAGGCTTCACGCCCAACCTGGGATTTGAACTTGTGACCCTGAGATCAAGAGTCACTCACTTCACTGAGCCAGCCAGGCGCCCCCAAATTACTGTAATTTTGCAATGGTGATGAGTGTGCACAGAGTACACAGTATTTCGAGGTTATCTGCCAATAAGTGATAGCGAAACGTGATACGGAGAGATCTGTGATTTCTGTGGGTGGTCAAGACACAGGCCAGTCTTGATTTGGAGGAAATGCAACATTTCAGTTGGAGGGTCGTAATAGAAAGAAGCAAGATCTAGAATCCAATTTGGAGACCCAGGTGAAGGACCCCACACTGGACAAGGGTCCCCCTGAGGTCTTACTCACCTACGATTCCTGAGATCTAATGAGCAGGAGACAAGGCACAAAGTAGACACTCAGTGAATGTTGGAACCCAGTCAGTAGGTAAGTCTGACTTATCTGCTGGGTGACGTTCCAAATTCCAGACCTCAGCTGGCGAATGAATGGCCAGCCGACTTCAACCTCTCCGTTCCTTTAGCAAATACACACGGAGCAGCCAGTAAGGGTCAGGCAGCGTTCTAGGCACTGGGCGGATGCGAGACCCTAACTTCAGACAGTGATTCATGTTCGGAAAATAAAACACGCCAAGAGGATGAAGTGTGATAGGCCGGGGGGAGAGGCATCTTAGACTGGATGGTGGCGGGGCCTTTTTGAGGTGTCGACAGAGTCTGTGACGACCCGGAGCCAAGGTTGCGTGGCAAGTGGGGCAAGTGGGGCAAGGCCATTCCAGGAGGAAGAAACAGCAAGCGCAAAGACTGCGAGGCAGGAAGAAGCTTGGCGCAGGCCCTTCCTACCTCGGAACCTGGCCTCTGAAGGCCCTGGCTTCCCAGCAGCACAACACGGCCCAGTCCATCCTCTTCCACGGGCCCTGTGCTCTGGGCCCCTCACTCAAATACAGAAGAAGTTCCCTGTTCCTCAATATGGCCAACCATACCACACCCTGTTTAACATTTCCCCTGACTCCCCTCCCTCACACAAACCCTCTGGCTTCTTCCAAGACCCTGGAAAGGAGGCGGTGTTCACGTCCTCTGGACCCTTCCCTTCTTCCCTCACATTTTCACAAACTCCAGGCCACACTGACCTCTCACATCAAAGGGTTTCAGGGCAGAGGTTCCATAAACCACCTCATTCAACCATACATCTAATAATCTGACCATTACCTTCAGTTACAGGAAACTGAATCCCCCTGAAGTGGCCCATCCGCCCTAAACTTCTAAGTTTATGATCTGTATCATAGTTGGTCTCAAACGAACTTCACAGTGTTCCCTGTTGATGTATGACTAAGGGTCTTGTCTTCTTATTTAGCCTTTTAGCTCCTTCCGGCTAGCAGCACCCTTACCCTGCCTTCTTCTCCAGAATGTATGGAGACGGGCTGCTCGGTGAACTGAAAGACAGCTAATGTAATTATTCCTCTCCGAGCTCACAGACCCACCTCTCCAAAGCCCTACAAGCCAGGCAAGTTTTGTGGAAACAGCCACAAACTTGAGACCCACTATGACAGGGAAGCCTATATTCTAGATTGCGGTTTTTCTTCCTCACAGGTGTTACCGGCTCAATTTGTTCCCGCCTCAAAATTCGTATGTTGAAGCCCTTAACCCCCCAACACTTCACGAAGGAACTGCGTTCAGAGACAGGCTCTTTAAAGAGGGGACAAAGTGGAAATGAGGCGGTCAGTGTGGACTCTAGGCCAAAGAGACGGGTGTCCTCGCACGCGCATAAGGGACCACGTGGAGAGGCAGCAAGAGGGGGACCATCTGCCAGCCAAGGAGAGCAGTCTTGAAGGAAACCAACCCTGTTGGCCTTGGTTAACCCAACCCTGATCGTGGACTTCCCGGGCTCCAAAACTGTGAAGAATAAATTTGACGTGTAAGCCAGCTGGTAGGTGGTGTTCTGTTAGGGCACCCCAGGTAAGCTCACGTGACAGGTGTCTGAATGTAGACGTTTCTGGAAACAGAGACCAAGACAAGGACTTGGGTGCAGGCAGTTCATTCAGAAGTGATCCCAGGAAGCGGGAGTTGGGGCACAGGGAATGTGAGGCAGGGGTAGGACTTCAGGGTGTGTGAACCCAATCATGGCTGTGGGTGACGGGGGCTTGACTCAGCCGTGGGCCCCCAGGAACTGTTCTGGAAGGCAGGGAGATTAACCCACTGGCTTCCTCCCACGCCCACAGGGTCAGGGTTTCCTCCAGGGATGCTAACACCCTCCACATGGGGGGTGCGGTCTTTGCACCAGTAACCCTAGAGAAGCTCCTTGGGAGAAAGCAGAAAGTGACACTCAACCGGGGGAAGAATCTGAGCCCGAAGGACACCGGCTGATGCACTCAGATGTGACTGAAGCTAGAGGCAGGTCACTGCGATGTGCTGCGGGACCAGAGGGAACATGCAGGTGCCTGACCGCAGCTGACATAGCAGAAACACCGTTAGGGCAGCTCGGGGCAGCAGGGAACCTGGGATGGAGCCACTTTGAGGCCACAGAAACGGGAAGACGCCGGCATCTGGAACAATAGCTTTCCTCCCATAAAGGTAAACTTGGACGTCACCCCATAACGGAGAGGGGAGCTTGAGGGCTCCTTGCTCAGGCACACCGCCTTTCAGCAGACTCCTACAATTCTGTATTTTTCATGAGAATTCTTGTTGGGCTTTTGGGCCATTTCCTAAAGCTAATCTAGTTCTCTTGTAATCAACCCATCCCCTTGGTTGCAATCAGCCTTTGAGCTCTAACAAGAATTCTGCCCATGGTGAAGAGAACATGCTTAGAAACTGTATGATCTCACTTAAATTTTATTAGGTAATGCCCGGAAGCCAAACCAGAAAAAGGATTCTCTCTCCCATCCAGGTTCCGCCTCTGGAATCAAGTTCTGAGGTCAAATACAGGGCCCTTCTGGAACACGAGATAAGAGATTTCTAACTGGTGGATTCGAGCCACCTTCAAAGACCAAGGAATGTGATCGCAGAACAAACTTTTTAAAATTCCCTTCAGAAATTTCTTTCTTTCTTCTTGGCAAATCATTGCCTCAGGTTTATTACTGAACACTTTCACGAAGTCCAATATCCAAGATAAATTTATGCAGGGAGATACCAGACATGAGTGGTATTTCCTGGTGTTTTCCAGTCCTGGGTCCTATCTTTGGGCTTGCCAGATTTAGCAAATAAAAATGCAGAATCCTCAGCTGAATTATAGTTTCAGACAAACAACAAATAATTTTTAGTATATCTCAAACACGGCGCAGGACATACTTATATTAAAGGCATTTGTTGTTTATCTGAATTTCAAATTGAACTTGGCATCCATGTTTTCTATGGCAAGCCTACCGATCTTAATATTCCAGAATGGAAAATTAGCAAAATTAGAATTTTAAAGTAGAATTTCTATTTAAAATACGAACTTCCTGTTTTCACTTTGATAAAGCACAGCAGAATGTTCGGAGCATGAGTAGCTAGCACAGGCTGCTATTCTAACAGTCGGGATTCATTCTAGAACTGATGGTTCACTCCAACAATTGGGTCGCTCAATTTGAAAGAAAGAAAAGTTTCAAAACAAATTATGAAAGTTCGCCTAGAAATCAGCGTGTGTAAGAACAAGAAGTCATGTATCATTTGTATAAAGAAGAGTAACTGACAGTGTAAGAAGAACATTTTATTCATATAGCCTGCCACTGTCTACTTAGTGCTCGCAAAAACGAAAATATCAATGACACTGCTGGGGTGGGGGGAGGGCAGGCATACCCAAAAGAAAGCTATTGCAAGAACTTCTGAGCAGATCTGAGAGCTTTCTATACCTCCAGCTAGAAGACAGAACTAATCCATTTCCTCTCCAGCTTCCTCTGCCCCTTACAGTTTGAAAGATGGTCCTAGATTTTTACGATTCTGAAGATTTTTCATAAGGAAAACCAATACCCCTTAGAAGAGGAAAAGACTGAGGACTTCGCAGTAAAGGGGAGGGGGCAAGCCTGCCTCAGATAGGAAGAGAATCACCCCAGGGCACGGCTTTACAAATTTAGCACTAAGGATGTTTGGGCTCCAATAATTCTCTCTTCTGTGGGGGGCTTAACAGCCAATACCCACGAGATACCAGCAGCATGCCCGCCTTCCCTCTGCTCAGTCACGACAACAGACATGGGAGCAGACTTGTCCCCAGTTGAGAACCACTGGCCTCGGAGAACCTTCGGTGTCCTGGCTCTCCCCTGGCAATTGCGCCGTCCTGAGTTCCAGCAATTTTTAAAAATACCATTGCAGGGCAGCTTAGAATAACACGAGTGAAAGACAGAGAGACAGAACCACAACAGAATTTGCACCAAAGCCACACTGATCGAAATGGTTCTAAATATACGTACGATCTAATTAAAATAAACAGGTCTGTCTGTCGAAAGACGCTTCTGGATGTCTGTATACACGGGGAGTCGTGCGCTCACATGACGTTTGGATCCGAGACCTGTTCTTGGCTTGTCTCTCCAACTTCCTAACCATACAGAGTAAGCGCCAACCTTTCTGCTCACTTTCCACTTCCCGGGCCTGCGTCCTCGTTCATTCTTTCATCTCTGCCCTGGTCATTAGCTGTCCCATGTTATGGATGAAGGGACTCAGGGCCCTGAAAGGTGAAACTGTTTGCCCGAGCCCCCAAAACTGCTGAGATTAGACCAAAGTCTAATCCTATCTCCGCTTGGAGGGGAAAAGAAAGTCACTGGATGCCTCTGACCTTCATTCTGTTTCCTCACCTGGAACCTGGAAATGACATCTCTCAGTATTTGTCAGAATCGTTGTAAGATCTCGGAGGCCGTTTCCTGGGTTGTTGGAGGGAAGGGACCAAAGTCCTGGCAACCGGCAAGCAATGAGATTCAGCGATTTCTGGGTGAGTGTAACATTCACCAGGCTTGCTGCACTGGCCTGGGGCCCATCTCAAAGGCCGGGAGAACCACGCCCTGAGTGTGAGATCTACTTAGACTTGACAATGAACCAGTGCCACTCAGAGTTGAAAGAGCACTATCAGGAATGCAAATGTAAATAGTAAACATCATAATTAACCCTTGGGACTTTGAAAAGTGGAGAAGTCAGAGACACCAAGTCTGGAAGCGGAGGGGTGTGGCGAGGGGTGAGAGGGAGGCAACTCGCACTCTGGGGCTCCCCCCTTGCACAAGGTCTGAGTCACCTCCAGCGGGGCCCCAAATGCACAGCGGCAGACGAGTGGCCACCTGGGGCAGCGAAACCTCCCTGAGGCCCCCAAGAAGCCAGGGGCCACGGTGGTGGGGTGGGTGCCTGTGGCCTGAATGGACAAATCACACAAGGTCTAAGTAGGAGGAGGCTTTGAAGATGAGTCACATTTGACAAGGAACAGGAGCCTAGAGGTGTAAGGCTGATTGACCTTGTCCATTCAGGCTGTGACCCCTGCCAGACACCAGGCCCCCCCGAGTCTGAAGACACAGCAAACCCACTCTCCTTGGCACACCTCCCCGCCCCACTGTAAGCCATCACCGCGCACTCTGGCCCGCCACCAGCCCAGAGTCACATTTGTCAGGTACCGATTTTGCAGTAGTTTCTGGACCAAATTACTGTTTTGAACCTTCTAAGAGAAAAAGGACCACATATAAAGTGTGTCGGTAACCCGGTCCAGGAAGCCGAAATAAAACATTTAATCTTTGGGTTACAAAGTCTCGTTAGGGTTAAGGAATAGCTGTGGGAGCAAACCCTAGGAGGTTCTGGATTCCTTTTATACGCCAGAGATGCAATTAGTCTGAGGTCAGTTCACCGTGCCTGGGGGAGGCCGGCAGCCTTGGTGGCAAACGTCGCTCTACTTCATTACAGATGTGAACACGGCGAACTCGCACCTTCTTTGGGACTTGGGACTCTAAACCACTTTCAGACACAGGCAACTCCACTCCTCCCACACGCCACAGCGGAGATGGTACAGCTGGGTGGTCTGGGTGCCTGAAGACCGCGGACCATCAGAAGAGAAAAATGTCCCACCCACCATTTCCAGAAGTCACATTTAGATTCTGGGTCTAATGTCAACAGATATCAGCACGGGTGGAACTACAGTTACAGTGAGCGGACAGATCGTTTGTCAAGAATGGAAAAATCCAGGAGGCCAGGGCAGCTGTACTGGAAGAAGGAAGAAGACATTTGGAAGGAAAGAGGACGACCGCTAACGGAGCCGGCGGAGCCGCAGCTTAAAGCCCGGGAGGGACGGAAGGCCCGGAGCAGCGGAGACGAAGCCACCGTTACGAGTGGCAGCGGTCACCACCAGCGCGACCCCAGCGGGCGCACCTGCAGCCACGCGCCCCAGCCCTGACGGCAGACAGCAGGAGCAAGGCCACACGGCAGGTGCTGAACAGATAAGATGACTATACATTCACCTTTCCGTCGCGAAGGAAACCTTGCCGACTTCCACAAAATTAAGACGGCCGTCATGCAGTGAAAAGGAGAATTCTTTGATGAGGAGCCTTCTGTTTTATAATATAAGATCGGGGGATGCAGACCGATCAAACAGAGAAATGAACGACAAAGGCACAATGATCTATTTTTACAAAGGCCTGTAAGATTTAATAGTGATTCCTCTCTCCTTACCACCGGTGACAGTTTTAGAAGAAAAAGTAAATTAAATGATATAGGATATGAAAACAAACTTGACCCACCAACTGCCAATTTAATTACACGTACACGCGAACTTCGCTGAACACCTCATCATTTACATTCTCGAGAAGTATTTCAGCCCGGCTCGTCTGTTAGGTATTTTAAATGATAATTTCAGATGGACTCACTGTCACAGGCCTCTGGCCCTTCTGACACACAGAATCAATATTCTCCTACTAATAAATCAGATTACTTTTCTCAGGCTCCCGGTGGGCGCTCGCCCAAACTTCTGTTTGGGAGGCCGACCTGAAGTTCTCCAAAGAAAATTACTTCCCTGATGTTCACCCTTAAGAACAGGAGGCACCCGAGAGAAATTGAATCAAGGGGCAGCCGCCTGCAAAGGCGGGCTCAGCCGGGCCGGGAGGCTGATTTAGACGTGGAGGAAAAAGTTTAAGTTCTCCTCTCCAGCCACGTGTTTCCAGATGCGCCAAGACCTTTGTTCCTCCCTAACGTGTGTTCCCTTTCTTTGAAAAGGTAGTCACTGGCAGTTGTGGGGGTGGGCGGGTAGGGAACGGGGATCGTGACGAGGGCCCTTCCTGCCAGAATGCCCTGGAATGTCGGGGCTGAGGGACAGGGCAGTTCAACAACTCCAGGCCCAAGAAGCATGGAGCTAAGCCATTTCCCCTCCTCTCATTTCTGTGTTACTCCGGGGTCCCGCCGTGACCCAGGTCCTGGATGGGAACAATTACCCTGAGCGAGGCCGGAGTTTTCAACCCTTGCTGCCCCACCGTGGGAGTGCTTGGGAGGCCTCTCGCTGGCTGGGACCAGGTGCTGAGCCCCACCGAACCTCCCTGTGCTTGTCTACCGGTGAGGAAGGTCGCTGTGGCAGAAGCAGTAACACACACAAGATGCTCACGGCCACGGCTGGCATGGAAAGCTATTCAATAAGGCAGACAATGGTTATTTTCTCCTTACCGGAAATTCATAGTAGATGAGGCGTGGAGAGGCCTGGTGGTAAAACTACAACAAAGTATAAGGTTGAAAAGTGTAATTTTAATGAAAGGGGAAAAAAAAAAAGGTATAAGATGAGAGGGGGGGAGATCTTCCCTATTTATAGCAAAACATACCATAAAGCTACCGTATTTACACCAGTGTGCTCAAGGGAGCAGAGAAGGTCCAGAATCAGACCAATACGCATCCGTATGCGTGTACACACGCACACACTTTTGTAGGATAAATGTGGCATTTTTCTTTCTTTCTTTTTTTTTTTTCCCCCTTAAGTAATCTTTACTCCCAGTGTGGTGCCTGAATGCACAACCTGGAGATCAAGAGTTGCGTGCTGTACCGACCAAGCCGGCCCGGTGCTCCAAAAGTGGCATTTCAGACTCATGAGGAAAGGCGGAGCCAGCAACAAAGGGCACTGATATGACTGGCTGTCCGCTTGGGAGAAATGTAAAGTCAGGTCTCTAACGTACAAATACAACACGCCCCCTGCCAAGGAGGTTCAAGATCAAAATAACAAAAATTATGAAGTCAGGAGAAAAAAATACAGAATATCGTTATCATTTAGGGATTAGGAAAGACTTTCGAAAACAAGCCATCAAACTCACAGACTGTTATGCTTATAGTTTTATATATTTCAAAAAATGAGCAAAACTTTGCTGGAGAGAAATATTTCACAGGCAAAATTAATAGGAAAGTGACAAAAAGGGGAAACTATTTACTACACACACACACACACACACATCTGAGAAAGCCCAGTCTCTACAATGCATTAAAAATTCCAATAATTCCAAAGGAAAGTTATAAAGAGCCTTGTAAACAAGAAATGATAAAGGATTACACGAGGCAACTCACAGAAATACAAATCCGGTCACAGACACTTCACTTTATCTGGAAAGTGAGGACGATAATCCTACCCAATTCACAGGGATGCGGAAGCTGAAATCAGTAAAATCCACGTCAAGTGCTTACAACCATCCCGGCACAGAAATACAGTCCATAAACATCAGCCGGCAGCAGTACTGGAAGTTGCCGAGGTGGAGGTAACTAGTATTCATTTAGAAAAAACAAACAAACAAACAAACAAACAAACAAACATCAGAGATCGCCAGTTAGCACCCTGGGCAAAACTGCAGAAAGACTAATGTTATACCCAATATTGGAAAGAGCACAGGAAAACAGGCGTGCTCCGCACCTGCCCGGAGGAGACACACACTACGTATAAAAACACTCGCACAAGGACAGTTAAAACTGGCAGGAACAGAGAGCGCAGCCACACGGGAGGAACTAACTCCATTCACTGGGCAGCAGTGCGGCCTGGCGGGGAGTACTGGTGCGGGACTGGGTCTGCTGCCCCACTCGGCCGAGACTGCAAGCCACAATTTGCACCTTCATATAAAATATATATTTGCAAATGAACAAAAAAGGGACAGGCCAAGCTGTTATTGTGGTTACGTCCAGGAAGGCAAGCAGGATGAGGAGGGAGGAGAGGGTATTTAAAGTTTAACCTCATGGACCGTCTTTGATTTCTTTAAATAAGCAAGCATGTACTAAAAGCAAGTATTTTCTTCAAACAAAGGAAAAAAGGCAGCAAAGTCAGTGTTCCACAGCAGTCATCCGTGGACATCTGAGTAAAGAACGGGGTCCGTTAGGTTCCTTCAAGAGCTGGGCTCCAGAGAGGGGTTACCCCGGCTGGATACTAACAGGATCATTCAACTTGATCCTGAGGTCTCTAATAACCTCGGGGTCAGGAATGCAAACAACAGTGAAGCCAGCAACTGGCCATTCCGAGTCTCAGGGAGGGTGAACGAGTTCCCATACTAACTGATCAGTCTTCACAAGTCTGGTTTGCACAGAGAAGTTTCCCCGGCAAGAGATCTGAGGGCCCGATCATGCCAAGTGGGGGCCTACACGGATTCCTACTGAGATCCCTTCCCGGAGGGGCAAAAGCAGCAGGAGACCTTCCTGACCCGAAAAGGACAGCCAAGAAGCGGGCCATTTCAACCCCATCATTCTTGTATCACAGCAAAGGGAAAAGCAAGACCCAAAAGAGCTCATCTCTGGGCAACTCGGACCCATCAGATGTAACAACGAACGTCCGGGTCCGTTTGAAAAATATTTGTAAAACTCAGCAACGGGAGACAGCGTGGCTAACTTCTTCTACCCACCAAGGCGGGACAGGAGGACCACACCCGGCCTGCTTTGGGAAGGATGAGAGCGGCTGAGTCATGCTAGACCTTCAGAAGCAGCGTTGAAGGGCCACACCTTGGCCACCCTCACCACCCGGAGCAGCAGACATCGGAAGTCAGGGGCTTCAGAAAAGCTGATCTTCACACTCTCGAGCAAAGCAGGAAGCAAGAAATGAGTCGCGCCTGCCGTATTTTCTCGACCTCGGTGATGCCATCGACCGCAAATGGCAAGCTTTAAACTGTCAAACTTAGAACCGTCCCAGTCCCCAGAGGTTGTTTTGGCAGCAGGTGAATGGAAAGGGGGCGGAGCTGCCCACCGAAGGGGCCAGGGAGACATTTTTAGAAAGAGAACCACCAAGACAAACCTGGGCCGTAATCAAGCCACATGACCCTATGCGGGCATTTTCCAGACAGTCTGTTCTCAAAAGAAACTATCGCTCCCTCCCAAACACTCCTTTTAACATGGGTAGCAGGTGATTAGAATTTATAAACCGAACACAGGTTTATTTAGAAGCCGACCCTGGTTTGGGCTGGTGCAGAAGAATCCCGCCTCATGAAGGGGAAAAAAAAAAAAATCAGGTTAACATCTTTTTTATTTTCAAGTTTCTAAGTTTTATTTTATATATATATATATATGTTTTATTTTATATATATATAACACATATACATATATATGTGTGTATATATATCTATATATATTTTAACTAATCAAAATTTCTGATTCCATGGTTTTGATTATAATTTATTCCATGGTGATTCATACCCATTTCCATCTGGGGGGGGGTTTTTCAAACTTTTCCCACAAAGCAGCGCACCAGCTGTTTAGTGCCTTTCCCGGGGAAGGGGCAGGAACGGCAGACAGTCACCGAGTGCCCGGCCGCTCCGTACCCGGCTCCAGGCTGGACACCTTCCCGTGGTCTCTCATTTCATCTGCTCCTCACAATATCTTTAAATACCCAAATTACCAGACACACAAGGAGAGCGACCATTTCGTTTCCAGATAAGTCCTGGACATCGGGCCGGCAATTTGGTTATAAAGATTTTTAATGGTGCCAGAGAACAGGACCATTAGGAGGGAGGGAATTAAAAGGAAGAAAATATTTGTCAACCAAACATGTCAACAGTCTCTGGAGAAAAGGGAGGGAAGCAGTTTCCCTGTTTGCTGAATGATGAAAAGCCCAAAGAAGGCTAAGAATTTCTGTTGCGGCATTCTGGGCTGCGGCGGGCAGGATCCTCTCGGAGTCCTCCGGTTTCAGGGAGGGATGCCAGGCCCAGGGAGAGATCAAGGGGTACTGCCAGTTTCGAACGGTCTTGATACACCCGAGAGTATGGTTTGTAAGCTCGGCTGCTGGGAGACTGGCACTTCGGGAGCGACGCTGCGGCACAAACAAGACCCTAGTATTCCCCGGCCCGTTCTTGCTGAGAGCTCAGAGCTGGCTTTTCTCTAACGGTGCCTTTCAAACTTGGTGCCCCAGAATGATTGGGGGGGAGGGGCAGAGGGGGTGCCGTTTAACCCCACACTGCGGGTCCCACCCCAGAGTTTTTGACACGAGAGGTCTCGGCTGTGACCGGAAAGCCTGCAGGTCTAACATGCTCCCAAGTGTTTGCCCTGGGGTCTGACATCCTAGAACCCAAGGACCACTGTTGGTTTGTTTGTTTTTAAAGACCAGAATCCATCAAAGATGGGAACAGGCTATTTATGATGTGGCAAAATCTTGATCAGGTCTGATCTGAGCCACCCAAGGGCAGGGGATTTTGTCTGTTGCTGTATGCCTAGCACCTAGAACAGGGGCTGGCCTACAGCGGGTGCCCTACAAACCCCCCCCCCCCCCGGAAGTCAAAGCAGTCAGTAGGCTCCATGGTGGGTGCGAGTGAGTCCGGGAAAGAGGCTGCAGACGTGCCAGCTACAAAGGGAATGGCTGCTAACTGTTTTCGGTTTGGTTTTTTTTCCATGGTCACAACAGTATACATTTTTAAATATTTCACTACCAGCTCTCCAGAAAAAAAAAAAAAAAAGCCTGAATTTGTGGCATGTGCCGTGTTCCCCGGCCTAAATCCTTCCACCACGGTCAATTACCAGCCACCTGTGTGGAGTCGCCCGACACGGAGTCGGGAGGGGTGAGCACCCCCGGGGTACCAGTGCTGTGCGGAGCCCATGCCAGGCCGCCCAGTGCACTCTTCTCGGCGTGTTCCCGTCCTTCCAGCCCCGCAGCCCAATACTACTTCAGAACGTGAGGTGATTGATATGCATATTCTTGCTAAAGCATCTAATTCTGAAAACCCAGAACTCAGATTTTGCATGTTTCAGCGAGCAAGTCTGAACGGAAGACTGAGCTGTATCATTTTTTTTTTTTTATTAGTAGAAGGGAAAATTGGGTCACTTCTAGGGGATGGAGAGCTTGACTCATTTCTGTTATCAGCTCCCGTGTGCACCACAGTTAATGCTGTCACGTGCAACATATAATAAACAAGATGTTAAAAAGAAAAACCACTAGGTTTTTCTCTTCATTTACAAATGTAATCTTGTCTTCAACAATGTGTAAAATTTCCTGGTTGGCTGATATATTTCAGTGTTTGGATTGCAGTTACTATATATGATGAAAAATGTATATTGTGCATTTTTTCTTATTAAGTATTTGATGCAAATTAATATCTCAGTTGACATTGATTCACATCTGCTGGCTTATTAATAACACACGAACAGATGTTTCTTAAATCTCTAGACTCCTAATTCTTTTTTCCAAAAGTTTTACCTTTCTAATTTCTTTTTCGATATGCACATTTAGGATTATTTTATTTCGAGCGTTTATTTTTATTTATTTGTTTTTTTAGAGAGGCAGGTGAGGGAAAGGCAGAGAATCGCAAGCGGATCCATGCTGAGCACGGAGATCATGACCTGAGCAAAAACCAGGAGTTAAGACGCCTCACTGACCGAGCCACCTGGGCGACCTGTTATTTTTGTATTTAATTGAATACAGTTGGTGCATATGATGATAGTTTCAGGTGTCCAACACAGTGACTCAAGGGTTGGCACTGGGAAAAAGTGTAGCTACCGTCACGGCATGAAGTGGTTACAGTATCACTGACTATTCCCCAAGCTGTACTTCTCTTCCTTCTGACTAACTTATTTTATAACTGCAAGTTTGTACCTCTCAATCCACTTCACCTTATTTGCTAACAGCTGGTCTAGGCTGGAAGGAAGCCTACTACTTAACAAAGGTACCGCTACCAACAGTCATACAATGACGGCTACCAATCCTGAGCTGACCAGGTGGCCGGCCCTGACCAGCACTTGACACACATCAAGGCATTTGACCTTCATTCACAAGAGCCCCATGAGGTAGGAACCCCAGTTTGGGTGAGGGAGATGGGAGTGAGAGGGGAAATTATGCGCCCAGATCATCAAAGAATGGTGCGGTTGCATAGGGACCAAAAACCACGCTGCGAAGGAGGTCCTGAGGTCTGTCTTGATGGCCCCGGTCAGTACATGATAAATGCAAAACTTCCTCGGCCTTCCCTGAGTGGCAGATTTTGATCCTTTCTTCTCCAAGTTATGGGGAGGCTTCGAGGGGCCAATTCACCGTACACCGGGCGAGAAACCAGGCAGGGTTTCTGCAGGCTACGCACACCGTCTTTTCTCTATACCATCTCCCGAGGGTAGGAGCACAAGCTCTGGGGTTCCACGGGAGGGCAGGCATCCCGAAATTAAAATCAAGCTATGAGAAACCATTTGCTTTGAAAATCTCTACCATATTTTAGAGCGTTAATATATAGAAGATGTATCTATCTGCGCGATTCCATTTCTGCCCTACCTTCAAGCTCTAGTACAACAGTTCTCAATGGGGGTGGGGTCGAGTTTGCCCCCAGGAGACCCTGGCAATGTCCAGAGACAACCTTGACCATCATAACTGGAGGGGCTGCTGGCTTCAAGTGAGGGAGGCAGTCTCCCACCAAAACATCAGTGGTGCCTGAAATCCTGCTCCATTTTCAAATACCCTCAAGCTTTCTGTCCTCTTCCAAGTTTGGATGCCTAAGAAACTCCACCGATACCATCATCCGGCCTTCACTGTCTTTTATCTTGCCTTTATGACTGAAGAACCTGTTCCATCTTGCCTTTCTCCTGATGAGGGCAAGGATATCCTGGTTGCCTCTGAATGCCTCAGAACACAGGGGACTGCATTCTGCACAAAGTGAGGGTGTGTATCTGTCCAACACCACGGTTTCCCTGGAGGCGGGTAAAGATACTGAGACTTCAGACTCACCAACACTCAGGAGATCCTAATGTGGAGGCGGAGGCAGGGCACTGACTAAATCAGGAACACACGTTTCCTATAAACGCTATCTCATTTAATCCTTCAAACCACTGAAGGAGACAGGAAACACTATTTTAGGTACCTTCAGCTCAGATGTCTAATTTGTAAAAGGTCACATGCTGGTCAGTGACAGAGCCTGTTTCTGAGGCCACATCTTCCAGCCTGTGCTCCTTCCCTGCCCCACCGCCACGGCCCCGGGCTCTGGGGCTGAGAGCCTTGTCTCCTACAGAGTCCCTCATTTTTAGGGTTTCGGAGATGCTAACAGGGAAAACAGCAACGTGAAAGGTTGGAAACTTTACATGATCAGTGTGATCGTCACCAGTGTGGCTGCCCGACATAGCCACTAAATTGGTCAGTTCACGGAGTGCTGCAAATGGGCTTAAGTGCACGTTACATATTTAAAAATTAATTATAAAGATACTTGGAATTTACAGGAGTCTTTCCTTCAGAAGAGTACTCAAAGACTCATTTTTAAATGCTAATGTGCTAGAGCTTAAGAAAGTTCAAGATTTTTTTTTTCCTTTTTTTAATCAGCAAAATCAGAGAGCCTGGGAAATGACCGTCCAAAGAGGCATCTTGGTTCAAGACCTAATTATGTGACCTTTCTTTTTATGCGCAGCACTCTCTAGCTGGGTCTCGTCCTCGAGAGGGTGCAAGCTGGGGGCTTTCTCAAAGCAGCCAGGAGCCAGGCCCAGACCATGTAGAGCACAGGATAAATAACGTCTGATGGCTGGTCTCTGGGAGCCCTGACAGTATTGATCCCCGAACCAACCTGATGGATCTGTCTCGTTTTCATATTACACAGGGAGAAGTGAAAACAGAGAAAGGTGTTTGTGGCACCATATTCATTTTGGTGGTTGTTGTTGTTTGTTTGTTTGTTTTTAAGTGAGGGAGACCAGCTCTTGGATCGTCATTGTTCTTCAAGACGCCCATCGTGGCCTCTTTTCCGAAGCCACGTTTGCAGTGCGTGGCCCTAGCCTCGTAGGAAACTGGATGGCCTGTGGCGTCACGCACAGATAACCATTCCCTCCCCACGGCGTGCGGCGCGATGCAAGACCCGCACAGCCGCATCCATTCCACAGTCCCAGGAGCGCAACCTCGGGGCCGTCTACAGTCCTTTTCCTTCTTTTTTTTAGAATCGCCCTCACTTTCATCCTGTCTCCTGAAATGGTCACTGTTGCTGTCCTGCTCCCAGACGCATGAGATCTACGGCGCCCCTGCCCTAAATGGTGTGACCTGGTTCCCTTCCCAGGGAGGCTTCTTGGCTTTGGGTTCCCTTGGTAACCTATTCCAGGCAGCCTAGACCCAAAAAAGCCTTCCTACTACAGGGTCAAGTAAATCCTCCGAGGGCACGACATGCAGCCTATCACATGGTACACCATGTTCCTAGCCTGCCCTGGTACCCGGCGTGCGGCAATCATACCCACTCCGACCTCCCAAGCCAAGGTTCTCTTTGGAGCCCCTTCCGGTTTCACCCACTTTGGGGTTTGGGTCATCCAGATGGTCTGCCTCCGCAAAGACCTGGAAATACAGGTGAAGGAACCACAAGGGGCGGGCCTGGGATCCAGTGCACCTGGCCCAGGTTTCCGGGATCTGCTGGCCTATTCCCTCTGAATGCGGAAGGAGTGGAGAGAACCCTAGAACACCCGACATAGGTTCTGCAGGCAGCTTTAGCCCTCGCCTGGCCATTCCAGCTTCCAGAACCTTTGCCTGTGCTCCCCTACTTGCAGCGGTCTTTGCCAAACATCCCAGAAGATCAGGAGATCTTGGTATTTCTCTCTAATTGAAGAGGGCAAAGGGAAAAGCCTGGAACAAGTGCTACAGGCAGTTCCTACTATCAGGTAAGCTTGGAAAAACACCAGGCGATTTCTCAGGGACAGGCATCTTGAGTTTCTGCTATAGAATGAAAACCACGTCGGAGACCGTGGAGGATAAAAGCCAAGAATGAGCTGAGACTTTGCAGGCAGGCCCTTCGGGTTCCGTTTCCACGGCTCCCCTCATTAACCCCTCACGGTCTCTCCCTGTGCAGAACGAGCCTGATGATAATACCCACTTCACAGGCTGTTATGCGGATAATGTGCTAATGTGGGGAAAGCACTTAGTTCAGCGCCCTCCACACGCGCGGGCACTCAATAAACATTAGCTATTATTATCCCAAAGACCAGAGACTGCTGAGTGGCAGCCCTTAAGCCAAATCTGTCCTAGAGACCTATTTTGTTTGGCCTGCACATTTTCCTATTTAATCGAGCCAACATTTTAAAACTGTAGATTTCTGGCATTTTAAGAAGGTTGCAGATACGACAACACGCCAAGCCTGCCTTCCCCTCCGGCAGACACTGCCTAGGGCTGGGTCCCGGGGCCCCCCTTTGGATAGGGCATTTCTTCTGTGTTCAAGCCCAGCCCCCCCATCGCTCATCCTGCACCCCAACCCCCCGCAACGACCTCCCTGCCTGACCCTCGTAGGAAGGCAGGTTTCTAGGCTGGACCAGGACTACCAACACGGCCAAGGTTAGGTCCTGTTACTCCGCCATATTCATTTCAGCCCAGCTGGTCTCTCCGTATGTGACCTATATTCCACTCCCTGCCTTTTGCCTCAGGATGCGTCCCCAGCCACCAACAACCTCCTCAATCCTCCCTCTCCACCGAGCTCCGCGGTTCCGACGGACAGCGCGCAGCGAAACGAGCTGGGACACTTTGAAAAAAAGAGGAAAGTTCCCATGTCCGAATCGCACCTTCAGGGATTCTAATTAATGGGGGCCGGGGGGCAAGTTCTGGCATTTTTTGAAAGTGCCCAGATGAACCGAACGTGCACCCTCCGTCCTCCGGGGCTGATGGCGCAAGAGCTCCCCGTCTCCCGGGCCGGCCGGCCCCTCCCGTGGACGCCGCGCCACTGAGGACCAGATGAGTCTTGTTTTCCTCCTGTTCCATCCTGCTCGCGAGATCACCTTGTGTTTCAAGCCCGTCTCCCCAAATAGACCGTCAACTCCAGAGCGGGCAGGTCACGCCTCGGACTTCGGCATCCCCAGCAGAACGGCGGGGGTGCCGAGAGCACCAGAGTGTCCACTGCAAACGCGTCACCGCAATCTGGGGCTACGGGGTGGTAGGCACTGTGGGGACGACGCCACCGACCGGTTTCCTGGGGCCGCAGGGCACGAGGGCAGCAGAGAAGCGGGGTGGACTGGGAGGACACGGAAGCCACGAGCAGACGAAGGCACCCGAGGGGACCCTGCAGCCAGCTGAAACGCTGTGCGGGGCCAGCCGGGAGGCAGAACGGGAAAGGCGAGATTTCACTGGACCTCAAACGCCGGGGGAAAAAAGGTTGCAATTAACCTGGTAAGTCACAGGAGCAGCCAGGGAAGGCTCAATACTGGCATCCTTCTAGAAGCCTGCCAGAGGGAGAGGTGAGGGGTGAGAGCGAGCTGGGGAGGGGACAGGGAGGCCCAGAGGGCAGGCTGCCTGACTGGAGAGCAATGCGGCCCTCCCCCCGCCACCGGACAGGGCCTCCACGCGGGCCGGGGTCCGCGGTGCTCAGACCCCCGATTTTTGCCATTCAGTCTCAAGCCATGGCTTACCGTGCAGAAGTGAAATCACGCTCACGGCGCAATTCATGTTAGCAGAGCAACTTTATTAACACATTTAATTGGAGAAATGAAGATTTTCGTCATGATGCTACTAGGATAGTAGTAGAGTAATCACGATTACTGCTCTTATAGTAAGAAGATTATTATTCAATCCAAGTCGATGCACGGCTTATAAAGACACAGACCCTAATGACCAGGTCAGGAGAAAACCGCCCTGCGCATCACGCCTCCTCCTCGTCACCACTTTTGTAGAGCTGTAACTGGGTTTAAGGGAACACCGGGCTATTTAAGAAAACAGGCCACAAAGGACAGTGCAGGGGATGGCCGTGAAAGGGGAGCTGGGTCCTGCCGTGTAGCTAGGGACACTCTCGGCAGCGCACCCACGCACCAGGCCTTGCCCTAAGCACTTCACAAATAGAAACTCATGCAGTCTTCCTAAACCCCCAGGGTTTAGGAACTCTGTACTAGGTACTATGATCTGCCCATTTTACAGGTGAGGAAACTGAGATGCAGGGGTTGGTTCTAAGTCCCAAGTCACAGAGCTGGTGTGCAGAGCCAGAGTGAGAACCCAGGCGCTCTGGCTTCCACCATCTGACCCTCATACCTTCCCTTCTGGCCTGGATTCAAGGTGAGGGTACCCTGTGGTACACATGAGCCTCCCCCTCCCTCTCTCCTAAGGCCTACTGGACCCAGCAGGGCTCAAAGGGGATGGGGTTTGGGCCCCCAGGGCTACAGCTCTGATTTCCTAGCTCTAGAGTCTCGGAGCATCAGAAACAGCAGTGGGCAGAGGGGGTGAGCCCTCCGGGCTGAGTTCCCTTCCAGTGACCCCAGTGTCCAGAGCCACAGCCACTGGGGTCATGAAAATTAGAGCATGCCCACGGAGCCAGAAGGCTTTCCGGGACAGCCAGGCATGGGCTGGCCCGGCGGACCAAGGGCATTCGGCTTCTCCCTGCCTGGAAGACGGACTCCGTTTACCAAAATATCTTCTGGGAAAAAGTTTCCCTGACAAGCAGAACTGCGGTCTCGGTGCTCCTGAGCACTCCTGGCCTCTCGGCCATCTCTGCACGCGGCCCCGCGGGTCTGTGGGGGACACACGGGCCACAGATCCCAGCCCCTAAGGACGGGATGAACTACAGCCTCACCTCAGATCAGGTTTCACTTTTAGGCTCCAGGGCTTGAAGTGATTCTATTTTTAAGTTTCCTCAGTTCCACCCGTAAAAGAAGACATTTTAATGAAACGGGTTCTGGGTTTTAGGGGATGGGGACTTCCTCCGAAAGCGTTAACTGACCAGCCACTCGGTTCAATCAGGAGTGTCTCCTGCGGGAAGAGCCTCTAGTCCCGCGTGACCGAGCAGACGCCTCCGAAAACCTGTCCAGTTACTCTGGACGTGGACGGCCCCGGACGAAACTTCCAGCACCAGAGCCATCTGGAGCCCCTGCCCTGAAGAAACTTTCAAAAGTCCTCTTAGCTTCTCGTCTCTGTACAAGTTTCCCCTTTCCAGAACCTGAAATGTCAGATACACGAAGAACGCGCTTGTCAGTAACAAAGCTTTAAAAACACTATCACGTTGTTGTAAGAGTCCGTCATTCCTTCCATTTAAAAAAATTCCCTTTCACTGAACATCTAAAGTCACTTCGCTTGCTCCGAATAGTTGACAATGAGTTGTTCCTCCAAGACCAACTGTTCAAAGGATACTTCCATATGTGCACGTTTACCAAAAAAAAAAAAAAAAAAAAGTAACCCCTCCTGAAGGCCACCTAAAATGTACTCAATACATCCAATTTTTCCCATAGAGACATCGTTAACTTTTTCTTGGTGAATGAGGCTTCCTCTAAGAATTCAAGTCTCCAGTTTCAGTCCTGGCTTGGCCATGAGCTAGCTTGTGACCTTGGGCAAGTAACTGAACTCCACTGGGGCTGAATTTCTTCACCTGCAAAATGAAGGGGCCTGGGTCAGAGAAGGACTCTGTCGCGTTACGGCTCTGAACGCCGAGTCGCACGAAGACCATGGGAAGCACCGATTGTTGCCTGAGCTCACCTGGAGCCTTATTCTTCGGGACTGTGGCGTTATCAGAAAGAATATTCCCTGGACCCCACAGCTAGCCCCGGACAGTTGGGCCATAGTCACTTATAGTTGACCCTTGAACAATCCAGGTTTGAAGCACAAGGGTCCACTTCTACGAGTTTTTACTTATTTCTTCTTTGCAGTGCTAGCAGTGTCTTTTTCTGTTCCTTGGGCTTTCTTAACAACATTTTCCTTCCTCGGCCTTATTTTAACACTGTATGTAATACACGGGCAAAATCCTTGTAAACTGTGTTATTAGGGAAAAGTTTTCAATGAGCAACAATCGCGCCTCGGATAAACCGCACTGGCTACGATGCTGCCACTGCGCAAAGCTTAAACTGTGTTACTAGGAATCAGTTATTAACTATCGGTAGTTAAGTTTTGGGGGGAGGAGTCGAAAGCTCTACTCAGATTTCTGACTGCGTGTGCGTGTCGTGTGCGTGTGTACGCACTGTTCAAGGGTCAACCAGTTTCCTTTCCATTCCTTCCCTATCCCATCAACTGTCCATTCTCCCCATCAGCCTCCAGTGGGCACAGACCCCCGCCTTAGCTCTCAAATCTAAGTCATGGTCTGCTTTGCTCAGGTTCTCTCCAGCAAAGCAAAGGGCATGGCCTTGGTGATACAATCTGGCAGCCAGTGGGCTTTATTTCCTCTTGTTCAAAGCGATACTGCAGGTGATTGTGGCCGCCATGGCCACAAGACTGATCCCCCAGTTAAGGTCCAGGGAAGGCTAAGAATGCATTCTTGCAACTCGTACATTCCTGGAGTTCTCAAGACACACTGCTTTATGGGGGTAGGGGGGAGCGTTTGAAACAAAAGTGACAACAGAAAATGAACCAATTTCCTTCTTATTAGAGCAAAAGCGCTGTGCCTTATGCATCGACATTAACCCCCCTCCTGGGTTTCCTGTCCCCACCTCAGCTGTTGCTTTTCTAAGCTTTCTGTTGTCTAACTTTTCTTTGCGTAAGATACATTTTCCAAGTCACTCTATAAGCCAAAAGAGCGGATCAGAGTCGGAGGAAAGAGATAGCATTAGTGGTTTCCTATATTTACTGCTTTCCTAGTTTATCTTCCCTTCTTAGTCCCATGAAAAATGATTAGTAAAAAAAAAAAAAGGTTCTTAGTAATTGTAAATATAGTCCCTAAAACACTATTTTTAAGCTGCTAACAAGCATGAAAATACGCATTAAACCACATGCTTAGTACCTCCAAGAATTCAGGAAAGTTCCTCTCTTTAAAAACCAAATGGAAACAGAGGATCTGATAAGAACTGAAATCTGCTTCTATGCTTTGCACTCTTTGGGGTGGTTTCATGGGCACGGAGACGGAACTCGATATCCCAAGCACAGGCCCATTGCTGGCTTTCTCTCATCTTGGGTTCAACAACGTTAGCGAGAAACAAGGTGGACGCAAAGGAGTGGGAGCTGGTGACCCTGGCGAAGGGGACACATGGAGGACAAGTAAATCTTGGGAAATCAGAAAACCAAAACGATGGATATCTGAAGCTTTGCCAAATGGGTCCCAGTCCTATGGAAAGGGGGTCGAAGGCACAGGTGCGATACCTTCGGGGAAGGCAATCAAGACAGAGGAGGTTTCATTTGTCTTGTTTTTAAAGTAGGCTCCATGCCCAGCCCAGCGTGGAGCCCAACACAGGGCCTGAACGCGCGACCTGGAGATCAAGACCTGAGCTGAGATCAAGAGTGGGACGCTTAACCAACTGAGCCACCCCGGCGCCCCAAGACACAAAAGGTTAAAGAAAACTACTGCGTGAGATCTCTGAGAAAGGAGAAAACAGCAACTCCCCCACCTCCACCCCCCCTCCAGCCTTTAAATCTCCAGGTGCTGCTGTTTATTCACGCCTAAGCTTTGAGTATTATTTTCTGTTTTCAAGTTCGCTTTACACGGCACAACATTAATCTCAGAATCTACTCTTCCAAGAGTTACACAAGTGACGACTTACAGGGAAAAAAAAAAAAATCCTTTCCTGTTCGTGAGCTTGGGTTCCTTGGCTCACAGTGGCACAGTTAAGGGTGCTTTGTTTCATAGGATGATTAGAGGGGCATCCTTGGTACTGATTATAGAGGAGCTATTTGTACTGCCCAAGTCTGGGCACTGCATTATGTTAAAACTTCCCTTTTGGGGTATGTAGGGACTAAAAATTCTCTCCTAGTTTAAACTTGGCACCAACCATATATCTCAGCAGAAACAAGATTATTGAGTATAGAACCACAGGAACCCGGCGTTTTTCTTTCATACTTGCACAGGAAAAAGCAGACCCAGCTATAGCATCTCTGGTTTGCCCATTCTCACACCGAGATTTCAAATGCTGTGGGTTCTTTCCCCAAGTATAATCAGGAGGCTGCTGTGACTGCATTAAATTAAATCAGATGTGAAAGGCTACTAGTCTCTCGCATGAATAGATCTCAAATTTTCTAGAAGGAGGATGAAATAAATTGCACCTGCTTTTTTAGAAGAGGTGGGAAATGAGGAAGCCCCTTCTGCTTCAGGAAATAGCACTCTGGCTGCGGTCCTCGACAGCGCTCCCATCTCCCATAGTCCACCCGCTGAAAAGGAGGTTACCTAGAGCACGCCTCGGCCTTGCTGACAGCTGAAAGCCAGGGGGCACAGACGGCACCCACAAGGGAGCAGGTCCGTGAGGTCAGGGGAGAGGTGGAGGCCCGGCGAAAATGTGAGGATGAGTTGATCTAAATTGATCACTGCTCGAGGCACAAGAACATGTATAGGCCGTTCAACACTATCTCTATATAGCCCTGTCCTAAGGACATGTCCCTGTTTTACCCATGGTTCAAGAGCCAGGTTCTGCTTGAGAGGCGCCTGGGTGGGTCAGTGGGTTAAGCCTCTGCCTTCAGCTCAGGTCATGATCTCAGGGTCCTGGAATGGAGCCCCACATCGTGCTCTCACTCAGCGGGGAGCCTGCTTCCCCCTCTCTGCCTGCCTCTCTGCCTACTTGTGGTCTCTGTCAAATAAATAAAATCTTAAAAAAAAGAAAAACCCAAATGAATTCGGTATCATTAATTACATATCACCTCAGAAAACTTTCAACCCTTTTACTCTCATATGGAAAGAAGGGCATGTATGCAAAGTCTTGCACTGTTTCTCTAAGTTATAAAAGAAATAACATTTTTGAATGCTGATTTTGTTGGATATCTATTTGCCTGGCACTGTGGGAAGAGTTTTACATGCATATCATACTGAACCCTTCAAAAGAAAAAAGAACCTCAGTCTAAACCTTGCTATTGTTCCTATTTTACAGAAGAGGAAAGCTTTGCAGAAATTAACTGATTTGCCTAAGATCATAAAACTTGTAAATAATAGCAGTAAGATAGCTAGTAAGGAGTACTCATATATTTTCTCCCACTAAAGGAACAGGATCTGTTCCTGTAAAAAGTTGTTACACATCCTTGAGAATTAGAACCAGGTGGGTCTACAAATCTGGCCAGCAGAACAGAGTTCTCAACCTCTTCTTGGACACAAAGTGTTTAAATGGTTTCTGTGCTCAGCCAATCACTTAGCTATCCCCAAGCTATCTTCTGCCTCAGGGAAAGAAGATGAACAAAATTTCAAGACTTAAATAAAAGTCTAATATAATTTTGATAAGAAACTCAAACCTTATCTTCAGCGCTCCTGACTGTGGAGTAATAATCTCATGGAAAGAAAGTAAAAGTTTTGAAATAACTTGGAAGACAGGATCATTTTTATACTTTAAAGACAATGAACTACATGTAAGTTTGGCTAGACAGTTTTGGAGTCTTGACAAGCAGGCTAAGATTCAAAAAAACAAAAACAAAAACCCAGCAATCTGGTGGTCTCATAATTTCTCCTTATCAAAACTATTCTTCCATAAATCTGAATGCAATCCAAGAAACATGTCAATAGCTGGCTGTCTCAGATTAGGTTTATGATATAGTAGGAGAACTGTGTAAGGGGTCAGTAAGCTTGAAAAAATATGCTAAACGTGTTGAGGTGGTCAGACGAAGTTAACACATACTTGATGCTAAAAGCATGGAATATTCTTGTGCCCGAGATCCAGCATCCTGGATACAGTATGTGAGGAGGCACCGCACTCTATCTCCCCCCTGCTGGCAGACCCTTGTCACTAAAAAACCATGAGCTTCTTTGAGACTATATGAGACTATATCACACATTCTCAGCAAGTATCTGCCGGACTGGAACGCAGTTAGGATCCAACCATGGGAGAAATTGGTAAGAGTAAGGGAATTCCAAAATTTTCATTATTCCACAGCCCATCTCATTTCCCAAAGTGCTGCCTAGGTGCTGACTTCCTTAAAGAGCCCTGCAAAATCCCGATTCTCCAAAAAAAAAAAAAAAAAAAAAAAAATAATAATAATAATAATAATCATACACCCATTTGGAACTGAGACAAGGTGAGGTCAACGACTGGTATTCTCAACCACAGGCGACTCGGGTTCGTTTCTAGCCTCGTGGGGGCCCAGCCTCACCACGAGGGTGAAGACAGGAGGCATGGAGGAGGGGAATGATAGAGAGAGAAAGGGAGAAAGGGGAGAGAGCTCCGGGCCACACTTCTTTCTAGTATCAACAAAAAGAGAAGCCGCATACTGACCTAAATCATCTCTCAAAGGCGCTTTATAAATTACAGGGACAAAGGGAGGGGGCGGCGGGTGGCCTGGGAATCCTACAGACACCCTACCCTCTGACCCGCCCCCCTCCCCCTCCAGCACAAGGGAAGCAAGACAGAAAACAGAGCTCAACTCGGCCATTGGCGAGCAGCCCCCCCTCCGCTTTCCGATCGCCCATCCATCGGCCCCCTAGGAAAATAACACACGTAAACACCATACCCACCCCCCGGGGCGGACACTCCCGGCCCGAGGCTCCTAGAACCGGAGGCCGGGGCATTTACTTAGTTAGATTTTTCTTGCTTACTCATTTCCCTCAAGCACCCAACCCCCCGTTCCCACTCCAAAACCCCGCTCAACCGCCTACCCCCACGGCTTCAGCCTCCAACAGAATCCGGTGCCCCCGCGGCGGCCGCAGACCCCCGAGCCGTCCCGGTCACTAACCTGCTGCTGTAAGGGCATTTCCGAAACCAGCCTGGCTCCGGGGGAGGTGGGGGGGGCCGGCTGGAGAGGGGGCCCGGAGGGCCGAACAGACCGGCGGCGCCGGGCGAGGGCGGGCGCCCGTGGCCGGGGGGTGGGGGGGTGGTTAGGGCGAGCGCAGGGAGGGTGGCCGTGCCGGGGGCGGGTGCGAGGGCGCCGGGACCGTCCCAGGCCAGGGAGCCGGCAAGCAGGAGGAAGTGGGTGCCCCCCTCTCCCCCTCCAGCGCCCCCTCCCGCCGCCGCCTCCTCCCCAGTCACAGGCGCGTCCTCCGCGCACGTGTGCGAAACGTCACCGGCGGGTCCCGGGGAGAGGGACAGACCCAGGCGGCGGGACGGGAACACGGCTGCCCCCGCCCTCCGTCGCCGGGGGGCGGGGAGGGGGACAGGGCGGGGAAGGAAGGGGCAAGGGGAGAGGCGGGTCAAGGGCAGGCCCGGGGCCCGGCGAGGAAGGCCCGGGCGCTCGGGCCACGCGGACGCCGCCAGGATGCGCCCAGGCCGGGGCGCCTGGCCGCGAGTCCCTCACCCCCGGACAGCCCACGCCCCAGCTCGCACCCGGCTTCCAGACCCACCTCCCTCGCCACCTCTCTCCGCCTCCCCCAGCCCCTTTGTTGCCGGGAGTTACAGATCCCCAAATGTGTCAAGCGCCGCATGGCAGAGCCCCTGCGCCCCGAGCACGCTTTGGGGACCCCCGGCAGCCAACGGGCCTCCGAGGCCGGCGGGGGGCCATCACCCCCACAGTCTCCCAGTTTCCAGCCCCCAGAGTCCCCCACTCCCCAGTTCACGACTCCCTCCCCCACCCCCTTCTCCATCCGGGGCGTGACCCCTTCCTACGCCCGAGAAAGAGGAAGCTTCGAGTTGGAGGGGAGGGGAGGGTGGGGGTAGGGAAAAGTGCAGGAAAAGAACGGGGGGGCCGCCAAAAGTTTCGGAGTGTTTGACGTGGTCCGCGCCAACGCGCTCCCCGCCGCCCCGCGCGCCCGGCGGAGCCCCCCGACCCTCCGGGCGCGGAGGGGAGCGCACAAGTCGAACAATAAAACCCAGCCGGAGGGGCAGCCGCCGAGGCCCGCGACGCTCGGCCCCGCGCTGTCCCGGGGCGGCCCGCAGCGCGCCCACCACCCCGCGCCCTGCGAGCCCACCTCCCGCCCGGGCTGGGGACGGTGGGAACGGGAGGGCATTACCGGAGGGCCGCCGCCGCCGCCGCTGCCGCCGCGTCCCAGCGCTGGTGGCTGCTGCAGCAGCCCGGCTCTGCTGGAGGGTCCGTGCGGCGTGGTGTAGAGGAGGCTGCCGGCGGTCTGCTCCGCGCCGGGGGCACTGGGGAGGAGGGGGCCGGCGGCGACGGCGCCGCTGTGGAGGGAGGAGGTACAGGAGGTGGTGGAAGTGTTCGTGGTGAGGATCTGGATGTACGCGCCCGGGGCGGCGGCAGCGGCGGCGGCGGCGGCGGCGGGGAAGCCGGGGCTGGCTAGCAGTGCCCTTTTGTCCATGGAGGCTGCAGCGGCGGCGGCGACGACAGCCGCCCCCTCCCCACCCCCGGCGGTCACCAGGTACTGCTCCAGGGCGGGCTGGATCCCCTTTCTCATCTCTCGCTCCTGCTCTTTTTATTGCTATGGTCTATTAATGTATTGTTTTCAATTTCTTTATTATTTGCAGTCGGAGTTTCCAAGTCTCTCCTCCTTCTCTCCTCCCCGCCCGGCGCTTCCGAGCCCCTTCTCTCTCTTTTCTTTTTATTTTTCCGCACCGCACGGGCCCCGGGGGCCAAAAATAATCGGGGCTCTGGAGAGAGGAGGGTCCCGGCCGCACGGATATCGGGCCCCGAGGGGGGATGGAGGCGTCGGGGGCGGCCGATGCAACGGATTGCGAGGCGGCGGCGGCAGCCCGGGTGCTGCGGCCGGCAGCTGAAAAATGGCTCCAGGAAGCTGCTGCTGACAATGAATGAAGGGATACGGTTTACGCGCCAAGGTCCTCCCGCGAAACTCAGATTTCCCGCCGGCTTTTCAAACCATATTTGCATATCCCCGCCCTCCAACCCGGCGAGGCCCGTTCCCACAGCCCATTGGGCCGCTGCCTTCTCACTTAACTCCCAATCGCGGCGCAGGGCCGCGACTTGCCGGTTTCCGTTGGCCACCGTGCATCATGGTTACCGGGGCTACAGAGGCTCTATTTGCATAGGCCTCCTTGATTGGTCGGGGGAGAGCAGAGTTTTTTAGGAGGTGGGGCCAAGCCTTCCCTTCTCTCCCACGGAAAACCACGCCTTGTCCAAGCTCCGCCCGGTCCCCGCCCGCGCGTCGGGCGGGGGCTGCTGACCTGGGCAGGCGCTCAGCGCCCCGCAGACTCAGTGAGGATCCGGTCTGGAGCGCAAGTTTCGCTTTTAGAAATCGTCAAGGTGACCAAGGGGACACTCGCTGGAATTCTCTTTCCTCTGGCCAGTCAGTGTAGTAGATGTGCACGAGCTGGAGGTTCTCCCAAATACGTTCCAAAGGCAAGTTGGACCACGCGGACGATGCCCGGCAGGTGGGCTCGAAGCCCTTTAAATCGTGGGTTTCTCTTTTCCTGAATTCCAACCAATGCCGCGGCGAGAGCTGATCCCGAGGCCCAGGCTGATCGACAGAAGCATGTGGGCAGACGGGATCGTGGGGGCAGAAGGTTGGGCTGACGCTATTGCGGGCACCACTTGAGTTAGCATTCCAGATCCTTCCTGGTGGCTTCGTTAGGAGCCTGGATGGGGTCGAAGTGACAATTAACTCTGCAAGGTCTGGAGCGAAAGCTTACCACGAGTGTTGGTCTGAGTCCCGCGGATGCCCCTCCCTCCCGACCCCTCCCGGTCCGGGAGCACCCGGGGCATTTAATCAGGGCTAACCTAGGGCTGATCTGCGGGTTTCTAATCCGCCAGGCAGGAACCCGAAGAAGTGCACGCTTCGCACGGTGACGTCTTGCTCCCAGCCAACGCTGCGCGCCCAGACACTGGCGCTTGACAATCTCGGTTTCCTACCAAGTTCTCCGTCAGAAAGCAAACGCGGCGATCGAGACTCATTCCAAAACATTTTTAAAGACTTTTTTTGTTTTTTTTAAATTTTAGCATACCATAAGTGGTCACCCAAAGTCTATATGGCCGAATGGACTTCTGCATGGATGCAACAACTGTTCATGGGTCTTAAAATCGAAGATTGCCCCTGTGAGACTGCACAGGAAAAGGGACCCCTGCAGGAGTGTGGGGAAAGGTGTACGTGTCAGTCGTCATTTACCATTCCAGTCGCTGAGAATTGTACAAAACAGCCGCTAAGCTGGTGTTCACGGGGTGTTGAGGGTTGCGATTCTTCGTGTCCCGACCCAAAACTTTATTATGGTTATGATTCTTATTATTAATAGTAATTTCCAAAAACGCATATACTCAGTATTATGAAAGGCCTGGACAGATAGGTCAGTGGAGGCTCAGACTCCTAAATACTTCAGTCCTATTACCTGGTCCAACCTGGCCTCTGGCTCAGGAAGGTTTTGCGCTTGCAGGCCGGCTCGTTGAGGACACGTGGCCTAGTCCCCAAACATTTACTGACACCTATCATAAAACTGACGCTCTCTTTAGGGCAGATTAGATGGTACTCAGAGGGCATCAATTCTTTTGGACTAGAGGTGTAATGTATTAGTTTCCCTGACTCTGTTCCATGGATGCTGCTTTCCACCATGGGTGGGAAAAGAACCCTAGTACTGTCACTAGGTGGATATTACCCGCTGTGGGACATGGCTGGCGGCGTGCTTGTGGTGGTGACAGTGAGGGTTGTGGGGGAGTTGTGACGGACCTGCATTTTTATGATGAGAGACAAGCCCAGGGTTTGGAACTGTATGCAAAATCCCAGCTAGAGCACCCAGCGAGGGATTACGATGACATCCACAGAGGGCTGTGTTCACACAATCCAGATCCACACTGGTGATTCTGGTTTAGAAAGCTTTGACACCCTTCTCCTTTAGCCAAGCTATATTTTTAATGTAGGGTATTTGGTCGAAAGCAAACGTTTTGTCCTTTTAGGTCTCGCGGCAGAAAATAAGATGCTAAAATTTGAGGTAGGCTATTGATTTGTGGACAGGGAGCATGTTTTGGTAGAAAGATAATGGGCTTTGGAGCCACTTACTAGTTACATAACTTTAATCTCTAAAAGCCTGTTTTCTCGTATGTTCTCTGGGAACTCCTATTGCAGTGCCCATATTATAAGGTCATGATGAAAGAGGCAATAATAAATGTTAAGCACCGGGCGTATAGCATAGCAGGCGTTCCATAAGTGGGAGCTATTTATGATTCTGTTTATTTGTGTGACTGTGCTTTGTAGCTCTATGTCGTCCAATCTGACTCCCAGCCTCAAATCTTCCCTTTTGCCCTTGGATGTTCACTGGCCACGCAGCTTAGCTTTGTCCCAGAGTAGGAGCACTGGCATGTTCTGGTTAGTAGGGATTCTGGAATCCTGACCCAGAAGTTCAGGGTAATAAAATAAAGTCATCTCTGCTGCCTGTCCCACTCCCATCTCAGTGGCTCCTGGCTGGCTCCTAAGTCTGAGCCTTCCTATCCTTCTCTGGAAGGTCAGACCGATCTGGACTAGAGCCAAACTGCTTTTGCCAATCAGCACCCCCTTTCTCTTGCTTCAACAGTGGCCCAGGCAGCTAGCTGTTACAAAATGGGCCTGCATAGTTGGTTTGAATGGTGGCCCCTCCAAAAATCATGTCTTTATCCTTACCCCCAGAACCCATAGTGTGAACATAGTTGGAAAAAGGATCTTTGCAGATGTAATTAAGTCAAGAATCTCAAGATCCTTTTGAACTACCTGGGCGAGCCCAAAGTCCCGCGACAAATAAATCCAATGACCAATGTCCTTGGAAGAGACACCCAGCGGAAAGACACAGAGGAGGAGAGACTTTGAGAAGGTGGAGGCAGAGACCGGAATGAGCAGCTCCAAGTCAAGAAACGCCAGCAGCCACCAGAAGCCATGAGAGGCAAGGGATAGAATCTTCCACAGAGCCTGTGGCGGAAGCAGAGCCCTGCCGACACCCAGATTTAGGACTTCTGCCCTCTGGACCGGTGAGAGAATAAATTTCTGTTGTTCTGAGCTACGCAGTTTGCGATAATTTATTATGGCAGCCCTGGGGGACTAATTCAACCTGTTAGCCTGCCTACCCGAATCTCCAACCTCTTCGCCGCTACTCACGTTGTTTTGTGCTGCTGCCAAGGGACCATTCCTTGCTGGATACCAGTGACACTAATTGTCAGCCGGGGCTCGAGCCCCTGCTGAAGACTTTCCAAAGTAGACTTGTTGCAGACTTGTTGCAGGAGTTCGTCCAAATGCAGGTTCCTGAGCTCTCCCCAGTCCTAATGAGCTGGAATCCTTTGAGTCAGGGCCCAAGAATCTTATTTAACAAGTCCCTCCAGGTTAATATCTTCAGGTATTAAAGGTTGAGAGCCCGAGTCAGCTGTGTGACCTTGGCCTTCTTCCCCTGATTTCCTATTCTGGCTACAGCTGGAGTTGCCATTCCTGTGCCCAAATGCCTTGAGGGGGGCTTTCGCATCCTCCTGCCTCTTCTCATCCTGACAGTTCATGGAACAAGTTCGGAATTCCTAGTCACTCACGTACACACACAAACACACACACATACTATATAGATTGATAGATATGTTTATATAAAGCTGGATGTTTAATCCTCTCTAAAAGTCCTCATTTTCTTTTTTGTAATTTTTAAATTTTTAAATAAACGTATAATGTATTATTAGCCCCAGAGGTACAGGTCTGTGAATCGCCAGGTTTACACACTTCACAGCACTCACCATAGCACAAACCTTCCCCATGTCCATAGCCCCCTTCCCCCCTCCCCCCCAGCAACCCTCAGTTTGTTTTGTGAGATTAAGAGTCTCTTATGGTTTGTCTCCCTCCCGATCCCATCTTGTTTCATTGATTCTTCTCCTACCCCCGCAAACCCCCCATGTTGCATCACCACTTCCTCATTATCAGAGAGATCATATGATAATTGTCTTTCTCTGATTATAAAAGCCCTCATTTTCAAAATACAGTTTTGCCCGCATCCCTCAGACCGATAGAAGTAATTCCCAAGACACAGTACCATTAAACAGTTTTGTGGCAATTCGATATTGAATCTTCAAATAGAAAAATCGTAGGCTCAGGAAACAAAAGGAACAGCTCCTAAGACCAGAAAGTCTTTGGAACAGTGGGAGGTTTAAATTGTGCCTCTAATCCCAGTTCTTACAAACGCGGTCGCCACATTGGGTTTACAGTATACGGCTTTAAAATTTGAGGGTCTGGAGAAGACTAGTTTAAGAATTTAGGGATTTTTGTAGTGCAGTTCTGTTAGTTGCCCACATAGAAATAATATTCTCCGTTTTCTCTTCCTGGTTAGGAAGAGCCTGTCCGTATGCCATCACCACATCCCACACTAATAACAAAATTTCTAGGTGTTTATCCTAGAAAATCGACCATTGCGGTTATTACAGATTGTGGGTTAGATATCAGCATCGAGTTTCTTGTCTTCAGCTCTTTGTTCAGGAAGGTACTGTTTGGATTGAGCTCTTGTGTTTTTATTATTTATTTATTGAAGGTTTTATTTAATCATTTGAGAGACAGTGTGTGTGAATGGGGAGGGACAGAGGAAGAGGGGAGCAGAAGCAGAAGCAGATTCTGCACTGAGTGCAGAGCCCAGCTCCGGGCTGGATTCCACAACCCGGAGGGCATGACCTCAGGGGAAACCAAGAGTCGGATGCTTAATGGACGGACCCACCCAGCCGACCCTGGTGTTTTTAAATAAATCTGGGATGAGCTTCGTCACAGAGCGTGGCTCTCAGTCCCCTCTGGTGAATCTGCCTCTCCAGCTGGAGCCCAGGGATGTGCCTTATTATAAACAGGCTAATTGGGGTGCGGGCAGTCCTCAGGACGCAATTGGAGAAACTCCCACAGACGTCCATCCATGACCTAGCAATCTCTTGCCTTATAAATTGGCTTCTTAGGCAACTGTGACATCGACCTGCAGTCCCTTTCATATGCTCCATCCTGACCACAGCTCCCAGCCTCCCACCAAAACTTAACCATCAGCCTGATGTTTTTAAAGATTTTATTTTATTTATTTGTCAGAGAGAGAGAGAGTGCACACAAGCAGGCAGAGAGGCAGGCAGAGGCAGTGAGAGAAGCAGGCTCCCTGCCGAGCAAGGAGCCCAATGTGGGACTCCATCCCAGGACCCTAGGATCATGGCCTGAGCCAAAGGCAGACGCTTAACCTACTGAGCCACCCAGGAGTCCCCAGCCTGATGTTTTTAGTCTTTACTTCCCTTTATGTTTTTTAAACTTTCATCATTTAAATATGCATCTTTAGAAACGATAGTTTCATCTTGCCCATTTAAAGAAAATGCTGGTATGTCTTTTAAGTCTCTTTTGATCTATGGTTCCACAACCATCCTTTTATTTTCCTTAGGATTTATCTGGGCCTGTGGAGTGGGTTGAATGGTGGCCCCTCCCACAAGATATGTCCTCTGGGACCTTTGATTTTGACCTTTGACCTCATTTAGAAAAGTGGTCTTTGCAGAATAATGAAAGTAAGGATCTCAAGAGGAGATGACCTTGGATTAGGATGAGCCCTAAATCCAAGGTCAGTTAGTTTAGAAGAGGAGGGGAGAAGAGCACGCAGAGGAGATACAGGAGCAGAGGCAGAGAACGAAGGGATGTGTCCACAAACCAAGGCACACCAAGGACTGCCCGTAGTCACCGGCCGCTGGGAGACGGGCATGGCGCAGATTCTCCCTCAGGAGCCTCCAGAAGGAAACAGCCCTGTCGCCATCTTGATTTCAAACTTTGGGCCTCCTGAACTGGGAGAGAATAAATTTCTATTGTTTTAAGACTCCTACTTTGTGGGCATTTGTTATATCAGCTCCAGGAACTCATTCAAGGACTTTGGGCCATTTAACCTCAAGGCCTGAATTCGGCAGAATGCACCCTCCCGGTGCAGTTACCCCCTCTGCTCTGTCTTCCGCATTTCCTGCAGATTTTGCAGCTGGATCCGTAGTGTGGACCGGACTCAAGTTTGATTCCTTTGGCAAATCTGAGGCGCCCAAGGCCATTTGAGCCCTTGTTTCGTCCTGTTAGCGATCATTCATGCTTCTTATGTTCTTTTTCCCACCGTATTTGTCCTCAGTACTTTTCTGTCTGTGAAATTTGTTTTCTCAGACTTGAGTGAGAAGGGTTCAGATAAGCTTGTCTGTCTTCACAGAGCTCCATCTTCCATGTTGTCATGAGGAAGGAGGCTTACTTTCTGAGATTTCCTTTGGCGACCCGTCCACCCCTATTCCAGTCTAGTGTAAACCTTGCCTTTCCTTCTTCTGCCTTGTGCCTGTCCTGCTCAGTTTCTGTTTTGTTTTGTTTTTAGGAGAGATCAAGCCTGTGAAGGGGGTTGTGGGAGAGGGAGAGAATTTTAAGCAGCCTCCACGCCCAGTGCTGAACCCAACTTGGGGCTTGATCTCATGACCCTGAAATCATGACAGGAACCGAAATCAAGAGCTAGACGCTTAACCAACCGAGCCACCCAGAGACCCCTTTCCTGGTCAGTTTTGTATCCATCCTAGCCCGCCCTATTTGGTGTCTCTCCATCTTGAAAGGGAATCCCGACGGTTTTGAGAGGCAGAGACTAGACTGTTCCTACCAGACCATCCTACCACGGCCCTTGCTCTCACCTGCTCTTGGGGGGCAGAACCTCTCCCCCAATTTCAGCCACTGTTACCATGCCACTTTGCTCACATTTCTGTGAAGTTCTGATGGCTCTTTGGGCATTGTTCAAAGGTCCAACAGGCACTACCCTGTTCTTTCTTCCTTTCCCAGACACAGGCGCTGATACCATGCAGCTCTCAATGGCACTTGGTGGTCTGTTCCCTCTCATTTCTGTTTTGGGACTCAGGGGGTTACTCTGTCACCAAATTTTGTCATCAACATTGCTCATGGGGTTCTGGTTTTCCTCTGTAGATGTCCTTTCTCTTTTCATACAGGCATAAAGGGGAGATTGAAGAACAATGCTGCCTCCTCACCATCTTCCGATTTACCTTTCCTTTTCTTTCTTTTTAAGTTTATATTTTAATTTTAGTTAACATACAGTGTTATATTAGTTTCAGGTGCACCATATAGTGATTCAACAATCCCCATCACCTACGCCACCCATCTTCCATCCTCCTGCCCTCTGGTAACCACCAGTTTGTTCTCTAGGATTAAGAGTTTTTCTTTCTTCCTTTCTTTTTTTTTTTTAATAAGAATTTTATTTATTTATTTGAGAGAATGAGAGAGAGCATGAGAGGGAAGGTCAGAGGGAGAAGCAGACTCCCCACCGAGCAGGGAGCCCTATTCAGGACTCGATCCTAGGACTGAGCTGCAGGACGTTGCTTAACCAACTGAGCCACCCAGGCACCCCTAAATACAAATTTAAATAGCCATGCATGGGCTAGTAAATCTAGTATAGGCTAGTGAGTGGGCACATACTTACAGGCTGTGGCTTTTCCCAATTCTCTATTTCCAACCTGGCCATTTTCCTTGAGTTTCAAGTATGAAACTTCCACTGGGTTTCCACGAACGTGTTCCTTAATTTGCATGGTCTTTACTTTTGTGAACTCTTACTGCAGACTCCAAATTCAGTTCCTAACGTGAACCTGGCACCAGACTCCAGTCAGTTCTACTGCCAAGATGATCTTGTCTACTTTATCTCAGACACTTTAATTGGATCTAGACTACCTCCACGGGCAATGAGATCTAAGTGAAGTTTTTAAAATGTCAGTCTGACCAACTTTGTCTTTCTGAGGCTCCCCATTACCTGAGGAATTAAGCAAGACTGAATTTCTTATCTCAGCCTACAAGTTCTCAGGTTCTCTCTCTAGTCCCACCCCACATCATTTCCCCCACTGGTGACCAGCACTCCGGCCAAACCAAACGACCTGGAGTTCCTCAAATGCTCTTTTCCTCTTCCATGACGGCTACAGCTGTCTCCTTGGAAATGCCTGTCCCTTCCTGTCAAAGTTATACACTGTTACTCATCTTTGAAGACTCAGCTCAAGGAACACCTCCTCTGCTCAGATCCAATGTTTTTCATCCAGCCAATAAATGTTTATCAAGCATCTACTTTGTGCCAGACTCCAATTTAGAAACTATGACTGTGAGAAACAGACTTAAACGTGTCTTCTCCAGGCTTGAAGATAGAGGCTAGCTAATACAGAATAATAATAATGTCATTATAACTATATGTAATAATATATTATAAGTCTGTAATGTAAGGCAGTACATGGTGCTTTCCAAACACTGCAGAAGGGCTTAAGGGAGAGCTTAGGGAAGGCTTCCTGGAGGAAGAAATAGAGGAATGAGTAAGAATTAATTAGGTAATATAGAATGGGAGCAGAGAACGTGAATGCATGGCTTCTTAAAGGGAATGGGAGGGGTTCAGCAGGGGATTGTGGAGGACATTTATAAACCAGTATCAAGACATTTGGAGTTTATCACAAGGGCAATGACTAGTTACTGAGACAATGTGTGACATGAGAAGATCTGGTCTAAGCAGGGCCCCTCTGGTTGCAGTATGGGGAATGTATTGGAGGAACCAGGACTATGGCAATAATTTAGGTCAGCGAACCCTGGCTCCGGGTCAAATCTGGCCTAGGTCTGATTTTATATACCCTGCAATCAAAGAATGATATTTTAGCTTTTTCTATTTTTGAATGGTTGAAAAAAATCAAAAGAGTATATTCCATATCAAAAGAATATATCCTATGACACATGAGAAATTAAATGGTATTCGAAGTTCGGTTTTTGTTAATAAAGTTTGATTAGAGCATCACCAAGCCCATTTGTTTACATATTGTCTATGGCTGCTTTGGAGCTCCAAGGGCAGTGTTGAGTATAGTTGCAATATAATTTAACCCACAGAGCTGAAAATATTTGTCTGGCCCTTCACAGAAAGAGTTGGCCAACCTCTGATCTAAGTGAGACATCATAGTGAACTAGACCAGACCACCCAGGCAGATGGAGATGTCTTCTCTTTTCCATAACATATGACTTAAAATGATAATCCGTTGATTTCTTTTTTCTTTTCCACTGAACTGTGAACATCTTTTTTTTTTTAAGATTTTATTTATTCATTTGACAGACAGAGATCACAAGTAGGCAGAGAGAGAGGAAGAGAAGCAGGCCTCCTGCTGAGCAGAGAGCCCGATGCGGGGCTCAATCCCAGGACCCTGGGATTATGACCTGAGCCGAAAGCAGTGGCTTTAACCCACTGAGCCACCCAGGCACCCCTGAACTGTGAACATCTTGAGAGATGATATTTTTTCTTCAGTTAACTTTGACTTTTGGTACTCACCACACTGTACTTGCTCGGTCAGTGTTTGCTGGAGAAATAGATATATGTAGATTTACATGGGTGTGGCTGTAGATATCGGAAAGCGTCCACTGCTTTTGCTTGCTGACCCCTAGTCCTCACTGCCAGAAACCATGTGATTTAGTTGGAGGTGAGCCCTTTTATCCCAACTCCAGGGGTAGGAATGTAATCCAAGCCTGTCCAGCAAGTCTTTTTCAGGTCTTTGCTTTCAACGCTTGGAAACTCATGGGGACATCTTTCCCTTAACTGAGTGTTGCCTAGAGCTGACCTTAACTTTCATCCTTCCAAATTGGAAGACTATCCATGAGGAAAAGCGAAGGTTTATCCCTCTGGGTACTCACTAGTCTTGTTCTTAAGTGGTATGTACACACACACGTAACACCCAATGTCAAGGGTGAGCAGGTGGGTTGGAGCATCCTGTGTGCTCTTTGGAATGCCGTTGGGTGGAGAAGGAGCTCTAAGAGAAAGAAACAGGAAAAGGAAAAGAAGAGCAAATGCAACGAGTGGAAGCCAAGAGGAAGAAAAGAAAGAGGTAGAATGTGGACCTATGACAGTGCTCTGGACAATTGTCTCAAATGCCATTTATTTGCACAAGCAAAATCTAAGATAAGCAGTAGGTACTTCGGAAGGAATCTCAATATTTTTAAGACATTGGTTATGATTTATCAAATATAAAAATATCTTAATTTGTGAGCACTTTACAATGATAAAGCCTTATGCTTTTACATTAAAATATTCTTATTTTACAAGCAATATACAGATACATTCTTGTTTAAAGTTTAAACAAATATATATTCACAATAAACAGCAAGGCTAGGTGCTTCTATCCTCTAAAAACCTAAGGTTTTTACCCTCTCTAACACAGCGGATGACAGATCTATTATGTCAAGCACAAAGCATCATATGTGCTAGATGGCAATGTTTCTGATTCGGGGGTTCATACTCTTTTTTTTTTTTTTAAAGATTTTATTTATTTTCACAGACAGAAATCACAGGGAGGCAGAGAGGCAGAGAGAGAGGAAAGGAAGCAGGCTCCCTGCTGAGCAGAGAGCCCGATGCGGGGCTCGATCCCCGGACCTCGGGATCATGACCTGAGCCAAAGGCAGAGGCTTTAACCCACTGAGCCACCCAGGTGCCCCCGGGGGTTCATACTCTTGATTCAGTGATCCTTCTACACACCGTGACATGGCCTATAGACATGCTCTGAAAGTGGAACACTAGTCTGACCTGAGAGGCCAGCTTCTCTAGAGAGCAAGGCCTGGTTTCCAAATCATTCTCTAATAAAATCACAGATCCCAAATATCATGGGTTGAATTGTGTCCCCCTAAAAAAGATGTGTCAAGTTCTAACCCCTAAAGCCTCAGAATGTGACTCCATCTGGAAATGGGGTCACTGCAGATAGAATTAATTAAATTCGATGAGGTCATACGGGAGGAGAGTGAGCCCTTAATTCAATACAACTGGTATCTTTTTAAGAAAATGGCCATATGAAGACACAGAGGAAAAATGTCCTCTGATGATGAGGCAGAGATTGGGGCATGTAACTACAAGTCAAGGAATGCCAAAGCTTGCCTGCTGACTACCAGAAGGTAGAAGAGACAACAGAGGATTTCCCTTCAGTTTTAAAGAGGAGTGTGGTCCTCTTTAAAAGTCTGATTTCAGACTTCTAGCCTCCAGAACTGTGAGACAATAAGTTTCTGTTGTTTTTAACCCGTCAAGCTACAGTGTCTCTAGATACCACTACACCAGGTAAATTCTACGTAACAGAGGTAAAAGCTTTGCTAACAACTTACAAAAAGTGATCATATTCTCTTGGTAAGGGTGACATTTCCTGTTTATATCTTAAGTTGCTCAAAACAAAGCAAAAGCTCATTAAGAGGCCAGAAATGGTATGATTCTTATCTCTTCAGTACTCAACGAGAATTTAAGAGGTCAAAGAAAAAGAATACATCCTTGGTTTAAGAGAAAATAGTCGATCTTTAATCCCTGAGGTTATTTTCCTCAACATCTTATTATAAAAATTTTTTAACTCTGCAGTTATTTTGTTGAAAACATATAAAGAAATATTTACACATTATTGTTGTATGAGAACATTTTCAACTTGAGCCACGGCAGAAAATTTACAAAACATGAATGCTACTTGAAGTGTGTATTAATTTTTTTCCCTCCTTGCAGAAGAGGGCTTGCAAGAAGGTCACTGAATTTTTTTCATTGAGCTAGTTTTGTGCTGGGAATGACCTGTACGTAATAGTATGAGGGAAAGATCCTTCTAGTTTTAATGTATCTCCTATTTTAACAACTGTGGCCTAATATTCCTTCCCTTAGAGTCATTTCTTTGGGCTAGAGAACAAAGATGAGGGGATTCTCTGCAGAGACTGTAATAATTAGGACTCCTGAGAGAGGTAAAAGATGAGGGCTCTGATTCTCCATGGCTCTTGTGTCATTAACTGGTGAGCATGGAATAATTTACTTGATCTGCTAAAATTTACCAGCAATGTCAAAGAATCTGGATTGGGGAGAGACTCATTTTGGTGGTGGAGAAGGCACAATAATAAGAGCATGGAGGGTTGTTGGAGAGACCAGTAGACTCCTCATTTGGACAACGTCCTTCATGGATAATGTCCTTCGACAGATGACATTCTTACCTGGACGACATTCTTACTTGCACAGTGGTCCTTCACTATCTGGAAAGGTCATCCCCTCCCTCGGGCTAACCAGCTTTAGGAATGATGTTCCAGAACAAGTAAAAATGGAGGTCCACCCGTCAAAGAGCAGGTGGAGCCATGCCATTGATGAATGATGGTGGGGATGGCTACGAATGATGTCTTCATACCGTAGTGAGGAGGCAGGACACACAGTGAGTGGGGCCTTGAGTAACTGTATTCTAGGAGCAGAAAGACGGGAGTTGGTGTTGATGAGCGAGGTCAGCAGAGAGGGGACAGGGAGAACAAAGGAGAAAGAGACCCTCAGAGGACCATCTTCCCTGTAGTTGGTTTTATCTAGAGTTAACCTTTTTCATCCTGACCAAAGCTGGTGAGATATCCACCAGGAACAGTGAAGAGTTGATCTCTCTAGGTACCCATTAGTCCGGTTCTTGCAACACACACACACACACACACACACACACACACACAGGACCCCCTACAAAACTGTTCACTCTGAGGTAATCATCCTTTTGACTGTGAACTACAAGAGGAGATAATCTGCCTGTCACCTTTAACATCCTTCCTTCTCTTTTCAGACGACCACAGGGAGGGGGTAGACCTGTGGGATCCTCACAAGAAGTGGAGGGGCTTGTTGAGAAGGAGGGCCTTGTTTTATACATTCAGGAACGTCTCCAGAAGTGTCTGCCGATGGATTGATTATGTCTACACGGCCCATCAGGTCAAATCCACCCAAAGTATGTACATATAAACATCCTGCTCTAAGACCCATTTCTGACATGTCATGTTGAATATAAAACAGAAGGAAATCAAGCCAGGCAACAAGCACAAGTCCTTGTTTCATGCACCGCCGGCTTCAGAACCAATGGCACAGATACGCAGGGACTAATATCCTTCAGATGAGCAAACGTTAAAATCTGTGTTTGCAAAGAAATAGAAATGACTTTCTGGAGGGAGAAGAGGGTGGTGGAAAGGGGGGTGGAGTAAGAAAGAATGTGAATTATGGGAGGAACATCTGGTTCTCTTCAAGAATAAAACCTAGAAAAACAAAACCTGGGGGCCCGGAGGTTCGGTTTCTGTGGATGATAGCTTCGTGAGAGCTGGGACTTTGTCCTTTGTCACAGCTGAGACCTGGGCTATCTGGTGATATTTATCACCAGAAATGTGTATTTGGTCTCTGTCTCTGTTCCTGGCACAGCGCTCCTACTCAGCCCTACCCCTTGGCTGCGGGTTGAATCAATCACCAGGGGTCAAGGATTTAATCAATCCCGGCTAAGTAACACAGTATCCAGTAGAAACCCACAAGGATGGGCTTCGGTGAGCTTCTGGGCTGGCGGGCACGTGGAGATTTGGGAGGAGTGGGAGGCCTGGACAGGGCGTGGAAGCTCCGTGCCCTTTCCCCGCCCGTTGCGCTAAGGATCCCCCCCAATCCGGCTTGTTCTGGGTTGCCTCCTTTTATAATTCACCAGGATTCTAGTAAGTAAATCGTCTCCGTGAGTTTTGTGAGCCACTCTAGCAAATTAATGAAACCCAAGGAGGAAGTTGTTGGTCAGAGGCAAAGGGGAGAACCTGGGTGTGTGATGGGCATCTGAGGTGCGGGTGTGGGGGCAGCCTTGTGGGACCGAACCCGGTCTCCCTCCACGCTGGAAGTGGATGTACACTCTTCTTAGACCCTAGTGCCACAACAGGCATACGATAAATATTTGTGGAAGGAACAGAAGAAACTCTGGAAATGATTCCCTGCTTGTGAGGAAACCCGTTAGACCCACGTTTTGTTTTGTTTTTGTTTTTTTTTAAAATCAAAGGGTTGTTTTGTTTTGTTGTTTTAGATGTAGAATTCTCTTTTCAAACAACATCTTGCTGAATGTAAATAATGGCAGAATCACACTCGAATACAAGTTCAAATGGGACCTTCAATGCTGTCATCCAAGCTCCTCTCCCGCTCTGTCCTCTTCCTTCCAGACGCTCCAGTTCGCTAGACCTGGGGAGAGGCAGATCTAGGTGTTTGGAGGGGATGGAGAGGCAGGTTGGGAAGGTGCGGCTCCAAGACGCCCCTGGGTGCTAGACTGGATGCACCTTGAGAGCAGGGAGTCTACACCTTTTATCCCTCACCACTCCAGGGCCACGTTCACTGGAGCTCCCTACACTGTGTCCCCTGTTTCTTCTACTGCTGCTATAGGTTCATGGTCTTCCAAGCTTCCCTCAGAGCTGATTTTGGATTCCAAGGATTGTGAGAGTCACAGAGATGCCCAGTGAATGTCTATTGATGTAGTCTAGCATTCTCAGAAAATTTGGGGACAGGGCAGAAAGGTTTTTTCTTTTCTTCATCCAAGATAGAACTTTCCCCCTTTGAAACGTCTCTTTTCGACATTTTTCTTCCCAGCATTCTAGTCGATGGGGAAAGACAAGTATTTCTTTCCCTTATTTAATAGATGGGGAAACCAAGAACTAGAAAAATAGATCAGTTTACCCCTTGCCAAAAAGACAATTCAAAGCAGAGCTGGGACTGGCTTCCGTGGACATATTTACAGTGATTGGCTCTCTTGAGCCATAAAAACGAAGATCTTTTCTCACAAGAGTACATTAGAATCAGCCCTAATATAAATGTCTTCTACTCCACAGATAGCTGGTAATGTATGGTTATGATACGATCTCGTGATTTTGTTCAGCAACAAACCCCATCTTATATTTTATTTCAGAGATGATAAACTTTACAATCAGATAATGTTATTTTATACACGTCGGGCCCCTCAGCCCCTTTCAAAATACTACTTAGACTTTTCCTATCAACAGTATTTATATACTGCATTTCCCATTTATTTTCATCAAGCCTGTTCTCTCAAAGATTCTAATAAGCTTCCTTTGTAACTGAATTCCTCTATTTCCTTTCCAGGACCTAGTAAAGAACAGACCTCCTCGGGAAGGCACAACATTTAATGTATTAGTTTACACTCTGATTCTCAGACTTCTCGAGATAACCTTGAAAGGGCATCTGCTCTATAGCGTTCTCTAATGAATATCATGGGAACGTGCGTGTTTTGACCCAAAGCACGAGAGGAGCTCCTTTGGAAGTTATCCCAGATTTGGGTCTGCGGGATCATAAGAATGAGTTTATTTATGGACAATGATTATGTGAAATCTTCTGTAAAAATACAGAAAATTCTAATCATTGCCTTACTCTCAAGCATCTCTCCTCAATCCGAGCATAATTTCTTTCAGTTTTGATCAGGATGTGTGATGCATAACTAATGGGCTCCCCACTGCCATCTGGCAGACTATGTAAGTTCACAGCTCACACTACGGCAGAAGCAATACCACAAGCCAAATTTAAAGTAGAAGTGGGCTACAGGACAGTTGAGTCTGTAAGAAAAATTCTCATGTAAACTCCGGAAACTCTTTGCAGTGGGACAACCGTTTGTAAAGTGTGTGTACATTTCCGTAGCCTTCAGATAGGGTCCTTCGCCTGCACTGACAAAAGTAAATCTGCGCTTACATTTGGTTTACCCAAGAGAAGTTTGCTTATTTGTGAACTTTCGAAGCTTTCCTCCATTTAAAGCAGCCATTTATCACTAATTAGAAAACAATTTAGTTACATTAGGAGGGTGGATTCTGAGGACTTGCTAACTTCTAGCTTGAGAAGATGCCCATGTATATTAAGCAATGTTCAAAATTGTAATTATGAATAATAATTATAGGAAAGCACCTTAACGGAATTGCTTGACACCATCATCACTGTCAGTCTTCCTTCACCTCCAGGTGGGTCGGTCCTTCTCGTAACAGCGGTGGAATAAAGGAGGACAGTGGCAATTTTCAGTATTTTCGAGGAGATGTATGCTCTTTGTAATTCTTGCATGATATCATTCTTCCCTGAAGAAGTACTTATTGCAGGGGCACCTGGGTAGCTCAGTCAGTTAAGCCCCTGACTCTTGATTTCAGCTCGGGTCATGATCTCAGGGTCGTGAGATCGAGCCCCGCGTTGGGCTCCACGCCAGGTGTGAAGCTTGCTTGAGATTCTCTCTTCCTCTCCCTCACTGCCATGTCTTTTTCACATGATCCTGTTCCCAGGTCAGAACCTATCTTTCCATGGCATCCGCCCGTACTTGCTGTGATTGTGACTCAAGCAAGCCAACTTGTATTTGCTTAAACTCCAAGGAGGAGTCGAATAGATACTTCATTGGTTCTAAAATTTGCCTGACAATTTTTTAAAATATCTCTGCAATAAAATGAGCCTACCACTCGATAGCCTATTATGGTTAACTGCAACTGTATTTACATAACATACATACTAACGAACTGGTACATCTTTTAATTGATGGCTTCTTCAACTTGATCAGATAGGGGCAAGTCACCAGGAGAGTGCAAGGCACTTGAATCTCAGGAACTACTTGAACCAGAAGCCCAAACCCTACTGGAACTCTCTGTCCAAATGTCTTCCCTCATTTGGATTGGCTACATTTCCTTCACTGCACACTGGCTTCCTTGGCATGGGAGACACGGGGCTACCAATAGCTTCTTAGTTTTGTATCTTCCGGGCTCTGCAGACTGAGACACAAATTCCAAACTACTAGGAGAGGCACTCCTTGTCTTCAAGGTACCTGTCGGGTCAGGTACCTGTCCTGAGACAGCCACATTTGGCTGGGGATATGTAGTTGTGAAAGAATCATCAGGAGAATAAGTGAGTAAGAAAGGTCCTAGATAGAAGTCGTGCAGATGGGAAGGGTGGTGGGGAGTGTACTTTTCAGGAGCAGAGAAGTCATCGATATGAGGACGTGATCAATTATCTTGCTTCGAGAATGTGAAATCTTTACTGGTCCCATTCTTCTCTTCATTCCCTCTACAGCGTGACCCTCTAGTTCCCATCCTGCCCCCATGTTTAGGACAAACTGCAAGAGGGAAAATTAAGGAAAAATAAAGATACTTCTAGATCACATCTACCCCTTGTCCCCTTATCCACAGAGGGCAAAACTTTATTGAATCCCTAGGGATAAAAGTGTGTATGCTTGTAGCAGAATTTACCGTTCATGTAGGACATACTCCAAACCCTTCTGGACTGTACTGCCAAGGCAAGCAAGCTAAACATCCATTTCTCAGGCTCCTTTGCAAATAGCTTCCACCAGAAACTTGGAAGGTGGTATGAACAAGATGAACTAGCAGCCCATTGGGAGCTAGGAGCTTGCGGTGGGGACTGATGGTCACAACTCCGTTGTCCCAAGTCTTCAATAGCAGCCAAGAGGTTCTCTGGTGTCGGACGGGCTCCTAGGGTGGTTGGCTATTCCTCCTGGTGGAATTGTTCCTGGCTGTGTGCCCACCAACTTCTTTCTGACCCTCTCAGAAATTCAGCAAGTCCAGAGAGCAAACAATAAATCCATTTCTGTTGAAACTAGCTCAAAAAACTGGACTCCGCTGTTGGCCACTCAGATCCTTGGACTGATACTCTACCTTGTCAGCAAGAACATTAGAACTTTTTCTTTCATCACAAAAATATTAAAGCTCCAGTCTAGTGGAGACATAGCTGCATGGAATCAGCTTTCTAATCTTTTATCCTTCACATCCACATTTGAGCTCATATGGTCTGTTCACCCACATTATCTCCTAAAAGATGGACAGAAGTACATAATCTGAGGATTATTTGAAGATGTAGGATAGCAGACAACCTTCCTTAGAGAAACACATGCATAAGGACACAAGGTCTGGAGTCCAATTTACTAATCCATGACTTTGGTCAAGCTGTTTGACTTGTTTATGCTTCCATCTCTACATAAAATGTAAAAAGAAGACAGAAGTACCTATCTCAAAAGGCTGTTTTAAGGAGTAAACTAAGCAATCCATGCAGAATATTTGGGAAGTTGCCTTAAGTACAATAAACTCTCAGTCAACATTGGCTATCATATCATTTACCTTTGCTGAGTGTAAATCAGTGTATCCTTCTCAGAGGACAGTTTGGCAGTATCTTTCAAAACGTCTATGTACTTTGGCTAAGCCATTGTACTTTGTACCTACAGAAATACGCCTGCCAGAACGTTCTTCAGTGGGGGAAAATAGTTGAGTAGATGCTATCATATCATAGAGCATGGGGCCGCCAGTTAAAATATCATGGAAGTCTGTACACTCTACTGGGAAAGATCACCCATATATGGTCCATTGACTCAACAAATATTTATTGAGGACTTGACTTTGCCTAAACTGTTCCAGGTGCTGAAAGTTAAAACTATTAAAATATGGGATTGTCTGCGTAGGATGACCCATGCATTAGACAATTATGTTAGACAATTATCCGGACTTGTGTGCGGATATCTCCTGGGCTGTGGTCGCCTCTGCCAGGGGGTAAAGGGGTCTCAAGCTGGCTGTCCTCAGGCGACCCTGTATGGAAGCAAGGGCTTACTTTCTGACATCACCATTCCTTATGTATCCTGGCTCCATCTTGGAGGTCTATAAATGGCCTGAACCTTTGGAAAGGGCAAAGTTCTAAGGCACAAACAGCCACCATAGCTGCTGGACAGTTGGTGGCTGTCCGGCTGGCTGTTGTTTATAGAAAGCCCTTGCCACAGGACAACCAGAAGAACAACTAGAGTGTTTGTTGGCTCCATTTACTCGAAGGGTTGCTGAATCCTCTGCAGACGTGGAGACCCTCCATGGCCCCCAGGAACTTTCTGTTGCTCACAAGGGAGGAAGATGGAATCTCTCCTCTTGGATGGATGTGGTGGCTTCAGGTCCTGCCCTCATCCTGACTCCCACAGACCCCCTGTCACGTCCTGTCCCTTCTGTCCCCCCAATTCCTAACCAGTCTCTGGTGGCAAAGAAGTTGGCCTCTTCATGCATTTTATATCTGAACCCCTGTTTGTGCTGCAAATATTTCAGGGATTTGATTTAGACACACAACATCAAGATTTGGGTATTGGGAATTTTATTTCAGGTCTTTGGGATTCACAGCTTTGATCATGTGTCATCTTGATTCCTGCAACCTCCCTGCCTTTTAGTCCTGCTTTCACGCTGAGTGTATATGGGGAGTAGGACCGAAAGAGTAAAAAAATCTCAGGAATTAAAAAAAAAAACCCCAGAAACTACTACAAATATTAAGGACAAAACCACATTGATTAATATACCAAAATATTATTTCAATACCCATAGAAGAAAATCCAGGAAACCTGCCTGGGTGTTAGTGGGATTTACCTGTGAGGAATGGAGGAGGATTGATAGTGAGGAGAAAGCAGACTACTTTCTCTCTGAAAACTTGTTTTGGTTTCTTTAGATTTTTTATGGACATATTTTAATGATATCTTTTGGGGGCGTCTGGGTGGTTCAGTTGGTTAAACATCCAAGTCTTGGTTTCATCTTAAGTCATGATCTCAGGGTGGTGGGGTCGAGTCCCACGTCAGGTTCCACGCTTGGCATGGAACGTGCTTAAGATCCTCTCTCTCCCTCTGCCCTCCCTGCTCTCTCCCTCCCCCCGCCTCAAAAAAAAAAGATATCTTCATAATTAAAACTAATGATAAAACACAACAGTTTCCCACTCAGGTCACAGTGTTTAGATCTCGAGGCGGATGTCGGGTGTGTGGGTCCTGTGCTTCTCACCCCTTTGATCTTCTCTGCTCATTCTTTTTATGCCCCAATCTAGGCCACCCTTCTTCGCCTGGCTGACTCAAGACGCCTCTCCAAGCTCACCTGCTCAGGAAGACTTTCTGGATTTCTGTCACGCTGCCTCCTTCCCCAGGCTGGGTTGGATAACCCTTCCTGAGTCTGTCTGTGCTCTCCACAGACTGTCATTCTCACCAGGTGGCCTTAAAGATCTGTTTATGTGTTTGTCTCCCTCTCTCTACAAGGATAGAAACTGTCTCATTCATGTCTGTGACTCCAGATCCTACCACAATGCCGGCCACGTGGGAGTGTTCAGTACAATGTTTATTTGAATTCTGTTCCTGCATCCAAGCCAGAGAATTGCTGTCCTGACCTACTATAAATATATGCAGATGCAAAAGAAAAAAATTCTAACATCAACTCCACTTTCCCTGTGAACGGACACTTGTTTTTTCTCTATCTTTCACATCAATGGCTCCAAACTCCCTCACATTCCAAAGGCGAACTTCTGTTCTAAATTTACCAGAAGATTCGGACCCTCCCCTCTTTCCTCTAGTCCTAACCAATTGTTGAGGCTCACCCCCCTCCAGTGCTTTTGGAAGCACCTTCTTCTGTCTTCCCTTGAACCTATGTTCAAGGATTTCATTCCTTACCACCACTTTCTGTTACCTCAAACACAGCTGGGTTGGGCACGACTTGGTAAACTCCAGCAAGATGACACAGTCTTTCGTTCTACCATTACCAAGCACCTACTGTATGCCAAGCTCTATGCTGAATTTGAGGCTCCAGAGATAGATAAGAGGCATTCTTTGTCCTTGTAGCAGTTAGAATCCCAGCAGAAAAGAGATGGCACTGCGTATTGGGTCATCTGAGGAGAATGTCGAGTTTAGGGAAACAGCATGGGGTAGTGTAGTCCCCTAAGGCTAATAATAGTGGGAATGACCATCCTTAGACCTGAAATGAGGGGAGGATGGGAGGCATAGCTGCTGGAACACGGGAAACAGAGAAGTACCAGCAAGCTGTGTAGGGACAGTGCGGCCTTAGTTCAAGGGCACGGTCAGCTGATAGCAACCTGGCAAGGAGGAAGCTGGGGAATAAATACCTTGACTTCACTCTCCTCACCCTGTAATGCCCTTTACCAACCAACTGGAAACCAGTGGAAGAGGAAGTCAGTGGATGCCGTCTACACATGGGCCTCCTGGAACAGAGCAGGAAGGAGGAGGGTAGAGCGGACCTGGATGGACAAATTAAAGGTATCCTGTGGGTCTTCGAGGAGACCAGTACCTAACTGGGGAGGGGAAACTAGTATCTAACTGGGGAGGGAAACTACTCGGGAAGGATCAGATAAGTTTTTTAGAGAAAACAAAGTGGAGATGGGCCCTAGAGTACAGGTGTGAGATAGTTGGGCCAAGGCTTGGTTTAGGGAGGGGGCAAGAGCCGAGATATGGAGAAATAAAATAGTGTGATTGGAATCTCATGGAGTTCATTGCTGCGTTTGGGGAAGGGAGCATCAAGACCGTATTGAAGAGGGAGGCAGGGGTTGGATGATGGGAGGCCCACATAAATTTATCCAATAGATCATGGGCAGCAAATGGACAATTTTTTTTCATTAAGATATAATTGACCTATAACATTATATTAGTTTCAGAGGTACACCATAGTGATTTGGTATTTGTATATATTGTGAAGTGATCCATCACCATACTTAGCTACAGATTTTTGTCTTGGGGTAGAACTTTTATGATCAACTCTCTTAGCAACTTTCAAAAATGCAATGCATTTGCTATGGTACCATTGTACAATTTGCTGATTGTACAATAGCATGCACCATTGCTATTATGCATGCAGTACACCATGTATTGTGGTGTACAGTGTACACCACACTGTTCCTTGCCTCCCCGTGACTTCTTTATGTTACAATTGGAAGTTTCTCCCTTTTGACCTGCTTCATCCTCTTGCTGCCCTCCCCCCTTTTGGGCAACCACTAATCTGTTCTCTGTATCAATGAGTTCATTTTTCGTTTTTCAGATTCCACCTATAAGTGAGATCAATGGTATTTATCTTTCTCTGTCTGACATTTCACTTACCAGAATACTGTCTAGATGCATCCATGTTGCTGCACATGCAACATTTCCTTATTTTGTACAGTTGAGTAATATTCCATCATACATAGATACCACATCTTCTTTATCCATTCTTTCACCAGTGGGAACTCAGGTTGTTTCCATAGGGTCCTTGGATGAGGGACAGCAGATGAATGGTTTTCAACAAGACCGTGAAATGGTGATGTCGGCCATCAGATGACTCGGAGACTGTGGGAAGCATGGACTGAGGAAGGCAGGACCAGAGATGGGGAGAGCAGAGAAGAAAGACCAGAGTGACAGTAGAGGAGAGAGATGACGCATCAGGAACCCAGGCTGGAAAGGGGGTAATGAACACGAGGAATGTGGAGGAACCAAAGTGGCACATCTCAGGGATTGGTAATGCAGGTTGGAGGGCAAGGACTTATCAACGATGACACATGGGTTTCCAGCTCAGGTAATTGTTAGATGATGGTGAGTCCCTCTGCACACTGCTGAATAAAGTGGGGAAGGAAAGCTTCGGTTGGCTCCATGGAACATCCAAGTGAAATTATTTAGCAGGTAGTTGAAAGACAAAGAGCCTATACTGAAGGAACATATTTGGGAATCAAGCAGGGACTGCTGGTGAGAGAGAAGAAGGGAATATGTAGGATCCAAAGGGACCTTGTTTCTAAAGGAATATATGTTTCAAGAAGCTTGATATTTGGATACCTTTAACTCTCCCCTTCCTTCTTGCAGCTCTACTGTTACGGTGTCCATGAACTTGTTTCCCCCTGGTCTTTCTTGTTTTGTCACTCTGCTTCTTTCTTCCCATGATATCCCACCATCTCTGTCCCCTAACCAGGCATACACCCAAAGTACCTATAGACCCATCATGATTCTAAATTGTAGTCATTCTTACTGACTTGTTCTAAATCCATCTAAACACTCATGATGGCCTCAGGGGTGGCCTCAGAGACTCCCAAGAAGTGAGATTGTTTCCCCTCTGAAGCCTATGTGCCTTGGGGAGGGAGTTCTAGCTGTACCAATATGGCTTTCAGCCGCTATCCTCCATAGGAGGGCCCTGGGACCCTCTTCTCTTCACAATGAACACTTTCCATGGACCAGCAGGTGTGTGTGCTGTAGATAAAGTGATGATGATGATGAAGAAGAAGAAGAAATATTTATAAGTAATAGACCATTGGAGGTAGGGCCAGCATAGACTTCTACTCTTCCTATTCTCACAAGTTTTCCACACATGCATACATTAAAAATTTAGAGAAGGTTTTGGGAAGTTTGATACAAGTGAGGTGCTTTCTTGGGGCTTTCAGAATCCATCCTCCTTCCCATGTAGGAATTATTCTAGGGCAATGAGCTGTAGAACACAAGACACTGAGTCCAGATAGAAAGCTTCTAAATCACAGCTGGCTCTCTGGAAGCAATATTGGGGCTTATTATTGGGCTGATTGTTAATTGGAGGAATATTGAACTCCCCACAGTAATCTAGTGACTACAGGACAGATCCCTCCTGTCAGGAATTTATTACAATAAATGGCCTATTCTGCCTCCTGTTAATTTCATCTCCAATCCACTATGCGTCATGTTTGTGCACTCTAATAGAATATGGAGGGCGTCCATGCTTATGCTATGTCTGGCCGAAGTTACGGTCCAGCTTACTCGTGAGTCATAACTATGTCTGTGTTAAAACACGGCTGTGAGCCGTGTGTGCCCGTGTGGGTGTTTTACGTATGGGTGTTGTCCACGGCCTGGGAAGTTAAACCTGTTGGGGAAGGGATTTGCACTTACCTGTGAGAAAGATCTGGAACATTTCATAGAAACCGGATTAATTGCAACTGGTTCTTTACCTGTAAAGCAAGGTTTGTGAGCAAAATGAGTGTAAGCAGATGGCAGGCTCCTTGCTGCTCCCCAGCCACTCTCTCGGGGAGAGGAGTGAACAGCAAAAATCAAAGAATTCTTCTCCATGGATGGGAAGCTTGTGGTTCGTTCTCCTGTCTACCTGAGTGGGTATAGTGTGGGCTTATCCTGCCTCAGAAGAAGAGCTCTTTCTTTTCTTTTCTGCTTTCTTTTCTCTTCTCTTCTCTCTCTTTTTTTTTTCCTTTTCTTTTTCTTTAGTAAAAGCTAGCACGTAGTATACTAGATGAGAGAATGGATTCTGGAACCAGACCACCTTGCGGGCTGTGTGTGCGTTGTGCCGTTTGTAAAACAAGATGATAATAATGACTGTCTCATAGGGCTGCTGTAAGGATTACATGACTTAAGACATTAAAATAAAAGGTCGTAGCTTGCACAGTACTACTCAAATAGCTGTCTTCTCTCCGAAAGGTTCAGCAAGGATCCTCAGCCCGGAGCTGCCCCCCTCACTCGAATCACACAAAGGAATATGGACCTGGACTCCCGAGCTGAGCCTTAAGAGGACGGCCCGTGGGTGTCCTCGCTGACTCTCTCCAAAGGCCCTGATCACTGGGTGGCTCTGTCTCGCCCTTGAGCCTCTGGCAAGGGCAATTCTTTCTTTCCCTTGAGTCAAGTGCTCACGCAGTCTGCGGTGTGTTTGTCTTCTGTTAGACTCTGTTTTTGTGCCCCTTTCCTCCCCTAGCCCTGCAGGCCCCGGGGCCTCTTTTCATCTTGCTCAAGTTCAGGCAGCTCTGTCCAACCCCCTGTTGGCTCTGATGGAGTGTGGGTGACTCCGTGACTGCCTTCCGACCTTATCTGAGACCCGTTTGTTTTCCCCAAAGTGCTCTAAGGGGCGGGCTCCGTGGTTCCTGTTTCTCTGCGCCCTGCGGGCATGGTAGGGGGCTCAGCGGCCGCCACACGCATTCTTCAATAGAAACCCGGGACTCTGCGCTCATTTCTACTTCCGACAGTTCTTTCCACCTGGTGGATTCCATTTCCACAGGCTTTGGGTCCCTCTGTCATTAGGCGGGCAGGCCTGGAGCCCTCCCAGCAGTGCTGTCCCTGTGGAATGTTTCACCCAGTTGTCATTCCCTGCCATCAGGGAAGACAGTGACAACAACGCGGATGGGCGGTTTGCCGATTGGAGGGTTGATGACAAGGCTTAGCATTTCCTATCCTTTGGGAGATGGAGCTGGCATTGGGAGCCCCACCAACAAGCCGCCCTAGTGAGCTCCCGAGTCGTGTGCCCATCCTGGACCACCTTTTTTGAAGCTGATGACATCAGAGTGTGCCTCTTTCCTCATTGGCTGCTGGAGAATTTCTGAAGGGCTCGCTTTGACTTTTTATCATTTTTCTTAAGAATTAGCAATGAGGCAGCTTCTTTGCTTCATTGTTGTCCAGAAGTTGTATTTTTCCCTTTTAATAGGAACGGGACCTTTTCCATCTGCAGTAGAAACCCTGACTTTATCAGGCTATACCCTACTTGCTTCTTTTCTGACCTGGCTTTTTTCTTCACGGGGGTCCACACACAAGCCAGCCACACTCCGACATGAGCCATCTAGGCTCATGGCACCATATACTATCTCCATTTCAAATCTCTCCCCACTAACCGGGGTTGTGGTGGAACAGAGAATCATTTCAGCATGCTTACTTGCTATAACCAGCCACAGACGTTGGTCTGCCTCAAGAGCGGTGATGTAGTAGAGTGATGACCCCATGAGCTTTTGGAGAAACACTGCTTGGGGTCAACTTCTGTCTCTACCACTTCGTAGCTAGCTGTGCAAACCTGAACAAGTCACTTCATTACCCGGGCCTCGATTTCCTCATCTGTAAAATGGGATGATGGTAATTCATCTTACCTACCTATTAGAGTTCTGTGAAGCTTAAATGAGTGATTATGGGTGATGTGTTTAAAATAGTGCTTAGCTCTGGCGCCTGGCTGACTCAGTCGGTAGAGAATGTGACTCTTGATCTTGGGGTCATGAGTTCAAGTCCCACATTGAGCAAAGAGCTTACTTAAAGAAAAAAAAAAGGAAGAAAAGAAAGAAAATGGGGCCCTTGGATGACTCAGTTGGAAGAGCATCTTTCATCTTTCATCTCCAGGTCATGAGTTTGAGACTCATGTTGGGTGTAGAGATTACTTAAATAAATACATAAGTTAAAAATAAAATAGCGCCTAGCTCATCGGAACCGTTTGGGATGTAGTAGCTACGGTCTCCTTCTCTATTCCATTGTTATTGATTGTCTGACCTAGCTATTTCCAGCAAGTCCTGGTCTTCACAGACCGAGAGGAGCAAATATGCTTTTACTGAGGAAGAGTGACGTCAAAATATAACATATTTCTGCTGATAGAGATGGGAGTAGGCAGGGGACGAGATGAAATAAAAGTGGGAATTATAAAATGGGTGATGGGCACACAGAAGTTTTGTTCCTCTATTATTTTCTCATTTCTGTGTATGTTCATTGTCCGTAGTAAAAAGGTACAAACAAGACAAGGGGCGAATTCTGAACCGTATCAGTGTGGATAGAGTGCAGCGAGCCGGGAGCCCTACTAGCGTCTGGGTGGAAAGCCAGATTGCTACAAGCTGCCTGGAAAATAGTCTGACAGGATATATCAAGAACCCCTAAAAATATTTGTTCTAGTTCTAATTGCTGCATGAAAAATTACCCAGAAACTTGGGTTAAAACACCGTTTTGTTCTTGGGTTAAAACACCATTTTATTATTAAAACAAAACAAAACAAAACAAGAACAAAAACAAAAACCCACACCATCATATGAAGCTCCCAGATTCTGCGCATCAGGAATTCAAACAGTCGGGATGGATAGTCTGTCACAGGGTGTGGGGGGGCCTCAGCGGGTAAGATCCACAGGCTGGATGGGGGTGACTCATCTTCTGACGGTAGGTTTACTCCCAAGTTGGGTGCCTAGACTGGTGTGACCCAAAGAGTAGGGCCTTGCTGGGCCCCCATGTGGTCTGGCCTCCTCTTGGCATGGGGGCCTTGTGGTTGTCTGGTTGGTCGTGCGGTGGTGCGGGGGGGCTCCGAATGTCAGTGCTCTGACCATCAAAGTTCAAAGCTCACACAGCCTTACTTCTGCTCGGTCTGTTGGTTGAGGTTGTCACTAGGCTGCCCAGATCCCAGGAGAGGGGGGAATAGACCCCAGCTCTCTCTGGGAGGGGCGCCAGAGAATTTGGGGGTCTCATTTTGAAACTGCCTCAGTATTAATGACTTCTGATCTAGTGATTTCACTTCGAGGAATTTATCTTAATGAAATTATTCAAAATGTGAACCAAGTTTTGTGTGTAAATAGATATATGTATACATATAAATTTCAGTGTAACTTATAGCAATGAAGTATTAGCAATAAACCTAATGACTCACAATAGGAAAAGAATAAATAAATGCTGGCGAAGGGCGAAGATCATGTAAAGCCTTTAGTTATTTAGTACACAGGGAAGTGTTCATATTTTAATTTAAAATGATAAATGTGAGATTCATTCTGTATATAACATTTAATCTACCATGTTTAAAAAAAACCTGAATTGCTAAAAATTGCATAGACAAAGACAAGAAGGAAACATTAAATATTAACAGTAACTATCTCCCAGCAGTGAGATTATGGGCACTTTAAATTTTTTTTCTGTATCATTTTCTGCTTTTCCAAAAATTTCAGCATTTGGCTCGTATTGCTTTTGCAGTCGCAACTAGAAATTCCAATTTATTGGGCACATTACAAAAATAATACCGACTCTTAACCATTATGCTTGTTATATTAAACTGGACGAAAACACTTGCTGCCTTGATTAAAACTTGCATTTATATCCCCATGTGTACACCCTCGGGGATGCCAAAGGGGGTGGGTGAACCGAACAGGATTGGCAGCATTTTTCAGAATCTGGTTTCGGCTGGTCTAGGTCTCTTCCCTCACCCTATCCCCTCCATTTTGAGGACTGACAGATGTTCTCTCTGCTCAGAGTAGCTAAGTTCTGGCAAGAGAGTGTCTGTTGCCCTCAGGACATTTGCACATTCCCTATCTGTTCAGAAGACAGACGACCAGGAAGCTGGACCCCAGCCCCCAAGCCCCAGCTAGTTTTCCTCTGCAATGAACTTTGGTTCTTCAGTAACTCTTCCTGGCTTTTTTTCTAGGACACATCCTCCTCTCTACCCCACATGCCCAGGTCCTTCCATGCCCAGATCCTACTACATCTTTCCCTGGGCTTCAGGGAATCCTCTGCTCTGCTGACCGCCTGCTCACTTTTCCAAGGGCTGCAAACTGCCGACCCTACAGTCTCATCTCTTTTCATCACCTCTGCCTGCTGCACCTTTACCAGTCAGTCGATGAGATTGGTTGTAAGTGAGCCTTGGTGTCTAGATTCATCAGAGGGCATCCCTGGCACCTGTCTGCTCTAAAATCTGTAGCCTCCAGTACCGCTCCAGTACCTCCAGCAAAGCTACCTTTGCTCCCATCTCAGCCTCCAAGCAGATGACTGTGCTTGGTTCCAGTGGTACCCAAGGGCTCAAGTGAACCTCCCATGAAGACCAATGCTATCTCTCTTTCCCCAAGACTACAGCACCTTGGGACCCCTCAATAAATGTAACAGATGGATATACCTGAATCCCACCATTCAGTGTGGCTCCAGATGTAGTTTTCCCGTAGTCTGTGTAATAATAAATGACTTCTTTAAAAAGATTGCAAACATTTAATCAGTTAATACATTCAGTAGGCAACACTTGAAATAAACTAGCTCCAAAACTATGTGTTATTACTGGTATTATCTTCCTAATAGACTCCTGGTTGGACTCACTGATAATAGTGCTCTCATTTTAATATAGAATTCCTCAGGATAGTTTTTAAAACAGAGTAATCAAGCGTACTCTATTTTGTTTTAGATCACCTAGAATTAATAACATTGGGCATTTTAGCATAACACAAAATTGTCTTCTGTGTGAAGAATCAGCTGTCCGTGTCCTTACTTTATGGTTTGTTTGATATTATATGAACAGAGGATTAAGGGGAGAGATGAAATATAGTTGAGGATAGAAAGGGAAATGGTTTATGAGGCAAACGCTGACTAATATGGTTAAATCATTTGATCCTCTTAAAGGCTTTGCAAACCGGGAAAGATTTTACTCTCTATTCCAACCCAGTTTCGACGACTGAATTGTGTATACACTCAAACAAACAAAGTGTCATCTTTGCTACTTGGCACCACAAATGTTCTAGTTCTTCTGGAGGTACAGTAAGGTGACAGGATTCCTACATTGGTGATAGTTTGACCATGAGACTTACATTGGCTGAGGACTTGTGAGTAGAAATAACAAGATGTATCACTTCTGGATGAAGCTTGGGGAATGGGTGTGTACTCTGCCACATTTTATGCCCCTGCTGGGTTCAGATGGAGGTTTTATGACCTGGATGTTTCCAAGTACCTGGTTGAGCAGAGTCTCCCCAACCTGCATCAGACATGTTGTGAGGTAGAGAAATGTACTTATGAAGCCATTGAGATCTCAGGATTGTTTGCTATTGGCACATAACTGAATCCATCATGACTGGTAATAGAGGTAGCGATCTAGCTGATGGGTAGGTGTGTTCGTAGGTAGACAGATATGCAGAGATAAGCATTCAGATATCCTGGTAGTAGTTGTTCATGGGTAGGAAAGTCGGTCTAGAAACCATGACTCCAAAATTCCTACTCTCACTTTGACTGATTAGTCTACTAGTCACTATCTTTGGTTACAATTCATTTGAATCCCCTTTCTCTGAGTTAAAATTATATTTCAATCCTGTTGATTATTTAGAGTTTTTGCAAGGTATTTTCAGTGGGGGGAGAAAAAAGACAAATTATAATGCAGGGTGCACAGTGTGGCTCAGTTTTTGCCAAGAAAAAACTTATATATGATTAGAGAAATGTCTGACAGGCTATAATACCAAAATACAAACTGTAGGGGGAATGCAGGTGATTTTCATTTTCCTTGTGTATCCATGTTTTCTACTTAAAAATAGAAGCACCTATCATAAGCTTCTATTGCTTTTGTTCTGATCAGTGTCCATGATTTCAGGCAAATACCCTGTCTTTGGTCCACGTGATTCTGGATGTTTTGAGAGCTAAGCATTTCTTCCTTCCCAACTCACTGCCTCCGCACCCCATCCCATCCAGCGTGAAGTGGTTACATATCATCTGGCCTCGGCCAATCACATGCTCTCCTGGAATCTGAACCTCCGTACCTACACTTGGAATGATCTGTGGCGTTGTATCATCTGGTGGCAATGTCAAAAAAAGATTCTTTGGAAATTTGTTGGGTTCTGTCTTTCTTGAGGTTTTAGGAGTTACTTTAATTTTAGGGTTCTACAGTTTCTTCCATTCATTTTTCTAAAAGTTTTATTTTAAGTAATTTCTACATCCAATGTGGAGCTCAAATGCATGACTCCAAGGTCAAGAGTCCCATTTTCTACCTACGGAGCCCTCCACGTGCCCCTGTTCATTTTGTCTTTGGTCTGAACTGTTTTGGGGGTTTGCAATGAGAATATTTTTACTAACACAACGTGTATTACATGTTTGGTTTACAAGATTAACAAGATAAAACATAAAGAATGAATTTGTTCTGTCCTCTTGCCCATGAAGAGTTAAGTCACGGAAACTTTTTAGGCTCTTTATTCTTGCTTCTTTCAAGCCGGTTGTGAGTATTAGTGAGCTTCTTTTAGGAATGAGCAAGGCATTTATAATCAGCTAGTGCTGGGTGTATGTGTGTGCGTGCTTATGGGGACACGTGGTGTTGTGTGATAAATGGAACTTAAGCTGAACGTATGTGAACTCAGACATGCTGGGAGTGCATGAGTCAAGGTCATACAGGCATGTGTGTGTGATGGTAAAAATGGTGGGTCAATATCCTTCCATTCTAGCTAGCCACCCACCATTTCATCCACACCTGCTAGTTATATTATACGAACATATTATTTCTGGCTCCTTTCAAGTAGTGACTTGGACTGCCCCAAGCAATGGACCTTCCTAGCAATTTGGTCCTATGCTCTCTAGTACCTTTATATCAAAGCTATTACAGGGACCGTATTTCCTCCCTCATTCCTCATTCACTAAGTATTTGTTGAGCAATTGCCATGTGCCAAGAGATGTACCCGTTGCTGGGGATCCAAAGAAAGTAAGACAAGACTCTGTCTTAAGATTCTGGGTTCATAAGGACCATGGGAAACATACCTAGACCCTTTGGAGGCTAACCAAGATAACTCTGGAGACTTCCACACCCCCTACTTCCACGGGAACAGGAGTCTGGTAGTCATTACTGTTACTCCCCAGTATTTCCGGCTCTCCTCCTTTAACACACATGGTACCATTGCATATCCGTTTCTCTGGAAGTTAAGAGCAGTCATGTGACTTGCATTGGCCAATAGAAGGTCAGTGGAAATAACACGTCACTTCTGGGAAAAAGCCTTGGTGAACAAGTGCATAGTTTTCTATGTCAGTGACTGGCCATGTTCTAGATGTTGAGGCCCTTAGCTGGGTTCCATGATAAGGATGATTTGGAATAGAGCCCCCAACACTGACCCAAGATAGACGATTATGTAAATGTGAAAAAATTTTCTTGTTTTCAGCCACTGAGTTTGAGAGTGTTTATTACCTCAGCAGAACCTAGCCTTCCCTGTCGGATACAGTGGGCATCTCCCAGACCCGGCAAGAGGTTTTGTGGCCCCCAACGGGGCTATCTAGTCTGAGTTGGGACGGGGCGTCCTGGTGACCCTGCAACACTAAATGAACAAAGGTAACACTGAACTGACTGTAGCTGGAATTCCCAGAAACAACAGTCCTTTCAAGTTGAGTCATTCCCCCTCTGCTTCAAAGGGGCCGCCTCACCTTGCCATCAAAGTCTTTGAAACAGTGAAACCCAAGGGCAGACCTACTTGGCAACAGTAGGTCCATACCTGGTGGGAAAAAAAGGGACCACCCCTGAGAACCAGGATTAGAACTGTGTGTAGCAAAACAGACCTAAAGACAGTGGGCAAACTGGCGTGCCCTACTGAGAGTCTCTAATCTTGAAATCTGAGCTTCCCATATCACTCTGCATTTAGAATTTAGAAATGGCTGAAGCCATTTCTGAGATGTATTTCAACAGAAAAAAAAAAAAAGTGTGGACATCACCAGAAATTAAGAAAATGCAATGCAAAACAGCACAATGATCATTTTCTTCCATTATTAATTTGATGAGATATTTTAAAGGTCTTGTGCGGGCAAAGGGGATATAAATTCCTATAGTCTTTCTGCAAACCGATAAGATAGCAGATATCAAAAGCCTTAAAAATAAAAAAAAAAGTAAAATAAAGAGCTTTAAAGACATGTATGTTCATTAATTCCTTCTTGTAATAGAAGTTTTAGCTGGCTCCTCGGACTAAGGATGATATTCCCAGCTTTCCCTGCAGCCGAGAATGAGCACATGAGTAAGTTTCGGCCAATGGGACAAGAGCAGAAGGGATGTGGTGCCGTCCAGGCTGAGCTGTGAAGGGACACAAGTGAGGTCTCTCGTTTCCCTTTTTTTCTTTGTCCTACTGTCTAGAATTCAGAGCACTTGGACAAGAGCATCATCTAGGGGTGCTGAAGCCTCAAGATAGAAAGAGCCCGGGTTCTTGATATCATGGAACCAAAACCACCATCCCAGCTCTGACTTTATCGCAGATATAAATATATGTATGTTAATAAGTGGTCAAAAATATCCCAACTAATGCAGCAGAATCCCTACTTTTGGAGATTTATCCTCAGTCCGTAATTGAGGGTTTGTGTAAAGATGTTAGCAACAGCGAAAGCCATCACAGACCTTATGTGAGAGTTGCAAAGAAACTACTAGTGGTTCAGTTAAAGAAATTATACTTTATTTGTAATAACTTATTATAGTTTACAATGGAATACTAGGGAGCCATTCAAAATTATTACATATAAGAATATTTACTGATGTAGAAAAACATCTATTTTTTAACTGCATGTGTACGATGCGAAAACCAGCCTGTGTAGAAAATCTCAGCTTTTCTCTCTCCACCTGCAAAGAATTCTGAGTCCTGCAGCTTTCTCTCTCTCCCTCATTCTTGTGGAAGGACAGGTCTTGCCAGATGAGCTTTCTTAGGCTTCTGTCTTGAGAACTGAGAGGAAAGAAAATGGGGGAGAAAGATACAGGCACGTTGGCTAGGGCTAGGAGCATGTTTTCTGAAGGGTTTTGAGAAAGGAGAGGTGAGCTGTTGCTTGTGGGACAGTGGGTGGGAGAAGAAAAAGGAGCTTTTGAAAAATATGCCTGTGGACCGTATGCCTCTTCAAGGTGTTTGGGCTGAAATGACTTCAGGCTGCTATGAAATGCAGGCATTGAACCATGAGGTCTCCTATCGTGGACATAGAAATGGGTCCTGAAGATATATATCAAACACTCAGGGTTTTTTCTTTTTTGTTTTTTTGTTTTTTAGCTAAATTTTTCTCTGGGTGGGTAAAAATCCACCTTCTGCTTTTCGGTTTTCTGCTAGCACTTCTCCATTTGTAATTACAAACAAATGCTTTGATGTGTTTTTCTAAATGGTTGCTGAGCCTCGCTAGCAGAAGCGGAAACATAATTTCATCCTGTCCTTTTCCCTTAGCACAGGGAGAGGTGAGGGGAGAGGAGGAGGTAAGTTCTCACCTCCACTTCTCAGCAACACACACCCCTATCTGCTAGAACCTTCCACACACTTTCTTCTGCATGCTCTGAGCTAGTTAGAGTCAGGCCAGGTGAGGCACGTCCACAGTTCCCCAACCACCCAGTGGTGGAGAGGATGAGGGAGCTTGGTAGCGGTCTGCTGCCTTGTTTCTGGGATGATGGGACTGTAGGCACCCACCTGGGCATCCATGGCAGGCCCTCTCACTACCCTACCAAGTCCTCCCCCTCCCCAACAGACCTCCTGCTCCCGTTCCTCGTTTTTATTTTGGTAGGATGGAAACGCAGCTGGTTGGAATCCTGGTCACCATGACTCTTTCTAGAAAAGAAATGAACGCTACCTGTGGAATTCGTGATCTATAACTGTGGCACATACCTGATGGCTTGAAAATGACAGCTTCACAGAACATTCCAGTGCCCCCTTCTCTCCCCACTTCAGGGAGGATCTATGAGAGGCAATGGAGGAGGTCCCAGGTTCTGGTAATCCCAACATAGGAAGGAAAGAGAGAATGGTGTTTTGTTAGTCCACATCAATGAGAGTTGATTAAATCTCTTGCTTGAATATTTTTAGCTATTCCTATCCCCAGGGAGATGTCCTGAAGTCTTCTGGGAAGCTAGAGAGATAAAATGTAAGGAGTAGGGCAGGAACGCTTGGGCACCATTGGTGGGAATGCAAATTGGTACAGCCACTGTGGAAAACAGTATGGAAGTCCCTCAAAAAATTAAAAATAGAAATATCATATGCACTACTGGGTATTTACCCAAAGAAATACTAATTCAAAAAGATATACGCACCCCTATGTTTATTGCAGCATTGTTTGCATTTGCCAAGGTATGGAAGCAACCCACGTGTCCATCAATAGAAGAATAGATAAAGATGGGATATAGACACATCACACACATGTAAAGGAATCTAAAAAAAGCCACAAAAAAGAATGAGATCTTGCTATTTATGACAACATGGGTGGACCTAGAGGGGATTATGCTAAGTGAAATAAGTCAGCAGAGAAAGACAAATACCTTCTGATGGCACTTAAGTGTGAAATATAAAAAGACAAAGGAGCAGAATTAGACCAATAAATACAGAGAACAAACCGATGGTTTCCAGAGGGGAGGTAGGTGGGGGATGGGTGACTTGAGTGGAGGGGAGTGGAAGGTACAGACTTACAGTTACGGAGTGAATAAATCGTGGGAATGGAAGGCAGAGCACAGGGAACACAGGAATACTGTGTACAGTATTGAAGTCTACTTGACCTAGGCAATACAAAGGCAAGTATTTCAAGTCTGCTGTGCTGTGTGTGGTACAATGACACTGTGACAGCATTGCATGGTGACAGATGGTAGCTACACTTGCTGTGAACATCACACAGAGACTTGTTGAATCACTACGGTGTACATCTGAAAATAATGTTACATTGTGTGTCAACTGTACTCAGATTAAAAATTTAAAAAGAGGGTGGCAACCGAGGTCATTCCATCTATAGAGGACCCACTTTTAACGAGCTGCATTTGCTGGAGACTACATACCGAGCCTTTGTTCCATGACGTATGTCCCAGTGACTGACCTGGAGCTACTCTATACGTACAATTGTAGCTGTGGGGGAGATGGAAGGATGAACGAGAGAATCCATAATTACTGTGGGAGGTCTATTTCAGCAGGTCACATGGAAAGTATTAGTCAGTAGTGGGCCACTAACCTGCCCAGTCATCTGGGGGACGTGGGGTATATATAGTTCCTGGGGAATTGATTCACAGCTCTGTGAACGCATTTGACCTTTATGGGGCAGGTGCGGACCAGAGGACCCATGGACCCGAATGGCACAGTTTTAATGAGGGTCTTCATGAGTCTCTCTGGGTTTGCCATCATTCCAGAGAGTTGGAAAATTCCCAAGATGGAGAAAGTCACCATCTTGACGGCCATCTGAGGATGTCATAGCACATATGACAGCATGTGCTATGCTACTTAAAAACAGAACAGAATGCCCTTGAAGATCCATGAGTAATGAAAGTCCACGTTTCTTAGCACTGTATGTGAATGGGTCATGGGAGCAGAACACTTTTTAGGCAGGACCACCTGTTATTTGCAGGAATCAGAGCAAAATAAAAATGAGATCCCTTGTTTAAAAAATATTACGAATTTCAAGACAGAAACAGGGGAGCATTAAATCAACCATGATGTCCTTCTAAGCATGAGGTCCCTGTGCGACTCTACAGGTTGAACACCCATGAAGCCGGCTCTATTTAAAAAATTCCCAAGAGAGTCTTTGAGATCGGCTGAAGATGGAGAGGGCCAAAGCAGGGTTGAGCTGTACAATAATTACTGATATTATTCTCTTTCCTGCTTTAATCTCTATGGTTTTACTAGATATTTCCTCATGGACTATAAAATTTGCCCATAGGCACATTTGCCCCCAGCTACCAATTCATTTCTCTCATTCTCTTCACAGCCTAACTTCTCAGAAGCCCAGGCTACAATAGCTATTTCTGCTTTTATTCCGATTAGACAGTCAGTGACATTTAAAAATCAAATTTTGTCCCCCACAAATCTACCAAATCTTACCAGTAGGGCTCTTGTGTGTGAGTTAGGGGTGCTTCTAACAAGTAACAGATAATCTGGCGTTCAGCAGTATAGACCAACAGGAGTGTATTAATTTTTCTCACATTTCAGGAGGTCTGGAGATAGGCAGTTGCAGATGTTGGTTTAACAGATCAACCTCGTCACGATCCACATGATGCTTTCACCACATGCTTGTAAGATTTCCCCCACTCCCACCCTGCTCAGCTCCCAGAATCAAGGCTGGAAGGGGAGAGAAGGAGTAATGCCAACCATGTTCTCAGTCCAGATGTAAAACAAACCCCCCAAAGCTAAATGGCATCAAAACAACCATTTAATTCTGCTCACAGATTCTGCAGCATGGGAGCATGTACAGAGCACCATGGGGGAAGGTGGTCCTAACCCACCACGTCGGGGGGCTCAGCTGGGAAGACCGGAAGTCTCAGTTCAATCATGGGGCTGCAAACCCTGAGACACATCCTTACTCCTAAGCTTCATGGTTGGTGCTGTTGGCCAGAACGTCTAGACCCAGTCTCTCCACGGGGTGTCCTGGTATAGGCTGGTTTGGGCTTCCATACAGCATGGCCAATGGCTTCCAGAAGCAAGTGTACGGAAAGAAGACATGGAGATGCTCGGCTTTTTTGTGATCTAACCTCGCACGTCACGATGTCGCTTTTGGTGCACTCCATTGGCTAAGACTAAAGAGACACCTCCCTCCAGGGTCAAGGGAAGAGGACATCGACTCCACCTCTTCCTGGGAGGAGTTCTACAATCACTCTGTTGGAAGAGCACCCCTGGTGGGAGATCCTTTTTGCGGCCATCTTTGCAAAATACAATCGACCCTAAATTCTTTTATCAAGAAAGCAACACTTTCCCAGAAACCAGGCTGCAAAGCAACACTTTCATCTCATCGAACCCATCTAGGTCGCATGGGTGCTTAGTGCGGAGGGAGGGTGAGGAAGGCAGCGTTTGACTTTCAAGTCTCTTTGGTGGAAGCTGGTGTGGGGGAGGGGAAGGGATGATTGTTAGGTTGGGGATCAGCAAAGTCTGTCATGCTCCCACCCACGCTCCCTTCAACCACGCCCTCCTCTCTGCTCTTTGTTCTCCACACAGGCTTCTAGATAGCGCCTATAAAATTTTTACTGCATTTACTTATTTGTTTCTTTCGGCTATATTCCAAGCCCTTTCTACACAGGCTGGGAATTGTTCGTCTTAGCATCTCTAAGGTCTATGCTCTGCCTGGCACAGGGGAATGTTGAATACAACCCTTATTGAAGAAATGTCAGGTAAGGTTCTAGAATTTCCTGAGTAGACTAACTACTAGACTTAGATGTTTTGGGTCCAAGATTATGAATAGTTTTAATGGAAAGACAGAAACAAGTCCATCTTGAGTATCCACGATAGCTAACTCTCCTGTCGGCTTACAGATACCAAAGGAAAGACCCAAAGGTCCAGAAGATTCTTTTCAGTAATGATAATCCTAACTCCCTTGTTTTATGCAGAGTGATCTTACCAACACCATCCTATTTGTTTCTCATAACCAATCACTTTGAACATTCAGAAGGGCAGATATTCCCATTCAGTAAAAGTGTCTTGGATTTAAGGCTAAGTGAGTTGTTCAGGCTAATATGTGCAGGAAAGCATGGTAATCTCTTTTTAAATTAACCACACATACAGTTTAAGTCTGGAAGGCTGTGTGATGCAATGTAAGCATTTACTGCCTACTCCGAGTTGGCTCTAATTGTGGCGCAGTTTCTGAAAATAACCATGAAGTTTAAAATTACAAGTTTACAGACACACATTGAAAAAATATATATATATATACAGGCATTAGGATACACATACATACATACACACATAGAAATATATATAAAACCAAGTACCATTTACCTTGAAGTTATTTGACAGGATTATGTACGACGATATTCTAGAAAAATAGCTGTGATTTTCCTTAAACATAATTTTCTCTCCAAAGTTTGGGTCGAGTGAGGTCTGTTTGCAAATTTGGTTTCACCCCACTCTTGCATGCCTGGCTTCTGGCCTCGGCAGTGGCGGAAACATGGAAGAACAGTAGTCTCTCTCAGGAAGAAGGAGAGGGACAGAACTGTCAAGGGTATTAACTCAGCAACATGTCGTCTTTGCCAGGGGACTAGGGAGCGTCCTACGGAGCAGAGCCAAGGAAAGGAAGAAAAGCTACCCTGGATCATCCTAAAAACATTTCTGCACTTCCCTAGGAGTTAACCCCTGCTCTGTGTACGTTCAAACAAGGGAGCTGGAAGTGGAGGAGCGGAATGATGGTTACCGGGAGGACACATTGGGGTTAATCATGAAGGAGGTGAGCGAGGTACCTAATACCAGGTGAGTCAGAATTCCCTAGGCTCTGTTTGAAGAACAAGTGCTTAAAAACCTATACGTAGAGTCCTTCCTATTTCAAACAAACAATCTGGATCTTTACCATTTCAACCCAGTAATTCACGGTGATTGTGGTGACGGCTCTCTCCGTTTCCTTTACAGTATTTATCTTATGTTCCTGTGTAAGAGTATCAGTATATAAACCCTCACGGTTCCAGGACCGAGGGGTGCAGGGCTCACGGTGGAGAGGGACAAGGTCTTACTTATCTCTGTGTCGAGCAGAGGCCCCGCACATAGCTTTGTACTTAGTAGCTTAGTAAATGTTGTTTGAATTGAATAGTTCTGGGTAGAGGCTGCTAAGGCAGATAATAGAGACTAAATTAGGTTCAATCAATATATCATAAAATTCCTGAGGAAATTCAATTATAGGTCCAGGCTATGAAGGTAAGAGCAGAGTCTAAAATGGCCGGGATTATTATCTATCACTTTTAGCATTCAGAAGCTAAAAGGAAACAGGACCCCCATGTCCTGGTGCCTGCAGGAAGTGAAACAAGGATCTGGCTAGCAATTTGAGGGGCAGCCTTAAAATGCTTGAAATGCCTTTTCGAGAATGCTCCATGCTTTGGGCCACTTTTTAGGAATAGTAGTAGCCAACCAAAAAAGCACATTCCCTGTAGACCAGATCCTGGGTATGGCACAAAATATAATTCCCAATGCCCAGAAGTCAGGCACGTCACATGCAGAATATCTTTATGCCTCTGATGGACACTCATTGTAATGTTGTATGACAATCATGATAAGGGTGAATGAACCTTGAACCGGCTGGCAAATAAAAATTACTTTCTGTTTTCAGCAAGCCCTGGGTGGACGACAATGGCTCAGACTCCTGTCTTCTTCCTCATTTGATGATTATGATCCCTGACACCCGAAGGGGAGGTCAAAGTTTAAGAGTGTGGCTCGCTAGAACTCAGGTTTGCTAGAACCTCCTGTTCTTGTGACATCTGGCTGGTGGCAGATCAGGCAGCCACCCCCTTCCGTCGTGCTATTTACCATGGCATCAACTCTTAGTTCCAAGTGGCCTGCCTGCTCCAAGCATGTCATCCCCAGCCTGAACCTCTGATCTGAGCTCAGTTCCATTCAGTGATTCATTCCAAGTTGATTTATTGAGCATCTACTAAGGGCCAGATAGTCTCTCTGGTGGTGGAGCTAGAATGAGATGTGATCTCTTCCTTAAGGAGCTTGCAGACTCTTAGGGGGAGAGAAAGGCCCATATTCATGATATAGGGTTAATGGGGCTACAACAAATCATAGCCAGAGGGGCACCTGGGTGGCTCAGTCGATTAAGCATCTGAGTTTTGGTTGTGGCTCAGGTTGTGATTTCAGGGTCGTAAGATCGAGCCCCACACTGGGCTCCACGCTGGGTGCGGTGCCTGCTTAAGATCCTTTCTCTTCCTCTCCCTCTGCCCCTCCCCCCACCTGTGTGCTCTCAAAACCAAACCAAACCAAACACAAAAACAACAACAACATTAAAAACATAACCAGAGGATTCCAGAAGCACCAGCGAGTTTGGGATGGGACCTTCCATAGGAGACAACTTTCCTAGTGGTCATCTCCACCTACCTAAGACTCAGCATTTCCTAATTTTCTCTCCAAAACTTTCATTTCAGGCCACCTGGGTGGCTCAGTTGGTTGAATAACCGACTCTTGATGTTGGCTCAGGTTATGATCAGTGTGGGGACATCGAGGCCCACATCAGGCTCCGGGCTCAGCAGGACGTCTCCCGGAGATTCTCTCTCTCTCTGCCCCTCCCCCCACACCCGCCCTCTCTCTCTCTCTCAAATAAATAAATAAAATATTTTAAAAACCCTTTCATTGCTTCCTAATTTTTGGCACTTTGGTCCATAGCGCTACTATTTGCCCTGCCCCCCCCCCCCCAACCAAGCCATCAACCATTTGGTCTTATCAGTTCTTCCCTGCACTTCAGCTCAGAGCCTTTGTTTTCTGGTCTCTGCATCACAATCCCAAGCACCTGGTGTTGTCAAAGTTAGGAAACCCAAACAAGCTAACAAGCTCCAGCCACCCACTCGTCCACGCCCCACCGCCTCGCTCTCGGCTTGCGGAACTAGCCTCCTCGCTAGCCCCGGCTTGCCCAGACGGCCCCCCCTGGATGTGTGCCTGGCACCTGGCTGGCTTGATCATGTGGCTTGAGGATGAAGGGGGCAGGAGACAGAAAACGCCTCCGCAAACCTGGGAAACAGGACGCAGTCCAGGTGAGTGCGTAGGACCTAAAGAGGCAGGAGAGGCCAGCAGGTACCTAGGGGTTTCCGGGAAGGCCAGCTGGGAAGCAGCAGTGACCCGAGGGACAAGACGCCCAGGTCAAGAGTAAGGTAATTGTATTAATTTGCTATGGCGGTTGTAGCAAATTACTGTAAACTCGGTAGCTTACAGCCACAGAAATGTACTCTGTCACAGTTCTGGAGACCCAGAAATCTGCAATCAGTGTTACAGGGCCACCCTCTCCCCAGGGGCTGGAGGGGAGAATCCGCTCTCACAGCCCCCAGGCTCTGGTGACTGCTGCTAGGCTGGGAGCTGCTCGCTCCCATCTCTGGCTCCACCGCCCCACTGCCGTGCCCTCTCTGGGTCTTTTCACCCTCTGCTTCTCGCCCATAAAGACACGTGGTTGCATTTTAGGACCCATCCAGATAATCTAGGTTCATCCCATGTCGAGATCCTTAATTTAGTCACATCTGCAAAGACTTTTTTTTTTTTTTTTTTTTTTTTTTGGCCTCATACAGTAATGGCCGCAGTTTCTGGAGATTAGGATGCAGATGTCTTTTATTTATTTGTTTGTTTGTTTGTTTTGGTAGGATCGGGGAAGGCATTATGAAGCCTATTTCAGTGATAAAGTAAATTTGAAATCACGATCCTGGCTTAATCATCTGACCTTGCGGTTATTTTCGGACTAGAGCTGGGTTTGGGCCATGCGGATGAGGCACATGGTATTTCTTTCCCCGGGAAACAGCATGAGCAAAGGCCCAGGGGTAGCTGTAAGGATGTAGGGAAGAGACCAAGGACTAGGCCCACTCCACTGGAAATGTCATGTGTGTTTTGTCAGAGTGCGTGCTCAGACTGGCTACATAATTAAAGAGGGACGAACTAACATAAAGGCAGGAGCTGTTGAGGGCTGCGTCCGAGAAAGGGAGAATGTTGTTGCTTCCTGCGCGGGAAATGGCATCTTGGAAGCTTTGTGGTAGGAGGGTAAGTCTGCCCTCTCCTTGTAAAAGCCACTCCCTCCCTAACTGAGAAGCTTTATGCAGAAGCTTAAATTAATGCTCCAGATGCCCAGATGCTATCTCTGGAGGCCACCTCAGACCTTCCTCTCATCATGTTACTAACATGTGGAGCCTTACACAAAACTATGAATAAAAATCTAATTTCTTGCTTAGCGAAATAAGTCAACTTGGAAAGACAACTATCATATGATCTCCCTGATATGAGGAAGTGGTGATGCAACATGGGGGCTTAAGTGGGTAGGAGAAGAATCAATGAAACAAGATGGGATTGGGAGGGAGACAAACCATAAGTGACTCTTAATCTCACAAAACAAACTGAGGGTTGCTGGGGGGAGGGGGTTTGGGAGAAGGGGGGTGGGGTTATGGGCATTGGGGAGGGTATGTGCTATGGTGAGTGCTGTGAAGTGTGTAAGCCTGGCGATTCACAGACCTGTACCCCTGGGGATAAAAATATATTATATGTTTATAAAAAATAAAAAATAAAAAAATTCTTAAAAAAAAATCTAATTTCTTCAACAGCCCACCACGCCCTTGATGATTTGACCTCTGAATGGCTCGTCAACATCAATTTCTATTTTTTACAGTCCCCACTGGCCCCCTTTTAGGTCTTTGAAGATGTCTAACTCATCCCACTTAAGGGTTTTTGAATGTGCTTTTCCCCCCCTCCTTCCAAATGATCTTCCCACCCTGTGTGGGGCTGGCCCTATCCCATCTTTCGAATCCTACCTAAATGCCATGGTTTCCAGAATATCCCCTCTGGCCACCCTATTTATTTATTTATTTTTAAAGATTTTATTTATTTAGTCAGAGAGAGAGAGAGCGAGAGTGAGCACAGGCAGACAGAGTGGCAGGCAGAGTCAGAGGGAGGAGCAGCTCCCCGTGGAGCAAGGAGCCTGATGCGGGACTCGATCCCAGGACGCCGGGATCATGACCTGAGCCGAAGGCAGCTGCTTAACCAACTGAGCCACCCAGGCGTCCCTGGCCACCCTATTTAAAGTGGCTTCTCCGTCCCAGCTTCCTCACAGCACTCATCACTACTTGTAATGGCGTGTATTTATTATTTACGTGTTTCCTGTCTGCCTCATAGCCTTCCTGAGGGAAAACCATTTCTTCGCCATCATGCACTCAGCAAGTGTTGTTTTAGCACTTGCAGTGTGTCGGGGGCCGTCCCAGCTGCTGGGAGACAGCGGTGAAGGAAAAGTCACCTCTGCTGTCCGAGGGTTCCTATTTCCAGTGGGAGGGAGGCAATAACTGTGCATGTAAATAAATATATAATGTACCAGGTGGTGATGAGGGCCAGGAAGAAAAATCTAGCAAGAATAAGGGGATACAAAGTTCTGGTGCAGAGAACTGCTTTTTAACATTTTTTTAAAAAATATTTTTGTGTATTTATTAGAGAGAGAGAGAGAAGTGAGTTGGGGAAAGGGCATGAGGGGAGGGAACAGAAAGGAGGATCTTTTTTTTTTTTTTTTTAAAGATTTTATTTATTTATTTGACAGAGAGAGATCACAAGTAGGCAGAGAGACAGAGAGGAGGAAGCAGGCTCCCCGCTGAGCAGAGAGCCCGATGCGGGACTCGATCCCAGGACCCTGAGATCATGACCCGAGCCGAAGGCAGCGGCTCAACCCACTGAGCCACCCAGGCGCCCGGAAAGGAGGATCTTAAGCGGACTCCACACTGAGCACGGAGACCCGCACGGGGCTCGATCTCATGACCCTGAGATCATGACCTGAGCAGAAACCAAACGCTGGAGGGTTCACCGATGAGTCATCCGGGTGCCCCCAGAATACTGCTTTGACGTCTGAGCAGAGAGAGACCTGAAGGGAATAAGGGATCAAGCCATGCAGATATCTGGGAAAAGCGTTTTCTGCATAGAGACGAGAGCAAATTCAAAGCCTCTGAAACAGGAGTAGTTTGGCCCATGTGCTCAAGGAAAGCAAGGAGACAGAGTGGCCGCACGGGAGACAGCCAGGGGAGAGCATGGTACGCCTGAGGATGCAGCAAACACTCTGGATTTTGCTTGGAGAGACATGGCAGTTGTTGCCGGATTCTGAGCCGTGGGATGAGACGCTGCAACTTACATTTTTCAATGGCTGCTCTGGCTTTTCACCTGAGAACAGACTGTAGGGGAAGGTGAGAACAGCAGCGAGACCCATTAGGAAACCATCGCAAAAATCCCCCATATGCAATGGCAGCGGCTTGACGCAAGGGAGTAGAGGTTGGGTTGGTTTAGGGTCAGAAGGTGGATATATTTTGAAGTAGAGCTAATAGGACTTGCTGACAGATTAGAAGTGGGATGTGAGAGGAAAAGGAATCAAGAATGATTCAATTTCTTTCTTTCTTTTTTTTTAAACCGGAAGGATACGTTCTCAGTGTTCCAAGTCAGAGCAGATTTTGGTCGAGAGACTAGAACTTAGCTTTGGATATGTGGCATTCGAGATGCCTAGGAGAAATCCAAGCGGAAATGCTGAAGAGAGAGAGGGTTTTAGGAGTCTGGGGTGTGAGCGAGAGGTTGGGACCAGGCCAGGTCACCAAGATGAGGTATTCTCGGCGCACAGCCATTGGAACAGAGCAATAACATGGGGACTTTGTGATGGTTCAAAACATGAGGTCTGAAGACTGAGGAAAGGCCGGTATTCAAAGATCAGGGCCAGAGGCACCTGGGTGGCTCAGTGGGTTAAAGCCTCTGCCTTTGGCTCGGGTCATGATCTCAGGGTCCTGGGATCGAGTCCCGCATCGGGCTCTCTGCTCAGCAGGGAGCCTGCTTCCCTCTCTCTCTCTCTGCCTGCCTCTCTGTCTACTGTGATCTCTCTCTGTCAAATAAAAAAATCTTTAAAAAAAAAAATTTTTTTTTTTAAATTTAAAAAAATTCAAAGATCAGGGCCAAGAGGAGCTAGGTAGAATGAAGGACTGAACAGTCAAATGGGAAGAAGAAAGATAAAGTCATGCCTAGGGGCCACATGAAGCTAGTGGTTCAAGAAGGAAGGAGCCATGGGCTCATCGAATACGCTAGACAGAACCACACATCTGTTTTGTTAGCTCTTCCCTTCAGTGTGGGGCGTGTCGTACATGCCACGTAAACGTTGCCAAGAGATGAGGTGAGGCTTGTGTCCTTATTAATCTAATGAAGGACTAACTTTCTAGTTTCAGAGGTGGAGATGGAGAAGGTTTTTTCATCTAGAGGAGAGTTTCTTAACATGGAGATCTGAGCTCACTAAGAGAAGCACAAGATACTTTCACGGAGATCCCTCCATAGTGCCAGCTGGTGAAAAAATGAGTTAAGAGTTTCTGTTTCTCAGGGAGGGTGCCTGGGTGGCTCAGTCGGTGAAGCTTCTGACTTCAGCTCAGGTCATGATCCCAGGGTCCTGGGATCGAGCCTTGTGTCGGGCTCCCTGCTCAACAGAGAGTCTGCTTTTCCCTCTCCCTCCACCGCTCTCCCCCGCTTGTGCTCTCTCTTTCAAATAAATCAATAAAGTCTTTAAAAAAAAAAAAAGAGCCTATTTTCAACACAGGGAGGAACCGTAAAATGGTGATGAGGAAAGGACTAGGAGAGCTTCTCAGCTGCCGAAGTGAGGATAAGTGTCTGAAGGGAAGAGGGACGGCTCTTCCTTGACAGATGCAACAAGGGGTGCAGGGAATGTTGGTGGTTTTCCCCCAGAGCCATCACCCTCCCTCTCACCACAGAAGCTGACCCCTCTGTGACCAGCCAGAGGTCATATTCCCGCCCAATTGACAAATCATAGCGGGGGTGGCTGGTCCCTCAGGAGCTGGAGACCCTTGAACAAAACTGACTCATCAATCTGGCCTAAAACAGTGCTGTCCCAGAGGACTCGAATGTGAGCCATGTATGGATCTAAAAGGCTGAGCAGTCCCATCAAGAAGCAAAAGAAAAAAAAGTGGAATTAATGTTAATAATATATCTTATTTAAGCCAACATATCCCAAGTATGATCATTCCAACAGGTAATCAATGTACAAAATATGAAAGAGACATTTTGCATTCTTTTCCCTTTTTGTCACAAAATTGGTGTGTATTGTACACTGGCAGAACATCTCCATTGGAACCGGCCGTGTCTCCAGGGCTCAGCAGCCCAGTGTGGCTAGGGGTTACCATCCGACGCTCGCCAGTGGTCACATAGGTAATCTAGCCATGCACCTACATTTCCAATGCGCAGTGCTTCAATTCAAAGCTGCCTTAGCAGAATTATGTCCATAGTTACTGGTATTAGCTTCTTCAGGGGAAAGCTGGAGAGCAGAGGATGAAGATCCCGGAGGTTGGGGCCCCAGGGAGGGGAAACGGTGCACACAGTGTCCCTCTCCGTACCGTACTTTTCTTTCTTTCTTTCAAGATTTTTATTTATTTGAGAGAGAGAGAGAGAAGCAGACTCCCCATGGAGCTGGGAGCCAGATGCAGGTCTTGATCCCGGGATTCCAGGATCATGACCTGAGCCAAAGGCAGTCGCTGAACCCACTGAGCCACCCAGGCGCCCTCTCCGTAACTTTCTAAGACCATCTTCCCCATATCTAGATGCCTGCAGTTCCCTAGACACTGGGACCCTCGGATCCACAAAACAGAACTGGATGTCTTAACTAGCACCCGTGAAACCCCAGGGTCAGCAGAAAGAAGAGAAACAAACACTGTGTGAGCTTCCGCCTTTTCCTGATTCCTTCCTGAGGCTTCATAGTCCTACAAATGCTTCCTCTCCTTCCCTCACGTTGGCTGCCCCGTGTCTGGGGAAGGTGAGTCCTTTGGGGGGGGGGGGTTGCAGGCTCTTTGGAGATGGAGGGCTGGACACATGAGTTATGAGTGAGGGACCTAGCGTGTTCCTTGTCCTGCAGCGCTTACATTTAAACAGTGATGTTTGGGGAGAAGGATGTTTAATTCAAAGAAATTGATATATAATGGTGGAATTTTAGGTACCATGGATTGTCAATCTAAGGAGAGGGGATATTTTTTGCAGACTGTCTACCCGTTCTCAGTGTCAGGAAGCTACTTGGTCACCTAATCCCAAGTTCCTTCCTTCTTTCTGCAAAGGGTGGTTGGACCTTGCCTGTAGGCTCGGTGTTCCTTGAGCTGGAAATGAGGGCCAGGAAGTTGGCACCTCACAGCTGGTCCTTCTCTGAATCTGAACACCTGTTTTTAGAAACCGAGCCCCTGTGTTTTCCATGGGGCCAAGGCCACCGCTAGTCCCTGCCTGTGTCAGCACCACCCAGCTTTCAACCTGCGGGCTGAGCGCCATCCCTTTTCCCGTGGTAATCTGGGCCGGCCTGGCCACGTATTAAAACTCCCCCGTTTGCCTCACTCCCTATAGGTGTGGTTGGGATTTAGTCTTAATGGTAGTAAAGTTCTGTTTATGAGGCATCTATAATGGTGGTGGGCACGGAGGGAGCTTGGTGCCTCATACACATTACGTCACCTAATTTTCGTGCAACCGTTCCAAGTACACGTTGTTATCCTCATCTTTAAGATGAGGCAACCGCAACTCGGAGATATTAATTAACTGACGATCTCACAGCCAGCACACGGTAGACTCAGGATTGAAACCCTAATTTGTCTGAGTCCAGAGCATAAACCAAACCCCACCAGCCCATGGTCTTGCTGTCCAGGCTGGTATTTGGTAGGGGCTGTGATCGATCCAACATGTTCAAGTTTTCCTTCGCATCTTACGTGGGTGTGCCTTGTCTCTGTGGCTGGGCTTCTGTCCCGGATCTTGACTTTTACTCCTGGGATTGAAGATCACCCTGACCCCAGTGGACTTTGAGAAGACCCTATGCCTCCTGCCCCAGGGCTCGGCTACCTCCTGTCCCCCAGGGCCGCCCCTGTTCCCTCCAGCTGCTAGATGGAGTCTTGTGAACCGCGTACAACCCTCCTGCTTGCCTACATTCACGATCTCGACCTAGAGATGGTTGTAGCCATGTGCTATCCTCTCCTCTTTAAATGGTTCAAGCCCATGTATGTTCACCCATGATGGGCCTGCTAGAGGTGGGAACCCCCATCGGGACCCACACTTTGTAATGAACTTGCTATGAGAGATGTCCTGTGTTCCCCGACCTCATTTCATGATTTCCCCTTGAGCTCTTTAACTTAAAACATAGTCTCAGCCCAACCCCTGTTTTCTGACCTAGCACTGGATTTGCTCTCTAAGATTTCATATGATTCCCAGGCTCTGCCTTCAACCTCACCTCCCGGAAACACTGCTGGGAAAGATGGGCCGGACCCCGCGACCTACCAGAACGTGTGGGATTTTGCCCCCGTGCATGTTGCCTGGCTTCTACCCATCGGAGGAGGCAGGGTTCAGGCTCCGGCTGGCAGATTTGAACACTGGCACCGACCCATGTCAGACCCTAGTTTGTGGTTTGGACAGCTGGCTCCTCTCCTTGGGGCCATGCCCGAAACCAAATGAATCCCTCTTGCTTGGTCGCTGCCAATTTGCAGCTCATTTTTCCAGTGTTCACCTACCGCTGAGATCCTTGCCTGCCCCGTAGCCAAATCAGCCCAAACCATAGCATCCACTTTCCCCCGACTTTCAGAAAACCCCCGCCTAAACTCCTGAGCTCTGTTCTCACTTCAGGACTCCCTAGCCGTAGTGCTAGAGACTGCGTGGGCTTGCCAGCACCCAACGCCTGGCTCTCCCCTACCACACTGCCCTCCCTGCTTTTGGTCCATCCACGTAGGAACCTCGCCAACACCCACTGCCTGCGCGGACGGCTGCCGAACGCCTTCTCCAGACACCCACCCAGACCCAGCCTCCGCCTCCCCGACACTCACCACCCTATGGCTTCAGTCATGGGTTCCACGGGCTGGTCTGTCTGGTGTGTCTGGTCCTGCCCATTCCTCACCTGGCCTCTCTTCTTGGCTCCGATGTTTAAAATCCAATTGCCACGAAGGCACTGCCTGCAGGCTGCCCAGAATATGTGGGACCTGCCTGACGTTCTTCTCATTCATCTTCCGGCACCCCCCTTCCCCCCACACTGGCTTGTATTGATCTCAAGAGGCTTTATACGTGTACATCATCTCCTCAATTAGGTTTTGAGCTCCTTTAGGTTAATAACTGTGTCTTATCCTGAACGAATGTAATAGACATCGAGCCCTTCTTCTGTCTTTAGCCCTGCGCTGGCTCCTAGAGTGGAGGTGAGTGGGTAATGGGGAGCAGGAGTGCGGCATCATAATTCCCAAAGTAGCCTTATACCTGGAATACGCCTGTGAAAAGAAATTTGTCCTTGACGCTTGTATCTGGTATCAGCACGAGACTGTAGAACTTGCCCCTGACCTTGGCCTTGTATCTTGACCTTGGCCTTGTATGTTCAAGAATATCCCTGCCCCCTTGGTATATGTTCGGTAGCCGGCACTTACCTTTGATTTAAACCCTTTGTCGGTGCAGCTGGGTCGCTTCATGGCTGCAGGGGAGAACGTGTGTCTGGCAGAGATCCATTGGTTTGAGAAGCTGCGAGACTGTGAGGTTCTCTGTGCAGGGTATTCATGTGTAAGAGCTGCCTGTTCCAGAATTTCTCCAGAAGCTAGCAAGAGTCCTGAACCGGTCGTCATTTTGGTCTTGCCGGTCTGACAGGATTGGGAAGGTCCGAGAGCGTTAGGACCGACTTTTCTTTCTTACCTGATGCTTTCCTGCCAGCACGCGGTGGCCTGTTCATTGCCTAGAGTTGGAAAACGGTTTGCATGTACAACTGTAAATTTATTCATCCTTTGAATTTATGTAAGGTTTTTATACACAAGTTTCAATTCCTTAAGAGATGACAACAAATTTTGGTTTGCTCCTGTCATGTTTGAACATTAGGCCCGGCAGCGTGTCACTGGGTGAGAGAAATAAAGTGCTTCAGCTGGGGAAAAAAAAAAAAAAAGAAAAAGGGGCCTTAGATAGAGAGGTCATGTGATTGATCGTTCACATGGGGAGACTTTCGAGAATGAAAGGGGTCCTAAGAATAATTAGTGACGGTAACTGGTCTCCAGCAAGTGCAAACCAGGACTAGCATGAGAACTGGGAATTTTGTCACCCTTCTTACGCATGGTCTGGTGTGGCCTTTGCAGACTCAGCACACTGAGCCGTCTTATGTGCCAGGTCTGGTGGGTGGCAGTGCCCGGCTCCTGACTCCCAGCCCTTGTTGTTTCTCTTGCCTTTCATTTGAATCTTTGTCCTTTAGAAATCTGTAATCTAGTAACCAACGCACAAGAATCAGGGGGGAAAAAAAAACAGACAATGTATGTCAGTTAACTGCCGAGTAACTGATACGGGCAAGCACTTTTCAAATGGTGTTCTAGAATACCCCACTGTTTCTCAGGCTGTCCACAGAGGGAGGAGAGGGCGACCATATCCCTACTTCTATCTACCAGAGTCCCTCCGATTAGACCTGCTTTCCATACTGGCTTCTGTTGGATTTTTGTGCTCAATAAATTTTACGGCCTTCAAAAGCAAGGAATCTTTTGGTAGATAATAAATAGAATGAAAATACAAGGAGGGAGAGACTCTTCCTGTGTCTGTAGGCTTTTAGAAGCCAGGGTACTTAACTCAGGGCTAAAATGATGGGCGTAATTTAGATACTTCTAATGTTCTCCCAACCACATCCAACTCAATATTGTGACCCAGGTTGTTGCTTAATAGATACTAGTTGACTTTTTTGGCCCTCCTGTACACACAAACACTTTTTGTGGTTTAAAAAAAAAAGTGCTATGATCATAGCTAACCAACATGACCTCATACTTTTTTCTTCGATTCCTGCTTCCTGAATCATTCCACATCCTTATCCTTCCTACGTGACTCCTAACACACGCACAGTAATGATACACACACAATAATGATAGTTGGAGGATCTTTGTCTAGTAGCAGGGCCTACTTCGCCCACCATGATGGAGTCCGGCTGACTTGATTCCTGGTGGCGGTGATGGCTGGTGATGGGGGTGTCGTGGTATTGCTTGAACACAGACAGGTGGGCCAGGGGAGGGGGTCAGTGATGTAAAGCTGATGGCAGCCGACTCGCACCCATGGAACACCGTGGGCTTGTCCCCATTCACATAGGAAATGGAATTGCTAATGAGCGCCTTCCATGCTGGGATGTGCAGAGATGTGCAGGGCTCTGTTACATCTGCAGCGGAGTGAGCCTGCAAGGAACCAGGGAGGCTCAGAGTCAAGACGGGCTGGGGACAGCTGCTAGTAATCCCAGCTGCCTTGATGGATGTAAAGAAGTGCAGACGGGCCACAGGGTTCTCCTGCACCAGACAGAGGAGGAGATGGAAGAGAAACTGGTTTAGGTCACGTCCAAGTCCTTCTGGCTTCTAGGGTCATGGTGGTGTCAAAGGACACCTAATAAGCTTCAGTTCTAGCACAGTTTTTGGTGAGATCTGTGTGTGCGGTGTGCCTTAGCCCTGGAGCTTCACATTACAGCAATTGCAGAGATTGTTAAGTTTAATTTCATCCCATCTACAAAGGTTTTCTATTTAAGAAAAGGTAACCGATGCAGTTCTCGAATCTTCAAAGATCCACCACCCTGTCCCTCTGGGGCCCTGGAGGAGGTGGAAGGAACTCTGCCTCTCTCCTCTTTGTAAAGAGAGGAAATCAATGCTCTCCTTTCTTACAGGCGCATAAAGCTCTACCACATGCCGACCAAAGAACCAGACTCCCTGTACTCATTCAAATTATAAAGGGACACCTGGTGACTTGCCACTTAGTGCCTGGTATATTATGCCAATGTACATAAAATAAGCAGAACGCTTGACAGAGGTCAAGTTATCACCCATCATTAGTGACAAATTGCCTTGAATTCTCTCTTACACCCACAGGGGCAATGAATAGCCTTACTTATTTATATTTTAAGATTTTATTTTTAAGCAATCTCTACACCCAGCGCCAGGCTAGAACTTAAAACCCCCAGATCAAGATGTGCATACTCCACCGACTGAGCCAGCCACGTGTCCCTAGCCCAATTTATTTATTATTATCATATAATGCATTGTTTGTTCCAGGGGTACAGGTCTGTGAATCATCAGTCTTACGCAGTTCACAGCACTCACCATAGCACATACTCTCCCCAGTGTCCATCCCCCAGTAGCCTTTATTTATTTATTTATTTATTTAAGATTTTATTTATTTGACAGACAGAGATCACAAGTAGGCAGAGAGGCAGGCAGAGAGAGAGGGGGAAGCAGGCTCCCTGCTGAGCGGAGAGCCCAATGCGGGGCTCCATCCCAGGACCCTGAGATCATGACCTGAGCCGAAGGCAGAGGCTTAACCCACTGAGCCACCCAGGCGCCCCAGCCTTATTTATTTTCAAGCATACCTTCAAATAGTTGTTATTCCTTGAGCATAACAAACACTTTACATACCTCACCTCGTTTTTGGCTTCACCTGGATGCTAGGAAGTGGGGATCCTGTACCATTTTATAGGAAATCGAGTGACTCTCAAGGCATCAGAGCTGAACTCTGAATCCACATCTCTATGAAGCCCAGTCTCTTGACCAATGCACTCTACCTCCTACCAAAGGCTTCACCAAACATTGACTCTTTAGTCTCGGGACTTGGGTTTTTATTTTTGTAGGGGAGAGAGCACCTAGGAGACCCTACATCCTAAAAGGTAATTAACGCTAAATAGATGCCTCCCCTCGAAAAAAATGAAACAAGATGGGATCGGGAGGGAGAAAAACCCTAAGAGACTCTTAATCTCAGGAAACAAACTGAGGGTTGCTGCGGGGAGGGGTGTGGGAGGGATGGGGTGGCTGGATCATAGACACTGGGGAAGATATGTGCTATGGTGAGCGCTGTGAACTGTGTAAGACTGATGATTCACAGACCTGCACCCCCGAAGCAAATAATACATTATATGTTAATTAAAAAAAAAAAAAAGGAAATAAACGCTTCCCCTCTTGGAAGTTGTGATATGTTTCAAGAACAGATGACACGATCAGGAAGAGTCTGCCATTTAGGGCAAGCCATAGCAGTTGTTGTGAACATTTTATTATTGCCCACCAGAAGCATAACTAAGGCCCAATGATTCCATTTTTCTCTCGCCTCACTGTGACAAGGCACTGCAAAGACATTTCATTATAACCCCTAAGGGAAGTTACACTTCTGGGAAATGAATAGTTATGTAACACTGGCTAAAAAAATAAAAAAATTAAAAAATTCACCAAAGTTAGGCTTACATCAGGGTAGGGCAGACATGCCTCCTGGAAATCAGTGCCGAACAGCATCGAACCTGCACCCTGGGCACCCATCAACCTTTTTTATTTTGATTTTGCAATATTTTGTGCTCCACTTATCAACTTAACTGCGTTGCAATGTTATGTCACAAGAATCCTGGCTCATGTCTTTTAGCGAGTAAAATAAATGCATCCGTGAGCCTCAGGAACACAAACGGGAAATCAATTTATACAGAGAGCTAACAAAGGATTAGAACAAAAAAAAATTCTGGTGTCAGGAAGAGAACCGACATCCGGTACAAAAATGAGAACAGGAGTTTAAGGAAGACACAAAGAGCAATAGCTCGTAGAACAAAGGTTAATAACCAAACTGGGTGGGTCTGAGCTTCTATAAATACGAGTAGGTAAAATTCTGAGCTGACTGAGAATTGACATTGGACTTGATTCCCAGCGCCCTCTTTGATGTGTGTGACTTTGAGAAACCCAATTATTCTGTGCCTTAATTTCTTTATCTGTAAAATGGAGTCATTGACTGCCTACTCAACTCCCCTTGTGGTTATAAAGATTACCAAGATAAGGGTTACAACATCCTCTGAGGAAATGTACTGCACAGATACAAAATACTTGTGTTATTAGAAGCAATGCTATATTTCACTTTCAATTTCCTCTGACTAGAGTGTGCAAAAGTCATATTCCAAGACAAATCATCAGGCGTTCTTTGGCTCTCCCTATCCTGGTAATTACTTCCCTATCCTCTTTGTCAGGATCCTGTTTGGAATGCATGAGAAATCAGAAGTTATTAGTTACTCCAAGGTTTGTGTCTGATGCCTCAATTGGAGTACATGTCTACATTTAGTGTCTTAAATTTTGAGTTTGCTCAATTGGAGTACATGCCTACATTTAGTGTCTTAAATTTCAGGTTTATTTAAAAAGCGCATCGGTGGTGAGAATAGGAAATTGGAAATTTCTTGTGGAGCACATTCTTTGTGATAAAGATCAATCATGCTTACATTCAATGTAAAATTTTTAAGGAGTGCATTGATTAGGAAGATAGGAAAAATTAATTATTGTAGGAAAACAAAGAGGATTGCCAGCATTCTGTTAGGCTAACTTGGCATCTGAGTTTTATAATATAAGAAGATTCAGCAAGCTGCAAGTTCTTTTGGGGAGTGATGGAACATGGCCTTCAGAACCACAGCAGCCCAAATTAAGGGTGTCTTCTCACAGATACTATACAGGGCTTAGCTATTGACTTACTCTTTCCGGGGTATAACATTTTCTGGTCAATTAGTACAATACTCTGAGATGAAACGTTACCAGTGCCGCCATAACTTGTTGAAACAGAAACTGCTGCCATCTTGAAAAACCACTGGTCCTACTCTCAAGATATCTGCGAGATACATGGTGGAAAAGAGGTCATTGGCTCCTTGGGAAGAGGATGGAGTGGGGCACCTAGAAGATAAGGTTTCAGTTCTAGCATTCTTTTCTTTTGTGTCCTCCATCCTGGTGAAGCAAGGCACCTGGCCCAGTTAGTGTCTCACCCAGGACAGCTCAGGTCCAGTTGAGTTCTGTGGACCCAGGTAGGAAGGCCTGGGCATTGCCTTCTGAAGAGCTCTACCTCAGTGGAAAGAGCATAGACTGGTCAGGGCAGGAGAATAGAAGGCATGTTGTGTGAGAAAGGAAATTATCAGACCTCAAGTGCAGCTTACAGGGCTGGAGTCAGAACTCAGAGAAGAGGAGCCAAAGGGAAAAGAAACCCAAGACGGGCATCACTTAACTCATGCCACCTGATGCCTGGGGCAGAGCACTGCTCCAAGCACAAGTCTGCACCAGGCAGCACCTCCTCCTTCAATGATAATTTGAATAAAGACTTTTGAGCTCCTGAATGTGCCAAATGCTATGTTGGGCAGTGAGGATCCCATGTTGTTCTTGGTCTCTTGCTCTCCAACTCACTTTTTCTTCTGATAATAACAACATGAAGTTCTTTTAAGGAACCACTCCCAGCATCCTTGCTCAATCCCCGTGGTTTAGAGAGTCTCCACCTCCCGCTGCGGGGACAGAGAATGTGCCTCAGGGCTGGCCAGTCACCGCACTGAATCCCCCAGCTGGTGATTGGTTCAGAGATGGCAGAGTCCCTCGGGTTCCTCCAATCAGAATAAAGCCAGAACTGAAGGCGGAAGCACTGGGAATTACTTTCTCCTGGGATTACTAACACTGAGAATGAAGTGAGCTGGAATTGCCAGGACCTACCGCGTAGCTCCTAACCTACATGGTGGGAGGCAGAGCTAAGATGGAGAAAAATGGAATTCCAAAGATATTATTAGAGCTTCTGGATCCAGGCCAAATCATTGTGACACTAACCCTGAACTTCACAATTGTATGAGCCAATAGTTTTGTTTTGGTTTGTTTTCCTTTTCTTTTTCTTTTCTTTTCTTTTCTTTTTTTTCTTTCTCCTTCCTTCCTTCCTTCCTTCCTTCCTTCCTTCCTTCCTTCCTTCCTTCCTTCCTTCCTTCCTTCCTTCACTCTTCCTTGGCTTAACCCAGTTTGAATTAGTTTTTATATTCTTTGTCACCAACAGTGAAAGAATTTTGATAGAGAGACAGAAATGAAAAGACATCATTCCTGATACCGAGACTGCAGAACTGTGGTAAGGGCAAATTTAGAGATACATTCCCAGTGTGGGGGGTAGAGCAGAGGGAGCACCTGATTCTGACCAGGGAGTAAGTTCCCGTGGCCTGGCGAGGGTGATTAGCCCACACTCCTCCTGACCATAAGACATACATTTTCTCTTCCTACATGCCTCAAGTTAATTAGTTTTAGTAGGACCCAGTGGTCTGGAAAGAATTTCTGGCAACTCCTTTTCTTCTCCAATTTCCCCTAGTCTCTGTATTTCATTAACTGGTGGATATTGCTAAAGACCCTATGGTCAAGTCAAAGATTGTACTGGTGAAAATGACAAGGGGAAATATATTTTTCTTTCTGTAATGAGACAAAAATTGCCATTAAACCCCCTCCAGAGCAAGAACAGGTCATGTAAATTACCACCACCGACAAAAAACCCACAACTTATGGCACTGTCTGGTATTTTTTATGGTGGGATAGAATCTTGGAGATACTTCTGAAGCCTACTAAATTCCTGGATGCATACAGCTCTTGTGCCCTCCTCCAAGCTAGATAGCCTCCTTCAGCCTGTGGAATGACTGCTGTGGCCATGATGTGAATTGACAAGATTTGCTTGATAAAGACTGGCAATTATCTCTAGCACACAGTGTCTCTGGAGTTGCAGGCTGGCATGGAGGAGGTGGAGAGTGAGGTGGAAAGAATGTGACCTTAGAGTCAGATGGATCTATTTTGATTTCTTACCATGCCCAATCAAGATAATTAACTTCTGTGAACACTGATCTCATTCATGCAACGGAGATAATAGTAGCTCACTCCCATGGTCTCCGCGAAGCGTGAACGGGACTGAGGGCCTCACACTCTGCTGGTCACATTCTGTACTACAGCTCAGCTTCCTTGCAGCGGTCCCACTGGAGTGCAGACTCCCAGAAGAGAGAAACTGATCTTTCACTCCTTGCCTGCCCTCAATGCCTAGATAGTTCCATGGCATAAGGTAGATGCACCATGAAAGCACTGTGTAAGCAAGTGCATCCGGAAGCCTGACTGCTTTCCCTTCCTCAGCGTCTGCCTAGTGCTCTTTCTAAATTTGGAAAAACATGAAAGTGCTGATTGGAATCCCCCGGCCAGATTATAGAGCTATCCCTCACCATCTTGTCTTGGCTACCCATCTGGAGGTCTTAAACCGGCCCTGAAGGTGGAGGAAGATATTTCAGTGATTCAAAGACATTGTTAGACTGGGCAGGTGCAAAGTCAACTTAACATTGACTTCCTAGAGCTCAAAACATCAAATTTCCGCTGGATATCCTATTACATTATATTTGTATTATGAAGGGGCAGCTTTAAACTCTTGGGAAGTGGGACCCCCGAATCACAATAGTGTATGCAAGACAATTTTGTTTGTTTCTCAAAGAAGAAGAAGGCTGGAGGAAGGTGGTCAAGGGAGGACAAGATGGCACCACAAAGGCATCAATATCCAGCTTCCATCTGGCTTTCTCCTCCGCCATCCTTGGCATGTGGCTTCCAACTTCACAAGAGGCTGTGGGTGCTAAAAACATCACATCCAAGTCGGAGGGTGGACAGAGGAAGAACGAGTCCTTGACAGCTGAGCAGACCCCTTTTCCAGGAGCCCTGTGCCAAGTCTTCCATTTCCACTCCTTGGCCATTCATGCTGCAAGAGAACACGGAGACAGAGCATATGTTTTTAAAGCATGACATATTTACGCTTCCCAAATATAGAAGCAAGGGAAGAACAGAGTGAATGCTGGCGAGGCAATTAGCAGTCTCTGACCGATTATTGTATCAAAATGAGTAAACGGCGATAACAGAATTCATCCATCCTGTTAATTTATGGAAAAAGTCTTGGATGGATGAAAACGTAGGCTTGGGGAAGCTCTGCTTGGCCACCAGCTCCCAGAGCACCATTGCAGGACTGGCCTGCTTCATCGGCTGATGCTTCCAGAACCCCTAAACCATGTGGCCTCTGCACCAATCAGCGTGCTGCTGGTCTCTGAATCACCACACGTCTCCACGAGTGGGCTTGCCAGAAAAGGAAGCCCCTTCCGTGTGCATGGCTTCCTTCTCGTGTGGCTTCCTTCCTCCTTCCAAGTTGGGCAAAGCGAGTCTGTCAGGACTAGTGCCCCGTGAGGAAGCCCAGCTTCCTGCCAGGTAGAAAGTGGGTTTGAACACATGTTGAGTAAACCAACTGGCCATTTTTGCCCCAGTAATTTAACCTGCTGATACCATACACGAATTTGTCATTTTCAGGAACTGCGTGTCCTTCCCTTTAACACTCCTTCCTTGATTTACTGATTGACTTAATCAACATGATCCAGTGCACACTTTGCGTCTGTGTCATACGAGGAGCGAGGCATTAGAGATGTAGTTATGGTCTACACTGGGGGTGACGTGAGGGCCGGTAGTGAAGTGATCTGTGGAGACCTGGAAGGTGCCGGCAAGCACTTCTCATGGCCAGCCATTAGTTTCTGGAAAGGACCGCAGTCTCCATGCTTGCACATCTCCCCACACGTCAAGGAAAGCCAGAATTTGAACTTTCATGGGAATTCTTCACGTTCTTAAAATCAAGGATTTTTTTTTTTTTTTAACACTAGTTGGACTTCAGAATAACCTTGAATTCTTAAAAAAAGAAAAAAAATGCTCCAGTCTAATCAGGAGATAAACATCACACAAATCCCAAGGGAGGAACATTCTACAAACACCTGATTGGTATTCATCAGGACCAAGACCAAGGTAAATCTGAAGGACTGAGATGACCAAGTGAAGCCTTGGGAGACAGGACAGCTGAATGGAACATGGTAACCTGGGTAAGATCCTGGAAGAGAAAATAAAATCACCAGGGAAAAACAAAGTCTGAATAAAATATGACATCAGTGAATGATACTGAGTCAATACGGTTCACTAATTGCAATGTAAGATGTTAAGAGGGAAAACTGGCCAGCCGTGTGATGTAGGAAAATAGTCAGTACTATCTGCAACAATTTTGTGACTCTCAAACTGTCCTAGAATGAAAAGTTTATATTCTGATGTCTGTATTCTGATGTCCTTCTCGGACAAGTTTAAGCAGAACCGCTTAGAGGGTAGGACGGAGGCAGTGACATTTGGGGGAAAGTTTTGCAGGCGGTTGTAATGTGCAGTCAGGGTTGAGAAGCAGCCCATTGCATTTGGCAACTGACTCATGTATTTTAAAAACACTGTGATGGTAAAACAAAACATCTGTGGGGCCATATGCAGCCTGTCACCACCAGTTTGGGAATTCTGCTCTACACTTTCAAGAAAATTATAGTATAGTTAGGGAGAAACACATATAATCAAATACAGAAGTAATGGCTGAAATTTGTAGAGCATGTGAGCCTCAAAGAAGCCGTGGGGTTCAAGTGGGAGAGGGAGAGATGGTGGTGTTCGGGGGAGCTGAGCTCCTGACATCTCTTCCCATTGTTCATCTATTTCTTTTCCCCGCACTTTGTCTGCTATCACTGTCCCAGGGAGGAGGCGTGGGGGCGGCACATACAATCCAGTGGCTAATCAGACCGACTTCTCCAAGAGTGGTCATTGGCCATCCTGGCTGGCGTTACCTGGGAGCTTCTTACAAATGCTGACTCTCGGGCTCTGGTCCAGAACAATTCAATTGGAACCTGCATTTTTTTTTTTAATTTTAAATTTTAAATTTTTTATAAACATATATTTTTATCCCCTGGGGTACAGGTCTGTGAATCGCCCAGTTTATACACTTCACAGCACTCACCAAAGCACATACCCTCCCCAATGTCCATAACCCCACCCCCCTTCTCCCAACCCCCCTCCCCCCAGCAACCCTCAGTTTGTTTTGGAATCTGCATTTTAATAGCATCTGTGGGTGATTTATAGTCACATCAACTTGAAAAAAAAGATTATTTATTTGAATGATAGAGAAAGACAGCACGAGTGGGGCGGGGAGAAAGGAGAGGGAGAAGCAGACTTCCTTCTGAGCAGGGAGCCCGATGCTCAGATCCCAAGACTGGGCTCGATCCCGAGACTCTGGGATCACGACCCGATCTGAAGGCAGACGCTTAACCGACTGAGCCACTCAAGCGCCCCTATATTCACATCAACTTTTGAATGACACTGGTGTCAGTAACTCCTCTAAATCAGGAGGGGCAATTAGAAACTTATTCCAGCACTAAGAGGAGGCACGGAGGAGAGGGGAGAAGGACTAGAATTTAGTCCTGAGTGTTGGACTCTCTCTTCAAAGTTGGCAGAGGGTGTAGGAACAGCCAGGCAGGGCTGAGGCAACCCCGAATACTGGGGTAGATTCCCTGTTTCCTCGGGTGTTATCTGGGAGTGGTTCAGCACATCGTCACTTCCTCCATGGTGCAGGAGCAATAGAACAGCCCTGGCGGAGGTGGGTCTGCATTTAGGAGGCTGGGGCAGGGGTCCCCAGCCTGCACACGGCACCGAGGGCACCCGGAAGCTCTACCTGCCTCAGAGCGCGGCTGCTCATGGGCCAGAAATCCAGGGGCTGAGAAGGTCCCCTGGTCTCTGAATGAGGAAGCTTCAGAACATGGGGACAATGCCAGTCATCATGGATTTCTGCAGTTGGTATCACCACAGCGTCCAAACAACCACGTTGGACAAGCCCTTCTCTCAGCAGCCATGAGTTCTGTGCATTCAGAAGCTTCATAAGGCAAGTGACGTGTCAGCACAGCCAGGCAGGTGACGGACGCATGTCACCTCACAGGAAGGATGGGCCGTGTTTCCTTGCATGTGGTGCCATCTTGGAAAGTGGTGGGGGTTGCATGAGTTCCTATGAAGGGAAAGAAACCGTCTGATGAGGAGCTGGAACCTTCCCTATCTTCCTGAAAGCAGCAGCATTCAACCTAAAGAGACTGCATTACCTTTCACTGGGCAATTGGGGTACTCCCGCTCCGCTGCTGACGTCATTCGCAGGAATAAGAGAATACAGAGAAGAGAAACATGGCAGCGGATTTTTGTGTATCTGAGCCGACGTGCGAGCATTTCCTGCTCTATCAGGAAGGGCTTATAGGGCAGGGAACCTTGAGTTAAGGTTAAAAGATGAGGAGTGTTTGTCAGGAGGACAGGAGTGTGGGGTGGGGCTTTCTGGGCAAAGACACACAGTGTGATGGACTTGACCTGCAAATCGTCCAGATGGTTAGAGCATGGGGTGCGTGTGAGGGAAGAAATACACTGGTAGGTACGGTCAGATCTTGGAGGACTTTGGATGCCATGCTCTTTGGATCTTATTTTTATGGTCATTGTGGAGAGGGGGAAGTAGATTCGGATTTCAGAATCAGTACCCTGGCAGCACTGAGGAAAGCGACTTGGAGGAGGAGGACGAAGGCACTGGACGCAGAGACCCGTACGGAGGCTCCTACATGGGAGAAAGGCTGGAATACGGTAAAGAAAGGAGTCCTAGGTTTACTGTAGGGGTGGTGCTGTCCATCTGGGGGAGAAGGCTCGCAAGAGGGAGGGGGCCAGCATCTGCTTAAACATCTCCCCATTGACAGGCACTCAGACTGTTCGACATTCTTAGTTTGCTTTTAAATTTATTTATTTGAGAAAGAGAGAGAGAATGAGAGCGCACAAGCAGAGGGAGGGACAGAGGGAGAGGGAGGATGTCAAGCAGGCTCCTCGTTGAGCGTGGAGCCCGACGGGGGGTGGGATCTCATGACTGTGAGATCGTGACCTGAGCCGAAATCGAGAGTCAGAAGCTTAATGTACTGAGCCACCCAGGCACCTTGAACATTCTTATATAAATTCTTATTTTTTTAAAAAAAGATTTTATTTATTTGACAGAAAGAGAGAGAGATCACAAGTAGGCAGAGAGGCAGGCAGAGAGAGGAGGAAGCAGGCTCCCTGCTAAGCAGAGAGCCCAATGCAGGGCTCGATCCCAGGACCCTGAGATCATGACTAGAGCCAAAGGCAGAGGCTTAACCCACTGAGCCACCCAGGCGCCCCATAAATTCTTACTTTTAAAGTTGAAACGTTTTGCTTTCTAAAAATAAATAATACAATAAAATAAAGCTAAATAAAAATGAAATTTGGAGTTTTGAGGAGATGGGTTCTCCAAGTTGTGACTGTTTTGCTCACGTGCAAAACAATTTCGTATTGCTTTTAAATATTGTCAGATGGCTTTCTGGAAAGACACACCACTTCATAGTTGACCAGATATTGTTAGTTCACCTGTCTGCATACAGGTCTGCTGTATTGGATTTTTATGATATAGATCAACTTTAGGTAAGTTAAAAAAGTGGATCATAGAGTTATTTAAATCTCGATTTTCACAATGAATGGTAAGTCTGTGAGTTTTGTGTGTATTTTTGGCTGCAATTTTTTTTAATTTTTTATTTTTTATAAACATTTATTTTTATCCCCAGGGGTACAGGTCTGTGAATCACCAGGTTTACACACTTCACAGCACTCACCAAAGCACATACCCTCCCCAATGTCCATAATCCCACCCCCTTCTCCCAAACCCCCTCCCCCCAGCAACCCTCAGTTTGTTTTGTGAGATTAAGAGTCACTTATGGTTTGTCTCCCTCCCAATCCCATCTTGTTTCATTTATTCTTCTCCTACCCCCTTAACCCCTCATGTTGCCTCTCCACTTCCTCATATCAGGGAGATCATATGATAGTTGTCTTTCTCCGACTGGCTTATTTCGCTAAGCATGATACCCTCTAGCTCCATCCATGTTGTCGCAAATACTCTGGCTGCAATTTTTTAAGGCTACTTGTTCATCTCTTTTGATATCTTGTCTTTGCTTGAAAATAGTGACAACCACACTCCATGGCTACAAAACTCTCAGAGCTTAAGTTTTTAAAATAGACTTTCTTTCATTGTACAATGGAGGTAGTTAATTCATGATTCTTTTTTTTTTTTAAGATTTTATTTATTTATTTGACAGACAGAGATCATAAGCAGGCAGAGAGGCAGGCAAGAGAAAGAGAGGGGGATGCAGGCTCCCTGCTGAGCAGAGAGCCCGATGTGGGGCTTGATCCCAGGACGCTGGGATCATGACTTGAGCCGAAGGCAGAGGCTTTAACCCACTGAGCTACCCAGGCGCCCCAATAGATAAATCTTTTAAAAAGTAAACTAACCATGGGCAACTTTTCTAGTATGGTGTTAAGTAAGATTAATGACAGGGAAATTTGACATGTTCCTGTATTTAAGCTAAACTTTTCTAATGTTCTGCACTAGGTGTGATAGTTACTCTCCACTTTAAATATGCACTCTCTATCAAATTAAGAAAAATTGCTTATAATCAAGAAAATATTTTGTATTGAAACAAATACTTTATTTGCATCTATTCATATCATTATGCAATCCTTACTCTACGAAACAATGAATCATCTTGATGTTTTATGTGTTATATTAACCTTGCACTCTTGGACATCCTCAGTGATAATTTGTTTTTGGATGCTTGGAAGGATCTCATTTTTAATTCCTTCCTACCTTTGGTCCCTCATTTCCTACCTACCTCCTCCTTTCTCCCTCCCTTTCTCTCCTCCTTTCTCCTTTTCTTCCTTTGCATCTATGCTGATAGTTACAATTGTCTTCTTTGATATTGGCCTCCAGCTAGGGAAACACATGCACGTGTCACTTGCAAAGTCAGCTAAGAACAATACACGATAGAATTATTTGTTATTTGAAATATCTGCTGAGTGAGGTGTCTTGTTTCTTCCTGCTCTTATGTTTTTATTATGGTGGAACAGCTTTTCCCAGTTTTTATAGTTAGTTCTGTTGGCTTTTCTCCCCTAAGTGATAGTAAGTCTTTTCTAATAAGTCATCTTCTTTTGCTAACACCTCTTACAAAGGGTCTTGGGAAACCTCATGAGATGTTCTTCCCAAGGCTGCACTGGTGGGAACGAGAGCCTGCATTTCTGCTTCTCTTGGCTTGTGTATTTTGTGTTTTTGAAATCTCTTCCATTTCATTTTGGTCATCGACTTTTTAAAAAATTTGATGGAAAATAATAGTCCTAATAAAAGCAGAAAATTTAGAAAATAAGAAAAATTATGACTCAGTCCCAGAAACCAAAGACAATTATGATTATTTTTGTGCATTTAGTTGTGTATTGTTTCTATAATTTTGTGTCAGCTGTATATACAACTTTATGTATTGTGGATCATGGGTGTGTGTTATAATGTATGAATATATTTAAAATATATTGAAATTATGTAGTAGATTTTGTTTATGGTGTAGGTTATTACTTAAGAGATTGGTTTAAAATTTCAATCAATTCTACTATTGCTCCTTATTTCAAACTGAACTCCTTTTTAGTTTGGGAATGTGGTATACAGAAATCTCTCTTTTTTTCTTCATGTAAAGAATTTTTTGTGCCTTCTTTGGTTGATATTTCTGATGACCCATTACACTGGAAAAAGTGTATTAATTTCTTCTATGATTCTGCATGTCTGTTAATTCCACCTAATTTATTATACTAATCAACTCTATACTTTCTTCATTAAATCCGGTTCCTACTGACTTGTCATGTGGAACATTGACATTTCAAATTACAATTCTAATTTCTGCCTATTTTCGTCCTTGCATGGTGTTCTGGTGTCCTCAGGCTTCTGTTATGTATTATACCATTTACTATTATATAATGACTTTCTTCATTTCACTTTGAAATCAGACAGTGAGATAACCCCTCTTACTTTTCTTATCATCCAACAGGCAAACCATGTCAACCCCTTCCGTGGTGTTTTTTCCAAGCATGTTCCTTGGCATGTGTATTGGTTTCCTGGGTCTCCAAGAGCAAAGTACCACAGGCTGTGTGGCTTAAACAACAGAAATTTATTATCTCACAGTTTTGGAGGCTAAGTCCCAGGTCAAAATGTTGGTGGGGTTGGTTTCTTCTGAGGGCTGTAGGAGAGACCATTCCATGCCTCTCTCCCTGGCTTGTAGATGTCTGTCTTCCCTCTGTCTCTTCAACTTGTCTTCCTTCTCTGTGTGTTTTGGTGTTCAAATTCCCCCTTTTTATAGGAACACTCGTCCAATTGGATCAGGGTTCATCTTCATCCCCATTTTAACTTCATTACCTCGTAAAGACCCCGTCTCCAAAGAAGGTCACATTCTAAGGTCCTGGGCATTGGGACTGCAACATATAAATTTAAAAAGTAAAACACTCAGTATATGATGTTTGGAGGGGGTACTCAGTTCAATTCTGTCCCATTCAACAATCTTTATGAAGTATTCCGTGTGCAGTGGGTCCAATAACTGACCTAGTCATACTCTTTTCTTTTCTTTCTTTCTTTCTTTCTTTCTTTCTTTCTTTCTTTCTTTCTTTCTTTCTTTCTTTCTTTTCTCTTTTGCCTCTCCTTGTACAACATATTTTTATTTTTACTGTTCTTCGCTCATTCATAGGCTTTTAAAAAGGGTGCTTGGAACTCTATATCATCTTGAGATGATGATGATGATGATGATGATAGTCTTATCTCATTTAGTTATTTTTCTAGCATTTTCTAATATTAATTTTTTAGCACAGTGTTTATTATTTATTTCTATAAGTTTCTCATACAAACTGGTATGTATGACCAGACTTCTTCTCCTGGGGAGAAGGAGTCAAAAAGTTTTCTGTGAAGGTGCCATCCATCAGGGGTGTGTTTGTGTGTTTTCCTTTACATCTATCAGTCTTCTGGATAAGCTTTGTTTGAAGACGCCATCGATGGGTTCTCTGTCTAGATTGCTGGAACTGGGCCCAGTGCACCCATCCCCCAGCCGCTGGGAGCATGGGCTGCTTCTGACCCCTGGCTGCCCCCTTGTCCAAAGAATTGCCCTTAGCACAGGGCTGCCTGGAGGTTACAGCCCTACTCAGCAGCCCTCAGCCAATGGTCAGCTGGAAGGATACAAAAGGCTGGTCTCTTGCCTGAGGGGTCATGGACTCTGAAGTATAGTTTGGCTCCTGGTCCCTGGGGGTGAAGCTAGAGCTAGGCTGAGACCACATCTTTATTCAGTGTTTCCACCTTGCCCTGTCCCTCTCCCTGTCCCCCAACCCCCGCTCCCCATCCCCCCGCCCCAACATGCCCTTGCGCCAGGAGCATTTCCTCCACAAATCATTTGCACAAAAATCTCCATCTCAGGTTCCATTTCTAGACCAAGGCTTCCTTAGAAGGGTTCCACAACCAGACACCATGTAAAAACTCATGGATCCAATTCAGTTATGTTGTGATATATCTACTAATGTAAATAGGACCTCTGGTGGCTCTAAGGAAAGAAGTTAGAATTCATCTTTCAGTGATTTTCTGGTCGTCCTCTTAGAAAGGTCCCACTGGAGATGGATTTTGATCTGCTTTTATAAGAGGAATAGCAACCGTAACTTTGGAGAACCTCCACCCCAGGGGACATAATCCAACTGAAGCAGATGCCTCAGACTCTGATGTTAAATTGTTCAATGTCCTCTCTAGGGAATACTACAATATTAATCCTTCTTGTTTGTTTCTTTTCTTTTCTTTTCTTTAATTTTTATGTGCTTCCTCTGGGAAGGAAGGAAGCTTCCTTCCTCTGAAGGAAGACCAAGCTAGGAGACATCAGGCTCAGGAGCATACAGAACAAGGGAGGGAGACGATTGGGTCGGAGGAGCATGGAAAGAGGTGGGCAGCTCTCTCCCCTGGGCATCATGGGTCCCTCAAACTCAACACGTATGACACAGAAATATCTTGTCCATGTATCATTCTCCTCCTCTTCCCTAGTTGGGTAGATGATGTGACCATCTACCCACTTCTCTTGTCAGACTGTCACTCTGTCCCTTTTCTTCCCAGAAGACAACCTAACATTACTGTGACAGCTGTACCTTCTAAATATTTCTCAACTGCATTCACTTTTCTCCATCCCCTCTGTCACTAATCCTGTCTACATTGCCATCATGTCATACCTCAGCTGTGTGACAGATTCCTGACTAACATCGCCCATCCATTCCCTACACTGTAGCCACAGTGTCTTCTGAAACACAAATCTGAGGGCGCCTGGGTGGCTCAGTCGGTTAAGCATCTGCTTTCAGCTCAAGTCATGATCCCTTTTGAACCCACTGCACATGATCCCACTTATGGATGGCACCTTCGGCCTCCCTGCTCAGCACGAGCCTGCGTGCCTTCTCCTACTTAAAGCCCTTTATGGGGTCTCCACTTGCCTCAGGATGGAGCCTTATCAATGCCCATGTGAGCCCACTTTATTTGGCCTCTGTGTCCTGTATGTCTTCTTTGGAAAAGGGTCTCTTCTTGTCTTCTGCTCATTTTTAAATTGGATTATTTGTCTTTGGGTGTTGAGTTTTATCAGTTCTTTATTTATTTTGGATACTAACCCTTTATCAGATACGCTATTTGCAAATATCTTCTCCCTTTTTGTGGGTTGCTTATCACTTTTGTCTATTGTTTCCTTCTCTGTGCACAAGCTTTTTATTTTGATGTCATCCCAGTAGTTTATCTTTGCTTTTATTTCCCTTGTTTTAGGAGATCTATCTAGAAAAACGTTGCTATGGTCCATGTCAGAGACGTTACTGCCTGTGCGCTCTTCTAGGATTTTTATGGCTTCAGGTCTCACATTTAGGTCTTTCATCTATTTTGAGTTTATTTTTGTGTGTGGTATGAGAAAGTGGTCCAGTTTCACTCTTTTGTATGTTGCTGTCCCATTCTCCCAACACCATTTGGTGAAGAGACTATCTTTTTCCATTGACTATCCTTGCTTTGTCAAAAATTAATTGATCATATAAATGTGGGTTGATTTCTGGGTTTTTTATTCTATTCTGTTGATCCATGAGTCTATTTTTGGTCAGTATCATGCTGTTTTGATACTACACATACATAATATAACTTCAAGTCCAGAATTGTGATGTCTCCAGCGTTGCTTTTCTTTCTCAAGAATGATTTGGCAATTTGGGGTCTTTGGTGGCTCCTTTCAAATTTTAAGATTGTCAGGTCTAGCTCTGTGAAAAATGCTGTTAGTATCTTGATAGGGATTGCATTAAATGTGTAGATTGCTTTGGGCAATATAGAAATCTTAACAGTATTTGTTCTTCCAATCCTTAAACATGAAATATCTTTCCATTTCTTTGCATCGTCTTCAGTTTCTTTCATCTGTGTTTTTTTTTTTAATTTTTTTTTAAGATTTTATTTATTTATTTGTCAGGGATAGAGGGAGAGAGCGCGAGCGAGCACAGGCAGACAGAGAGGCAGGCAGAGGCAGAGGGAGAAGCTGGCCTGCCGAGCAAGGAGCCCGATGTGGGACTTGATCCCAAGACACTGGGATCATGACCTGAGCCGAAGGCAGCTGCTTAACCAACTGAGCCACCCAGGCGTCCCTCATCTGTGTTTTACAGTTTTCAGAGTATAGGTCTTTCACCTTTTTGGTTAAAGTATTCCTAGGTATCTTATTGTTTTTGGTGCAATTGTGAACAGGATTGATTCCTTAATTTCTCTTTCTTCTGCTTCATTGTTGGTGTATAGAAATACAACAGGTTTCTGTACATTGATTTTGTATCCTGCAACTTTACTAATTCATGTTTCAGTTCTAGCCATTTCTTGGTGGAATCTTTCAGGTTTTCAATATAACGTATCATGTCATCTGAAAATAGTAAAAGTTTTAGTTCTTCCTTGCCTATCTGGATGTCTTTTATTTCTTTTTGTTGTCTGATTGCTGTGACTAGGGATTCCAGCACTATGTTAAATAACAGCAGTGACAGTGAATGTCACTGTCTTGTTCCTGACTCTAGAGGAAAAGCTCAGTATTTCTTCATGAAGGATGTTATTAGCTGTGAGTTTTTCATATACAGATTTTATTATGTTAAGTGTATGTTCCCTCTAAACCTACTTTGTTGAGGGTTTTTTTTTTTTATCATGAATGGATGTTATACTTTGTCAAATGCTTTTACTGCATCTATTGGAAGGGTTTATGGTTCGTATCCTTTCTTTTATTAATGCAATGTATCATGTTGATTGATTTCTAAATATTGAACCACCCTTACAAACCAGGAATAAATGCTGCTTGATCATGGTGAATGATTTTTTTTTAACCTGTGTTTGGATTTGGTTTGCTAGTACTTTGTTGAGGATTTTTGTATCTATGTTCATCAGGGATATTGGCTTGTAGTTCCTTTTTTTTGTGGCATCTTTATCTGGTTTTGGTATCAGGGTAATGCTGCCCTCATAGAATGAATCTGGAAGTTTTCTTCCTTTTCTATTCTTTTTTTTAATAGTTTGCAAAGAATAGATATTAACTCCTCTTTAAATGTTTGGTAGAATTTACCTGTGAAACCACGTAGTCCTAAACTTTTTTGTAAGTTTTGGATTCTGCTTCAGTTTCATTGATAGCAATTAGTCTGTTCAAGTTTTCTATTTCCTTGTATTTCAATTTTTGTAGTTTATATATTCCTAGGAATGTATTCATTTCTTCTAGATTGTCCAATTTGTTGGTATAGGGTTTTCCATAATAATTTTCTTAGAATGATTTGTATTTCTGTCATGTTAGTTGTTATTTCTTCTCTCATTTATGATTTTATTATTTTATTTATTTAGGTCTTTTCTCCTTTTTTTTTTTTTAAATAAGTCTGGCTAGAGGTTTACCAATTTTATTAATTTTTTTCAGTGAGCCAGCTCCTGGTTTCATTGATGTGTGTGTGTGTGTGTGTGTGTGTGTGTGTGTGTGTATGTAAGTTTCTGCATCATTTATTTCTGCTCTAATATTTATTATTTCCTTCCTTCTGCTGGCCTTTATCTTTATTTATTGCTCTTTTTCTAGTTCCTTTATCTTTTTTTTTTTTTTTATCAGAGAGAGAGGGGGGGGGGAGAGAGCGAGCACAGGCAGACAGAATGGCAGGCAGAGGCAGAGGGAGAAGCAGGCTTCCTGCTGAGCAAGGAGCCAGATGTGGGACTCGATCCCAGGACGCTGGGATCATGACCTGAGCCGAAGGCAGCTGCTTAACCAACTGAGCCACCCAGACGTCCCTCTAGTTCCTTTAGATGTACATTTAAGTTGTTTAAGAATTTTCTTGCTTCTTGAGGAAGGTCTGTATTGCTATAAACTTTCCTCTTAGGACAGCTTTTGCTGCATCCCAAAGGTTTTAGACCATTGTGTTTTCATTTTCATTTGTTTCCATGTATTTTTTTATTCCTTTTTTTTTTTTTTTAAAGTAGGTTCTATGCCCATGTGGGGCTGGAACTCACAACCCTGAGATCAAGAGCTGCATGTTCAACTGACTGAGCCTGCCAGGTGACCCTCTTTTATATCTTTTTTTATTTCCTGGTTGATCCATTCATTGTTTAGTAGGCTGTTACTTAACCTCCATGTGTCTTTGGTCTTTCCTGATTTTTTCTTGTTGCTGACTTCTAGTTTCAAAGTGTTGTGGTCAGAAAAGGTAGACAGTAGACTTCAGTCTTCTTTATTTATTTGTTGAGTCCTGTTTTGTGGCCTATATGTGCTCTATTCTAGAAAATGTTCCATGTGCACTTGAAAAGAAAATGTATTCTGCTGTGTTAGAATGGAATATTCTGAGTATACCTGTTAAGTCTATCTGGCCAGTGTGTCTTTCAAAGCCAGTATTTCCTTGTGGATTTTCTAGTTAGATCATCTGTCCATTAATGTAAGTGAGATATAAAAGTCCCCTATTTTTATTGTATTATTATCAATTAGTTTTTTTTACGCTTGTTATTGTTATGTATTTGGGTGCTCTCAGGTTGGGTGAGTAAATATTTACAATTGTTATATCTTCTTGTTGGATTGTCACCTTTTTATTATATAGTGTCCTTTGAATCTTGTTACAGTCTTTGCTTTATTTATTTTTTTTAAAGATTTTATTTATTTATTTGACAGAGAGAGATCACAAGTAGGCAGAGAGGCAGGCAGAGAGAGAGAGGGAAGCAGGCTCCCTGTGGAGCAGAGAGCCTGATGCGGGGCTCGATCCCAGGACTCTGGGATCATGACCTGAGCCGAAGGCAGAGGCTTTAACCCACTGAGCCACCCAGGCGCCCCTTGACATCCATTTGTAAAAAGAAGTTTAGAAAAAAAATTTTTTAAAAAGAAAAATATTAAAAAGAAAAAAAATATATTAGACTGGTGAATAGAACAGAGTCACCCACTTAATTTGGGGAGTATTTTGGTCTCTTAGAAGAAACTACCTCCCAGAATTTTAAAGAATGAATACACACACACACACACACACACACACACACACAAAATAAGGATAAACATGATGAAGGGATGGAATATGACTATAAAGATGAAAATTTTTTTTAAAAATTTCTTAAAAAGGAGTTGATAAGATAAGTTGGTTGGGAGAATAAAGAAAAAGAAAGTGGAGCGAATTTGCTCAGGCTGGACACTAGAACAAAGCCTGGTGCTAGGTTTAGGGTGTATTTTGATCTATTAGAAAAAGTTGTATACCAAATTTTTTTTAGAAGATAAAACCCTATGTGTATATAAAAAATAAAATTAGATACAGTGAAGGATAAAATATGACTATAATAATGAAGTTTCAAAAAATACTTTTTTAATGAAAGATATTGTTAAGATAAACTAGTTAAAAAATGTTAAAAGAGGGAAGAGTAAAAGTTAAAAAAATTTTAGCGTAAGGAAAAGAATAAAATTAAAAAATTAATTAACTTTGCAAGACTAAAGAATCATGGGGAGAAAGCCATGAATTCCATGCTTTGCTTTCTCCTTTGGAATTCTCCTGTTCTCCTTGGTAAGTGAACTTGGTCTTGACTAGATTTCTTGCCTATTTTCTGCGGGAGAGGCCTATTGTAGTGATTCTCAAGTGTCTTTGCCTGAGGCGGAATTTCACCCCCTTACCAGGGGCTGGGCTAAGTAATTCTCTTGGGTTCGCTTTCAGGAGCTTTTGTTCCCTGAGCACTTTCCGTAGAGTTCCGGAGGACGGGACTGAAGATGGCGGCGCCCAGTCTCTGGCCTATAGGAGCTGAGAGCTCGGCCCCCACTCTTCTCTGGGGGAAAAGCACTCAATCCCTCCTATCTTCCAGGTCTCCCGCTGCACTCCGAGCTCACCTGGCCTGTGTCCAAGGATTTCTGTCTCTGACACACAGCCCCGCCTGGAGTCTCCAGACCCAGCAGATCCCTGCACTCTTCCAGGGGGGTCTTCCCGGATCTTGTGGGGTTTCTGCTTACAGAGCAGTGGCCTGACTGTGCCACGGACCACACTCCTCACTCCTCACCTCCATCTCTGTAGCCGGCTTCCCCACTCTAATACCTGTGAGCTCTGTGACACTTAGACACCCTGATCCTTCTGTGACCCCGCGTACCTGAGACCTCGCTGTCCCCGCATGGGCTTCACCCCAGCTAGCCTCTGGAGCAATGTCCCTCAGTGGAGCAGACTTTTAAAAGTCCTGATTTAGTGCTCCATTGCTCTACCGGGAGCCGGCCCCTCCCCCATCGTCTATCTTCCTGTGGCTTTGGATTCATTTCTCTGCAGGTTGTACCTTTCAGAAAGTGGTCAATTTTCTGTTTTTTTTTTTTTTAAATTTATTTAAAGATTTATTTGACAGACAGAAATCACAAGTAGGCAGAGAGGCAGGCAGAGAGAAAGGGGGGAAGCAGGCTCCCCACTGAGCCAAGAGCCTGATGCAGGGCTCGATCCCAGGACCCTGAGATCATGACCTGAGCTGAAGGCAGAGGCATTAACCCACTGAGCCACCCAGGTGCCCCAATTTTCTGTTTCTATAATTGCTGCTCTTCTCTTCCATCTCCTGTTGGAGCTGTAGGTATTCAGAATGGTTTGATAAACTATCTAGCTGATGTCCTGCTACCTGATGTTGTCTCAGCCTGCTACTTCTCCGCCATCTTGACTCCCCCCTTTTGTGACATCCATTTGTATAATAATTATTTCTCCAACCCTCATTTTGAATCTGGAGGTGTCTTGACGTCTAAATTGAGTCTCATATAGGCTCATATAGAGGGACATATAGCTGGGTGTTTTTACAGCTATGCATTCCATATAGGACCATATAGTTGGGTCTTTTTTTTTTTTTTAATCCAGTCTGACATCCTAGGTCTTTTGATTGGAATGCTTACTCTATTTACATTCATAGTAATGATTGATAGATATGTATTTATTGCCATCTTATGACTTGTTTCTTTTTATTGTTTCTGGAGATTTTCTCTGATCCTTTCTTGTCTTTGTCTCTTTCATGTATTGTTGATTTTCTTTAGCGGTACATTTGGATTTCTTTCTCTTTATTCTTTGCATATTTATCAGTGGTTTTTGGTTACCATGAGGCTTGTGTATAACCTCTTCTGTATATAGCAGTCTATGTTAAGTTGATGGTCATTTAGTTTGAACCCATTCTAGGCATTCTTGTCCTGTGATCCCAGAGCCTCGGTGTTCTCCTTCACCCCCATGGTCACACGTCATTGTAGGCAGTCCTTATGCCTCACAACACTTCAAGAGCTAGGAAGTCAGGAGCATGTGTCTCCTTTCGTCCACCATCTCTCTAGTGCAAGGGCTATAGTGAAGACACTGTACCTTGTGCCGATCAGAAAAAGGGCCCCCTCCAAGCAAGGGTTTTTCTCTTTCATTTTAGCAGGAGTCACACGCCAGAATAGTAGAGTTTGGGCTAGATTGGGCATGCCTTTGCCCTCTTTGGTCAGGTACTTTTGTGAAAAGCACAGACCACACAACCATACACATTGATCTTGTAAAGCAACAACCCAGTGCTTTGTGGGACCTAAGAAAAGAAGAAACCCACAAGTAAATTTGGGTTATCACTGAGATCTGTGTCAAAGGATTGCTTATCCTCCCTCTGTAATGGAATGCATATCTGGAAAGACAGGAAAACCCTTCAAAGCCAGTGAAAGAAATTTCAAAGCAAGAAAGGGAGGTATTATGACCAACTCACATATCTAATAGGGCTGTCAGAGCATTGTGTTATCTATACTATTAATAGTAAATTACTATTAAATAGTATTTAATAGTACTATTACTAAATAGTAATTTACTATTAATAGTAATTAATTTACTATTAATAGTAATTTACTATTAATAGTAAATTAATTACTATTAATTTTATTAGTAATTTGTGCAGAATATAATGTTGCCTCTTCCAACCTACAGCATCCTGGATTTGATAATATATAAACAACAGTTAGGGGATATATTCAGTTGCATGTAAGAGAAACTGGTCTCTACTGGCATCACCAAATACAGTTCATTTTTCTCACATGTCAAGAAGCGTGGAGACAGGCAGTCCAGGGCTGGTCTACCAACTCTATGATGTACTCAGGTTCTGTCTCTTTTCCTTCTGTCCTCAGCATGGGGCTTTCTCATGGTTCCCTCAAGGCTCATAAGAGTGGATATTGAATTGGCAGCTAGCAGAGTCTGTCGCACAGTGGTTTTCATTATGGCCTTATCTATTTAGTCTTTTTTTTTTTTTTATCATCCTTAAGTTCTTATTCTTTATTTTCTGTTTGCCATTTGTTTTCCATTCTTATCAATTGCTGTGTTATTTAGCTGTGAATTTTGTTTTCTAAGTGGACCATCAGTGCTCCATTAGTTCTACTCTTTACGAGTTCCTGGAGTTGTTTCAGTGTTTACACATTTGTTGAGACCTTTCTGTATTGCTGTATATCCTTTTTTTTTTTTTTAAGATTTTATTTGTTTGTCAGACAGAGAGAGAATGAGAGAGTGTGCATGCACAAGCAGGGGGAGCAACAGGTGGAGGGTGAAGCAGGCTCCCCACTGAGCAAGGATCCCAATGTGGGACTTGATCCCAGGACCCCAAGATGACTACTGGAGCTGAAGGCAGACACTCAACCAACTGAGCCACCCAGGTGTCCCACGTTTGTTCTTTATTTTATACTCCCAGTCTCTTCTTTATCTCTCATAGCCTAGTTAGTACCAGATAATTTCTTCTCATTTTGGAATCTTCGGGGAGTATCACCAATCCCACCATTGTGCATTGTTTGTGTTCTGCGATTTTGCTCTCCCCTTCAGTTTGGTGATACTTTTTATTTGATTTTTGTTATTAAAATATTTAGACTTGCTTATTGTCTTGGAAGCTTGTCTTTGTTTTTGTTGTTGCCATATTTCCCTTTATGCCCCCAGAAATTATAGCTCTGTGTGTGTGTGTTTTAAGGATTTTGTCAGAAGCAAGTGACCTGAACTATTGTATGGCTATCTAACAGGACTAATTGTGTAAAAACACAGGTATTGAGAGCAAGATTGGACTCTTCAATTCTTTTCTTTAGTCTCTCATCTAGTGTCAATTACCTTAATTAAAAAGACTGTTTCTGGGGTGCGTGCCTGGCTCAGTGGGTAGAGTATATGACTCTTGATCTTGGGGTTGTGAGTTCAAGCCCCACATTGGGTGAAGAGATTACTTTAAACACTTTTTTTAAAAAGACTGTTTCTTACAATTATTATGTATCATCAGGGTTTAACAAATAATGGCTTAGGAACAAACTCTGGCTCATCACTTGTTTTGTGAGTAAAATTCTAGGGGAACACAGCTCTAACCATTCATTTAAACCTTTTGTGCCACAAAGTTGGGGTTAAGCTGTTGTGACAAAGACCATATGGCCTCCAAAGGCTAAAATGTTTTCTATCCGACTTTTAAAACAGCTTGCTGACCCCTGTACCAATTGAATTCTACAATAGTCCTTTGAGGTATGTATCATAGCATCATTTAAGCTGAGAGAGGTTATGCAATCGGCTGAAAGTCCCATAACCTGTAAACAGCAATGCCGGGATCTGGTCCCAAATCACTATTTATGCTATGCCTGTTTTACATACATAAAGCCATTTTATTCTCTCATTCCTGTTTTGCAGATGAGAAAACTGAGGCTTAGTAATTTGTCCAAGTCCATATAGCTGGTGAACAACAGAGGCAAGATTGGAACCCACATCATCCTACGGCCGAATGGCTCTGCTCTTTCTACCAGGCCACACTGCCTCTAAATATTGTATTGTTAGATACGTTGCATTACTTCTCAAACATTCCTTGAGCAGCAATGATTTGATCCTAATTTTTAAAACTTGTGTCATGGAATTAGGGTCCAGGTCCCTTCAGAAGTAAAAGGAAAACTGCTGACAGGGGTTGACAGGGTTTTTATTTTTATTTTTTTAAAGATTTTATTTATTTATTTGACAGGGAGAAAGAGAGCGCGAGCAAGGGGAGTGGAAGGGAACCACCTGCTGAGCAGGGAACCCAACGGGGGCCTGATCCCAGGACCCCGGGGTCATGACCTGAGCCGAAGGCAGACACTTGACCGATTGAGCCGCCCAGGTGCCCTGCGGTTGGTGGGTTTCAACAGGTCCATTTTTGTCCCTTCAGGACCAGGTTTTTCTGATTCTTAAAGCATTTGGTGATGTCATTTACCTAACAAAGCAGTCACTGCAGCAACTTGCTAATCCTGAGCTAATTTGCTGCATGCGTTCTAACACTACCATTTCCCCCCCACCCTTTTTTTTTTCCAGATTAGCAGGCAATAAATGCAAAATTACTCCTTAAACAAAGTCACCATGTAATCCCATGAGTTTGATTGCAAGCTTACAGTTTAAAAAGGAAACTGGATTCTCCCTCCATATTCTTTTGACCTTTGAACATGTAGCACTCAAAGGTAATCGTCATTTTATGGTGTTCAAAGATTCTCGTTTTATCAAAGTACAGATAGGATGCATGAGACAAGTAGGTACCCACATTCAGACTGTGCAGGGTTGGGTTGTAATTCCATCTGGCTTCGTGGGAAGGAATTGGCCACCAGATGGAAGTTAGTAGAACTAGAGAGACAGCATCAGCAGCAGAATAGGAAACGAGGCTATGATAAAGACAGAGAAAGAAACAGAAATCCCCCTTGCAGATTTCCAAGGGAGTCTTGCAGCACAAGCAAGTGTCATGACAGACATAGAGACACGGCTGTGGGGCCGGTCCTCACTGGCACACCCGATGTGTGAGGTTATCCTTGTGCTTGTTTCACACCTGCGAGGGTAGAGGCCTCCTCCGGAGCCTCACCAGGAAAGCACCTGGTGGCTCCGGGCTGGGGGGGGGTGTTGGGGGGTTGGAGAAGGGCACACAGCAGAACTGAAGTGTTTGCGCACCTGCCATCCTGTGACAGAAGAGCCTCTAAGATGAAATCTTTCATCCATGACTTCCTAGGCCTGGTAATGCCTTTTGTTTCCATGTTGGTTTGCTTGTGTCCCATAAGAACAAACAGCGTGGGCTTGCTTTGTAACACAGACGAGAGTGCATTTACCCATTCCTTGTTAGGCACCTTCAGTGAGGCAGCGTTTTTTTTTTTTTTTTTTTAATTTTTATTTATTATTATTATTATTTTTTAGGCTGGGAGTCCATTCTACAGAGAGCGAGCAAGAAATAGAAAAAATACTTGTGGGACAAGGGGGTCCCCTTCTAATTATATTTCTGCAAGTCTCCTGTTTACTTTCCAGGCGGCCCTGAATCAAGCCCCAGGGTACTAACAAGTGACAGGTGAAATTCACACCAGGCAGTCCTGTGGGGGGTTGGAAATTGACACCAGTAATTCCCAACGGGCTATTTTTGCAAAGGTGTAAAGTTTATTTTCTTAAATTACTTGGAATACACTTCCCCATGATTTTAAAGGACCAGAAAGGTCTAGCAGAAGGTAAGAGGAGATTGTGATTCTAAAGACTTTTTGAAATTCGACATGGCATCGGTCCTGAGTACTCAAAACGTTGCTGTTGTCATGGTCCACACTGCAAGAGGACAAATATTCCACAGATCGCTTCTTCTGCCAGCTTCCACGTACCACTGGAAAAAATAATCTGCAGAATTGGTGGGGGAATCTAATGATGCATTCGATGAGAAAAGAACCAGGTGTCCTTTCGTTTGTATTAGACAAAGAAACAAAGAAATTCATTCATGAAACAGAAATAGAGACTAGGTCATAGCAGAGAAAATTCATGCTCTGAGAAACCAGCTGGATGACCCTGAGTGACCATGGGAGAGAGCCACTGATCTGAAGGAAAGTGACCCAATGGGCTGCTTTCCTGGCTCTTTTTACAAAAGGTTTTGCCTGTGGGTGCTTAGAGGGGTATGTATGGTAGAAGTCAGCTGGTTTAGCAAGCTTCTAGGTTTTCTACCACAGAGAACATTGACGTCATTTTCTGACTTACCTGATTAGCAACATAGAAGACATGATTTAAGAAATAGGTAGTAGAGGGGCACCTGGGTGGCTCAGTGGGTTAAGCCGCTGCCTTCGGCTCAGGCCATGATCCTGGGGTCCTGGGATCGAGCCCCGCATCTGGGAGCCTGCTTCCTTCTCTCTCTGCCTGCCTCTCTGCCTACTTGTGATCTCTGTCTGTCAAATAAAATCTTTAAAAAAAAAAAAAAAGAGGCAGGCTGCGTCTCGGCATGCTGGGGTTGGTGTTGCCGCAAACTGCCTCCCAGCAGCCCATCCCTGGAGCCTGAAAGAGTGGCACCAGCGTCATTGTTTTGGGTTTGCATTGGTCATTGAAGGACCAGTGCCCAGACAGTATAAGACCTTAAGTCTAGCCTAGCGTCTTCACGAGGTGCTGCTTTCCCCAGTGTGGAAATGATCGGTTGGCTGGGGGTGCGAGCGTAGAGACTTTCTGAGGGTGGTTCTGGGCGGGCAGAGCGTCACCAGGTGGCGGCTGGGCGAAGAGGAAGCTCCAAGGGTGCTAAGGGGGTTTCTTACAGACCCGGGGAAAGCCAACGTCACCTGTTTCATAGCGTTTCCTGGGCTGGTGGTAAATTCAAGAAGGAGGACAAACTACTGTTCACACATCTGCAGTGCTGCCTCCTGCCAAGCTAGGGAAGCGAGGGGGTGCCTCTGGGTTTCAAAGGCCTGCTATCTGTATTATTTGTAAGACCAGGAGGAAAACCACGAAGCGTCTAAGAAACGACCCATTGTCAGCAAGACCTTGACTTCTGAATGGATTCCCACTGTCGCTCCGGGGAGCTTTGCCCTCTGTGTGGTGGCACAGACTGGACCGTGATCTCTGCAGAATGACGGAGACAGGCAGAGCCAGCAGATGGTTTACAGGGATGTGGCCAGGGCGCTAACAGCAACTGAGCCCAGGGCTTGCACTTGGCTTAGTCAGCCAAGACCTTTCCAGACCACAGGGCCGAGGGGGTGTTCCAGGGTCGTGTGAGGACAGGAGCAGAGCCTGAGTCCTGGCGGGACTAAGCAGATTTCCCCTAATCTCCTCAGCACGTAGTCACGGGGGAGCAGCCCTAGAGAGCTGTACCGATTCTCCATGAGTGTCTCTAATGCTTTATAGGATTTCGGGCCCTGAGGAGAGTTTCTGTCATCTTTTGGTGATATTTGGAGCTTATCAAATTAGAAAAGTTTTCATGTGGATGAAAGTGGTCTTTGTATACCAAAGTTCTAGGTTTTTTTTTTTTCCTTTATTTTGTTTCATTTTGATGTCAATCTTTTTTTCTCTCTCTTAAATTCCAGTGTAGTTAACATACGGTGTTATATTAGATTCAGGTGTACAATCTAGTGAATCAGCAATTCTATACATGACCCAGGGCTCATGGTAATAAGTATACTCTTAATTCCCATGGCCTATTTCCCCCGTCCTGCACCCTCCTCCCTTCTGGTGACCACCAGTGTGGGCTCTAGAGTTAAGAGTCTGTTTCTTGGTTGGTCTCTGTTCTTTTGTTTCTTAAATTCCACATGTGAGTGAGATTTTATGGTATTTGTCATTCTCTGATGGACATATTTCATTTAGCATTATACACTCTAGATCCATTCATGTTGTTGCAAATGGCAAGATGCCAGCCTTTTTTATGGCTGAGTACTATTCCATTCTGCATCCATTCATCTATCCATGGACACTCGGGCTGCTTCCATAGTTGACCACTGCAAATAATGCTGCTATAAACATAGGGGTGCATGTATCCCTTTGAATTAGTGTTTTCATGATTTTTTGGGTAAATTCCTAACAGTGTAATTGCTGGATCAGGGGTAGCTCTATTTTTAACTTTTTGGGGAACCCCCTTACTGTTTTCCAGAGTGACTGCACTAGCGCAAGAAGCTACCTTTTTCTCCACATGCTCGCCAACACTTGTTAACCGTGTTTTTGATTTTAGCCATTCTGACAGGTGTGAGGCAAGAACTTATTATAGTTTTGATTTGCATTTCCCTGATGATGAGTGATGTTGAACATCTTTACATATGTCTTGGCCATCTGGATGTCTTCTTTGGAGAAATATCTATTCATGTCTGATGCCCATTTTTAAATTGGATTATTTATTTTTTGGGTGTTGAGTTTTATGATTTCTTTATATATTTTGGATACTAACCCTTCATCAGACATGCTATTTGCAAATACCTTCCCCCTTCCTGTCAGTTGCCTTTCAGTTTTGTTGATGGTTTCCTTTGCTGTTCATGAGCTTTTCATTCTGATGTGGTCTCAATAGTTTATTTTTGCTTTTAATTCCCCTGCCTCCTGTGACATATCTAGAAAAAAATGTTGCTACAGCTAGGGTCAAAGAAGTTACTACCCACGTTCTCTTTTAGGGTTTTTATGGGTTCAGGTCTCACATTGAGGTCTGTAATCCATTTTGAGTCTAATTTTGTGTGTGGTGTAAGAAAATGGCTCAGTTTCATTCTTCTTCATGTGTCTGTCCAGTTTTCCCAGCACCATTGTTGAGACTTTTCCCACTGCATATTCTTCTCTGCTTCGTCAGAGTTTAATTGGCCATATACCTGTGGGCTCATTTCTGGGTTTTCTATTCTCTTCCATTGATCTATGAGTCAATTTTTGTGTCAGTGCCATACTGTGTTGATGACTATGGCTGTATCTTGATATCTGGGATTGTGATACCTCCAGTTTCGTTCTTCTTTTTCAGGATTGCTTTGGCTATTTGGGGTCTTTAGTGGTTCCATACAAATTTTAAGATTATTTGTTCTAGCTCTGTGAAGAATCCTCTTGGTATTTTGATAGGGATTGTATTAAACGTATAGATGTCTTTGAGTTTTAACAATATTTGTTCTTCCAACCCATGACCATGGAATATCTTTCCATTTCTTTGTGCCATCTTTAATTTTTTTTTAATCAGTGTTTTATAGTTTTCAGAGTATAGGTCTGTCACCTCCTTGGTTAAGTTTCTTTCTAGGTGCTTTATTTATTTTTTTGGTGCAGTTTTAAGTGGGATTATCTTTCTTAATTTCTCTTTCTGCTACTTCATTGTTAGTGTATAGAAATGCAACAAATTTCTGTATATTGATTTTGTATCCTGCAACTTTACTAAATTCATTTATCTGTTCTAGAAAGTTTTTTCGTGGAGTCCTTAGGGTTTTCTGTATATAGTATCATGTCACCTGCAAATGGTGAAAATCTTACTTCTTACGACCTCTGTGCCTCTTACTTCTCTCTTGTCTGATTCCTGTGGAAAGGACTTTCAAAACTACGTTGAACAAAAGTGGTGAGAGCAGACATCCTAGTTCTTTCCCGACCTTAGAGGGAAATATTTTCCCCATTGAATATGATGTTGGCTGTGGGGTTTCCATAAACAGCATTTATTATGTTGAGGTATGTTCCCTCTAAACCTACTTTGTTGAAGGTTTTTATCATGAATGTATTAGGGTTGTTGTTTTTTTTTTTCATAATTGATTGTCGCTCTATAAAAACTGAACTGATTAAGAAAACCTTATACGAATAGTTCCTAATTGGAAGAGAAGGTGTTGAAGATGATTTTATATATATATAAACTGGCCCTGTCCATAAATATTATATATAAAAATATATAAATTATATATATAAAACTAGACCCTACCCATGGATATTATATAATATAATATATAAATATATAAATTATGTGTCTAACTAGGTCCCACCCACAAAGATTCTGAGAGATCTCGTCCCATCCCCCAACCCTTTTAACTTGAGTTATGGTTACAATTGCATTTAGATGTGGGAAACAGACGATACATCTACCGTGCTTTAAACAAAAAGAGAATAATTTTTTCACACAATAAGAAATGTGGAGTTGGCGGATTTGGGTTCAGAGGTCAGACAATGGCAGTGCCTGTCCCCGGTGGTGCCCTTGGCTTTTTCCTTTGGGTCTGAACCAGGCTGAAGCGAAGGATGTCTAGCAGGAAGGGAGACAAGAAGAAGACACTGGGAAGGGTTGGGAGTGGCCATTCTGTGAATCCACCGGAATTAGTTTCTGGGATGGTGAGAAAAACCAGCACCTCTGGCTGGTTGATCACCGGTGAGGTGATCCTTTATTCTGCCTCTAATGTAAAATTTTCATTGTAGGACTTGGTCGTTAAATTTTGGTCCTTACAGACCCCACCTAATAATGGTTTTCCATGAAGTAGGAAACTCATCCAAGAGAAGTCTGTGCATGGTATCAGAGCCTGGACCTTCAATCTTGAGGCACCAGTGGTCATAGGTTTTAGGAATATGAATTCTTGGATGTCAGATCTTTATTCTCAAGCACTTCCTTAAATATTCAAATGAGAGATAAACTGTGCTGACATGGAAAAAAGAGAGAAAACTCAGTATCTGACAATAGCTTCACTTCACTGGGTGGAGTAGTGCGTACCGGCAAGATACCCAGATGGCTTTGTTCTTGGTCACCTTCAGTGCAGTTATCATGAGCAATTGTTTTTAAAGGGCCTCCACTGAATTGATGTATATATGTATGTATGTTGTGTATGTATTTCTATTTTATTCCCGTGTAGTTAACATACAATATTATATTAGTTTCAGGCGTACAATATAGTGACTCATAAATTCTTGGCATGACTCAGTGTTCCTCCTGATAAGTGTCCTCTTAACCCCCTCAACCTACTTCACCCATCTGCCCAGCCAGCTCCTTGCTGGGGACCACCAGTGTGTTCTCTGTTAAGACTCTGTTAAGAGCCTGGTTTTTGGTCTCTTTTTTCCTTTGTTCATTTGTTTTGTTTCTTAAATTCCACATATGCCTCAAATCATATGGTATTTGTCTTTCCACGATGAGCAATTTTGAAGGAGTCCTTCCAAGGATTGACCAAAAACAGAAATCAAAACAATGGCGCGTAATTATGAACTACTTATGCAGATGTAGAAGAATCTGTCTAGTTCTGATTCTGCCGCTGTCCTGCGGTGTGACCTTAGGCATGTCAGTGATGTCTGTGGGATTTTATGTCCCCATAGGTGAAAGGATGAAGCTGGATGAAGAGATCTCTTGTAACTATAAAGGGAAATGATGTCCCCATAAGGCTGAGCAATTAGTTAATTATTAAATTAGATGGATTACAGAGTTTATGGCTTAAGGTTTGGATGGCATCCATTAAAATTGACCCAGTTGCAGTGACACAAGAAAAGGGGGGGAAAGGCAGCATTATTTTACTTTTTAAAAATAGTTTTTTACCATAAGAGACTCATAATCTCACAAAACAAAGCTGAGGCTTGCCCGGGGGTGGAGGGTAGGAAGAGGGTGGCTGGGTGATGGACACTGGGGAGGGTATGTGTTATGGTGAATGCTGTGAAGTGTATAAACCACGCAATTCATAGACCTGTATCCCTGGGGCTAATAATACATTATATGTTTATTAAAAATTTTTAAAATTATGGGCGCCTGGGTGGCTCAGTGGGTTAAGCCGCTGCCTTCGGCTCAGGTCATGATCTCAGGGTCCTGGGATCGAGTCCCGCATCGGGCTCTCTGCTCAGCGGGGAGCCTGCTTCCTCCTCCCTCTCTCTCTCTGCCTGCCTCTCCATCTGCTTGTGATTTCTCTCTGTCAAATAAATAAATAAAATCTTAAAAAAAATTTTTTTTTAATTATAAAAAAAATAAAATAAAGTAAAACTAGATTTTAGGGGCACCTGGGTGGCTTAGTTGGTTAAGCATCTGCCTTTGGCTTAGGTTATGATTCCAGAGTTCTGGGATCGAGTCCTACATTGGTCTCCCTGCTCAGCAGGGAGCCTGCTCTCATTCTGCTAGCTGCCCCCCCCACTTGGGCTCTCTCTGACAAATAAATTTAATAATAATAATAATAATAATAATACTTTTTAAAAGACTTTCCTGCCTTCCATACACCGTTTTAAAAACATGACGACCTCGGCTGAATAAAATGTATGAGTCTGAAATTAATCAGTAGCATTGCACATGCACATTTAAGTTCTTCATTTTTTTAAAAGATTTTATTTATTTGTCAGAGAGAGAGAGAGAGGGAGCAAGCACAAGCAGGGGAAGAGGGAGGCAGAGTGACAAGGAGACTCCTCTCTGATCAGGGAACCTGATGCGAGACTGGATCCCAGGACCCTGGGATCATGACCTGAACTGAAGGCAGCTGCTTAACCACCTGAGCCACCCAGGCGCCCCATAAAATTTACTATTTTAACCACTTCTAAGTGTACAGTTGGGGGGCATTACCTACATTCACACTGCTGAGTGCCACTGCCATCCAGGTCAAGAACGCTTGCATCTTCTCAAACTGGAGATCATTAAGGACTCGTTACTCATGAATCCCCATTAAACATCAACTATCATCTGCCTTCCGCCACCCAGCATCCTACTCTGAGTCCCTATGAATTGGACCATTCTAGGTATCTCATAAGCAGAATCATATTTTTGTCTTCTTGTCTCTGACTCATTCATTGAGCAATAATGTCTTCAAGTTTCATCCATGTGGTAGCCTGTGTCAGGCTTTCCTTCCTTTTCAAGGCTGAGTAATATTCCCCCATTGGACTATACATTTTGTTTATCTGTTCAACCATTGGTGGACACTTGTGTTGTTTCCACTTTTTGGCTCTCATGAATAATGGTTCTGTGAACATGGGGGTACCAGTATCTCTTCCAGTTGATGTGCTGCTTTCCATTCTTTGGGGTAAATGCCCAGAAATGGAATTGCACGGTCACATGCTAATCCCCGTGGGTCTATTTCGAATGGTGGATATGGCAGGAACCTCTGTAGCTCTGCTTAACATTTTTCAGTGGTTTCCTTCTGCCATCAGGACAAAGTCCAAAGTCAGGTGGACACAGTTCAGACATTCCATATGATCTCATCTTGGGCCATCTTTCACAGTCCCCACCACCTCATTCTAAATTCTAGTGAATTTCTTCAAATCCCTAGAATAGGCCATACTCTTTCCTCTTCAGAGAATTGTCCCCGGCTCTCTCTGTCTCTTTCTCTCTCAAATAAATAAAATCTTAAAAGAATAAGGGGGTGGTGGCTTGGTCGGTTACACATCTGCCTTTGCCTGGGCTCATGATCCCGGGGTCGTGGGATCAAGTCCTGCGTTGGGTTCCCTGCTCAGCGGGGACTCTGCTTCTCCCTCTCCCTCCCCTCTGCTAATACTCTGTCTCTTTTTCAAATAAATAAATAAACACCTTAGGAAAAAAAAAATTGCCCTCAAGCCCCAGCTGACTTGTACTTCTTAGTTCTCCCTTTTGGGGAGCTTCTCTTTCCACCAAGTTCATGGTTAGGTTTCTTAATGCCACCCCCCTGTGAGCTCCCTAGGGACCTTGCTTTCCCCACCCTGTGGATGGCCTGTCCGAACAGTGCTGTCCTCCTGCCATGCTCTGTGTTGCCCTCGAGGAGCTACGTTCTGGGTCTGATACAGACCTAATACCTCCAGGTAGAGTGTTTATAGAGTAAAGGAACAAATGTGGACACACAATAAAATGACAACCTGTCCATTTCTTGAGACACAGTGCGTTGAAGCATGACTTACAAATGAAAACACCTCCAGGGGCCTGATACCCCAGACTGTGTGATGCTGAGGGTGAACATAGAGAATGGGGGTGGGGGACCCGTGGCTTTACCAGACCTCCTCTTCTCGAGTTCTACGCCATGGGGTTGCCACTAGCCATGCATGGCTATTTAAATGAAAATTAATTAAAATGAAATAAAATTTCAAGTCAGTTCCTTCACCAAACTAGCCTCATTTCAAGTAATCAGTGGGCAGCCACACGTTTGTTGGCCACTCCACTGCACAGGCCAGATATGGAACATTCTCACCATGGCAAGAAGTTCTACTCAATGGGACCACTGTAAGGAGTATATGTCCCACCAGAGGCATTCAAGTTTAAAAGTGTTGAACACCGTACTGACCGAGCAGCTGGCACTCTTGTTTTAATCCCCTGCTCTCAAAATTGAATCTTCTAAAAAAGAAAAAAAAAAAAAGTATTCATTTATTAGAGAGAATGAGCAGGGGGAGAGGGAGAAGCAGACTTCCCACTGAGCAGGGAACCTGATGCGGGACTCAGTCCCAGGATCCTGGGATCATGACCCAAGCCAAAGGCAGACGCCCAACCGACTGAGCCCCTCAAGAGCTCCTCAAAAATGAATCTTTTTTTTGCATATTTAAAAAATTAACATATAATGGGGCGCCTGGGTGGCTCAGTTGATTCAGCTCAGGTCATGATCCCGGACTCCCAGGATCGAGTCCCACATCGGGCTCCAGCTCCCTCTGACCTCCTCTCTCATGCTCTCTCTCACTCATTCTCCCTCAAATAAATAAATTTTTTAAAAATTAACATATAATGTATTATTTGTTTCAGGGGTACAGGTTTGTGATTCATCAGTCTTACACAATTCACAGCACTGACCATAGCACATACCCTCCCCAATGTCCATCACGCAGGCACCCCACCCCTCCCCCCACCCCCAGGAACCCTGTTTGTTTCCCGAGATTAAAAGTCTTTTATGATTGGTCTCCCTTTCTGGTTTCATCTTATTTCATTTTTCCCTCCTTTTCCTATGATCCCCTGTCTTGCTTCTCAAATTCCTCATAGCAGGGAGATCATATGATAATTGTCTTTCTCTGACTGACTTATTTCACTTAGCATAACACCCTCTAGTTTCATCCACATTGTTGCAAATGGCAAGATTTTGGGGGGTTTTGATGGCTGCATAGTATCCCATTGTATTTAAATACCACATATATTCTTTATTCATTCATCTGCTGATGGACATCTGGGCTCTTTCCATAGTTTGGCTGTTGTGGACATTGCTGCTATAAACATTGGGGTGCACAGGCCCCTTCGGATCACTACATTTGTATCTTTAGGGTAAATACCAAGTAGTGTGATTGCTCATAGAAATCACACTCTATTTTCAGCTGTATTGAAACTTTTTGAGGGTAGCTCTATTTTCAACTTTTTGAGCAACCTCCATACTGTTTCCCAGAGTGGCTGCACCAGCTTGCATTCCCACCAACAGTGTAGGAGGGTTCCCCTTTCTCTGCATCCTCGCCAATACCTATCATTTCCTGACTGGTTAATTTTAGCCATTCTGACTGGTGTGAGGTGATATCTCACTGTGGTTTTGATTTTGTATTTCCCTGATGCTGAGTGATGTGGAGCACTTTTTCATGTGTCTGTTGGCCATCTGCATGTCTTCTTTGCAGAAATTCCTGTTCATGTCTTTTGCCTATTTAATGACTGGATTATTCGTTCTTTGGGTGTTGAGTTTGATCAGTTCTTTATAGATTTTGGATACTAGCCCTTTATCTGTTATGTCATTTGTGAATAGCTTAGTGTCGGGACTAGTTGTAGGTTTTTGCATCACAGTCTAATTCTGTAATTGATCAGATTTTCATCTTTGCACTGGTGTCTAAACATTAAGAGCCAAATGTGACCCAGTGGTAGCAAGTGAGCCAGACCTCATTCTGTGCATAAAGTCCTCAGCAGAATCTTAATTTTCCTAGTCCTCCTCCCTTAAGAAAAATGCTATGGCATGTGTTTTGTGAATATGTTTTTCTTCTCATGAATCGAATGTATTTATTTGGTGCCGTAGCCTATCCTGTTGTATATATGCACTAGAGTTTAATTCTCGGTCCTGTTATTGATAGGCATTTGCATTGTTCCCAGTTTTCCCTGTTACAAACAAGGCTGATGGCTGTGCCTGTGTGTCTGTCTTTGCCCTGGTGTGTGGCAGTATGCCAAGGGATGGAACCACTGGGCTGTAGCCTGGGCTTATTCCCTAACCTAAATGACTTCCCCACCAGCTCTGTGTGAGAGTCTCACTCATGCCTTCCGCCATCCTTGGGACCTGTTATAATGCCCCTCAATAGAAGGGGCTGAAATGTCCCACTGTTGCTTCATTTTGCATTTTCCTTGGCCACACGTCATGCTGTGTATATTTCCATATGTATTTGCCTGATTGTGTTTCCTCCTGCATTGAGTTTTCAGGACACATCACCAGCCCATTTTCCTTTTTTTTTTTTTTCCCCCTCCCCTGGGTTTTGAGTGCATTTAATAAACATGTAGAGAAGCAAAACTTTCTAATTAGCTCATAAACTAATAACAGAAACAAGAGACATGGATTGGATCAATTTCGATAAAAGCTTTTGCATAACTGGTAGACGTCATTTGTCATTTGTCCATTTTCTGGGTTGTTTATCATCTTATCGATGGAAGGGGACTTTGTAAATCTGTTTTCAAAAGTCACAGCTTTCTTGGGATATTATGCACATAACCATAAAACTTAGCCTTTTTAAAGTGTACAATCTAGAGTTGTGTAACCACCACCACCATCTAATTTTGGAACATTTCATCACCCCAGAAAGAAATCCTGTAAGCACCAGCGGCCATTCCCTATTTCTTCCCACCCCCGTCTGCTGGCCCCAGGCAACTACCAATCCACATTCTGTCTCAATGCATTCGCTTATTTTAGACATTTCACGTAAATGGAATCGTATAATAACACCCATTTTGAAATAAGATGGGGGTATAAATAAATACTTCAATGAGTTATAAGACAATTTCGCCTTTTTTGAATTACGGAAGTGGCCTGCCATGCTTCTATGCATTTTCCTTGCATCTAAATCTATTTTTTTCCTCTAACCTAAGTTAGGAATGATAAATATATACATTTTACAATCTGCCTTCCTGATTCCTGGCATCTTTCACCTTCAGGGATTTCCAGAGATCAACATCTTCCCTTTGAAAAGGCTTGGCCTGAAGCAAATCATAGTCTAAACACGGCTCTTGGAAGAGCAGAGCTAAAATTCAGTTTTGTTTACATTTGGCTGAACTAAAAGGGGTCATTTCAAGAAAGAGTCAAGGACTGGAAAAGGAAATGGCCCGAATGAGTCTAAAAGATTTGATGTTTAAAAATTAGGGAACTCTAAGGGAACTTCCAGCTACTATCAACCGCATGATTAAAAGGGAATCCTACAAAGTGTTAGGGTAACGGGCCAAACCAGAGTTCTCTAGGGGCAAACATCAGAAAGTATATGTTTCTATGTATATGTAATACCACATACTGGGCAGAAGTGAAAACACAGACCATAAAGTTCCTCTAGGAAATAACATTCCTTGAGAGTTGAAGATGGGGCCCCGGAAAAGAAAGGGCAGGTCGTATTGAATGAGCAGCTTACAACCAGAAGTTTTCAGCTTGTAAGACAAGAAGGAGTGGGTCAAATAGAACTGAAAGTTTCATCTAACCATTAAGTCAACTATAAAGCTCACATGTTTTATTTTTCTAATTTTTCCCAAAGCAAAAAATGGTGGTGGCCATTGATTTTCTCTGTAGGTTCTGAGAGGCACAATGGTGGTTTTAATGTTATGGATTGAAAGTTCCACATCGTGTCGTTTTCAGTGAACGTATCTTCCTGTGTCTCTGCTGGGTTTTAGTTATCCAAGTTATTTGAACATGCCTTTCCACGTGCAGCTGGTGTGATTTCTTTCCCCGAAAATATAAACTCTTACAGAGGCTTTGTAAACACACCCAGCACTTCACACGTGCCCACAAGGGCTTGACAAATACGATTTGCTTCCAGACACACGGAGGAACCCTGGAGACTGTTAGACTTCTGTGTGTATCTTCTCCCAGGAAGCATATGTATATCAAGACCTCTGGGGCCGTATTAGATTTCAGCATAAATAGGATTATAGACTAAACGCAGTATATATATTTGACTCGAAACCTCCACTTCTTTCTCGCTGGTTAACCTCTTCTATTGATGCTGCTTTTCAAGAGAAAGTTGTCCAACCCTCTAGTGGTTTCCTGAAGGAAGAATAAGGAGACTCCGGAAACACTTCAGTGACCTCCGCTGACGGTGGGACCGCAGTCCAGACCTGAGCGTACTTTTAGGAACTGTTGTTTGTGATTCTCAGGCGCATGTAAACTGCGGCTGTGGGATGGGTGTTTCCAAGCCAAGGACCTCCTGGTCTGTGTTCATGTCTCATTCGTGATGGACAGTGCAAGACACTAATACTCAGAGCGCCAACGCACGCCCAGCAGATCGTTTGGGCAAATAGACCAGAAAACGTGATCAACATCTTTTCTTTATTAATATGCTTATCAAGAGTTTTTGAAGGGATGAGCCCAAGCTTGGGTGAAGCTTCTTTTGCGGGCTAACACACTTCAAAGTATTTAAATTAGAAAGATTCAGTCAATAAAGAGAAGGTGTGCTCCCCAGGAACTTCACCAAAGAACTCAGCTCTTAATTGGCTGCCAAAAAGCACACTGGAAGCAATTAATAGCCACAGAAGCTGTTTAAAGGACATGTTAATTATTCATCTTCCTAAATCTCTCCATTTCTGTTTCTGCCTTCTTACATGGCCTACGAGCAGCCATACTTCTCCGTACAAGTGCTTCCTAAACTCTCCTGTACCAGATACCTGGGCTCTGTTCTATGCCTTCTCCAAACCCCTCGCCCACCATTTTGATTTTATTGGTCTGGGACAGGACTTAGGAATTTGCATGCACGTCCAGTAGCCCTAGACGATTTTGACCCCCGTGATACTGACCACCTTTGAGAAACTGGACGTGAACACATCAAAATTTTCTGTGTTCCATAGATTATGCTGCAGATGCATTACGAGGCAATCTCCCACGGGGGCACCTGGCCAGCTCAGTCAGAAGAGCGTGTGCCTTTTGATCTCAGGGTTGTGAGTTCAAGCCTCACACTGGGTGGAGAGATGTCTTAATCAATTATTATTATTTTTTAAAAATAAGACAATTTCCTATGAAGAAAATTTTGCATCTCTTGCAAAACTATTGTTTTCATTATGTTATTCAGTATTTTCATGGGTCTTTTATATAAGAAATGATGTGACAACATTTTTTCAAAGATTAATTTATTTATGAGAGAGAGAGAGAGAGAAACCCAAGCAGACTCCTCACTGAGCCCTGGACCTGATACAGGGCTTGATCTCACCACCCTGAGGTCATGGTCTGAGCTGAAACCAAAGGCAGACTCTTAACCAACTGCTCCCTCCAGGCATTCTCTGTGAATTTTCCGACTAACAGGAAAAAGTTTTCCTCTCCTGAAAACCTGATTTTCTTCCAACTAACAGCCAAAAGAATAAAAGTTATCTCGCTGCTCCCCACCCGTGGAATATCCAGGGGAGACTCAGAAAATAAAAAAGCATGTCATTTGAGTTCTCCGCTGGAGGTTTTCCTTGTTCTCTTCCTCGGTAGGCTTCTGAACTTTTTTTTTTTTTTCCCATTTAGGTTTTAGCTGTTCTGGTACAAATCAGTTTTCATTGGTTATAATGCTTTCGGAGAAGTAGGGAAGAGAAATTCTAAAAATGTAAGTAAAATATTTAATATAATTGTAGCTTCATAATGTTACCAGTAATTCTCTTGCATTCAACTGGAAACCAAGGTCCTGTGTTGACCTAGGCTGCCTTTCTGGTTCACCACGCTGCTCATGCCCTTGGGTTTCTGTCATTCCCTGAGGGCTCATTGTGCATTAATCCTAACTGAGCTGGCCCCATGGTGGTCTTTCTGTCCACTTTGCTTGTAACACTTCTTCACCAGCTTTCTCAAATTTAACAATATTGCTTAAATCTGCTGTCTTCAACAATGTCTGATATTTTGTCTTTATTCATCAAAAGAATTGCATTTGTTTCCCCAAAACTTTTATCACCCAAAACTGGAAACAACTTTAAATATCCTTTAGTGGGCAAATGGGTCAACATACTGTGGTATATCCATATAATCGACCACTGTTCAGCATTATAGTAAGTGAAAGAAGCCAGTCACAAAAGATTATATACTGTAAGATTGCACTTGTTCGAGATGTGGAAAAAGGCAAAACTATAGGAACAGAGAACAGGTTGCCAGAGGTTGGGGTGGGGAGAGGGTCTGACCAGAAGGAGAACATGAGCAAATTCTTTAGGGTCTTGAAAATGTCTGTGTCCTGTTTTGGGGGGTGGTTACAAGAATCTGTGCCTGTGTTAAAATTCACAGGATTGGAGATGCCTGGGGGGGGGCTCAGTCGGTTAGGCATCTGCCTTCAACTCAGGTCATGATCCCAGGATTCTGGGATCGAGTCCTGCACTGGGCTCATTCATGGGGGAGCCTGCTTCTCCCTCTGCCTGCCATTCCCCCTCCTTATGCATGCTTTCTCTCTCTCTGACAAATAAATAAATCACATCTTAAAATAAAAACAAACAAAACCTCAGAGGATTGTACACAAGGCGAATTCTACGGTGTGTCGAGTATTGAAAAAAGGCAAGCCACAGACTAGGAGAAAATGTTTGCAAAAAAATATATTTATTAGAAGACTTGTGACCAGAATTATAATGAATTCTCAAAAGTCAATAATCAGAGAACAAAGCAGTTAAAAATGATGAATAATGTTTTTTAAAGATTTTATTTATTTATTTGACAGAGAGAGTAGAAGAGAGAATAGGGAGAGAGAGAAGCAGACTCCCCACGGAGCAAGAAGCCAGATGTGGAGCTCAGTCCTAGGACCCTGAGATCATGACTGGAGCCCAAGGCAGACACTTATCTGACTGAGCCACCCAGCCACCCAAAAAATGACGAACGATTGGAATAGACATTTCACCAAAGACAATATACAGATGGCAAGTAAACACATGAAAAGATGCTCAACATTATGGTTAGAGAAATGCCAATTAAAACCGCCATGAAATATACCTGTTCCCATTGTATTGTTGTATATGTATATTAATAATATTAATTAGTAGTAACCATTAGTAATATTATTGTATTATTGTAATAATAAAACAAAATAATAATAATAACACAAAATAATAATACAAAAGAAAAATGACAATACCAAGTGCTATTGAGGCTTCTCCCTACCCTGGAACAGTCCTACCTGCTGTGGGAATGGAAGATGGTTACAGCCACGTTGGAAAACAGTTTGGTGTTTCTTCATAAACTAAGCAGGGCACCTGGGTGGCTCAGTCAGTTGAGCATCTGACTCTTGATTTCTGCTCAGGTCATAGTCTCAGGATTGTGTGAAGAGACCCAGGTTGGGGTCTGCAAATGGGCATGGAGCCCGGTTAAGATTCTCTCTCCCTCTGCCCCTCCCCACTTGCTTTCTGTCTCTCTCTCTCAAATAAGTAAATGAATAAAATAAAAATTAAGCATATCACATGCTCCAACAATTCCACTTCAGTGCTTTTATCCGAGGAAAAATGAATACAGATGTTTGCATTAAATCCTATACATGAAGGATTGTAGCAGCTTTATCCATACTTGCCCTGAATTAGAAACAATCTGAACATTCTTCAACGGGTGCGGGGATAAACAAGCCGGTTCATCCGAACAGTGGCCAAAGAACAAACTATGGATACATGCAACAAAATGGATGAATTTCAATCACAGGATGCTAAATGAAAGAAGTCAGGCTCAAAGCTCATCTAACTGGATGATTCCATTTATAGGACAGGCAGAAAAGGAGAAAAGTATAGGAACAAGAAACAGATCAATAATTGCTGGGGGTGGAGGGAGGGGTTGACTAGAAGGCACACAGGGGAATGTTTCAGAATCCTCTAACGGTTCTGTATGTTGATTACGATGGTAGTTCCATAGCCATATGCATTTATCAAAACTCAGAGAATTATACACTGTAAGGAGTAAATCTTACTGTGTGTCAGTTATACCTCAAAGACTCTTAAAAAAATCAATACGGCCCTCAGAGCTGGAAGAACCTGGCATGATGTAAATTTCACTCTCTTTTCTTTCAGTGTTCTTTTCTTTTCAAATCAGTTCAGTCATGTATCACTCCCCATGCGAAGCATTTCTTGAACTATAACAGAAGTTTAACACTAGGTTTCTGATCTCAAGTTGTTAATAATTAGGAGGACAGGGATTGCAATTTAGACTTTATCTGGTAAGTAATAAATGGTCCTTACAGAGTCCTTAAGTAGAGAGATGACTAATGAATGCACCATCTTAGGTCTATCAGAATGTTTTGCATTGTATACATTGTAGCTGGGGGGTACTGAAGGGGGATACTTTTAAGAAAAAATTCAGCTAACCTACAAGAAGGTGGGTGAAAAGCATGTAGAAGGGGGCGAGGCAGTGTTGGATACCCCAGAGTCAGATCACAGTCAGGGACAAAGCAGGGGCACCTAAAAATGAGAAATGCCCAGCTCTGTAAAATTGCACAGACCTTGCCTACCTATGAAGAAGGGCACCCACCATACCTTTTTCTGTCTTAGGGCCAAGTTGTAATCTGTCTCTGTGGTTTTTTCCAGGAAAAGAGACGGACAGGAAAGGACACTAACAACAACAAATAATAATAATAATAGTAGTAGTAGCAGGAGTAGTAGTAATATAATGTCAGGAATGAAGTAGAGAAGGAATAAACAAAGTTACAATCTCAGAAGAATGTACCATTAATAAAGGGAAACATGACAGGCTTGAAAGGAGGAGGCTCCTGGGTTTTGTTTTGGACCTCCTGTCGTTTGATGTGAGAATGGGTCATTCCATTTGGAGATTTTTCTCTCTTTTCCAGCAGCCTTGGGCTCCTTTGTTGTTCTGGAACAAGCCAGGCATATTTCTACTGCAGAGCCTTTGAACTGGCTATTTTACTGGCTTCAAATGCTCTCCCCACCCCCACATGGTATCTCCCACACTTTCTCTAATTTTCCTTAAGCCCCACCTCTGAATGAGGCCTACGTGACCACCCCATTTAAAACTGTAACTGGCTTTCTCAAGTTCTATATTCTGCTTTCTTGTCTTCTTTTTCCTAGTGCTATTACCTGCCTTCTAGCTTATGTTATTTACTTAGAATGCCTTATTTGCTATATGTCTTTCGTTGCTAGCATGCAAGCCCATAATTGCAGGGATCATTCCCAGTTTGGTTCAGGGATGCATCCCAGGCTACCCAGCACACCATAGGTGTTCAATAAGTATTCGTGAAGAAATGAATTATGATAATGAATGTTTATGGGACATATGCTTGGTTAAAGCACTTTACCAAATGCTTTACATTGAATCCTTCCTGTCATTCTTGGGCAGGGGGCTGGGGGGCTCCTACTCTTTTCCCATTTTACAGATAAGGACACAGAGGCTCAGGCAGATTACAAAACTAATCCAAGTTTACATAAAGCTTGCAAGAGTTGAAGCCAGTGTTCAAACACAGAAATGCCTGAGCCCCAAGCCTGAATCTGGCCCGCAAACCCTCACACCACGTCTTCACTGGGAAGCCTGTGGAAGCCCAGCACATTCTTGGTTGACAGATCATATCTGCAGGATGGATTTGCAGTGGAAGCCATTTGAAGGAATGAGTTATCCAAGAGAAACCTTGTCCCAGTGGCCTGGAGAGACAGAGAGGCTGAGGCAGCTGCCATGCATACTTTCGAAAGATAATAAAACTGGAATTTGAACCCAGAGTTTTCCCTCTTCAGCGGTTTATAAGGACGACAAGGTTTAAATCCACATTTCCCCCTCCATTCCTTTCTCAAAGGGAAATGCAGGCTGAATCCCTATTATCCGCCAATGTTCGGCAAAGCCCACCCAAAATAAGATTCCCTTAATGCCGGCACTTACTGGGATTGTTTTATGTGAACAATTCGCTTGGTTTCTGTTTCACCAGACAAGAGCCCTTTACCATTTTGTATACTGTAGCTCTAAGATTCACTATAGATTAGGGGATTGACAACACAAGAGTAGTATTGGGGGAAAATCGTAATTGGGATCCTTGTTTTACCAATTCTGGCAGCAGCTCCTGGTTATAACAGTATTTCCTAACCCTTTTGGACAGGGATTTACTCTTCCGGTGTGTTTTTAGGGCAAGATGACCTTTCACTCCCTTTGGATGAGCGCCCTCTTGCGGTGGATCACGAGTTTGCACATCTCCGTCCACCTCCAGGGCTCTTGGAGAGCCATGAACAGAGGAGTTTTGTCTGTATGTTCTCTGACATCCCTGCTAAAAGGAAGTACACCCTGCACGATTTTCCTTCTTGAGCGGCCCCTGGTGTGCTTTACACATAAAGGCAAATATGCCGTTTTTATTTCTAGACTTTTTCACTGTATATTTGTATGCCAACTGTTGTTACTGTGACCGATTTTAGTTCTAATTGGTTTCTCCCTGTTACAGAGGGTAATTGGTGACTGAGAGCAGAAAAACATTTGAGACAAGTTTAACGAGGCTTCACATTTTAAATTATAAACTCGTCCTTTACCCAAACAACTCTGCATTTTTGTGTTAAAAGCATAATATGAGTGTCAGCCTGAGAAATATCAGAATGTCTTGGGATTGGGAGTTCATCTCATTTCAAAGCTGTCTTAAGGTCAGGGAGAAAATGGCAAAATCTGGGGAGAGGCAAGAGGGTGAAGATTGTGTAAACCTTTGGAACATGTCTCTCCTGCATGGCTGCTTGAGACTGTGCTTCCTGGAAAATGGTAACAGAGAGAGTAGGTATTGATCCCTTGTCTTGATTTTAATTCTCCGATATCATGGCTGCCATTTCAACTTCAGTAAATCAAGGGACAGCGTCTTACGCTTATTTCATGATACCCCGAAAAGGTCCTGGGTCTTTGGAGTCCAACAGAATGAAATTTGAATCCAAACTCTGATAACTTAGCAATATGACTTTGAGCAAATTACTTCATCTCCCTTATTGCAACCAGGGGACATGAGCCACCATGTTGTGTGGTCAAAGGAGGTCATGATGGTAAAGGGTTTCACCTCGTGCCTTTCACTTGGAAGTTTACCCACTCGCTGCTGATTTATTATAATCTAGTTGGGATGACAAGACACACACTAAAATACTAAACAGGCAGACAGGGTATAATAAATGGAAAATTATTTGATGTGTACAACACATTTTTCTTGTTATACTATCAATTTCTCTTGGTGTTTGGAGGCTATCTCAGTAAGTGTGTATAAATTTAGAATTGTTATATCTTCCAGGTACATTGAATCTTTAAAAAAAAATCCTTGTGTGATAACCCCTAATAATATTGTCTTCTTAGACCCTATTTTGTTTGTCATTGCCCCAGGTATGCCAGGGTTTTTTTGGCCAATATTTGCTTGGTTTTAAGTCTATGAGTACAAATCTGAAGTTCTGAAAACCATAAAACTCCCAAAATAAAGTTTTTCTCATAATTTATTAGGCAGCAAAATCTGCACTATGCTGAGGTGAAGCTATTCTTATTCTACTTGGTGTGAATATTTCTTTCAGAAATATTATTGTTTTTGATTATGAGGTGATTTCTTCAAACCCCAGTGAGTATGTTACATAAAATATAACATATGACCTAATTAATTTCTTAAAATTAACCTGAATTTGGAAACACGTTTGGTTCTAGGGTTTAGGTTAATATATGCATTTTTGGGATTTGGTTTTATATATATGCATTTTTTTCCTGTGTTCTCATGTTTTAGATGTATATCTTTAAGTAGCATTTAGCTAGATTTGTGTTCATCTAATGTAATAGTTTGTCCTTTAAATGGGAGATTTTGTCTATTTACATCTGTTTCTGATGTATTTGGATTTTTTCCCCTGTCCTCTGATTTATATTGCTTCCTAATTGTCCCACCTTATCTATACTTTCCTCCTTTCCAACATCCTACTGGATTAATGGACCTTCCCTTTCTCTTTTTTCCAAGTTTTTGCTCAACTAGCTAGGAAGTTATACCCTCTTTATCTCTTAATTATTCCTTCTGAAATAATTTCATGCATTTTTAATTTACAAAGTCCAAAATTAATGTCGTTAGCCTGTGCCTCAAAAATTCCAAAACATTTCAGGGCATCTGGGTGGCTCAGTGGGTTAAAGCCTCTGCCTTCGGCTCAACTCATGATCCCAGGGTCCTGGGATCGAGCCCTGCATCGGGCTCTCTGCTAGGCAGGGAGGCTGCTTCCTCCTCTCTCTCTGCCTGCCTCTCTGCCTACTTGTGATCTCTCTGTCAAATAAATAAATAAAATCTTTAAAAAAAAAATTCCAAAATATTTCATTGCTTCAGCTCTGAACGCTCTCAGCTTACTCTATGTTTTCTCTTGCTTATTTATTTGTTATTTTATTGAAGCGTAATTAGCATGCCGTGCTGTATTAGTTTCAAGTGTACGATATAGTGATTCAGCAATTCTGTGCGTCACTCCGCGCTCAACACGATTTTCCCCTTGGCTGATTTCCCCCATCACCCACCCACCTGCCCTCTGGTGACTAACGGTTTGTTCCGGTAATTTAGAGTCTGATTTTTTGTTTTCTCTTTTCTTCTTTGTTCTTCCATTTGTTTTGTTTCTGAAATTCCACAGTTGAGTGAAATCAGATGGTACTTGTCTTTCTCTGACTGGCTGGCTTCACTTAGCATGACACCCTTCAGGTCCGTACCTATTGTTACAAATGGTAAGATCTCATTATCTTTTAGGGCTGAGTAATTAATATTCCATTGTGTATGTATGCTACATCTTCTTTATCCATTCATTTATTGATGGACATTTGGGCTCTTTACGTAATTTGGCTCTTGTAAATAATATTGCAATAAAGGTAAGAGTGCATACCTCTTTTCAAATTAGACGTTTTGTATTCTTTGGGTAAATACCCATTAGTGCTATTGTTGGATCGTGAGTAGTTCTATTTTTTAACTTTCTGAGGAACTGCCACACTGTTTTCCACAGTGGCTGCACCGGCTTACATTCCCACCAACAGTGCATGAGCGTTCCCTTTTCTCCACATGCTTGCCAACGCTTGTTTTTTCTTGTGTTTTTGATTTTAGCCATTCTCACAGGTATGAGGTGATACGTTGTGGTTTTGATTCCTGATGATGAGTGATATCGAGCATTTGTCATGTGTCTATTGGCCCTCTGGATGTCTTCTTTGCAGAAATGTCTGTCCGTGTCTTCTGCCCATGTTTTTAAATTGAATTATTTGCTTTTGGGGTGTTCAGTTGTATCAGTTGGATATGTCATTTGGATATGTCATTGGCAAACATATTCTCCCATTCAGTAGATTGCCTTTTTGTTCTGCTAATGGTTTCCTTCACTGTGCAAAAGCTTTTTATTTTGGTGTAGTCCCACTAGTTTAATTTTGCTTTCATTTCCCTTGCCTGAGGAGGCATATCTAGAAAAATGTTTCTATAGCTGATGTAAAAGAAATTCCTGCCTGTATTTTCTTCTATGAGTTTTATGGTTTCGGGATTTACATTTAGGTCTTTAATCCATGTTGAGTTCTCCTTTGTCTATCATGTAAGAAAGTGGTCCAGTCTCATTCTTTCTCATGAGGCTGTCCAGTTTTCTCAGCATCATTTGCCAAAGTGACTGCCTTTCCCCTGTTGTATATTCTTGGTTCCTTTGTTATAAATTAATTAACCATATATGCATGGGTTTATTTCTGGGCTCTCTGTTCTGTTTTTTGACCTATGTGTGTATTTTTGTGTCCATACCATATTGTTTAGATTATGACAGCTTTTTAGTGTGTCTTGAAATCTGGGATTACAATACCGCCAGCTTTGTTCTTTCTCAAGATTGCTTTGGCTAGTTGGAGTCTTTTATGGTTCCATACAAATTTTAGTATTATTTATTCTAGTTCTGTGAAAAATACTGCTGGTATTTGATAAGCACTAAATCTATAGATTGCTGTGGGGTAGTATGGACATTTTAACATTTTAATTTTTCCAACCCATGTGCATGGAGTATATTTCCATTTGTTTGTGTCAGTTTCAACTTCTTTCATCAATATTTTATATTTTTCAGAGTACATGTCTTTCACCTCCTTAGCTAAGTTTCTTTCTAGGTATTTTATTCTTTTTGGTGGATTTATACATGGGATTATTTTCTAATTTCTCTTTCTGCTTCTTAATCATTAGTGTATAGAAATGCAGCAGATTTCTGTTATTGATTTTGTATCCTGAGATTTTACCAAATTCATTTGTCAGTTCTAGTAGTTTTTTGGTCGAGTCTATAGGGTTTCCTATATAGGGTATCATGTCATCTGCAGATACGGAAAATTTTACTTCTTCCTTACGAATTCAGATGCCTTTTATTTCTTTCTGTTGTCTAATTGCTGTGGCTAAGACTTCCAGGACTATGTTGAATAGAAGTGATGGGAGTGCACACCTTTATCTTGCTCCTGATCTTCAGGTAAAAAGCTCTGTATTTCACCATTGAGGATAATGTCAGCTGTGGTTTTTTTCACCTGTAGCCTTTATTATGTTGAGGTTTGTTCCCTCTAAACCTAGTTTGTTGAGAAGTTTTATCACGAATTGATGTTGTACTTTATCAAATGCTTTTTCTGCATCTATTGATATGATCATATGGTTTTTATCCTTTCTCTTATTAATGTGATATATCATGTTGACTGATATGGGAATTTTGAACTATGTTTGCCTCCCTAGAATAAATCCCACTTGATCATGGTGGATGATTTTTTTAAATGTATTGTTGAATTCAGTTTGCTAATATTTCATTGAGAATTTTTGCTTCTATATTCAACAGAGATATTGGCCTATAGTTCTCTCTCTCTCTCTCTCTCTTTTTTTTTTTTTTTTTGGTTAGTATTTTTATCTGGTTTTAGTATTTCAGTAATGCTGGCCTTGTGGAATGAATTTGGAAGCTTTCTTTCCTCTTCTGTATTTTGGACTAGTTTAAGAAGAATAGGTATTAATTCTTTTAATGTTTGATAGAATTAACCTGTGAAGCCATCTGGTGCAGGACTTTTGTTTATTGGGAGTTTTTTTGATTGCTGGTTCCATTTCATTACTGGAAATTGGTCTGTTCAAAATTTCTATTTCTTTTTGTTTCAGTTTTGGAAGATTATATGTTTTGAGGAATTTATCCATTTTTCCTAGGCTGCCCAATTTGTTGGCTTATAACTTTTCATAATATTCTCTTATAATCTTTTGTATTTTTGTGGTGTTGATTGTTATTTCTCCTCCTTCATTTCTGATTTATTTATTGGAGTTCTCTCTCTTTTTTTTTCTTGATGAATCTGACTAAAAGTTTACCAATTTTGTTGATCTTTTCAAACAACCAGCTCCTAGTTTCATTGATCTGTTTTATTGTGTTTTTTTTGGTCTCTATTTCATCTGTTTCTGCTTTGACATTTATTATTTCCTTTCTTCTACTCTCTTTGAGTTTTATATGTTCTTGTTTTCTAGCTCCTTTAGGTGTATGGTGAGGTTGTTTTCTGAGATTTTCTTACTTCTTGACGTAGGCCTGTATTGTTATAAAAGTCCCTCTTAGAACTGCTTCTGCTGCATTCCAAAAATTTTGAACCGTTGTCTTTTCAATTTGATTTGTCTCCATATATTTATTTATTTCCTTTTTGACTTCTTGGTTGACCATTCATTAATTAGTATCATGTTGGGGTGCCTGGGTGGCTCAGTGGGTTAAAGCCTCTGCCTTCGGCTCAGGTCATGATCCCAGGGTTCTGGGATCGAGCCCCACATCAGGCTCTCTGCTCTGTAGGGAGCCTGCTTCCTCCTCTCTCTCTCTCTCTCTGCCTGCCTCTCTGCCTACTTGTGATCTCTGTCTGTCAAATAAAGAAATAAAATCTTTAAAAAAAAATTAGTACCATGTTATTTGGCCTTCATAGATTTGTGTTCTTTCCAGAATTTTTCTTGTGATTGATTTCGAGTTTTATACTGCTGTGGTCAGAAAAGATGCATGATATGATTTCAGTCTTTTTGAATTCATTGAGACTTGTTTTGTGGTCTAATATGTGATCTGTTCTGGAGAATGTTCCATGTACACTTGAAAATATTCTGCTGGTTTTGGATGCAGTGTTTAATATATATCTGTTAGGTCCATGTGGTCCAATGTGTCATTCAAAGCCTGTTTCCTTGTTGACTTGCTGTCTGAATGATCTATCCATTGATATAAGTGGGGTGGTGAAGTCCCTTGCTATTATTTTATTACTCTCAATTTCTCCCTTTATGTATGTTAATAGTTGTATGTTAATAGTATGACTGTTAATAGTTGTAGTTAGGTGCTCCTATGTTGGGTGCATAAATGGTTACATTTGTTATATTCTCTTGTTGGTTTGTTCCTTTTATCATTATGTACATTATGTACAAAGAAGATCATGTTCTTTAGTTCTTGTTATGGTTATGTTTGTGCTTAGTCTTACCAGGGATTCGTTTCCTAACTGCATCTCTGCCCCTTTTCCGGTGTGGCCTCTCTGTAGGTTAACAGTGTGGAAAGTCTCTGCTGCCAGTCTTTGGGTCATTTTCATAGTGAGTTCCACTGATGTGGCCATTATCTCAGTGTGTCCATGAGATGAGGTGAGTTCAGGGCCCTCCTGCTCTGCCATCTTCCCAAAACCAGTTACTTAGTGGTTTTAAACCATAAAAATTTGATATGATTTTTTTCATGAAAATGTTTATTTTGATTTACGTCTCTGTTTACCAATTTGTTTGCACATCGCCATTTATCTAACACGTGTGTCTGAAGACTTCCTATAGGTCTAGGGACTCAAGAAGTGAAGAAAATAAAGTCCCCGATCTTTAGGGACTTTCAGCTCATGTTAACGGTCCCTTCTTACACCTCCGATTTTCCTCCTGAGATCATCTTCCTTCTTCCTACACATCTTTTAGAAGTTCCTTTACTGGAGGTTTGTTGAATCAATTATTTTTGCGTTTTGAGATCTAATTCATGGGTCACAGCGTTCTCCCACTTAAAGTATACAATTAAGTGGCTTTTAGTACACTCAGACATCTGTGCAGTCATCACCACAGTCAATTTTAGGGCATTTTCTTTTCTAAGATTTTATGTATTTATTTAACAGAGAGACAGATCACAAGGAGGCAGAGAGGCAGGCAGAGGGGGCGGGGGAAGCAGGCTCCCTGCTGAGCAGAGAGCCCGATGTGGGGCTCGATCTCAGGACTCTGAGATCATGACCTGAGTGGAAGGCAGAGGCTTAACCCACTGAACCACCAAGGCATCCCTTAGGGCATTTTCAAAAAGAAAACTTGTACCTGTTAGCAGTCACTCCCTATAGTGGTTTGAATGGTTTCCCTTAAAATTCATGTCTACCTGGAACCTCAGAATAGGACCGTATTTGGAAATACAATCTTTACACACGTAGTTAGTTCAGATGAGGTCATACTAAATTAATATGGGTCCTAAATCCAATGACTTATGTCCTTCTAAGAAAAGGAGAGGGCACACGGCGATAAACAGAAAAGAAGGCAGATTACATGAGGCAGCCACAAGCCAAGGAATGCTCAGGATGGCCCAAAGCCACCAAAATCTAGGAAGAGGCAAGAAAGGATCCCTCCCTAGAGCTTTCAGAGGGAGTATGGCTCCTTAGATTTCTGCTTCTGGCCTCCAGAACTGGGAAAGCAAACCATTTCTGTGGTGTTCATCCATCCAGTTTGTGGTAATCTGTGATGAAATGAATACACTTTCCATTCTTGTCTCTCAGCCCTTGGCAACCATTCATCTAGTTTCCCTCTCTATGGATTTGACTATTATAGACATTTCATCTGAATGGAATCACAGAGCATGTGGCATCTTGTATCTGGCTTCTTTAACGTAATGTTTTCAAGGGTCATCCATGTTATAGGCGATGTCAGTACCTCATTCTGTTTTATGACCGAATAATACTCCATTCTAAAGATACACCATAGTTTACATATCCATTCATCACTTGATTGACATTTGGGTTCTCTCTGCCTTTTGACTATTTTGTATAATGCTGCTATAAACATTTATGTACAAATTTTTGTGCGGGCATATTCTCATTTCTCTTGGGTTTACACTTAGGAATGGAATCACTGGGTCACATGGTAACTCTACATTTAATTATTTGAAAAACTGCCAGATTATTTTCCAGAGTAGCTACACCACTTTACATTCCCACCAGCAGTGAATGAGGCTTCCAATTTCTATACAGCTTTACCAACATGCATTGCTGACTTTTGGATTCTAATCATCCTAGTGGTTGTGAAGTGTATCTCACTGTGGTTTTGATTTATATTTCTTTGATGAGTAATGATGTTGAGTCTTTCTTCATGAACTTATTGGCCATGTGTGTATCTTCCTTGGAGAAATGTCAATTCAGATCCTTCACTTAATTTTTAAAATTGGCTTATTTGCTTTTTTATTGTTGAGTTTTATGTGCTCTTTATATAGTGTAGATAAATGACCCTTATCAGATAATATGATTTTCAAATATTTTTTCCCACTTGTGGGTTATTTATTAATTTCTTGACAGTGTTCTTTGAAACACAAATGTTTTTAATTTTTATGAACTCAAATGTATCTCTTTTTTTTTCGTTGTTGCTCATGCTTTTGGTGTCATGGTTAAGAATCCATTGACAAATCCCAGGTTATGAGGACCTACTCATATTTTTTTCTTATAATTTTGAAGTCATAGCCCTTACATGTAGGTCTGCCCTTCATTTATAGTTCATTTTTATGTGTGTTGTGAGATAAAGGTTCAACTTCATTCCTTTGCATGTAGCTTTCTAAAACTCCCAGCATCTTTTGTTGAAAAGACTGTTCTTTCCCCATTGAATGATCTTGGTCCCACTGTTGAAAATCCTTTAGCCATAGACACCCAGTTTTATTTCTGAATGCTCAATTCTATTCTGTTGATCTGTATGTCTGTTCTTATGCTGTCAGAATTGTATTGATTATCATTGCTTTGTATTAAGTTATAAAATCAGGAAGTGTGAGTCTTCCAACATTGTTGTTCTTTGCAAGATTGTTTTGGCTATTCTGGGTGATTTATAATTCCATTTGAATTTTAGGATTGACTAATGAATTCAAGCCACATGGAATTCTGTTAGAAATTGCTTTGAACCTGTAGATCAATTTGAGGAGTATGGCCATCTTAACAATATTATGTCCTCTGATCCAGGAACATCAGTGTTCTTCCATTTATTTAGATCTTTAAACTTTTTTTCAACAATGTTTTGTAGTTGGCAGAGTACATAGTCTGTACTTCTTTTGTTTAATTTATTCCTGAGTGTTTTCTTTTCAATGCTGTTAGAACTGGAATTGTTTTCTTAATTACAATTACAGATTATTCATTGCAAGAACATGGAAATACAGTTGATCTTTGATACTGGTCATGAATTGTGCACATTACTGGACTCATTTATTAGTTCTAATAATTTTTAGTGGAATCCTTATTAGGATTTTATATATATAAGATCACGCCATCGTCAAAAAGAGAGAGTTTTATTTCTTCCTTTCAAATCTGGATACCTTTTCTTTTTCTTGCCTAATTATCCTAGCTAGAATTTCCAGTAAAATGTGGCATAGAAGTGGTGAGAAGAGACATCCTTGTCCTGTTCCTGAACATGAGAGGAGATCCTAGTTTTTCATTATTAAATATAATTATAGCTGTGAGGTTTTCCTAGATGCCCTTTATTAGGTAAAGGAAATTCTCTTATCTTCCTATTTATCGAGTTTTTAAAAAAAATTCTGATATAGTGTTTGAATTTTGTCATATGCTTTTCCTACACCTAGTAAGATGATCTTGTGGTTCTTTTTATTCAACCCATATGGTGTATTACATTAATTGATTTTTAGATGTTAATTCCTTTATAATCCTAAGATAAATTCTATGTGACCATGGTGTATCACTCTGTTTGTATATTGCTGGATCTAGTTTGCTAGTATTTTTATTGAGGATTTTTAGATTCATATTTATGACACCACAGTGGTCTTTAGTTTTTCTTTGTGATGTTTTGTCTGGTTTTGCTGTCAGGTTAATATTGGATTCACAAAATGAATTGGGAAATGTTTCTTTCTTTTTCTTTCTTTCTTTCTCCTTCCTTCCTTCCTTCTTTCCAATGTGAAGAATTGGTATTAGTTCTTTAAATGTTTGATAGATTTAGTTGGTGAAGCCATTTGAGCCTGTGCTTTTTTGTGTATGTTTGGTAGTGTTTTAATTATAAATTCAATCTCTTTATTTGTTATGTGTCTATTCAAATTGTTTATTTCTTCTTCTTTTTAAAGATTTTATTTATTTATTTGATAAAGAGAGAGAGAGTGTGCACAAGTGGGATGAGGGACAGAGGGAGAAGCCAGCTTCCTGCTGAGCAAGGAGCCCAATGCAGGACTGGATCTCAGGACTTTGAGATCATGACCTGACCTGACCTGAAGGCAGACATTTAACCTACTGAGCCACCCACGCGCCCCTGTCTATTTCTTCTCCAGTCAGTTTTGGTAGTTTGAGTCTTGCTAGGAATGTGTCCATTTCATCTAAGTTATCTAATTTATTGGCATACAATTAGTCACAGCATTTCTTTATCATTCTTTTTTATTTCTGTAAGATTGGTAGTAGTTTCCCTTTTTCATTTCAGATTCTGCTATTTTTATTCTTCCTTCTTTTTTCCTTTTTCAGTGTAGCTTAATGTTTGTCAATTTTGTTGATCTTTTCAAAAAATGAACTTTTGGTTCCTTTGCTTCCCCCCCCCCATACTTTCTCTAGTAACTACTTCATTAATTTCTTCTCTAATCATTATTATTTTCTTCCTGCTACTTATTTTAGGTTTAGTTTGCTCTTCTTTTTCTAGTCTGAAGGTAGAATATTAGATTATTGATTTAGGATCTTTGTTCTTCATTAATATATACATTTACAACAGTAAATTTCCTTCTAAGTACTGCTTTCACAGCGTCCCCTAGGTTTTGGTCGGCTGTGTCTTCAGTTTCATTCATCTCCATCTTCCTTCCCTTTTGATTTCTTCTTTGGCCCAACTTACTAGTTTTTCTTTCATAGGTCATCCCTTTGATGTCATACTAAAAAGTCATCACCAAATGTAAGGTCACTTAGATTTTCTCTTTTGTTATCTTCTAGAAGTTTAATAGTTGCATTTTACTCTTTAGGTCGGTGATCCATTTTGAGTAAATTTCTGTAACAGGTGCAAGGTCTGTGTCTAGATTCTTTTGTTTTGTTTGTTTGTGGATGTGCAGTAGTTTCAATGCCATGTGTTGAAAAGACTGTCCTTTCTCCTTTGCATTGCCTTTGCTTTGAATTGTATTTTGTTACTTTTTTTTTTTTTTTTTGGTGGTTCCTCCTGAGTTTACCATTACTTCTGACCTTATCAGAATCAGCTTCAGATTCACATGACTTAATTCCCGTGAGATACAGAAACATTAATCCTACTTAGCTCTATTCTCTTTTCTTCCTTTTTTGGTGGCATTGTCGTTATACATATTACATTTATAAATGTTATAAAAGAATACATTGTTATAATTGTTACATTATATAATATATAATATTTTATGTAATAAATATCAAATAATATATCTTATGTCTTTTAAGGAAGCTGAGAGTAACAAAGAGAGCAAGTATATATCTATAGCTTTTGGTATGTTAAGCTTACTTAGCATTTGTTGTACTCTCAAAAGCATGTTATGATTTCTGGTTCTCTCCATTTGTTCTTGTGGAGTTGCCATCTGCAATCATTTTCTTAGTCCAGTACAGCTTTGCTCCCACTCACATTTTTTGTGCTCTTATTGGTAAATATATTACATTCACATATGCTGTAGACCCAACAAGGCATTATATAAATATTGTTTTAGATGATCGCTTTATACATCAGTTAAGTTTATAAAACAAAAAAATGCATTTATTAGTATCTTTTATAATTACATATTTAGCTTTCTCAGTGTTCCTTGTTTTTCACATCAATTCAGATTATCATCTGGAATCACTTCCTTCCAGCCAGAAAATTTTCCGTTAGTATTTCTTGCAAAGCAGGTCTGTTGTCAACAAATATTCTCATTTTTTGTTTATCTGGTAACATCTTTATTTACCGTTTACTTTGAAAGACAACTTTGCCAAATATAAGATTATTTTATTTTAACTGAAGTATAATTGACATAGAGTTCCTCTTTAGTTTTGGGTGTAAGTCCTAGTGACTCAATATTTTATGCATTATGAAATGATTCTCACAGTAAGTCTATTACCATCTGTCACCATATGAAGTTATTACAATATTGCTGACTGTATTCCCTATGCTATGCTTTCCATCCCTATGACTGACTTACTTTATAACTGAAAGTTGTACCTTTTAACCCTCTTCACCCCCCAACACATCCCTACTCTGGTAGCCAAGGGTTTGTTTCCTGGATCTATGAGTCTCTTTCTGTTCTGTTCTATTTGCTTTGTTTCTTATATTCCAGATACAATATTCATCTCTCTCTGCTTTACTTCACTTAGCATAATACCCTTAGGTCCATCTGTGTTGTTGCAAGTGGCAAGATTTCATTCTGTCTTATGGCTGAGTAATATTCCATTGTGTGTGTATATATATACAAAATCTTCTTTATCTGTTGATCATCTTTATCCTTCTCTGGATGGAGATTTAGGTTGCTTCCATGTTTTGGCTGTTGTAAAGAATGCATGGAACATAGGGGTGCACATATCTCTTTAAATTTGTGTTTTTATAAATAATACCTGGAATTGGAACTGGTGGGTCATGTGGTAGTTCTATTTTTAATTTTTTGAGGCACCTCCATGCTGTTTTCCATGGTGGCTGCCCCAGTTTGCATTCCCACCAGCAGTGCACAAATGTTCTCTGAGCTCCCTATTCTCACCGATGTTTATTTTCTGTCTTTTCAAAATAGACATCCTGACAGGTGTGAGCTAATTCTCATTGTGGTTTTCTTTTGCATTTCCCTAATGGTGAACAACGTTTTATATTTCTGTTCTCCATCTGTGTATCTTCTTTGGAAAAATGTCTACTTACGTTCTCCGTCCATTTTCCAATTGGGCTGTTTGTTTTTATATTAAGTTTTGTGAATTCTTTATGTTTTTTGGACATTAACTTCTTATTGGATGTATGATGTGCAGTTATCTTTTCCCAATGAACAGGTTGCCTTTTTGTTTTGTGGATTGTTACCTTCTCTGTGTAAACGCTTTCAGTTTGTTGTAGTCCCATTTGTTCATGTTTGCTTGTCTTGCCCTGGCCTAGGAGATTGATCTGAAAAAATATTGCTAAGACAGATGTCAGAATGCTTACTGGTGATGTTTTCTTCTAGGAGTTTTATATGTCAGGTCTCACGTTCAAGTCTTTAATCCATTTTGGGTTTCTTTTTGTGTATGGTGTGAGTGGTTCAATGTCATTCTTTTGCATGTGCCTGTCCAGTTTCCCCACCAATATTTACTGAAGAAATGGTCTTTCCCCTTTATATATGTTTGCCTCCTTTGTCATAGATTAATTGACCATAGATGCATAGGTTTATTTCTGGGCTTTATGCTCTATTGTATTGATCTACGTGTCTGTTTTGATTAGTATAGCTTTGTAATATAGTTTGAAATCAGGGATTATGGTACATCCAGCTTCGTTCTTCTTTCTCAAGACTGTTTTGGTTATTCATTGTCTTTCGTGGTTCCATAAAAATTTCAGGATTCTTTCTTTTAGCTCCGTGAAGAATGTCATTTGTATTTAATAGAGATTCCCTTGAATCTGTAAGATGCTTTGGGTAGCATGGGCATTTTAGCAATATTAATTCTTCTAAATCATGAGCTTGGAATATCTTTCTATTTATTTGAATTTTCTTCAGTAATATCTCAGAGTTTTCAGAGTACAGGTCTTTCACTTCCTTGGTTAAATTTATTTCTAGGTAGTTTAATCTTTTTGATGCAATTATAAGTGGGATCCTTTCTTAATTTCTCTTTCTAATAGCTCGTTATTGGTGTGTAGAAACACAACCAATTTCTGTGTATTAGTTTTGTGTCCTTTGACTTTATTTCATTCATTTATTAGTTTTAATAGTTTTTTGATGTTGATTTGTTGGTGTATAATTTTTTGTACCAGTCTCTTATGATCCCTATTTCTGTAGTGTCAGTTCTAACTTCTTCTCTTTCATTTCTCATTTTACTTATTTGTTTTTTTCTCTTTTTTTTCTTGATGAGTCTGGCTGGAGGTTTATTGACTTTTTCATCTTTTCTAAGAATCAGCTCTTGGTATCACTGATCTTTGTTTTTGTTGTTTTTAGTCTCTATTTCATTGATTTCTGCTCTGGTCTTTATTATTTCCTTCCTTCTACTAACTTTGGGCTTTGTTCTTCTTTTTCTAGTTCCTTAAGGTACAAAGTTAGATAGTTTATCTGAGAATTTTCTTGTTTCTTGAGATAGGCCTGTATTACTCTGAACTTCCCTCTTAGAACTACTTCTGCTACATCATAGCAAATTTTTGGGTGGCAGCGGTGTGGGCCTTCTGTGATTGTCTTTCTGATAACTAGTTGTTAAATTCTATTAATTGCTGACTGATTGCTCTAAGCCTCCCCTCCCCCTACAGTGCCCTGGCACATAAATTGCCCTGTAGACCAAACAAATTAAATGTGGGTTTCTTGGAAAAGATAGTTCCTAAATCAGTGCTTGAAACTTTCCCTAGACCCAGGAAGACGCCTCCCCCCTGCCTCTTTCTCCAGTTCTGTCAGGTAAACCAGCCAGACTACAGTTTAGTCTTTATGTCAGATGTACCTACCACTCACCTCCCAATCGCATATCGACACAACCTATACCGTTTTTGCGAATGCCTGTAGACTTGAACTTCTCCACACTGTTGCAAATGATGTCAGTACCTTTCAGATGAGATTAGGAGCTGTCTTAGGCCTGCTTCTCTGCAAACCTCGGAGCCTGGCTCCAGATAAAAGGGATAAAAATGGCATACCTCTCTCTGTGTGACACCCCCAATTTGAGAGCTGAATTCTTGATGGTAGAGGGGGGACAGTAACCCCAAGTGTTCTTAACTTGTCCTAGCATGTCGCCACTTTGAGAGCTGAATCAAAGGCCATCAGGGTCTTGGTGTTATTAGCAGTACTACATGGAAGGGAGAACCTCCAGCCCCACAAATGGGGTCTGGGTAGAAGAGAGCCTCACTTCTCAACGATTCTTTTTTTTATTATTATTTAATTTAATTTAATTTATTTTCAGTGTTCCAAGATTCATTGTTTATGCTTCACAACCAGTGCTCCATGCAATACATGCCCTCTTTAATACCCACCATCAGGGTTACCCCACCCCCAACCTCCTCCTCTCCAAAACCTCTCAGCCATTCTTGTCTAGAACTTTGCCTCAGTAACAGGTAGCTGGGGGCAGCAGGAAAAATGCTGACATCCTGCTTTTGCTGGGAGGACAGACCTCTGCCTGGGAGTTGGGGCAAGAGGAAGCCCACATTCTTGGTGGCACCAGCCTGGAATGGAGTTTCCATCTTGCTGAGTTGGGATACGGTCAAGAGGCTGTGTTCAAATAACACACACTCTCTCTACTCTTACTGAATTTTTTTTTTATTATTTTTTTAAACATTTTTTTTTAAGATTTTATTTATTTATTTGTAAGAGAGAGAGAGAGAGAGTGAGAGCGAGCACAGGCAGACAGAGTGGAAGGCAGAGTCAGAGGGAGAAGCAGGCTCCCTGCGGAGCAAGGAGCCCGATGCGGGACTCGATCCCAGGACGCTGGGATCATGACCTGAGCCGAAGGCAGCTGCTTAACCAACTGAGCCACCCAGGCGTCCCTCTTACTGAATTTTAGTAGACTTGCTTGAGTACATGTTTCTTTATTTGCTGTACTTCTTGGGTCCATTTCTAGAAACTGCAAATGGTTAGTTTTTTGGCTTTTTTTTTTTTTTTTTAAACTGTCTACCAGTTTTGCTGGCTGGAGTATAGGTCTGCAGAGTGTCTCACGTGTCCCTCTCAATGCCCACTAAAGGCTAATTCCCAGTTCTCTTTTAATCTGAAAATTATTTTTTTCAGATTAAATTCAGGTGTGAATGATATAAATTTTTTTGAGGGAGTGATACATAATTTTAGGTTGATAGTTATTTTCTCTCAGCATATATTTTTCCATTGTCTTCTGGACTTTCCTGTTGTTAAGAAGTCTGCTGTCAGTATAATTTTAATTCCTTTACAGTGATCTGTCTTTTATCTCTGGATGTTTTCCCCATGTTCTATAAATGTTTAAAAAAAGTTCTGTTTAATATAGTATAATATAAATGTACTATATGTAAAGTTGTATGAATTTTGGCAAATATGTACAACTCATCAACCACCACCACAATCTACATATAGAATATTTTCATCATCCCCAAGAATTCCCTAGTCCACCTTTGCAGTGGAATTTCTTGCCCTCATTCACAGTCCCTGCAAATACTGATATGTCCCTATAAATACTGATATGTCCTTATAGTTTTGCTCTTTCCTGGATATCATATAAATGGAATCAAACTGTATGTAGTCCTTCAATCTGGTTTCTTTCTTTTAGCATGATGTTTTAAGAATTTATCCATGTTGTATTTTTAATTTGTTCCTGTTTTGTCCTGTCCTGTCCTGTCCTGCCTTACTAATTTGATCGTGTGGGGTATACCACAAGTTCAGTACCTGTTCACTTGCCAGAAGACATTTTAGACTGCTTCCAGTTTTGGTGATTATAAAACTGCTATACATATTTACATATAGGGACTTTGTAGACTCATATCTTAATTTATTTTGAATAAATAGCTAGGAATGGGATTGCTGGTGGTACAGTAAGTGTATATTTAACTATAAGAAAATGCCAGACTGTTTCCTAAAGTGGTTGTGCCAGTTTGCATTCCCTCCTGCAATGAGTGCTTTTTAGATGTTTCCCATCTTTGACTTTCTAAAGTCTTACTACACTGTGTCCAAGGGTTGTGTTTTTTTCTTTTCCCCAAAAGTGAGAATGTATACCTGTTATCATTTATAGGAAATTCTTAGCTATTATGTCTTTGAGACAAGACTGTAATTTCTACTCTCTTCTGAGGAACTCTCATCACACAGACTGTAGGCTCTTACTCTAAAATACATGTCTCTTAACCTTTCATATTTTTCAACTGCTTTTTACTCTGTACTAAATTATGGGCAATTTCTTCAGCTCTGTCTACCCGTTACTTGTCTTTTTCTCTATACTTTATCTGCTATTTAAATGTCTACTCAGTTTCTCCTTTCAATGATTAATCTTTTCTTTTCTAGGATTTCCATGAGGTTCTTTTTCAAATCCTCCTAGGCATGTTTAATTGTATTTGTTCCTTCCACATTTTAAAGTTCCAACTTTTGGGGCCCCTGGTGGCTCAGTTGTTAGGCGTCTGCCTTTGGCTCAGGTCATGATCCCAGCGTCCTGGGTTCGAGTCCCACATCAGGCTATCTGCTTGGCGGGAAGCCTGCTTCTTCCTCTACCGCTCCCCCTGCTTGTGTTCCCTCTCTCGCTGTGTCTCTCTCTGTCAAATAAATAAATGGAATCTCTAAAAAAATAAAATAAAACAAAATTCCAACATTTACATCTTTAAACATTGTGTGTGGTTATTTTATTTTATTTTTTTAAAGATTTATTTATTTGACAGACAGAGATCACATTCAGGCAGAGAAGCAGGCAGAGGGAGAGGGAAGAAGCAGGCTTCCTGCTGCGGAAGGAAGCAGGCTTCCCCAATGCGGGGCTCGATCCCAGGACCCTGAGACCATGACCTGAGCAGAAGGCAGAGGCTTTAACCCACTGAGCCACCCAGGCACCCCATATGTGGTTATTTTAGACTCAGATAATACAATATCTCATATGAAATTCCAACCTCGGAAGCCATTGGGAACTCTATGCCTTTTGTTTGTTTTTTCTACCAAGTCTTGTCTGTGGGGTTTCCTTCTCCAAGTGTTTCATACATTTTGATTGTGAGCTCATATTTGGCAGAACTTAATCTGTGGGAATTTGGGGAAGCCTAATAGGAGGATGTTTCCCTCCATAGAGGGTTTGCATCTGTTTAGTTAGACTTTGGGTGGTACTAAGAACCTTACCTTGTGATTTAGCATGTGAACAAATATTTACATTAAAAACACAGATCTAGGGGTACCTGGATGGCTCAGTGGGTTAAAGCCTCTTCCTTCAGCTCAGGTCATGATCCCAGGGTCCTGGGATCGAGCCCCGAATCCGGCTCTCTGCTCAGCAGGGAGCCTGCTTCCCTTCCTCTCTCTCTGCCTGCCTCTCTGCCTGCTTGTGATCTCTGTCTGTCAAATAAAATAAATAAAATCTTTAAAAACAAACAAACAAACAAACAAACAAAAAAAACAACACAGATCTACATGTAGATAGACTTAGTAATACAAATTCTCATGGGAGTTTTTTTCTTTTGTCCTTAGTAGGTAGATTTTCTTGTTGACTTGCTCTTGCTCTAAGCAGAGAGTGTTTCTTCTAGTCTACCCTATCACAGAGCGCAAGGACCATTCAAAGTCCCACATTTATTAGTGTTTAGGGTCTCAGGTTCAGAAGACTTCAAGCTACCTTTCGAGAGACTGTAGCCTGGTATCCTGGTCCCCAGACCTCTGACTGTTGATCCTCAAAGCTTTACATTTCTGGAATTAGCATTTGCCCCCAGGAAAGCCCCAGCTTCAGTACTAAGGAACGTCTACATTTTATTTCCTTGGATAGGGAGTACTCTGGGATTTATATTTCATAATTTAGCAATGTACTGGAAACGTATGTTTGATCATTAATCCAGTATGTGCGCGTTTTTCAGCAAGATGACTTCTTAGAATATCTAGATGGCTACACTCCTGTCAATGGGAATTCTATAGTTTCCTTATACATTTACCTACTGGATGTGTTGGGTATTTCAAATTCATTTTTTCTTAATCCTCCTGTAAACTTTATGGGTCTTGTCTCCTTGTGCAAATACTGGTGGAATTTCTCTAGGTTATAGGACTAAGAACAAGATTGTTGGAACACAGGGATGACATGTGTCGCTTTATGAGAGCCGGCCAAATTGGGCCCCAGAATGCCTGTGACACATTATCAGGACGTTGTTGCCAAAACTTGGTACCACCAAACTAATCTTTGTCTATCTGATGGGTAGGAAATGGCATCTGCTTACTGTACAGATTTGCATCTGATTACCAATAATAGAGCAGCTGTTCCTTTTTTTTTTTTTTTTTTTTTTTTTTGCCATTTAGAATTCCTTTCTTGGATATCAACGGTGCATATCCTTTGCTCATTTTATATATAGTTGGTTTTTTCTCATTGATTTATTATATGTCTTTATAGATCCCTTTTCAGTTACAGTCTAAGTAACTTCCCATTCTGTGTCATGCTATTTTGTTTCATATACGCATGAGATGAATCCATTTTTTTCTTTATGGTTATGCTTTTGGGTTTTGTTTATGGACTTCTTCCTAACCCTGAAGTCAAAAATATAGTCTCCTATATTCTCTTAGTACTTTCTTGGATACTTACTGATGTAAAGATCTTTATTTTTAAAGATCTGTGATTTAAATCCTCTGTTTCTTCTCCAACTTTTTACTATGTAAGGAGAGAGCATTTTAACTTGGGGGTGGAGACAAGTGTCAGGACGGTCAATAAATTTAGCCCATGGCCCATTTGTCACCTTGAAAACTCTTTGACCCTTTGAGTCGCAGCTCAAGAACGTTCTCCTCTGTGAAGCCTTTACAAACTTCCTCAACTGAGTTTTAATCCAATATACATTTGTATTGAGCATCTTTTGTATACCAGGCCATTTCTCAGAAGGCCATTTAGGACACAGTGTTGAATAGAGTTTATATTTCAGTGGAGAACTTAACATGTTAGCCAGATCTAGGCACACATTCTCTTATAGTTCTTCTGTATGCTGGAAACCTCCACTACAGTAATTATTATTTTAATAGAATAATGCATGCATGTGGGTTCCTGGGTAGCATAGTCAGGTAAGCACCCAGCTCTTGGTTTCAGCTCAGGTCATGATCTCAGGGTCCAGGGATCGAGCCCTGTGGGGGGGTTCCATAATCAGCAGGGAGTCTGCTTGGGATTCTCTCTCTCCTCCTCCCTCTGCCCCTTCCCCCACTCTCTCTCCTTCTGGAATATATAAATAAAAATCTTTTAAAAAGGAAGAATACATGCATAATTTTCTCCTCCATCAACCCATCTCATGGGCTCTACCTTCACCATATAACCAAAATCTGACTACTTCTCAAGATCTTCAAAATGACTTCCATCTTGTGCCTGGATTATGTCATATCCTCCACCTGATCTCGCAGCTCTTCTCTTCTCAATGCAACATCCCAAGCAATTTCAGTTGGAAAGATGCTAAGAAAGACCTCAGAGGGTCCAGATAGGATTCTGATACCCACCTCCTGGACTGTCACTGTGATTGGGAAGTGGGCTCTCCATTGACCCAGCTTGGATCATGTTCCCTTCTTTGGACAAGGGTGAGAAACTTCTATACCAGACGGTGGCTTAGCACAGACATGACCACTGATACATTTGTTCGCATCGGACAACTCTTACATCAGGTCCCCCTAATCCTACCACTTTCATTCCTTCCTTGTTCTTCACTGAGGAGGAGGGATAGCATTTGTCACCTTGGCCTCTACTCAACCTCTATAGAGGTCACCATGACCTCTATTCAACACTGTGTCCTAAGCTTCTGGGAAATGGCCCGGTATACAAAAGATGCTCAATACAAATGTATATTGAATTAAATTCAGTTGAGGAAGTTAGTTAAGAACCCCACGTGGGTGGTGTGTAAGTGTGCACATGTAGACAGACTCACTAGGATCAAATGGCTACTCTACCATTCACTAGCCAAGCAATCTTTCTATGCAACAGCTTCCTTGTTTATAAAATGAAAATAATAAGAGTACCAACTCCATGGGTCTGTTAATAGAATTACATGACTGATATGTAAAGCCCCTAGAACAAACCTGGAATTCGAATACTTAGTTGTCACTAGTACTAACATAGAGGTCACTGGAATAAAACTGTAAAGACAACCTAGTATATAAGGGCACTTTTCATGATATCTTCATGTCCTTTATGGACCACCAAGTCTGTGAAGCTATTTTCCATTATCATCTTTTGCTCAGTAGAAGATGCTCGGTGGGGCTCTGAGGCTGCTCTGTATCTTAACAGGCTTCCACCCCTGAGTGACTGTCGTCCTCATTTTATGATCCAAAACAGCTTATCTCAAGTAAATCAACTTTTACTGTAGAGTCCTCATAAGGGCTCAGAGATAAAGCCTCACTTGAAAGCCCACATGAAGCAGAGCTGTGGCTTTTGCTTAGCTTGACTTGACCTGGTCAGCTCCATATTTCTGAGCCGCATCCCTCCCCTTCACAGCAATGGCCCTCCTGCCCTTTGTGGTTTCATGTCAGTCAATTTGTCCTCAGACCCTTTGACCATCACAGACTTCTCATTCCTAATAGTGCGTTTCTAAAGCCCAATAGCGTGTTTACTTCCCTTTAGCCTTTTCATTTTTTAAAAAATAAATGCTCTCCTTTGCTCCACTACACAGATTTTATGTTCCTCAAATGTTGGTTCAATTCCAAGCAGCAAATACTGTTTGTGATTCTACTGTGTGCCAGGTCCTGTGCCTGCTATCATTTCCTTTCTTCCTTTTTCTTTCTTCTGCCTTTAATTCTCTCTTTCTAAGAGTCCTTGATAGAGGGAATCACAACTTTTAAAAATTTTTTTAATTTTTTAATAAACATATAATGTATTTTTATCCCCAGGGGTACAGGTCTGTGTATCGCCAGGTTTACACACTCACAGCACTCACCATAGCACATACCCTCCCCAATGTCCATAACTCCATCACCCTCTCCCTATCCCGCTACCCCCAGCAACCCTCAGTTTGTTTTGTGACATTAAGAGTCTCTTATAGTTGGAAGGAATCACAACTTTTAATATACATTTTAATACTGGAATAAAATTGTCTTAGTTGTTGAAAATACAATCCTAACTATATCTCCAGGCATTAAAACTGTGTGAGAGGCAAATTCCAGTTGAGAAGGATTCCATCGGCTTGACTCTATGTGTCTGCAATTAGTGAATTCCATAGTATGGATTCATTATTCTCAACTAATCTTTTTGTTGCATTTACACAGTTTTGAGTTTTGAATTAATTCTTCATACTTTTAATCAGAGATACCTGAATCAGATAAACCTCTCATAGCACTTAGGGTCTCTAATTAGTTGCTGAAGACAGTTAAATCAGTCAAGAACAGACTAAGGCAAAAGATTATGCACCTCCTTGCAATTTCCTATATTCTTATTTTTTTTAAGATTTTATTATTATTATTTTTTTAGTAGGCTCTACACCCAGTGTGGGACTTAAACCTATAACCCCAAAATCAAAAGTTGCATGCTTTACTGACTGAGCCAGGCAGGTGCCCTGTACTTTCCTGGCTTCTTAAGGTGAGAATACTACTACCTCATGAATGGAAGATAGGTTAGATGTCAGTCAACTTCTTTGAATACGTTACCATGTAACTAAAGAAAGACATGATTTAAATAACTTATTATAATCATAATCATTGGGAGAGCAAGGATCCACAGATAGATACTGTACTACATTTGCAGACATTTACCTAAATATATTGCCTCTCATTCTTTTCAGAGAGGCTATTTGAATGCTGAGTCAATGTCTATAAAATGGTACCTACTTGTTAGATGGTTATTTTCTTGGATGACATGTTCGGTCTTTTGCAGAATCAGAAGAGAGAGGATTGAAGAAAAAGGAGAAGGGACCACACCCTGAATCTTTTTAAAAATCCCACTCACTAGCCATTCATTAATTCATCACCCATTGGTTGAGCATCTGCTATGTGTCGGATACCGTGGTATGAGCCGAAGACTTAAAAGATGAGTAACAGAAAGCTTTGTCCTTGCAAGTTAGGCTATACCACTGGGGGAGACAGACCCATAAATGAATAATACAGCGAGTAAAGACTAATAGACAATTGTCATGTGAAGGGGACACAAGGAGGGACGCACTGTGCATAGTGGGGCGTCAGGAACACCCTCCTTCATGCGTCTTTAAGAGACTCAGTGAGAACTTGGGGGCTAGAGAAGGGCAATTCTGGAAGAGGAAATAGTGCAAAGACCGTGGTGGTCTGAGAGTGCGGAGATGTTCAGAAGCTGGAGAGGAGCTCGAGGTAAGGATCATGGGGGAGGAGAACCGGAGAGGGATCTGGGAAGGCGCCATGTTTCATGCTAGGGATTTCAGACTTTCTCTTGGAAGAAATGATGTGATGATATTACATGGCGAAACAATTCGATTAGAATCTAATAGGAAATTGTAGAAATACTTAGTGAATAAGACACTGAATCTACAGGGGTCATTGAGCAATTACCCTTCAGATTAGCTTTTTGGGGATGTTCATTGAAACATTTTTGTTCAAATAAGTTTGAGAAAAACTGCATCCTCATTATCCTCCTGGAGAAATTTTATATACTAGAGCTTACTAGTGGCTCCAGGAAGACCAGCGTTAAAGATGCTTGTATTCGTTTATTTAACTCAGAATTTCCCAAACTTGCATGCACAGAAAATGACTGCCAGAGGAAATATTGGACATCTGGTTTAAAGTTGAATTTCAGATAAATAATGAATAATTTTTAAATAGAAGTAAGGGGTATTGCATGGGATGTGGTATATGGAATTAGAATTCTAAGGGACGCTTGAACAGTGCTTTATATTTCAAAGATATTTTCTGATGTGTTTCTGATGAGACAAGAAAAAGACTACACTCCCCAGAAATCTATGCCTCCCTAAGGTCTGCTTGATGATATGTAAACCTCTTCATATTAATTGTGGTAGGTACCAAATATTTATCTATTGTGTGTGATAAGAACTTTAAAATCTATTCTCTTAGTAACTTTCAAATACAGTATTATTAACTATAGTTTCCATGTTGTATGTATGTTATATCCCCAGACTTATTTATTTTAGAACTGAAAGTTTGTTGGGGTGCCTAGGTGGCTCAATTGTTAAGCATCTGCCTTTGGCTCAGGTCATGATCCTGGTGTCTTGGGATAGAGTCTCATATCGGGCTCCCTGCTCAGCGGGAGCCTGCTTCTCCCTCGCCAGCTCCCCCATGCTTGTGTTCCCTTTCTTTCTATCTCTTTCTGTTAAATAAAAAAATAAATAAAATCTTAAAAGAAAGAACTGAAAGTTGGTACCTTTTGATTCCCTTTATCCATTTGGTGACTCCCCCTCTCCCAGCACCCCACTTCTAGATACCACGTCTGTTCTCTGTATCCGTAACTTTGAGTTTTGTTTTTTAGATTCTACGTATAAGTGAAATCATATGGTATTTATTTTTCTCTGACTTATTTCACTTAGCATGATGCCCTCAAGTTCCATCCATGTTGTCTCAAATGGCAAGACTTTCTTCTTTTTTGTGGGTGAGTAATATTCCCTTCCAGATAAAAAACCATCTTCTTTATCCATTCACCATTCATGGACGCTTAGGTTGCTTCCATATCTTGACTACTGTAAATAATACTGCAGTAAACATGGGGATGCAGGTTCTAGTTAGTGTTTTTTCTTCTGATAGATACCCAGAAGTAAAATCACTGGATTTTATGGTAGCTCTATTTTTAATTTTGTGAGAAACCTCCATACTGTTTTCCATAGTGACTAAACCAATTTACACGCCCACCAGAAGTGTGCAAGGGTTTCCTTTTCTCCAAATCTTAGCCAGCACTAGTTATTTCTTGTCTAATAATAGCCATTCTACCAGGTGTAGAGTGGTATCTCGTTGCGGTTTTGATTTGTATGTCACTGATGATTAATGATGTGGATCATCTTTGCATGTACCTGGTGGCCGTCTGGACATCTTTGGGGAAGTGTTTATTCAGATCCTCTGCCCATTTTTAAAACAAATTGTTTATTTATTTTGCTGCTGAGTTGTGTGAATTCTTTATATATTTTGGATATTAACCCCTTAACAGATAATATGATCTTTTGCCACTTCATAAGATGATTTTACATTTTATTGAAGATTTCCTTTGCTGGGCACTTTTTTGTTTGATGTATTCCTACTTGTTTTTGTTTTTGTTGCCTTTGCTTTGGTCCCAAATCCAAAATATCGTCACCAAAAACAATGTCAAGGAGCTTATTGGCTACACTTTTTTCTAGGAGTTTTATGGTTTCACATCTTATGTTCAAATCTTTAATCAATTTTGAGTTAATTTTTGAGTACAGTGTAAGTGGTCCAGTTTTATCCTCTGCATGTGGCTGTCCAGTTTTTTCACCCACATTTGTTGGAGAGACTGTCATTTCCCCTTTGTATATTCTTCTGTCCCTTGTCCTAGATTAATTGATCATGTATATGGGCTTCTGGTTCTGTCCCATTGATTTATATGTCTGTTTTATGCCAATGCCATACTGTTTTCTTAAGTCACATAGAAAATGTATTGTTATTCTCTTTTTTCTATTTTATTTTATTTTCTAATTTTTTTTCAGGATCATTGGCTCACAACGTTGCATTCGTTTTCAGGTGGACAACATAGTGATCTGGCAAGTTGATACATTATGCTTTGCTCACAACAAGTGTAGCTATCATCTGTCCCCATGCAACACTATCACAGTATCATTGACTATATTCCCTGTGCTGTAACTTTCATTCCCAGGACTTACTCATGCATAATTGGAGGCCTGTGCCTCCCACCCCTTTTCATCCATTTCGCCCAGCCCTTCCTCTCTGGCAGCCATTGTTTTCTTTATTTCTACAGGTCTGTTTCTGTTTTTTTTCTTTTTTCTTTCCTTTTTTTTTTTTTTTTTAGATTCTACTTATGAGTGAAATCACATAATACCATTGTATTTTGATTACTGTAGTTTCATAATATCGTTTGAAATCAGGAAGTGGGATGTTGGGTGTCTCCAGCTTTGTTGTCCTTTCTTGCTTTGGCTGTTCAGGGTCTTCTGTGGCTCCCTGCAAACTTCCACGTGGTTTGTTCTATGCCTGTGAAAAATACTATTGGAATCTTGATAGGGATTACATTGAATCTGTAGACTGCCTGGAGTCATGTTAGCATGGACATATTAGCAATATTAGTCCTTCTGATCCATGAGCATGGAATACCTTTCCATTTATTTGTGTCTTCTTTAATTTCTTTCATCAGTTTCTTACAGTTTTCTGTGTGCAGGTCTTTCACCTCTTTGGTTAAATTTATTCCTAAGTATTTCATTCTTTTTGGTGCAATCACAAACGAGACTTTTTTTTCTTAACTTCTCTTCCTAATAGTTCATTGGTAGTGTGTAGAAATGCAGCTGATTTTTGAATGTTAATTTTGTATCCTGCAATGTCACTGAATTCATTTATTAGTTCTAACAGTTTTTTGATGGAGTTTTTAGGGTTTTCTATATAAAATATTATGTCATCTACAAGAGAGCCAGTTTTATTTTTTTCTTTCCAATTCGGATGCCTTTTTTTCTTTTCCTGCCTAACTGCTGCTAAATAACAGAATCCAACCAAGTAAATTTGAAGATTTAGGGGCACCTGGGTGGCTCCGTCATTAAGCATCTGCCTTCTGCTCAAGTCATGTTCTCAGGGGTCTGGGATGGAGCCCCGCATCAGGCTCCCTGCTCAGCAGGAAGCCTGCTTCTCCCTCTCCCACTCCCCCTGCCTGCTTGTGTTCCCTCTCTTGCTGTTTCGCTATCAAATAAATAAACAAATAATTTTTTTTGAAAATTTGAACATCTAATTGGCTTTATTAAATGATTCATGAGCCAGGCAGCACCCCATTTAGCAAGTAGAGAGGCACCCCAGGGAGTTGTACACAATGGAAGGTTCTTATAGACAGGGGGTGGGGGTCAAGAAAGTTATTAGTACAAGAAAAGGATTGTTCCAGAGGAGTCTGTTAGCTAGGGAAAAAGCAAAGTGTCTTATCTTGCAGATGACCTCATCTCTCTTTGGGGGATGGAGAGGACCCAGATGACAGACTCATTGGCGCTGATGGAAAGACAAATTTTCTGACTGACCAGTTAAGGCCACATTTCTGAGGAGGTTGAAACTGCAATTACATTGGGTAATAAGTCCAAGTTTGGGAATTCAGTCTAAGTGACACCAATTTGGGCTCATAGTTTTCTTTTCTTTTTCTTTTCTTTTTTTTTTTTTTTTTAACAACTCCCTCCTTTTGGTCAGACTCAGTTTAACTCAGAGATAAGATCAAATCTTAAGGCATGAAAACCACTCTTAGCTACTGCTCTAGTTCAGTTTTTGTTGCTCCTTTCTGTGGTATCTACAGATCATACGGTTTTTACTTGGCCCCTGTGATACTCGTGGGTCATGGCTTCTGGCTCACATTCTTCAAATTGGTAAATTTTTTTCTTTCCTTTGATGTTCCAGTGTTAGGGAGATCACTTGCTTGGTGGTTCATCACTGCAAACCAGGCATTTCAAGCTTTTGAGAGAAAACAATGCACCAGGGAGATTATTATGATTACTATAAGAGGATAATTCTCAATATTTGGAGTGCACTTTAGAGCCATGGTCCTTAAGACCTAAATCATTCAAAATCAAATAAGTCAAAGAAAGGCTCCATGGAAGGAGGCACTTTTTAAAGCCAAGCAGCTTGTTCTTATGTAATTGAATTTTAATGTCCCCAGAAGCATTAATCTAGGCATAGCACGTGATGTTGGACACAGAACAGACACCTCCTTGCTCAGCTAAAAGATAATCAGGAGATATTCTATTACCAAGGACAACTTTGGTCAGAGAATCTAACCAAAGGGGTTAGATTGGTTGGGCTGCTTTTGCTGTAGTTTGTAATGATTTTAAGGACTAAGGAGGTTTTCAAAAATTAGTTAATTTATTTGAGAGAGAGAGAGAGACTGAGTGAGGGGAGGAAGAGACGAAGAGGGACAAGCAGACTTCACAATGATCATGGAGCCCAGGATGGGACTCAGTCTCATGACCCTGAGATCGATCTGAGCCAAAATCAAGAGTGGGACACTCCACGAACTGAGCCACCAGGTGCCCCAGAAATTAAGGAGTGTCTGATGATAGCTTCATTTACCTTTATCCCTAACCAGGGAAAGAGGAACTTTCCAAAAGAAGTGTCCTTTTTCATTCAACAGTGAATTTAGGAGAGTGACAAATGAGATGTCCTTTTTTGCTCGTGAAGAGCTAGAGGCACAGTTAGATATTTTTTCTAGCCTGACATAAAAGAGGTTACCCCTGCTTAGCAGTGGCCTGGGAGACGAGGGTGCCATCCTTCTAGGCCAATGTCAGAGTGAAGGAAAGGAAAAGAAAGAGAAAAGATTTTATGTTTAAAGTAAAAAGTCTTGATCCAGTGTCTTGACAAAAAAAGACCCTCCATGTCAGCTACTTCTTCCTCATCAATTTTGTTTGGAGGTCTCTAGTATCTTTCAGTTTTAAAGCAAGATCAGTCGTCAGAATGTGGTAGGCTTCCTTTTAATGGCGTCTCTGGTGATGGTTTAGAATACCAGTCACCAGGTTCTAGACTTTGACTTACAGGTGCATTTGAATTAGGATCCAATAAGGCTTCTTTAACCTGTTGATGACAGCCTTGAGCAGAAAATCTTAGAGACATAGTAGCTGGTCATACTATCAAGAGAAAAAAAGGGATCAGTAGAAGGTTGCATTCTGGTAGAATTTCAAGATTTTCACAAGATTTATGTTACGACTCCTATGACTTATGCAGTGAAGTGCATATCTTGATCACTGGAGATAGTGGAAAGTGCACCCCAACTGGGAAAGAATTTTATTATTATTATTATTATTATTACTTTTTACTGTGAGGGCATCAGCCTTGTGACTTTAACCTACCCAGAAAACTCATATAAAATAACAAGAACATATTAAAAACTCATGCTCATACTCATACTCATAGTAGTAGTATAAATAAGTTCAGTTTCAATTGTTAAAATTCTGTAGAAGTCTTTACACCAATGTCTAGTCATAATTTGAGTCATCTTAAATGTACTATGGTCGGTGAAGGAATGCAAAAACCAATAAATTAGGTTTGTCAGGGAGCTTGGAAGAACAAAGTGACCAACTTGGACTTCTCATCATCCTGTTTACTGAATTTACAACCATTATTTATCTATATTATTTTTTTTCTGTAAAACAGACTGTAACCATGTCACAATGACATTAGGATAACAAAAGTCTGGCAAGGAGAAGACAGTTTTTTGCAGAAGCAGAATAGACTTTATCTACCTGTACTACAATTTTATAAATATAACTAAAATGTTAATTTTATAAATTAAAAGGTACAATTTTATAAATATAACTAAAAAGGTCTTAATATTTATTTCTTTGACAGTATTTTCCATGTAATTTGCATATTAAATAAGGCTAATTGGTTTAATGAATCTTTTGGAATACTCCAGGTTCAAAAGGGTTTTTTTTGTTTTTTTTTATTTTAAGAATTTGATTTGGGGAAATTTGTCAAAAATATCAAAAAATGTTTTCAAGCACTTATCTAAATAGGATCCTAGATTTTTAAAAACTTAGTATTTAAAAAGTAAAGAAATGTAATCTTATCAAAAGTAGACCAAAGTCCAAGAAAACTTTGCCCTTTTAACAGAGAGTAAACCAATTTTTTTTTTCATCATAACAGTATTCCTTGTACCACACCCAGTGCTCCATGCAATCCGTGCCCTCTCTAATACCCACCACCTGGTTCCCCCAACCTCCAAATTTTAATTTTGTGTAGCTGAATGCAAGGAGTTTGCTGCTTGGGATGTATTAAACTGAACACAACCCAAGGGAGTATTAGAAGCAAAGAACCTTTATCACTTGTTACAAATAAGGAGACAGGGAGCTAGCTCTCAAAGTGCTGTCCTCTGGAGTTAGCACAGAAATCTTTATTTGGTGTATTAAGGGGCAGGGAGCTGGCGTGTACATTAAGGAACTCATCCATGTTCTATCACTTAGGCACTTTGGCTCGTACAAGTCTAGCATGTCAGCATTCTAGTGCATACATCATTTTTTCCAAAAAATGGCAGGAAAACCAACCATAGGAGGAGAGCTTTGTGTTATAATGATCTAAATGTAACTTTAGGACACCTCAGGGGGGCTTCTGTGCAGGTCCTCAGCTCCAAACCTGGTCAGACTGGCTCAAATGCCAGGCAAGACATACGTAACAAGTGACTATCAAATGAAACAAACTTGCCTCTCCTTGGTGGGAACTGCTGGTTTTGTAAGACAAAACACATTCTTTCCCTGCTTTTGTCCCTTCCTCCTCTTCATTCTGCTGATAGCTTTCAGCCCTCTGATTTAAGTAACTTCCAGTTGGATCCTAGCTAACGTTTGCACCAGCTTAAGCTGGATATTAAAACTGACTTTAATTTTAGCCAGCTTGACCACACATTAAAATTTAAATTTTTAAAATAAATTTCTATTTTTTCTATATTCTCCTGCTGTCTTTAGTTTTCACTTGAAGCCAGCTTCATTTTAAGGGAAAATTATTATTATTTACATGTCTTATATCTCATTTTCCCGCATATGAAGATGTTTCTCTTACTATTTTTAGTAGTTTTAATTACATATCAATTAGAATTTTTAACTCTTAGTCATCTTGGTTTCTAGTGAAAACTAAGCAATGGTGAGCAGTCTGTCATATCAACATTTTTTTAAATTGCAAATTTATGGATGCATTTTAAAATTTTCAGAAGCATATGTCTTTTTAATTTATTTTAATGTAACATTAGCATATCTAAATATTTTTAGTTTCTCTGCAATAAGAAGCCAAAAGTAGATATACCTATATTTAGTAATTAGTATTCTAGTATTTTGTCTAATTTGGAAATGATTTAGATATCTAATGAGTTTAATTCAACTCATTATTTAACTTAGCAAAACTTTTAAATTTTTAAGTTACCAAAAATACTTGGGAAAACTATTGTTGGGAAGGAAGAAATTTTATTTTCCCTTTAAGGTCCTGGACTAAGAATCTAAGAGACAGATTTATGGGAGAATGTCAGATTTTGTTTCCTACCTGCAGAGACTCTGCATAGCCATGAAATGTCAAGGTCAAGCAATATGAGGCTAATAGGACAATCGGAGCTAAAGGGAAGAGTAGAGTCTGGGGATACAAAGGGGGAGGAAGACCATTAGAAGGAAGGTGAAGGGAGGTGTTGGAAACAAAGGTTGCCCTGCTATACAGGTTAGTTTCTTAGATAAAGAGGTCTCTCTGTTAGTCGGTCCTTCTCTGGTACAGGCAGGCTGGGAATGGGGATGGGGGTGGATAAAGGGATCTTCCTGAATCTGCTGGGTTTTGACTGCTTTTAACTCAAAATAATCTTTATGCCAAAGTGGCCCATCTTGGGGTTGTTTGCCTTTGGCCCCTACACATTTGGAAAATTTACCTAAACTTTTTATTTAACCTACTTGTTTTTATTTTTTTTATGCCTTATTTATTTATTTATTTGAGAGAGAGAGAGAGAAAGCACACAAGTTGGGGAGAAGGGGCAGAGGGAGAGGGAGAGAGGACTTGGGCAGACTCCACACTGAGCTCAGAGCCTGAAGGGAAGCTCAATCTCATGACCCCTGAGATCACAACTTGAGCTGAAACCAAGTTGGCCACTTAACCATAGCCTACTTATTATTTTTTATTCAAAGGTTTTATTTATTTATTTGACAGACGGAGATCACAGAGAGGCAGGCAGAGAGAGAGGAGGAAGCAGGCTCCCTGCTGATGAGAGAGCCCGATGCGGGGCTCGATCCCAGGACCCTGGGATGGTGACCTGAGCTGAAGGCAGAGGCTTTAACCCACTGAGCCACCCAGGTGCCCCAACCTACTTGTTTTTAATAATTAAGTTTAGATTTCTTACAAAAACTTTATTAAGCATTAGACAAAGTCAGTCTAACCTATTATTTTTTTGTGGATAAATCTTGTAAGATAACATAAACTTATTTGACTAGTGAATGCAGGTAGAATAAAAATTTTATATTTCATGTCAGTAGCTCCAAAGACATATTTAGTTTTGTAGGGGCCAAAGGAAGGCAGCCCCAAGACGGACCACGTTGACATTGAGATTAATCTGAATTAAAAGCAGTCAAAACCCACAGTTCAGGAGAAGTTCCTTATCTCCCCTTGGCTTAAGAGAGTTATTAACAAAGATCTCTCTTTACCTAAGAAATCTATCTGCTTATAGGGCACCTGTGTTTTCCAAATACCTCCTTTAGTGATCTTTCTCTCCTTGGTATCCTTAGATCACTACCCCTCTCTTTAGCTCATATAAATCTTGTTAACTATTTTTGAAATTTTTATGTCTGTATGGATTTCTTATACAAACACTATTAAATTTTATTTTCCCCTGTTAATCTGCCTCATGTTAGTTTGATTCTAAGTCCAGCTAGAAGAATCTTGAAAGGAGGATGAATTTCTTCCTCCCCAACATTTTGATTAAACCATCAATCACAAACTAGCTTTTATATATATTATTTTCCCAGAGCATATGATCTTGAAAAGCATTTGGGTTAGTTTTTATTGCTTTGAGTTTTAGAATGAGCAATCTTTATAAGCACTTGCCTTCAAATCAACTAAATAGACTTTCACAAATTATTGTTAGCAAAATCCATCATGAGGTAGAAACACATTTACAACACATAGACACACATAAACAGATAGATGCCAACTTTAAAGCTTCTATTTAATTTATTTATTAAAATATTTTATTTTTTAAGTAATCTCTATGCGCAATGTAAGGCTTGAATTTACAACCCTGAGATCAAGAACTGTATGCTCTACCCACTGAGCCAGCCAGGTGCCCCAATACCTTCAGTTTTGAAATTAATGCCTTGAAATAGGTACAGAATTTACTAGTCTCAGAAGTTGAATCTGAGTTTGTTTTTCTAGTAGATGGAATAAATTAAGGTTATTGATCTAGGTGGCTAATGCTCTTTCTAGAAGGACTTTTGTTCTCTTAAGGACAGAAGTTTTACGATACTTACATGCTCTTTGAGATAAATACGGGAGATTTTGGAATTAGTAAAGAGGATTGGTCTCTGAATTATTTTTGGAACTATACCTCTGGTCCTATAAAGACCAGATTTATAAAACAGGGCTGTTTTTAGTTTCTCAAAGAATTGGGCTGTTGCCTAAAACATCTTAAATGACTCATACATCCATCTTCCTATGAGAAAGTCTTTTTTTCTGGGTACATTTAACTTAGGGGAGAAGGCCTAAAAAATTTTTTTTATCAGGCTCTGAATATCAGCTTTTAATTTGGCCATATTTTTGATTACAGATTTTGAAAATCTTTTTAAAATATCTTGTTAGGTTTTAGCTGGGACAAACAGTAAAGATTTCTGGCAGTATATAACAACCTCATGGGCCTGAGAAGCATCCTCAGAAAGGGTGTAAAAGATACTATTTTTATAAGATCTAGAGCCACTCCCAAAGAGAGCCAAAGAAAGAACCAAGGCAGGCGGAAAGCCAAGCCATGTTCTCAGAATGTGAAACAAGATGAGCATGAAGGAAACAGCTATTCCCAGGAGAAAAGGATCAATAACCAGTGGTTTGGGAAGGAACACCGTGAAGTTTTATTCCCTTTCTCAGCTGGGCTCAGGCAGTAATCTGTTTTTTTTTTTAAAGATTTTATTTATTTATTTGACAGAGAGAGAAATCACAAGTAGGCGGAGAGGCAGGCAGAGAGAGAGAGAGAAGCAGGCTAGCGCTGAGCAAAGAGCCCGATGCGGGGCTCGATCCCAGGACACCGAGATCATGACCTGAGCCGAAGGCAGCGGCTTAATCCACTGAGCCACCCAGGTGCCCCAGTAATCTGTTTTTAAAACGACAGTTGAGGACTCTCCCTGGGTTTAAGAAATTAACTATGGCCCTAGGTTAGCCTTTGACCAGGGGATGAAAGACCCCTGAGGACAACCACTGTAACCTCAGGGGGTTTTATTTTCAAAGGTAACCATCTCTTCCAAGTGGAAAGGCCATTCAGACAGAAAGGCCACTGAGTACTCAGGTGAGAAGGACAGAGAGGAGCAGCACAGTTACAGCCTTTCGTCCCAGGTACTGTGTATGTTTTTAATTCTTTCATTAGCCTTTTGTTACGAATCTTTCAAGGAAACTATTGTGGAATCTTGAAGTCTTTTGGAAGCTTCTGCATACCAATTAAAATGGGCTTCCCATTCTGTTTACTTAATTTAAAAGCCTTTACTCTTTTTTTTTTTTCTAAGATTGATTTATTTGGGAGAGAAAAAGAGTGTGAGTGTGCATGCATGACTAGGGAACGAGAGAAAGAGAGAGAGAGAGAGAGAGACTCTCAGACTCCCCACCAAGCGCGAAGCCCAATGCAGGCCTCCATTCAGAACCCTGAGATCAGGACTGGAGCTGAAATCAAGAATTGGACTCTTAACCGACGGAGCCACCCGGGTGCCCCCCCTCTTTTTAAGAGTCTTTTAAGTGCCCTTCTTAAATGAACAATCTTGTCTAATTAGAACAGTGCCCATAATGGCCAACCTAATTTCCCAGGTTTTTAAAATAATTTCTTTTATATTCCTAGATACATTTAACTTTGGGGCGAAAGTGCTTAGACATAGAACAAACAGGCGTGCTGGAGAGCGGTGTGCTGACTTTAGAAGTTAAAGATCCCATGAGCTAAAGCTTTGAGTTTCTCGGAGCTGAAGTAATTAATAACCTAAAAGGAGAGTGCAGTTTACAGTGTGCCTTGTGGCAAGGACGTTTTCTTGAGCTTGGCAGGTGACCCAGGGTCGATCTCCCTTGTTGCATGACCAATTTATCCTGTCACGGGAGTCCTCCTGAGGTGGCAGGCACTATTAACAGCCTTGAAATGCTCTATTCGTGCCCACTGATATTGTGCCTTCTGGCCTCTGAGATCCCACCAGCCATGGCCACTTACTTATACCGGACAAGACAAGTAGACACATGACTTAATGGATCAGCCTTACGGCATCCTGATCCAGCAAGTGCCCTGAAATCTGGCTGAGGTCCTGCCCCCCGCCCCAGGGAGCTGTGACCAGAGGCTAGGGGCGTGGCTCCAGGCTGACCAGTCTGCCCTCTCAGTTAGGCTCCAGTCAAATATGCCATCTCAATGGACTCAACACAAGTTTACCCACTCTGTTAAAAGAAAGCCAATTAGATCAGGAGCTCAGTTGTCTCAAGAGACAAATCAGACTGAGAGGAGCTGAAGCGTAGACCTCGAAACTATGAGAAAGACAGTGGACTCAGAAAATCTGCAGGTATCATGCCTCTGTTTATCGCTGTCCCCAAATGCTGCTGGAAGTTTGCTTCCAGTACCCTCACTGTCATCAGTTCTGCTAAATAACAGAACTCAAACAAGTACATTTGACAATCTAATTGGCTTTATTAAGTGACTCATGAACCGGGCAGTACCCCATCTAGCAAGTAGAGAGGCACCCCAAGGAGTTGTACACAATGGAGGTTCTTATAGATGGTGGGGGGTGGCAGCAAGAAAGTTATTAGTACAAGAAAAGGATTGTTCTAGAGGAGGCTGTTTGCTGGGGGAAAAGCAAGGTGTCTTACCAGGCAGATGACCTCATCTTTCTTTGGGGAATGGAGAGGCCCCAGGTGACAGACTCACTGGCAGTGATGGAAAGAAACTTTTCCCAACTGACTGGTTCAGTTGAGAGTGCTGGTCTTGTAAAATGGTCCTGAAGTATTCCCTCTTCTTCAGTTTTCGGAAAGACTTTGAGAAGGGTTGGCATCCATACTTCATTAAATGTTTGGTAGACTTTACCAATGAAGGTGTTGGGTTTTGGACTTTTGTTAGGACCAGAGGTATAGTTCCAAAAATAATTCAAAGACCAGTCCTCTTTTTTGTTTTTTTGATTACTGATTCAATGTCTTAACTAGCAATCGTGTCTTCAGATTTCCCATTTCTTCATGATTCAGGCCCTCTCACTTTTTAAAGATTTTATTTATTTATTTGTCAGAGAAATAGCGAGAACAAGCAGATGGAGTGGCAGGCAGAGTGAGGGGCCCAGGGCAGCACTCAGTCAGGACCCTGGGGTCATGACTTGAGCCGAAGGGAGATGTTTAACCTACTGAGCCACCCGGGTGTCCCCATGACTCAGTCTTGATAGACTGGATATTTATCCATTTCTTGTAGGTCATCCAATTTGTTGGCATATAATTGTTTTTTTGTAGTGTCTTATGATCCTCTGTATTTCTGTGGTATCTGTTGTAATGTCCCCTCTTTCATTTCTAATTTTATTTATTTGAGTCCTCTCTTTTTTTCTTGGTGTCTGGCTAAAGGTTTGTCAGTTTTGTTCATCTTTTTAAAAAAATTTGGTTTATCTTTAATGTAGCTTTTTAAATTTATACTCTATTTCTTCATTCCTCAGTAACCATATGCTACTATAAATGAAAACTGCCCTTGTCATTGATAAAGATATATTTCCTTCCTGGTGATAGGGTTTAGTTAATTAAGTGATTTAATGATTCAGCACACTTGTGTTGATAGTCTACCATGTACCAGGCACTGAGGATATAGAAATGTACAAGGAAGATACGGTCTGTGTCCTTTTTGGCATTTATAGTACAATGGACAGCTTAAACCAATCTGTGGTCCTCTAAACTGAGCTTAACCTACTAGTCCTTCATGATGTGGTTCCATACGTCTTTTTAGCCCCACTTCCCACCATCCCCCAACCTGCCCTTTCCTCTAGCCATATTTGCAGTTCTGAAGGCATACAGAGCTTCTGTACCTCTGACCTTTATGGGTATGAGGACCTCTCCTCAGAATGCCTCCGCGCTCTCCTTGACACCTCGCCTTTTCCCTATCATCCTTGGCCTTCAAGATTCAGTTTAAGCACGACTCTTGAAAAGTGTTTCCTGTCACCACCTCCCCCAGTCTGATTGTGTGCCCTTTTTTGGTACCGCGAGTATTCTTCCCTACCCAAATAGAGCTCTATCAGAACATGTGCCAAATAAACTTGCTGTAATTACTGGTTTACTTGAGTCTTTTCCCACATTCAACTCCTAGCCCCTGGAGACCAAGGTTGAGTCTCTTTCCATTCTATGTAACTTTGTATTCTTACCATCTGGCATTAGTCCAGCCATATATTCTGGAAGTATTTGTTGAATTATACATTGAGAGTCACTGTCTGTCCATCTGATATGGTAGAACCCCATCCATATTCTCTATTGTCCTCACAATGCTGAATGAGCCTGAAATGAATTGTCAGGAAAAAAAATATCATTGTTTTCCATCTTGAGAACGATAGTAGTTCATCAGGTTGAAACAGGAAAGAAAAACTTTACCCTCTGAAGAAAAGTTTTAAAGAGTGCTATTTGTTGGTTTTTAAGAATCATAGACAGGCTGTGCCTGGGTCATTAGGAGGGGGCAGCTTGACCACAAAAGTTCTTTGTCAAAGAGGGTGATTTATACACAGTCATGATGATTTTGCAGATGGCAGCTGTGGTCTGCAATGAGGAACAATCTGTATCTCTTCGGTCATATAGTTCTACCTTATGCTCAGATAAGAATTGTTCTGAGTAGCCTCACCTACAAATGCCAAATGCCAGAAGGAAAGTTAGAATAATCCTTCCTTAGAGGATAATAAAGTTAAAGCTCAGTTTATTATGGTTTTATTGGAATCAGAGTTAAGCATGAACGTGGAAACATACCTCTTCTGTGTCTTGTTCTTTCATTCCATTTCTACAGTATCCATCTCTCCTGATTCCATTTTTCCCCACCCAGCCAAGACAGGGGAGTAGACGCACTGGGGCCATAGTTTAAAGGCTGAAGCCCTTACCATGGAGAGAGTGGCTTCCACAGCAGGGAGCGTATGCTGTGTCCCTTAGGAACCCAAACAGAAACACCCCCCTCCTCTCCTAGTCACGCCCCCTGATTTTGAGCAGTCGTTTTAAAAACCTCAACCTCCAAGACTAACATGCAACCTAGCCACCCAGAATGGGCTGCCTGGGGCCTGACAGGGTGGGCCTTAAGAACCAGGTGAGAAAGGCTTTTTCTTGGATCATAATTTGGGGTTGTTGGCCTGGGAAGATGGGGAGAAGCCTGGGAAAGAAGGTCAGTAGACACACACTGTAGTGTTGGAAAGTGCTTTGCTTTAACCTTTGAGGTGCAGTTTATTAAAGGACCAGATGCTTGAAGAGATAATAGTTTACAAGACAAATAAAATCCCTACTCTTGTACCAAGTCCCTTGCCTTTGTGGACAAGTAAATATAAGGGGGTGCACACAAGTCTTATGATAGGGACTTATAGGATGCTAAAAAGACATCCTGGAGGAAAGGATAACATGTAGCCTGCTGATCAGAAGAAATAAATGAAACTGTCGTGCCCATGTGTATAGAAGGGTAGGTAGTGGCCTTGACCATCCTGCTCCAGGGGGAAGAGTGATGTCAAGGATCTGCCTTGGGCAATGGAGAGTCTATAGCCCAGGTGTCCCTGCCTTTTGTAGCTTCTCCAAGGAATTAATATGGTGAGGGAGCAGATAGAGGCAGTGGTGGTAGAATCAGTGAGGGCTGGCAGGGTCAGCGTGAGGAATGTCATGGTCAAGGGTGTATCCAAGTGTCTGTTGTTCTAGCTGGGACAGCCGTGACGGAGTTCCATCCATTGGGAAGTAAATGCCAGCTTGCCATCCCACTGGTGAGGCAAGACCATTAGCGGCCAAGGGAGGCTGCAGAAAGGATAAAAACAACATAGCACCCGCAGGGCAAGAAGAGCAGCCTGAACAACATCTGGGGGTTTTGAAAGGATTTACCTGGTTTCCATGCACTCCTTTGGAAGGAGAGGAATGAGGGAGGATCTGTCGCCATCTTCTGAAGACTCTGTACTGGGCTGCGGATGTTTGTCACTGGAAAGGAATTTTCCTTATTGGGCCTCATCTGGACGGTGCGTGAACTTGTATTCTTTTCAGGATGTTCTTTTATCACCATACTCTGCATGTCTAAGCCGATAAGATGATGGAATAAAATATCTATTTCAAATCATTCATGGAATGCACGAAGCCCCAACAATATGGTGATGGAGCCAAGAAGAGTCAAATATATTCCACCCTTTTGTACAGATGTTTTGAAAACATCTGTATTTGTGGTTGTTGGGTTGTTGGCATTTTACAAGGATGCTGTTGCCTAAGATTCCTGCTAGGACTGGAGCGCAGGCAAGATCCTGTGATTACAAGGTTCCTTGGCAACTAAATGCCTTAAACAGTGTTAGAAACAAGACTATAAAACAGAAGTCTGGACTGTGTCAGGAGGCATTTAACAAGACTTCGGTGTCTATGTGGTATTTTTATGATTTGCAAAGCATTAAGGCAACATTAAGCCCAACATAGTTACTATAGTAATAACCAGTGCAAATTTTGAGATCTACTAAACATTTTTTTAAAAAATTAGATATGTTTAGGGGCACCTGGGTGGCTCAGTCAGTTAAACATCTGCCTTTGGCTCAGGTCATGGTCCCAGGGTCCTGGGATCAAGCCCCGCATCAGACTCTCTGATCAGCAGGGGAGACTCTATCTCCTCTCCCTCTGCCCCTGCTCATGTGCTCTCTAGTTCACTCTCTCTCTCAAGTAAATAAATAGAAAATGTCTTTAAAAAAAGATGTTTAGGGGCGCCTGGGTGGCTCAGTGGGTGAAAGCCTCAGCCTTCAGCTCAGGTCATGATCTCAGAGTCCTGGGATCGAGCCCCACATCGGGCTCTCTGCTCAGCGGGGAGCCTGCTTCCCCCTCTCTCTCTGCCTACTTGTGATCTCTCTCTGTCAAATAAATAAATAAAATCTAAAAAAAAAAAGATGTTTAAATATTTTGATAGGGCTGCCTCTAAATATATCAAAATAGAGAATATTCATTAGTTTGCTAAATACTCAGACTTCACAAGGTCCTTTTTAAAAGACTCTTCAGAAAAAGCATTTAGACATTTAAATAAAATGAGCAGCTGTCATTAGAGTGACTTCTTAAAACCATAATCCAACCAGACACCTTAATTTTCCTTTGCACTAAAAACTATAGCCTCTCTTCTGGTACTATCAAGAATTATTGACATGAGGTTAAAAATTACTCTAGGATAGAGAGCACAACAATCTCTTTGACAGACTGAAGTATTAATATGTATCAAAGAAACAACCCTTCACTACTGACCAAATTCAAACCATTCTTGTCATCATACAAGCAATAAATAATCAATCTTGGGTTGAAATGCGTGTTGTGCTCCCCCCACTTCCAACATTTACAGGGCCCAGTGCAGAATACAAGGAGATGGTCTCATGCCGTAGATCTAACGGTCATAAACCAACCTAATGACTTGCTCACCAAAATACGTTCTGTCCTTCTCTATTTACAAATACACTTTCATGATTGGACAGCAAGCTCACATTTAGAATTCTTGGACCACTTTGTGTTGTACATCAGCAATTCCCCTCTCCCAGGCCACCCTCTCTTCTTCTTACCACTGGCTTCATCCTATACTGTAGGGCCTTGGAGAACGTGGCCCATGTGGACACCCTAGCCTTGCACATACAAGCTCTCGCCACCTCTCACCATTGCCCCAACAGTTGTGCATGGCCACCTGCATGTCTAGGAGTGGGTTTCCCGCTTTTCTGTCCACCCTTAGACCAGACCTAGAGAAGAGACCAGTGCAGGTCCTGGAAGAGAGCTCAGGGTCATTGGGGGAAGGGAATCCCAGGGTCTTGGGTACCTGGAGTCTGATCTAGAAAAGAGGTCATGGACACCTATTTGGCGTGTCCCTTTGGCCATGAAGGGAGGGCATGGCCAGAGAAAAGCAAGAGTGAGCTCTCTAAGAGTGAGCTCTAGGACAAGAGCCTCTCTTTTCCTGGGGAACTTTTCTGCACGTGACTAAGGCTAAAGCCACCCCACCCCTATTTAACAATGTTATCCTCTCCCACAGTCCCTTCTCTACTTCCCTGGGATAATTTTTATAGGCTTCTGGACAAACACTAGGCTGTGCCATCATTCATGGGAAAATAGCCCAAGTAGTTTCCAGATATTACTGGAAGTTGGGGCCTTAGAGGGGATATCGAAAGCAGAGCACTGAAACTCTCCTCTAGCATTTGGATACTTCTTAACATGGCAAACTTTCTACAACAAGCAAAGGCACGGACTCCTGACGTCGGGCCTCCCTTCCCCGTGTCGCCTGCACGTCTTGGTCCTCTGCCACACGCCCTGTGTCACCTTCGCCTCTGTCCCACAGTTCTCTTGCTGGCCCTCAGTGGCCCCCCGCCCCCGTCTGCCATCAACAGTTTCTTTGAGGGTCAAGGCTTGACCTAGATCTCCTGAATCCCGGTAAGTGCCGCTTTGCCCACAGAATGTTGATTCGCCCCCCTCTGCCTCCCTCCCTCCGAGTGACTCATGGTGGTGGGGGAAGTGGAGAGGGGAGGCCAGTCCCACCTGAAAACCTGTGCCTTGTGGCTCCTGGAGATTTGGTGGCTCTGTACTTCACATTTGATTTCAACCAATGTCATCAGAGAGATGAGAATAAAGCTACTTGTTGACATTTTCTCATTTTGTCTTGGGAACTAGAAAATGAAAAGAAGAAATATATGTATATATATATATATATATATATATATATTTTTTTTTTTTTTTTTTTTTTTTTTTTGAGGGGGCATCTCCCTTCTGGTTGTATCTTGCTCCTTCGCTCATTTCCTGCTGGGCCAATTTCAGGTTCAACCTGTTTTTTTAAGTTACGAATCCTGTGAGTGACTCAAAACCAATTTTGGGAGGGGGAAAAAAAAAAAAAAGCTAAGCTGGCTGTCTAAAAGTAGAGAATATGTATTGTTGGTTGTGGAACTTCTGGCAAACACCCACTAAGGCCTTATTCATCTATTCATTCAGCAAAAATATGTGGAAGCAAAAATATGCTCCGTGGATGGTGTCAGATAATTAAGTGCTCTTTTCTGAGAGATGCATTTTTTTTAAGATCAGATCCTTATTTTTGTCATGGCAGCAACAAAACTTAGAAGTTGTAGTTATTATAAATTAAAAAAAAAAAAAAACGAAATTATGGAGTTCTGTTAACCCAGCTATACTATGATAATGATAATGAGTCGATGTGTTAAACATTAACTCTCTAAGTCACAGAGACCTCAAAGGTGGTACATAAAACTTTTCAGTCTCACTAATGAGAAAAAGGAGTCTCCGAGAGGGTGAGTGACTTACTCTGCCTGTGGTAGAGCCAGACCTTGAGTCTAGATCTTCAATCTTTCTTTTTTTTTAAAGATTTATTTATTTATTTGTTTGAGAGAGAGAGAGAGAGTGCACACCCTCGAGCAGGGGGAGGAGCAGAGGGAGATGGAGAGAGAGAATCTCAAGCAGACTCTCTGCTGAGGGTAGAGCCTGACGCAGAGCTCGAACTCACAACTCTGAGATCGTGACCTGAGCCGCAACCAAGAGTTGGATGCCTAACCACTGAGCCACCCAGGAGCCCCTGGATCTTTCATCTTTCTGTGTGCAATGCCTTCTCCAGGAACAATCATGATAGTTATTATTTATTATGAGAACAAGGCACTACTGGTATTCCTACATCTTTGTAAAATATCCATTATTGTTTTTAGAGACAGAGAAAGCAAGGCTAAGAAAAAATGTCACTTAGCCAATGATTTCCTGACTACCTAGTGGCAGAGCCAGGATTGGAAAAGCAACATCTATCCTCAAGGTCACAATCTTTCCACACGCCCACCATACTTGCCACCGCTTTTCCGTACCCCATATGCTGCTGGGAGCATTTTCTTCTCATTGTCATCTTTTCTTGTATAACCAAGACCAAGTGCGGATGAATGGCAGTCTGTCTCCAACTTGATGTGTTTGTCTACTTGATCATTTGTTCCTTCCTTCACTCTTCTCGGTGTAAACTCATTGAGTCAAGAGTTCCGAAAGATGAACCAGTAACACACAGACCTGCCTCTTAAGACAGCCAAGTCTGAAAGGGGATATAGGACTTGCTCCCAAATAACCACGGTATAAGATAGAATGTAGCAAATTATCAGAAGTATAAAGTGTTACAGACTTTCCCCTGCTGAAGGAAAATAAGATCATTTGACACCGTTTGGAATGTTAAAGCATTCTGGGGGGAAAGAAAGTATCTTGCAAACATTACGAGTTGTTTCACTCTTTGGCCTGTAGGGGGGGAAAGAGGGCACATGCTCATGGAGATTTTCTCTGAGAATGGGTGTAAAAGCTTTATATCTGAGAATAATTTGAAATAATGAACTTAGGGGAAGATGAGAAAATTTGGATTTTCCAAATGGGTCCTTGGAAAATTAAAAAATTGCTAAATTTCTAGTCAGGCTTCAAAGATGCAAACATTTTATATGCTAACTAAAATCAAGTGAACAACTAAAAATGTATAGTCATTACATTTGCTGGGTTCTTACCCTGAGTTACATAAATTTGAATGAATTGGTACATAAATAAACATTCAAATTTTTATGGCAATGAATGAAAAGTCAGTGGAATTGGAAGTCAGTGGAATGAGAAAGAGATTCAACTGGGCAAGAGCCACACTTTTTTTTTTTTTTTTAAAGATTTTTATTTATTTATTTGAGAGAGAAAGAGTTAGAGCATGAGCTTGGGGAGGGAGAGGGAGAAGCAGACAGCTCGAGTGCGGGGCTCACTCCCAGGACCCTGACATCATTGTCTGAGCCGAAGACAGTAGCTTAACCAGCTGAGCCACCCACTGATTGCCCCCACACTCAGTTATTTTTGTTTGGATATTTGCAACCCTAAATGGCTATTTTATGGGGGTGAAAATGTAGAATCAGGGGTACCTGTCTGGCTCAGTCAGTAAGGCATGTGACTCTTTTTAAAAAAATTAACATAAAATGTATTATTTGTTTCAGGAGCACAGGTCTGTGAATCATCAGTCTTACACATCACACAGCACTCACTATAGCACATACCCTCCCCAATGTCCATCACCCAGCCACCCCATCCCTCCCCCCTCTAAGAGTCTCTTATGGTTTTTTATCTCCCTCCCTGGTCCCATCTTGTTTCATTTTTTCCCTTCCTACCCCCCACTACCCTCTGCCCTGCCTCTCAAATTCCTCATATCAGAAAGATCATATGATAATTGTCCTTCTCTGATTGACTTATTTCATTTAGCATAACACCCTCTAGTTCCATCCACATTTTTCTAAATGGCAAGATTTGGGGGTTTTTTGATGGCTGCATAGTATTCCTGTGTGTGTGTGTGTGTGTGTGTGTGTGTGTACATACCACATCTTCTTTATCCATTCATCTGTTGATGGACATCTTGGCTCTTTCCATAGTTTGGCTATTGTGGATATTGCTGCTGTAAACATTCGGGGTCACACAACTCTTAGGATCTCATGGATGTGGGTTCGAGCCCCATGTAGCAAGTAATTGAGTATAATGATTACTTAAATATAAAATCTTTAAGAATATATATGTATTTCTATATGTATATATATAATATATATGTATATATACATATGTATATATGTGTATTTCTATATATGTATATTATATATGTATATGTATATTATGTATAATGTATATATGTGTGTATATACATATGTATGTATATGTACATGTACATACAATGTATGTATGTTTATAATGTATATATAATGTATATTGTATATACATACATATATGTATATATGTATATTATGTATTATGTATAGTATATATAATATATGTATATTATAATGTATATTTATATGTGTGTATATATAATACATATACACATATATATAAGAATACATATATATTCTTAATCTTTAAGATAAATATATCTTATATATATATACATATATACATATATATGTATATATATACACATATATACATATATATTCTTAAAGATTTTATATTTAAGTAATCATTATACTCAATTACTTGCTACATGGGGCAAGTATATGTATAGAAATACATATATATAAGTATATATATATGAAATCAAATATCTTGTGAAATAACACAAGATCTTCATGATGTCTTAGGGCATTTTATCTCTTAGGAGGTCACCATATTGATGTCGAATTTAGTGTAGACACCTGACTGGCATAGCGCCCTACAGCCCAGAACTCCTGGGCTCAAGGGATCCTCCTGCCTCACCTTCCCAGGTAGCTGGGACTACAGGCATGCGCCACCGCACCCGGCAGGGCATTTTAAAGTTAAATTACTTAGACTAAAGGCAGGTAAGAATTTCAAAGCAAATTTAGATCTTTTTTTGTTCACAACCTAATAGTCTGGCGAATTCTAATTCTGATTTTGAGATTCTTGGTAAAAATGAGAAAGAAATGCACTGTACAAGAGAAAGGAAGCAGGCTCTAAGACTAACTAAGTTAAAGCCCATAGCAACAGAAGAAAATTATTACTCAGCCTTTGAATGCTGCCTTTAGATGTATTACTTCCATGCTCATAACCTGCTATTTAAGTTCAAAGTTAAAGGATATCTGGGTGGCCTGGTTAAGTGTCTGCCTTCGACTCAGGTCATGATCTCAGGGTCCTGGGATCGAGCCCCACATCGGGCTCCCGGCTCAGCGGGGAGCCTGCTTCTCCTTCTCCATCAGCCTCTCCCCACCCCCACTCACGCTCTCTCTCTCTCAAATAAATAAATGAAATCTTTTTAAAACGTTAAAAAAATAGTCATAAAAACTGCAACTTCAAGAAAAAGTGTCAGGAGGACTTTATCTGTGATACTGTATTTCCTTAGAAACGTCTCAAGTACACACGGGGAAAGTGAGAACAGTCACGATGGCGGGAGGAGACTAAGAGCCTGGTAGTTTGTTCTCCCTCCTTCATTGTCTGTGTGAAACGCCTCACGATAGAACACCTGCAGGCTTTAGGAAGACTTGATCATTTTTATAAGTCATCAAATCATTCTGCATGCCCACTCTGACATGGCTGTTTTGATTCACCACTGGGAGAATGACTCCACAAAAGTGACAGTGTGAAGTGACTAGAACTTCCAACCAATCAGTGGAAGTAGGGAAAGCAACTGGTAGAAGGAGTGGAAACTTTGGAGGGGGGAGAACGTCTCTGTTCCTGGTGGTGGGGCTTGGGGCAGGGGTGTGGTGGGGGTGGGGCAGGGGGATGCGGGTCCTCCCCCCTCAGAGCAGGTTTTCTCACTGCTGAGTGTTGCTGGGTCACTTCTGGCGGGATCTGGTGACCAGAGAACCAAAAAATGCCTTTCCAAAGGTCTAGGAAACGTGTCCCACCCACAAAAACGTCTTAATTACTCTGTGAAATATCACATCCGTTGAGTCTCGATTTTCAGAGATACAGGGAAATAAGACGTGTATGACACCCAACTAGGACACCTGATCATCTTCTACTTAGAGCGGTCTCCTTCCATCTCAGAGTTTGGCTTTGGGGTGAAGTCAGATTTAGCTGAAGCCTGCCTTACCCAAAAGGATGGGGTTAAGGGAAAGCACTTCAGAAAGTGTCCGAATCTTCCAGGATGTTCTCTGTCCGACACTAGTATTCCATGACTTGACAGTTTGCTGCATAGAATGTCTTGTAGGCAGGCTTGGGGGTCCTCACAGCTACCGGATAGAGTTTCAGGCAAATTTGTAAACTAGGTAAGGAATGTTCCTAATACCTAATGTGAGAGACTGGGTGCTTTTTTTTAAATTTTTTTTTTTTAAAGAGGATGAGAGAGGGTGGGGGAAGGCCGAAGGGAGGCAGAGGGAGAGAGAAAGCCCTCAGCAGTCGGCACGTCCAGTGCGGAGCCCGGGGCAAACCCCGACATGCGTCTCGATCTCACGACCCTGAGATCACGACCGGAACCTCAATCCATCATCCGGTATTTCACCATCTCAGACGCCCTGAGACCGGGGGCTCTGACGCGACAGTGACTCGGCTAAGCTTCTCCTTGTGTGCATTATTTCATTTAACGCTCACACCATTCTTTAAGATACAAAGTTTCTTCCCTATTGTGATGATAAGGGAATAGGTTCGGAAGCTTAGGTAACCTGACAACAGTCACTTGGTGCACCGTAGAATCAGGATTTGAGCCCAGATCTGTCTGCTGCCACAGGTTATTCTCTCTTCAGATACCCCAGACCACCTCCCCTTTCTTCATGCTCATCTTTGGAGACTTTAATCTTACTTTATGGATTTTCTTTAGAGAGGCAGGGCGTGGGGTATATGACGATGCAGTAGAAGGGCTTGGTGGCAGCTTAGGGCTGGAGTAAGATGTCCTTCCTTCTCTCCAAGTCAGTCTCTCTGGATCCTGTGTCCTCTTACGTCCTGAGACTTTGCCCATCATCATGTATAACGCCCTCTTGGTCTGCTGTAGGGTGTGCAGGTCGCCCTCCGCCTTTGAGAAGCACCCCAGACGGTTTCCCTTTACCCACCACCCGGTATGGTAGCAATTAGCCCTGTGTGGCTGCTGTGTACTTGACATGAAGCTAGGGTAACTGACAAAGTGCTTTTTTCATTTTATTTCATTTTAATTCATTTTCATTTTAACTTAAAAAAAAAAAAAAACATAAAACAAACCCGAGGCAGTGTAAACTATTTTCCCATGATATACAAGCCCACCATTTTGGGCAGATCTACACCGCACCTGAATCGTGGTGTCATGCAACACAACACCGTCGTGTTGTCATGCATTGTGAATCATCTACTATTACAAAAAAATACATCATCTATCTGATCGCTCACCGGCTGCACTCAGTTTGAATTGATTTTACATGCATCGTGTAACCCTGCAATGTCTTCATTTGACTGTTGTATGTAACACTGAAATTCTTTGAAAAAAGGAAAGGGACATCTTAAGGGGCAGGTCTGTAGGTATGGAAAAACTTGAAATTTAAAAGGAAGGTGTCGTACTGATATTACATGGAACAGAGCCGTAGGAGCTCATAACCACAACTGGAACAGTGATGAAAAGCAGGCTGGAAAGAGATTGATCCCAAATTCCACAGGCAATGGTAATTGCAATTAGCTGAGGCACCGCAAAAAAGGAAAAGCCGTCATGTGGGGGGTGGGAGGGGGAATGCACGTGTGCTGTTTCCATCATATCATATCAAGTTGTACTTCCTAAAATGAGTTCCAGAGACCATTAATCAAGAGAGATGTTTGTAAAAGAAAAAAAGGAGGGGTGGCGTCCAATACGTTCTGGAGGGTGGTGAATATTTTATTTCTTTATTGGAGATTCATACAGTAACTTAGCATAGTATAAGCATTGCGATATCTGGTTTAAAAAAAAAAAGAAATTTTTAAAACTCAATTTAACCCAGTATCCCCTCACCCTATTTTACCATTAAAACTTATGTTCTACTTTGTTTTATGTGTTTGGATTCCTTGCAGGAGCCCAACATGAGAATGGCAGCCAAGCGTGGTGACCCTTGCTCTCTGCAGTGAAGTCCTGGGCTGGGTGTTCTTGGCTAGTACCCTGGCAGAAACTGGGCTTGTCCCCTTCTAAATGATGCAGGCAGAATTCCTTGGCCTTTGATGTGTTGTGAACAGAACCCAAGCTAAATAAATAAGTTTCCAGGAAGTTGAGCTATGGGGATTGGTTTTGGCAGAGTCACTTGGAGGTGACAGTCATTCTGGAAGATGACCAACAACTTAAAAACATGCCCTCGGATGCCTTCAGCCTGGGGATTTTACTTCTGGGGACATGCAAACTCCTTCTGGAATTATCTTCTGGTTTGGATGGAGCTTGATATGGACAATGGAGTTTCTATGTTCAGCTCTGATAAGAAGAGAGGGGCCAACATGCATGTCTTAAATTCGGAAAGTGCTTAGAGACAGCTTAAGAACCATAGAATGATCTAGAACATATTACAAACAACATCAATAAAGGTATTTGCAAAATGTGTGTTTTTAAAGATACTTCTCTGCTGCTCACGTTCCCTTACATGTTATTTCCGGGGGCGTTCGGCCCAGACTCTAGCCGGGATCTCTGGGAAGGATGACACAGACGACTGGACACAAGAGGCAGAGGAGAAGAGCAGCCTTCCAGGTAAAGGTCAGCTGCTGTTCAAAGGTCAGCTTTTAGCAGGTGGCGGGGGGCAGGGGGTAGGTGCCGGTGACATCTGCAGGGAGAAGCTGAGCCCTGGAGTGAGGGGACGCCACAGCTCAGACAGGTGCCGCAAAGTCTGGCCCAGGGTTTTGCACTTTGGCAGGTCTCTCTGTGATGCATTTCAGTTCAGCTTCTGAATCCGTTGTCTTTTTCTGGCGTGGCTGTCAGTCCCTCCGTGAGCTCAGCCCCAGTCGCTGCCAATCTGGATTTCATCTGTCTTATCCCCGAGCTTGCCTTGCACCGAGAGGGCTGCGTTTTCTAGCATGTTCGGACATGGCAGGATGTGGTCCATCCATCTGGCCAGCTTACGCATCTCTCAACAAGAGCACTTGGTTCCCCCAAGACTCCCACTGCCCCTCCTCTCTGGGGCTTAGTGTCTGGGGGATAGATCGCTCTGAGCCCCGCTGTCTTCTCTTTACCTTCAAGCCCTGGTTTGTAATAACCTTCCAATCTCCACAGCTCCTCTGAAGCTTTCTGAGCCTCATCTCGCTTTCGCATGGTGGTAGCCAGGCACTCATGAGCTTTCAAGATAGTGTTTTTGTTGTTGTTGTTTTAAAGATTTTATGTATTTATTTATTTGATAGAGACAGAGATCACAAGCAGGCAGAGAGGCAGGCAGAGGGGGTAGAGGAAGCAGGATCCCTGCTGAGCAGAGAGCACGATTCGGGGCTTGATCCCAGGACCCTGAGATCTTAACCTGAGCTGAAGGTAGAGGCTTAACCCACGGAGCCACCCAGGCACCCCGTTTTCTTTTTTCTTTTCTTTTTTTTTTTAAATGACGCATGTGGTGTGTAATACATAGATCAGTATTTTAATTCTGTAACGCTTTGCTTTGAGACTCTGCACCAGTATTCCAGGATGTAGTCACTTGTTCAAATTGTTTTAGATTCTCCTTTTGAGTCTCTGGCATATTGTTTGGAAATCTCTTCGATGGTAAAAGACCATCGCTCGTGAGCAGGCCTAGTTTTTAGAATGAAAATGACTTTGAGCCCAGAATGGTAAATTAAATTGGTAATCAAATGGGTCACATGCACAGTTGAGATAGAAACAATAAAATGAGGCTTACATGATGCTATGTGTGTCATAATGCCCTTAGTCCTGGGGAAGGGGAGCCCCGATATGGGGCCCATGATTTAGAGGGCCCTGCAGATATCACACATACACTAAAAGTAAGAACAGGGGCGCCTGGGTGGCTCAGTGGGTTAAGCGTCCGTTTTCGGCTCAGGTCATGATCTCAAGGTCCTGGGATCGAGCCCCAGGTCAGGCTCCCTGCTGAGCCGGAAATCTGCTTCTCCTTCTCCCTTCCTTTGCCCATGCTCTCACTTTCTCTCTCTCTCAAATAAATTAATAAAATCTTTAAAAAAAAAAAAAAAGAACAAGCACATGGAATCTCTGTCACTCAGGGTTCAGTTTCTATACAATACATTTGACGTCTCTGAAGCAAAAGGTGTATGTCAGTGCTTCTGCCCACACTGCTTCAGGGAACCAGTTGGGTGGAACCGTAGATGTGCCTATAAGAGAAGAGATAGATTAATAAACTGGTTAAATGTGTTTGCTTGGAGCGCAGAATGCAATAGCTTCTTACTTCAGGAACGGTCACTTCCCAGTTAGTGTCCACGCCTCATTTCTCCCTTCTCTTCATGTTACAATTTGTGACGGAAGTGGCAGTTCACAAAAATTGTACATGGTACAATTGGCAACATTAAATATGAAACAATTCATGTTACTTTTAATTATCTAGGTAGGTCTACATGTAACACATATGAAGTGTGATCATGATTCTTTGTAGTAACTACAAATGGACACTGAAGACTGAAATTGTGAAAAACGGTATTTTTATAAATATTTAATAATGTTCAATGGAACTCTCAAAAAATAAAGAACTTCAATTTCAAATATTTGTTTCGAATTTTAGTCTTCACTAATTATAGTTTGTAATCTACCATTCATATCAAAAGGTGATTTTAAAAGCGTGGAAAAAAATGACTTCTCTGGAAAGTATATATATATATATATATATATATATATATATATATATATATTTAAATTTAAAAGGTAAAATTTATATATATATATATATAAATTTTACCTTTTAAATTTTTAACTGTTACTTTAATTTACATTTTCATGAAAGTGCATTTAAACGATATATACTTTGATTACAAATTCATTTCATTTTTTTCGTCTTTCCAATCATTCCATCACTAGAGCACAAACGATGTGAAAATCTTGATTAGTACAACATACTGATAGGAAGGAAAAAGAAGTTTTCTGAAATAAATAATTTATAGATTATATGTTTTCATTTTTTTACTCATCCAAGTTTGCCAACCCCTCAGCAAAAATATCCAAGCTTATAAGATAGTTATTAAGCTCTGTTGCCTTTGATAATATTGCTTTCAATATTATGAAATCCAAACCTTTACACACAGGTTTTCTTTTTTATTTCTTTTATTATGATGGTGTATTTGGGGCTGTCTTGGGTGACTCAGTGGGTTAAGCCTCTGTCTTCAGCTCAGGTCATGATCTCAGGGTCCTGGGATTGAGCCCCACATCAGACTCTCTGCTTAGCGGGGAGTCTCTTCCCCCTCTCTCTCTGCCTGCCTCTCTGCCTACCTCTCTCTCTGTCAAAGAAATAAATAAAATCTTTTTAAAAAATTACGATGGTGCATTTGTCAAATGAGAAGAATGGGATATTTTATTTCACCGTAAGTGTGATTTATAACTCTTAATTATTTAGACATATGGTGTGTGGGTCTCAATTTGCACTGTTGCTCCAGGTTCTGCAAATGGTGGGCATGATCTGGAGCTTTATAGCAAACAGGTTCGAATACTCTTCTTCTGAGTGCTGCCATCTTAATGATAATACTTCCAAAGGCGACCCCCAAGGACAACGCTCACTTGCAGATACATATCTATTTAAAAATTACTTATTCTTCTTTATAGTAGTACTTCCTTATCACTAGTTGCAGACTTCGGCATGAACTGTATTAAAAAAATATATATATATACATATATATATATATATGTATATATATATATGTATTTCTTGTCCATGCATGTCCCATTGTTATAGCACCATGCCAAAATATATATATATATATATATATATATATATATATATATATATATATATCCCCCTAAAAGGTAATGCATAAATTGGACTCCTTGAGTGCTTTACAGGTCTATTTGAAAGACTGCTTGCAATCAATTTTGTATTTTAGAGCAAAGACTCCTGAGCAAAGCAAGTTATCATCTTTTAAATTTACCTATTCTTTGAAATCTATGCTTGGTTGAAACAGTGGTTCAACCCTAACACACATTAGAATCATCTGGAAAGAGTTTAAAAAACCTTGACATCCTGTCCTACCCCAGGAGATTTGTATCTGATTGGTCTGGAATAGGGCCCAGGTCATCAGTATTTTATTAGTGTATTTTTATTTATTTCTTGATTCAAAGTTTTACTTTGAAATAATTGCAAAAAAAAAAAAAAAAAAAAAAAAAGGTACATGGAGGTCCCATGCAGACTTTGCCTTGTTTCTGCCCATGATAAGCTTGTATAACCGTAGAACAATGTCACTTCCAAGAAAACGACACTCTGCTGAGTTTATTCAGATTTATTTATTTATTTATTTATTTCAAGATTTTATTCATGAGAGACAGAGAGAGGCAGAGGGAGAAGCGAGTTCTCCACGGCGCAGGGAGCCCAATGCCGGACTCCATCTCAGGACCCTGGGATCATGACCTGAGCCGAAGGCAGACGCTTCACTGACTGAGCCCCCAGGTGCCCCACGTTTATTCAGATTTTATCAGTTTTACCCATGCTTGTAGGTGTGTGTGTCTAGGCAGTTTCATGACGTGTAGATTCATGTGACTACCACCACACTCAGCGGTGCCCTCCCCACGAGCCTCCCGCATGCCCTCTCCGCCCCCCCAACACCTGGCCACCAGCAATCCGTTCTCCCTTTCTGTAATTTGGGATTTCAAGACTGTGATGTAAATAGGATCGTGCGGTCTGCAGTATGTAACATTTTGAAATTGGCTTTTTTCACTTAGCATAATTTCCTTGAGATTCATAGAAATCGTTGCAGGTAACAGCGCTTTCCCCCCCAGGAGATCCTGTATGGACGTACCACAGCTTATTTAACCAACCATCCACCGGGGATGTATTTGGGTTGTTTCCGTTTTGCAGCTGTTATGAATAAAGCCGCTGGGAACATTCATGTCATGGGTTTCTGTGTGAACCTTAATTTTCATTTCTATGGCACGAATGACCAAATGTGGAATTGCCGGGTCATAGGACAAGTGTGTGTCTAATTCTAGAAGAAGCCGTCAAACTATTTTCCAGAGTGGCTATACCTTCCCACCAGCAAATGATGAATAGCCCCGTTTCTCCCCTTGCTTGCCAGCATTTGGTGGTGTCACTATGTTTTTTATATTTAACCATTCTGATAGGTGTGTAGTGATAATTCCTGGTTTTAGTTTGCAATTCCCTAAGCGCTGATGATATTGAACATATTTTCATGTACTTATTCACCGTCTGTATATCCTGTTGGGCGAAATGTCCCTTTGTGACTTTTGCCCATTTTTTTTTTTTATGGTAATACTTTCAGAGTCTTGTTCTTTTTTTTTTTTAATTAATTTTTTATTTTTTATGAACATATATTTTTATCCCCAGGGGTACAGGTGTGTGAATCACCAGGTTTACACACTTCACAGCACTCACCAAAGCACATACCCTCCCCAATGTCCATAATCCCACCCCCTTCTCCCAAACCCCCTCCCCCCAGCAACCCTCAGTTTGTTTTGTGAGATTAAGAGTCACTTATGGTTTGTCTCCATCCCAATCCCATCTTGTTTCATTTATTCTTCTCCTACCCACTTAAGCCTCCATGTTGCATCACCACTTCCTCATATCAGGGAGATCATATGATAGTTGTCTTTCTCTGCTTGACTTATTTCGCTAAGCATGATACGCTCTAGTTCCATCCATGTTGTCGCAAATGGCAAGATTTCATTTCTTTTGATGGCTGCATAGTATTCCATTGTGTATATATACCACATCTTCCTGACCCATTCATCTGTTGATGGACATCTAGGTTCTTTCCATAGTTTGGCTATTGTGGACATTGCTGCTATAAACATTCGGGTGCACGTGCCCCTTTGGATCACTACGTTTGTATCTTTAGGGTAAATACCCAATAGTCTTTTGCCCATTTTTAAATTGGATTGTTAAATTTAAATTTTAAATTGACCATGAGTTTTTGAGAATTCTTTATGTTTTCTAGGTTTTTTTTTTTTATATTTTCTAGGTATTTTCTTCTGTCAGATATACGGTTTGCAGATATTCTCTCTGTGTGTAGCTTGTCTTTTTGTTCTCCTGAGTGTCTTTCGCAGAGGAAAAGTTTTTAATTTTAATGAGACCCAATTTTTCAATTATTCTTTTATGGATCCTGCTTTTGGCCTCAAGTCTAGGAACTCTTCACCAAGACCTGGGTCCTAAAGACATTCTCTCTCTCTCTTTTTTTTTTTTTCTAAAAGATATACAGTTTCATATTTTATATTTACATCTGTGATCCATCTTGAGTCAGTTTCTATATAAGGTATGAGATTAACCTGGGATTTATTTCTTGTCCATGCATGTCCCATTGTTATAGCACCATGTCTTAGAAAGACATTTCTCAAATGAATTTTTCTTCCATCTTTGTCAAGAATCAGTTGGGCGTATTTATGTGGGTCTCTTTTCTAGGTCCTTTTTTCTGTTCCCTTGGTCTGTGTATCTACCCCTCTGTCATTGCCACTGTCTTGATTACTGTAGCTATATAAACTTTAATATCATGTGGAAGTGATTCCTTCCACTTTATTCTTTTTCAAAATTGCCTTAGTGATTCAAGGTTCTTTGCCTTTTTTTTTTTTTTAAAGATTTTATTTATTTATTTGACAGACAGAAATCACAAGTAGGCAGAGAGGCAGGCAGAGAGAGAGGAGGAAGCAGGCTCCCCGCTGAGCAGAGAGCCCGATGCAGGGCTCGATCCCAGGACCCTGGGATCATGACCTGAGCCGAAGGCAGAGGCTTAAACCACTGAGCCACCCAGGCGCCCCAAGGTTCTTTGACTTTCCATATAAATTTTATCATAAGCGTGTCTGTGTCTTGCTGGGGATCATCTCAGGAAATTTTGATTTAATTGGCCTTCAACAGAGCCTGACCTCAGTAATTTATAAAATCCAACTCCTCCCTCCTCCCCCCACCAGAAAATTCTGATGTACAGCCAAGGTCATGAACTTTGGTTTAAAGCTAGACACAGCTAAACAAGAATTATTTGGGGGGAATGTGGGATCCAAGTGCTGGCTTGAAACTTTGAATAAGTGAGATCTTCTAAGAAAAGTGGATCATGAAATGAAATTTAAAGAAGCGAAAGGATGAGAAATGACAGTCTCTTAATGGCTGGGGAGTCTCTCTTGAATCCTCTTCCTAGGAGGTGGAAGCCTACGTTTGAAACAGTAGTTCAACTTAGCTATTTTTTCAAAAGAATGTTTATTTATTTTAGAGAGCACGAGAGAGTGAGCAGTGGGGAGAGAGAATTTCAGCAGACTCCATGCTGAGCACAGAGCCCAGCGTGGGGCTTGATCTCACCACCCTGAGATCCTGACCTGAGCAGAAACCAAGCGTCAGATGCTTAGCTGACTGACTCACCCAGAGGGGTGGGGACGGGCTGCTCAACTAATCCAGAAGCTCCAGAGAATAGAAAGAATCGCTCTCCAGCCACAGGCTTCTCACTGGGCTGGAACACAGGGAAGACTTAGGTGCTGTCTTGGCCGCACCTTCAGAGGCAACATTCTCTCGACAGGTGTGGCTCGAGTTAAGAACGTAAAAGCGTTTCCTCCTCCAAGATCATAGTGATAAGAAATGTTGAAAGTTTAAAGGATTTTAAAAGGTGGGTTAGCTCAACCAGGTATTTTGAACCTGGGCCACATTCAGAAGCTTATCTGAAATGAAATGACCAGATCTGGTAATGTATTTGTTGTTTTCTTTCCTTTTTTTTTTTTAACCTAAAGAGTGCATGGGTGTGTGTGAGTGAGGGGAGGGGTATTGTAGAGGGAGAGGGAGAGAAGCAGCCTCCGGGCTGAGCACAGAGTAGGATGGGGGGCTCGCTCTCACGACCCCAAGACCATGACCTGAGCCGAAATCAAGAGTCAGATGCTTGGCTGAGCCACTGAGATGCCCCACTTCTCTTTCTTCCTTTCTTTTCTTTCTTTTTTTTTTTTTTAACTGAAAAGCTTTTTAGCTATATCCAGTGAGCATCAATGTTATTATTTTCCTCACAATTTCCCTGTAATTTAGAGCGGTCGTTAGGGACTAAGTGAATATATGCTCCCTTTAAATGCTATTCATAGTCTATCTAACCCCTGCGATTAATACGTACATAGCTATAGAAATGACACTTATTATTTTTCTTTTTTTTTTAAAGATTTTATTTATTTATTTGACAGAGATCACAAGTAGGCAGAGAGACAGGCAGAGAGAGAGGGGGAAGCAGGCTCCCTGCTGAGCAGAGAGCCCGATTTGGGGCTCGATCCCAGGACCCTGGGATCATGACCTGAGCTGAAGGCAGAGGCTTAACCCACTGAGCCACCCAGGTGCTCCAAAATGACAGACTTATCAAAAGAACACCATTTCTGAGCAAATTAGTCCTTTTTCTATCTCCGACAGCGTACCAGGTAGCTGGCATCACCAAAGTTTGGATCTGGAAACAGATAGTTTGGGGAAGCCAGATGTTTGTTTACAACTACGTTTATTTTTCTTGAGGCTGCTTTCTGCGGTGCTCACAGAACCGGGAAGGGGAAGTCTTTTTCTTGACATTTCTTCCCCTTGCTCAGTTCATTACCTTCCCCGCGGGTGGTCTCTCGCACAGGGAAGAAAACTGCCACCTGCCAGCACTGTCCCGCCCCTGGAGAACCTTGCTCATTCCCAGTGTCCAACACCAGCCATTCTGAAGGTCTGATGCAAAGACCCCCAAGTCTGCGTTTTGTTTTGTTTTGAAAGAAATGTGATCATTGACGAGGTCTCTGGCGGTGTAGGCCAAAATGTCTGGAAAGCAAAATGTCTTTGAAATTTTATTTAAGAGTCCTCCTAAGTCACACCACCCTAAGTCACCACACGTCTGCATTTGCTTCTGTTGACCGTGCCTTGTTCCCAAATCTTTCATTAGAGCGACCCACTGCGACAGTGTGTCGCGGGCGTCCTGTGGCTTTGGGCATCTCCGCCGTGTGTTGCAATACGGCCTCTTCGATGGTTGGTGCTCGCTTTCAAGGACGGTGCGGGGAGGCTCTCCCAGCTGTCGGTTCTTTCCAGGGGCCTCTCCCGTGGAATGTTCTCTGTTCTGTCAGCAGCCATAGCAGTTCTCCTCTTGGACTTCTGACTTCGCTGAGAAGGTGACTGACCGCTTCGGGTCCCCTGGATGTTCCCCTTTCCTGGTCTTGCCATTCTCCCAATGAATGAGACAGAAGCATTCTGGGGTCCTGCTTTTCGTCGGAAATTGCATGAGGAACCTTCTAGGTTCTGGACAGCCCATGAGGCGTCTTTACTAAGAAATGGTTCTTCCCCTGACCTACTTGTTGCTGCCTCTCTGCTCCTGCCTTAGTCTCTCTTGTCAACCCCCTGCCCTCCTGCCCCTCAGTCCTCACTGCCTCCCTTGTCCCACTGTCCCCTTGCCCCTTCCTCAGCCAAGCCCCTTCTTCCCCTGCCTTTGGGACAGTCACTGCCCAGGCCCCAGTCAGTTCCATGCTTTCCTCATTTGCATGCAAGGAATTTAGAAAGTGCTTCTGAGCACAGCCGTGACAGAACTAAGAATTCGAGGTTTTGCAAGGTGACTTAGAGTTGGGCTGCTGTTCGGGGCTTTGTCCCCCAGAGACCCAAACTGGCTGTTGTACTTGGTGTGAGTCAGTCTTACTCCAAGTTCACTGGAAGCTGCTGACCAGTGGGAACCGTGTCTTCTGTATTCCCCCCACATTGGCCATCAGCTTCATTGAGAACTGAGAAGGATGGGGACCCCTGGTTGGCTTAGTCGGTGGAGCTCGTGACTCTGGATCTCGAGGTGGTGAGTTCGAGCTCCACATTGTGGGTAGGGTTTACTTAAAAAGAATTGAGGGAGATGTCAGAGAGGCAGCAGGAAAACACATGAGAAAAGAAAGAGCGTGGGATTCGGAGTCTGTGTGGGTAGAATAATGGACTCCCCAAAGACTGGCCACATCCTAATCCCCGAAGCCTGTGAATTAAGGTTGCAGGTGGAATTAAGGATGATCATCAGCTGACCCGAGAGTCTGTTATCCAGGTGGGCTCAAGAGAATCACGGGGCTCCTTTGAAATACAGAGTCAGAAGAATCCGTGACAAAGTGTTGTGATATGAAAAAGACTTGACCAGTTATGGCCGGCTTTGAAGACAGTGGGCACCCACCGACCGTGGCCAATGCGGGCAGCTTCTAGAAGATGGAAGAGGTGAGAGGATATAAAAAAAGTAAAAAAAAAAAAAAAAAAAAAAAAAAGATAAAATAAAACATTTTTTTTTTAAGATTTTATTTATTTATTTGACAGAGAGAGATCACAAGCAGGCAGAGAGGCAGAGAGAGAGGAGGAAGCAGGCTCCCCGCTGAGCAGAGAGCCCGACGCGAGGCTCGATCCCAGGACCCTGGGATCATGACCTCAGCCGAAGGCAGTGGCTTAACCCACTGAGCCACCCAGGCGCCCCAAAATAAAACATTTTTAAAAATTAAATAAATAATTAAAAATTTTTGAAAATAAAAAATTAAAAAAAAAAAAAGGCAAGAGGACAGATTTTTCTAGAGACTCCAGAGAGGAATGCTGCCCCGCTGACACTCTTTTCAGCCTGGTGAAACTCATTTTGGACTTTGGAACACCAGAATTGTAAGATAGAAAGTTTCTACTTCTGCTCCTCCCCTGGTCCTGCTCCCTCTCTTTCTCGCTCGCTCTCTCCTTCTCTTTCTCAAAAAAAATAAATAAAATCTTTGAAAAACAAATCTGATGTTTAAAGCTGCAAAGCTTAGGTTAATCTGTTACTGCCACAATAGAAAACTATAATAGAGTCTGGCAGTTTCCTTTCTGCTGCCTTTAAGCTTTGTATGAATTTTGGCAGGCTACGTGACCTTCTCATCTTCAGAGCAGGTAGAATGACACACGCTTTGAAGGACTTCTATCAGGATTCTGGGAGATAACAATATGTGTACCTCTGGCAAAATACCCACACGTAGCTAATGCTTGGTGAATGTTAATTCTCTTTCCTGCAGAAATGATCATTTCTAACTTGAACGAGGGATTTCTTTTTTAAAAATATTTATTTATTTGAGAGAGAAAGAGCATGCAGCATGAGCAGGGGTGAGGGGCAGAGGGAGAAGGCAAGAAGCAGACTCCCCACTGAGCAGGAAGCCAGATATGGGGCTCGAATTCAAGACCCTGAGATCATGACACGAGCCAAAATCAAGAGCTGGAGGCTGAACCAACTGAGCCACCCATGTGCCCTCTAAGGGTTTCTGATAGATCCTTCATTCATAGTGAGTCAGCCTTTTCTTGAATACCCTGAGTGACAGGGAGCTCACTCCGCTATTTTTGTTTTCCACGTGATTGTTGTTGCACTGTTCTCCCCAGGTTCTACGTACTAGTTTTATTCTGTCTTTGGAGTTAATGGGAACAAATAGCCATGTGGGCCCTGCTAGACTCTGAAGTGCTTTGTGCAAGTCAGAAAAGAGACTACCTCTTTTCAAGGCCCTTTACTTTCCTCTGTTGGAAAATTATTACAATGTATCGATTTTGTAGCCCTGGAAGCTTTGTTGCCACCTGTCAGAAAAATGTTGCACTAGACATACAGATCCCTGGTGTGTCTGAAGGGAATGGTGCCCCTTAAATGCAGCGCTGCATGCTGGGTATCACTGTACATCCCATCGTGGGACCCTTGAGTGACCACTGACTTATACAACGATGCTTTCCATTTAGAGATGCTTCCACAAAAGGGATCTAATTTGCTCTTCACAGTACTCTATGAGGTAGGCAAATAGGATCTTCTTAATTTATTAAGAGGGAATACAGATTCAAATATTTCACAAATGCCGAAGATCACAGAGCAAGGGTTGGGAAACCTTTCTGACCTCCAACTTTCCTCCAATTCCTATTCCTTCAGTTTCATATCGTTTGTGAATGTCCCCATGATTTTGACAAGTGACTGATAAAAATGTTCATAAGGTCAGGCCTGTTGGATGAAGAAGGGGAATCTATTGAGAGATTCTTGGTGCTAGCGGCTTTGTCTGATATAATCCCATTCTCTTGAGAAAAAAAAAATCGTTATAACCATTTTACAGATAAGGACATAGATGGCTTGGCCAGTCACTCAAAGTCCTGAAACCAACCAATAGTGGGTATGGAGGTGGTCTTTGCCTCCAGTTCTGTCTCATGCAAACGCCTGGGTTTCCCTTCTCTCCCCCATGCCGTATCTCACATGGCAGGCCTCAAATCATTCTGGATTTTGGACTTCCTGTTATTTCTTATAGGTCAATGTCATATGTCGTTTGTGCTTGGTTACTTCCTTCCTTCCCTGAATATCTTTTTTTAAAAATCTGAGTTAAACAGAGCCTGCAATTGAAACTCTTTCTTTAAACCCCCCACGTCCAACCTCTACCCCTTTTGGTGATCATTTGTAATTATGAAATCAGAGTTGCTGACTTGAATACATCCCCAGAGCCTTTTTCCATTTAGAGGAGAACTTGCTGATTAATTGATAGTCGGCACTCAATGAAGATTTTTAGAATTTAATTTAGGGATTGCCAGGGACCCAGCATACTTGATAAACCTTATAGCCACAGGAATTTTAATGTCGTCATTGCTTTCATCGGAGACTACATTTTAAAGTTTCCTTTTCCTCCATTCACTTAACATGTGTATCACGAAATGACGGAAGTTAAGAGGGGCACGGAGCTTTAATGATTACTTCACAACCTTCACTCCTCCATTTTACAATTAGTACATTAACTCAAAGGGGTTGAGGAAACCAAACCAGGGCAGCTAGCTGGTGAGGACATCAACATTAGAGTGAGAAAAATGGGTTCAATTTAATAGACATAAATATATCTGAAATTTAGAGCTCGAGCGGGCATTTTTTAAAAAGATTTTGTGTATTTATATGTGGGTGAGAGCCAGGGTGCACAAGGTGGGGGAGGACAGAGGGAGAAGCAGACTCTCTGCTGAGCGGGGACCCTGATGCAGGACTCGATTCCAGACCCTGGGATCATGACCTGAGCAGAAGGCAGTCGCCTAACCACCTGAGCCACCCATTTGCCCCAGGCATTTGTTTTTATTAAAAGTCTGATATCCAAGAGCTCCTGGGTGGCTCAGTCATTCAGTGTCTGCCTTTGGCTCAGGTCATGATCCCAGGATCCTGAGATCGAGCCCTGCATCAGGCTCCCTGCTCGGCAGGAAGCCTGCTTCTGCTTCTCCCTCTCCCATGCCCCCTGCTTGTGTTCCCTCTCTCATGTTCTCTCTCTCTCTTTCTCTTTCAAATAAATAAATAAATAGAATCCTAAACTAAAAAAAGTCTGATATCCATTGCCTCTTCTTTTGATAAGAGAACACTATTCCCCCCCCCCCTTGGAAAGGTACTCTTTCCCAACGTTCTTCCTTTACTTCACCTTCAACTTTCAGTCTGAAGGAGGATGGAGTGAATTCGATCCCAGCTCCAGGATGGGCACGTGGTACAGGCCTGGCCAATCAGAGTGGTGCATTCCTTGACCAAGTGCCCCATCCTGAGGTGGGCCAGTGAAACTCAGTCCTGGGATTCGTGTCCTGTTAAGAGGACAGACACTCTGCCTACTGAGAGGGTAAGACTTTTGGCCTGAATTGCAGGCAGCCATCTTCCCATCTTAAGGGGAGCATTGCGTAAGAATGGGGCCATTCTAGAGAAACACAAAGCCTAGATATGGCAGAAGACCAGTCCTGAAAACATTGAGACCCGAGATCTGGAGGTCTTTGAAGTGTGAATACTCTTAGATTTTTCAGTTATCTGACTAGTTAGTTATGTGACACAGTGAATCTCTGTCCTGTTTTTTGTTTGTTTGTTTCAGTTGGGCAAGAAGACTTGAAATGGGATGTCTGTCACTTGCAACAGAAAGAAACAATGAAAACTTGATCAAAAAGTCAATTCATAAAGGATTGAGAGACAGGGCCCAGCAGCTATTTGTGTGGAAAAGGATCCTGGTAGAAATTCTGAACTCATATTCAGTTGAAATCTGATTTCCTGAAATAGGTAACATTAGGTCTCTGTTCTACGCTGAGGAACCAAATGAAATAATGTAAATTTACTTTTAAATGTATATTTATGGCAGAGATATAATTAACTTCTAAAAAAAAGCTGATGATCTTTTCCATCTACACTGCACTGGTCATTTCTCATCTGGAAGGTTATATTCAGTTTTCTGAAATGGTTTTCACAGAGATGGGGACAAAGAATCATGTCTCAGGAGAGGGGGGGCTAGGATAGGATGAGATCTTAAAATCGCACCATAATTGAAGGAATGGATGTATAGACAAAAGGGGGACCTGGGTGGCTCTATCAGTTAAGCATCCAAACTCGTGATTTTGGCCCAGGTCATGATCTCAGGGTTGTGAGGTAGAGCCCCAGGTCAGGCTCTGTGCTAAGGGTGGAGCCTGCTTAAGGTTCTCTCTCTTTCTCTGCCACTCCCCATCTGTCTACCTTTAAAAAAAAAAAGAAGAAGAAGTTTAGAGGCACCTGGGTATCTTAGTCAGTTAAGTGACCAACGCGTGGTTTCAGTTCAGGTCGTGATCTCGGGGTCTTGAGATTGAGCCCTGCTCCATTGGGCTCTCGTCTTAGCTTGGAGTCGGCTCGGAACTCTCTCCCTCTCCTTGTGCCCCTACCCCCTGCTCGCGCGCACAACCTCTCTCTCTCCCCCTCAAATAAATAAATAAGTCGTTTTCAAAAAGGGAAGTTTAGACAAGAAAGTGAAGACTGGGGGGGGGGGCGCAATAAAGAGAGATCTTTACACAGATTTGTAACTGCTATCAATTAGAAGAAAATTTATTTTATCATTTTCTTTTCTTTGGCAGAACTAGAAATAGTGGTTAAGAGTTTCAGAAAGGCAGAGGCGCCTGGGTGGCTCAGTGGGTTAAGACTCTGCCTTTGGCTCGGGTCATGATCTCAGGGTCTTGGGATCGAGCCCCACATTGGGCTCTCTGGTCAGCGGGGAGCCTGCTTCCTCATCTCTCTCTTCCTGCCCCTCTGCCTACTTGTGATCTCTGTCTGTCAAATAAATAAATATAATCTTTATTTTAAAAAAGAGTTTCAGAAAGGTAGATTTTAACTCAATATGAGCAAAATTTTTAGACAATATGCTCTTTCTCCCATGTCTATCCATGGGTTACAAATGAGCCCCATACGTTGGTTATTTACTTAGAAAAACCCACTGACATGAAAGTGTTTTCACTGATTAAACAGAGTTTCTCCCCCTCCTCCAGTTAATAACTGAGAGCAGACTGTGTTTGTCTGGACACCCTTATATCTGCATGGTCTGAGACAATGCTGAAGAAGAGTGTTATATATTCAACGAATGTGCGAATGAAAGTGTTGTTGATTTTTTAAAGTTATTTCAAAAACAATGTTCTACTTTTTTTGTCATTGTTGTTAAGATTTTATTTATTTATTTGACACAGAGAGAGAAATCACAAGTAGGCAGAGAGACAGGCAGAGAGAGAGGGGGAAGCAGGCTCCCTGCTGAGCAGAGAACCTGCCTACTTGTCTGAAGACTTTGTAAATTTATATAATTGACTGAGATTAGCAACATATTAATTTATACTTTTAAACTACAGTGCTAAGCACACAGCAGGACTTGATCTCTGTCATCCAAGGAGGAATTAAAAGTGGCCTCATTTAGTTTCCATATACTTTATATAAACCACCCCTATGGCCTGTCATGTCATACTATATCATATTGGTGGGTTAGCTTCCCCCCAAAAAGCACTTCTTGGGGAAGGACTCTATCTTACCAAACTCCATATGAAAGTACTGGGAGGTTCTAACACACTCAATAGGATGACAATGAGAAATGGAAATAGAACAATGAGAAAGGAAGAAATAAACTGTAACGTTTAAAAGAAGATGCTATGATTTTCTACATAGAAAACTCAAAAGAGGGCATCTGGGTAGCCCAGTGGGTTAAACCTCTGCCTTTGGCTCAGGTCATGATCTCAGGGTCCTGGAATCGAGCTCCACATTGGGATCTCTGCTTAGCAGGGAGCCTGCTTCCTCTTCTCTCTCTCTGCCTGCCTCTCTGCCTACTTGTGACCTCTCTCTGTCAAATAAATAACAAAAAAAGAAAGAAAGAAAGAAAGAAAGAAAGAAAACTCAAAAGAAGCTTTATGCAAATACAATAACCATAAAAATTCAAAAGGTTGCCATAGGTAAGATGATAAATCAATTTCAAGAGTACATTGCAGGGGTGCCTGGGTGGCTCAGTGGGTTAAGCCTCTACCTTCGGCTCAGGTCATGTTCTCAGAGTCCTGGGATCGAGTCCCGCATCGGGCTCTCTGCTGCTCAGTGGGGAGCCTGCTTCCCTTCCTCTCTCTGTCTGACATTCTGCCTGCTTGTGATTTCTGTCTGTCAAATAAATAAATAAAATATAAAAAAAAAAAAAGAGAGTACATTGCAGCAAACAGGACATGTAAAAAAAGAAAAGATTTACAAGTACAACAGAAAACCTATAGAGTTGTTTAATCAACTGTTGTACCCCTGAGGCTAATGTAATATTGCTGGTCAACTGTACTCATTAAAAAAAAAATAAAACTATAAAACTAAAAAAAATAAAATTCAAATAATTGTTCCCTTTGTGCAGCTGTGATGCACTGAGAAGGGGCACCCACTTAAGACACTGACTTTCAAATATTTTATGCACTTTTTTAAAAAAGAATTTTGAAAAAAACATACATTTGCTCCTATGTTTTTTGTTTTTGTTTTTGTTTTTTTAAAGATTTTATTTATTTATTTGACAGACAGAGATCACAAGTAGGCAGAGAGGCAGGCAGAGAGAGAGGAAGGGAAGCAGGCTCCCTGCTGAGCGGAGAGCCCGATGCGGGGCTCAATCTCAGGACCCTGAGATCATGACCTGAGCTGAAGGCAGAGGCCTTAACCCTCTGAGCCACCCAGGCGCCCTGCTCCTATGTTTTAAAGTTAACATAAAAAATATTCCATTCCATTCAAAGTTGAAAAAGTAGAAAAAAATGTAATTTCCAACGTGTTGTAAACATTGACATTTTAAAGTAAAACTGTTATATTTTGCCCTTAAAAGTATTTAATAGACTATAAAACAGTAATAATTTTATACTGTCACCAACCAACCCAACCACTGAAAGCACACATGGACAAGCTCTTAATATGAAAAAATATGTAAATCTTCCTCTTTTCTCTTTGAATCATATTTCTACTCCACTTCCTGCACAAATCTTTGTCCTGATAAATATGTATGCTTGAAAGTCCTCTGCTGATTACCCTTTCAAATTTTCCAAAACAAGATGCATGTAAATGTAATTCTTGACATTCATCGAATTTCCTGACATCATTGGGCTATAACCAAAAAATAAAAATCCTTTGAGTGTCTGGGTGGCTCAGTAGGTTAAGTATTTGCCTTCAGCTCAGGTCATGATCCCAGGGTCCTGGGATGGAGCCCCGCGTCGGATTCCAGCTCAGCGGCTGGCGGATCCCCCTACTTCAGCTCTCTCTCTCAAATAAATAAAGAAAATCTTTAAAAAATAAAAAAAAATTCTTCTAGATGAAGTTATCTTTTATAAGTATTACTAAATACTTGATCAAACTCAAATATATTATAAATATTGATAAATAATTTAATATAAAAAGTAAAATTTACTAGAAATACATCTCTTTATAAGTGTCATTATCTTATTTCTATGCTTTTAATGAAGAGAAATATTTCTGCTAGTAAGAACTGGTAGTACTAGCAGTTAGTTTATTTGAAAAAAAATTTTTTAAAGATTTTATTTATTTATTTGACAGAGAGAAATCACAAGTAGATGGAGAGGCAGGCAGAGAGAGAGAGAGGGAAGCAGGCTCCCTGCTGAGCAGAGAGCCCGATGCGGGACTAGATCCCACGACCCTGAGATCATGACCTGAGCCGAAGGCAGCGTCTTAACCCACTGAGCCACCCAGGCGCCCTATTTTTAAAAAATTTTTAATAGAAAATAGAGGATGCCAGACTGGCTCAGTTGGTGGAACATGTGACTCTTGATCTCAGGATTGTGAGTTCGAGCCCTCTGTTGGGTACAGAGATTGCTTAAAAAAAAAAAAAAAAAAGGAGATAGAAAATTATAAGCATTTTATAAGGTGAAGTAAGAGGAGGAATCTCAGTAATTACAAAAAATTCATAATATAATTGTTAAAATAGGTTTTAATTATCCCATTGAGTGCCACATATGAAAATGGAATGAAATTACATAGAAGTTTTATCTTTGGGTGTTACCCGAAGTTACCCTGAAAATGTTGGCAGTCCCAGAAAACATCTCCGTTACATTGAGAAGAACCAGAATCATTCTGCTTCTTTAGCTGATCAAGATGTTTTTATTTCCAGCAAATGACACACCCTACCAGAGAGTATTGAGACTAGCTGAAAATAAATGCTTATTTTTAAAATTCGGGGCAGGGGTGGGGGGAGCCAAGTTTTGAGTGTTGGATAGTTCTTGTCCGTGCTCTCTTTGTTTTGGGGCCTCCGGGATGTTTCCCCCCGTTCTTGGAAAAGGCAGGAAGGAGGGTAAGAGGAGGAGAATGTCCCCGCCGCCGTCCGTCCAACCTGGTCACCGTCGATCTGATTTCAGAACAACTCCACAGGGACCGAAATATTCGATTCTAAATCCCGTGCTTTACTCTTTTTTTTTTTTTTTTTTTAAGATTTTATTTATTTATTTGACAGACAGAGATCACAAGTAGGCAGAGAGAGAGGAGGAAGCAGGCTCCCTGCTGAGCAGAGAGCCCGATGCGGGACTCGATCCCAAGACCCTGAGATCATGACCTGAGCCAAAGGCAGCGGCTTAACCCACTGAGCCTCCCAGGTGCCCCTCCGTGCTTTACTCTTCACAGAAACATATATAATGGGAAACAAAGAAAGCTCTGTGGGTTTACTGTACCCTTCGTGCTTCAGGAGACCTGGCCATCTGGAGATGGTGGACCGCAGTAAGAATTGCAAGGATGCTCTGGTCCAGTGGAAGGATCACGTGAAGTCAAGAGTTCTTAGGTGAATTGGCTTTAGGCTGAGTACGTATGGAATTTGGGCATCTAGCAGAAGACTTCCTGGTGCTTATGTATTCTAGAAAGTCCTTATGTACCCGGGGGTGGGAGGGGGAGTCTGTATTTGAGGAGCACTATTGTTGGTGTTCCTGATGTTCTATTTCTTAAAATGGGTGGAGGGAACATGCCTACCTGTTTTATTATTTTTATTTAAATTACCATTACTATTTACCATTGTTATTTAAATTAAATATATAATAACACTTATACATATGATATATCTTCCAAAAAATATAGTTTAGAAAAATCTATGTTGGGGGCGCCTGGGTGGCTCCGTTGGTTAAGCCTCTGCCTTCAGCTCAGGTCATGATCCCAGGGTCCTGGGATTGAGTCCCTCATGGGGCTCCTTGCTCCGCAGGGAGCCTGCTTCTCTCTCTGCCTCTGCCTGCCACTCTGCCGGCTTGTGCTCTCTGACTCTCTCTCTCTCTCTCTGACAAATAAATAAATAAATAAAATCTTTTAAAAAAATTTATGATGGTTGCAGGAAGTTTTATTTCCCTCTTTGATTCTGTTTCTCTCTCTCTCTCTCTCTCACACGCACACACACACAAACACACAAACACACATACACACACGGGGGGGGAACTGCAGCCCAGGAAAATTGGGCTCATAGCGAGAGAGGGAACCTGAAGGACTCCATGAAAATCTGCTTTTTGCTCCTTTTCCTGCTTCTGTTCTTGCTAGACCTTGTAACTCACCCCACTTTACACAAGCCTCAGAATGCATATAGTGTCTGTCGGTCTATAGGGACAAAGGATTTATGAGTTCTTTAAAATCGATAACATCTAAGGAAGGACCAGGTGAGAGTGGCCAGATAAAGCCATCATACGCATATTCCAGACCAAGTGCGCTGGACATCTGGATACCTGGGCATTTGTCTTTGTTCTGATTTTCTGGATGTTCTAGGTTTCTGGATGCCTTAGGGGACACATACACCAGACTACTGTCCTCAGTAAAAACTTCCAGACCCCGAACAAAGATGAGGCTCCCTCCTTTCCTTTCTGAGTCTCCCACACACTCTACCTGCTTTCTCTTTATACCTTCAGTAAACTTTTTTTGCCTCCTGCTGCCTCGGATTTGATTTCCATCTTGGGTGAAGTCAAGGATCCTCTGGTTGGTCCTACGGGGCCCCCCTCTGGGTCCTCGGACCTGGCCTGCCTGCGTCTACAGGTGTGTGTTCTGTGAAAGGGAGCTGTATGTAAAATGACCTCCAAAGGCCAAAGAAGCTGGAACACTGAAGGGAACGTTTGATAAGTCTAACTTGATGAGAAATGGTTTATTAGGGGGACTAAGGGACAGAAGTGTGTCTTGCACTGCTGCAACAGGACCAGATCTTTACAATCCCACCTCTGGCTAAGACCTGCTTTTATAGTCCTAGAGGCTGGGAACCACTTAGGAGGAGAATGTTTGAGAAAAGGTGTGTGTCATTGTCACATCTCCAAGGCAGATCAAGGACGTTATGCCACCAGGGAGTCCTTAAGGATGTCGTTAAACAAAGGGAAAGAATGTGCAGTTGGGGGGGCTGTGCTCACCAAGGTTTTAGGTTACAGAAAGGCCATCGTAGCAGATTTGTCCAAGATTGTGTTAATCTGGTTCACACAGTGTGACCAGTGGGAAAATGTAAATATTTCACAGCTGGCAGGAGAATTCATCTCAGGGAGAGCACTGTCTTTATGTAGGAAAATAATAAGCCCTTTAATGGGATAGATTTTAAAGAACTTGGTAAGCTAATTGATAGTTCAATAGTTTTACATTAAAAATAAAGGAATTTGACTAAACCGTTGCATATATGGTTAAATGATATTCCATATGGGCGTCAAGACCACTCAGTGGGGAAATGACCATCTCTTCAATGAGTGGTGTTGGGAAAACTGGACATTCACATGCAAAAGAATGAAGGCGGACCCTTATCTTCCATCATATCCAAAAATTAATTCAAAACAAACTGTAGACCCAAATGTAAGACCCAAAACTAAAAACTCCTAAAAGGAAACAGAGGGGGAAATTTAATGACATTAAACTTGGCAACAGGTGTGCCTGGGTGGCTCAGTCGGTTAATCGTCTGCCTTCAGCTCGTGTCATGATCTCGGGGTCCTCAGATCGAACCCTGCATCAGACTCCTTGCTCAGGGGGGAGCCTGCTTCTCCTCTCCCACTGCTGCTCCCCACTGCTTGTACTCTCTTGTTCACTCCGTCTGTCACTCAAATAAATAAATACAAACAGACAAACTTGGCAATGTTTTCTTGAATATAATACCAAAAGCATAACCAACGAAGTAGAGAGAGGTAAGTGGAACTACATCAAACTTGAAGCTTTTGTGCATCAAAGGACACACTCAACAGAGTGAAAAAACAACCTGTGGGATGGAAGAAAATAATTGCAAATCAAGTATCTGATAAGGAAGGGATTAATACCCAGAATATATGAAGAACACCTACAATTCCCAACAACAACAAAAATCAAACAACCTGACTTAAAAAGGGTCAGGTGACCTGAATAGCCATTTCTCTAAAGAAGACATCCAGATAGTGAATAACCACCTGAAAAGATGCTCAACATCACTCATCATCAGGGAAATGAAAATCAAAACCACAGTGAGAGGTACCACATTATACTCATCAGGATGACTACTGTTTAAAAGAAATTACAGAAAATAGTAAGTGTCGACAAGGATGTGTAGAAATTGGAAGTCTCATACACCGTTGGGGGGAATGTAAAATGAAACAGGTACTATGGAACACAAAATTAAACAAAATTTTTAAAAAATTAAAAAATAAATTATCAAACAATTATCAAACAGTTCAGCAATTCCACTTCTGGGTATATATACAAAAGAATTGAAAGCAGGGTCTCAAAGAGTATTTGCATACCCATTTTCATAGTAGCGCAATTCACAATCGCAAAAAGGTAGAAATAAATGTCTATTGATGGATGGAAAGCTAAAATGTATATAAGAGAATATCGTTCAGGCTTTAAAAGGAAGGAGATCTGCTCACAAGCTATTACATGCATGAACCTTGAGAACATTATGCGGTATGAACTAAGCCAGTAACAACAAGACACACACTGTGTGATTGCACTTACATGGGATATCTATACTAGTCGAATTCACAGAAAGAGAATGTAGAATGCGGGTTACCAGGGGCTAGAGAGAGAGGAAAAAGGGAGTGATTATTATTATTTTTTAAAAGATTTTATTTATTTGACAGACAGATATCACAAGTAGGCAGAGAGAGAGGAAGGGAAGAAGGTTGAGCAGAGAGCCCGATGGGGGCCTTGATCCCAGGACCCTGGGATCATGACCTGAGCCAAAGGCAGAGGGTTTAACCCACTGAGCCACCCAGGCACCCAAGGGAGTGATTATTTAAAGGGTATAGACACCGCTGCGATCAAATTCCTGCAGTGGCCTCCACTGCAATCAAAGGAACAGGAACCTCTAAGGTCCCCATAGCATGTCCCCCAGAGCCTTTCTGGCCTGCTTTCTTTCTACCCTCTTTCTTTACAGCCTTCCTGGCCACACTGACGCTTCTCCAACCTGCCAGGTCTATTCCTGTCTAAGGGTCTTTGCTCTCGAATATTCCTCTTTCTGGATTGTTCTGTGCCCAGAAATCCTTGGCTTCCTTCAAGTCTTCGTTCACATGTGACTTTCTCAATGCAGCCTACCCTGACCGCTCTATTGAGGACGGCGATGTTCATACATTGTTTACCCGGCTGTGCTTTTCTTTTATTCTATGTACTCCCCCTCTTCTGGCATACTAAAATTATCCTTCTATATTGTTTATGTCTTCCCCTGCTAGCGTGAAAGCTCCACAGGGGGAGTGACTTTTGTCTGTTTGTGGCTGATGTGTACTCCAAGCACCTAGAATAGTTCTTTATAAATAAAGTCTCCTTAATAAATAGTTGCTGAATGTTGAGCCAGTCTTCTCAAGTGAAAGTACTATTGCCCCAAATGAATCTGGGGAAAGCTAATTCTGAAGGAGACATCATATACACAAAAACGTCTTGTGGTATCGACTAAGCTTGATGTCCCTTTCTTGGAGACTGACAATTGATATAAGTAATATTTTTGTGAAAAACGTTAACTTGTTTTACAGGATCCTCTGTGAGAATTGACCACTAATGATCGAAAGATGTTTAGAAGAAAATGAAAATTGCAGAAATGGCACATTAGGGATACAGGAAATATCCAAGGGAATGAACAGAGGCAAATACCTACTTTAGTTCTATAAATAACAGACTTCACCATCCACTCAGCATTTAGGGCTGGCTGGCCCGATGTGCTGACCAAAGGCTACACAGGCTTGGAAACATAAGCTGGGTCATGAGGACTTAAATCAGTGGAAAAGAGACAGTCATGAGTCCTGTTGGCCGCTTGGATTGCTAGAGAATCATCTCTCCATTCAGTCCAAACTATGGTTGTGCAAAAATAAAGAAATTAAAAAAATATGCGTGTGTTTGGCACTATCACCAGGTCAGGTGCAGCACAGAAAATAGAGAGAGGAGGGTGAAAAATATAAGAGCTCAGAGAGATCCCACGTGGTCTCCAAGAAGAATGCAAGGGCTGGGCCAAAGGGTTCACGGTGTGGAGTTCTCCGAAGCCTGTGATGAAGGTGGCCTCGGTGGCCACACTCACAGTGAGGCTGGGGGAGGAACCCGGAGAGTGGGAGCTGAGCCTGTCAGCACACTCAAAGGCTCCAGGGCCATCAGCCTTGCTCTTTTTTTTTTTTTTTTTTTTTTACACTGCAGCCAACCAGAGAATCCTGGCAGCATAAGCAGAAAGGTTTCTGGCTATCTCTATATTTTCAAGTATTATCTTCAATCACACTTGATTATTCATAGAACTCTTCTTTGGCTAGAATAAGTATTTGGAACACAGCCAAAGAAGCAGGAAGTAAGGGGGGGGGGAAGCCTCTGAGTATCCAAAATAGACAGTATGGAGTTTACTTAAGATTGAAATACTTCACTTCTTCAAGAACTCCTTGGGCACCAAGCCAAAGCCTAGGGAAGGGAATCTATGGGGTTGCCTAGATCCAAAATGGCAGGCAAGGTGGCAGCAGAAGAGACTGAGAAACTAGAAAGTAGACACCGAAGCTGAGAAAGTTTACCTCTTTGGGCATAATTTTAGAGCAAGGACAAACTTGACGCAGAAGTGGACTCCAAGATATTGCCGTATTGCTGGACGGGTTCTTAACCACCATCATGTCTGACTCACTGACAGAAATTCAGTTGTGATCACTAACTCCATTTGAATGTGCAGGGACACATTTTGGGAAGCTCTCATTCCCCAAAGACTAAAGTTGAGAATAAAATGTCAGCTTGTAAAGGGGAAGCTTCAGTTAAGGAGAGTTAATTAAATTATTAATTAATCTGTTCCTCTCCTGGTTTTAGGCTCCAGTCCTGACATTCAGAAGTTGTATAAAATCATAGTTATAAATATCATTCTGAGTATTTTTAGCTAATGGAGTTTTGTTCGCAGGCTTTCTTTCTGCATTCCATTATCAGTGATTAATTTCTGCTTTGTATTTTGCATAATTGTTTTTTTTTTTTTTTTTGGAGGTTGGGATATTATTTTGTTTTGTTTTGTTTTTTGCCTTTGGACATAAAAGCATTTCCTTGATGTATTCATAGGTTAGCACAATGAGATGATGTGTGTTGATTTATCATGGATGACTAAATGGTATAGTATCTTTAGGGAAAAATCCTAATATTTAACAGTAATAGCTAACTTTGGTAGGTGCTTAGTTATATTAATCTCCTCAATTTCTGAACATATACCCATATAAAAACAATGCTTACCTGTGATCTCAACCTTGGAAAATATGTTAGGCAGGTAGGTGGCAAAATACCAAGCATGGATAGTTTGATTTAAAATGTGAAGAAAATGAAACACTGATGGCAAAATCAAAATGCCCTAAGGTTTTGTGGATCGTGCTTAAAGAATCTGGTCACAAAGCAAGAGTGATACCCATCGTGGGTCAGTGTAGACCATACTTCAGGTTAGCTTTCCAGTGTTAAGTGTGGACTTTAACGTCCTATGCAGGCAACAATTTCTGCTGTTTTCCTGAAGGTGGACTCCTTGTATAATAAAAAGATTCCTGTATAATAAAAACAACAAAGGAATACCCAGGTCTGCATCCTCCTTTCCCTGTTCATTAGCTCTATAAGCTCCCTCCAAATGACCAGAAATTAGTATCATGGATAAAAATGGAGAGGATGGTGGTGACATAATAATAAAAATGATAATATTGCCTGCCCTTCCAACTTCACAAGCTTTTGGGGAGGACCAGAAAGGATGATACAAATGAATATGCTTTGTGAACCTTAAGTGGTGTGATTAAGATGACAATCTTATTTTTACATGGCTTAAATCACTTTCAATGGTGTTCACGTGGTTTGGTCGGTGATTATCTTTAGTTGACTCTCTTCTGAATGGATTATTAGAATTTTATCTTCTCGAGGGGTTAGGTTATACCTCTGTAAACTTTGAGGACTGTTTTAATTCAGTTTTGTTGTTTGTGTATCTTTGGCTGGTTCCGGACCCGCATGTGACAGGTCTTGAATTTTTATCAGCCCATAGTATTACGCTGCCTTCCCTGAAACAGGCCAGAATTTTTTCCGTATCTTTTTGTCTGGCCTTTAATTTTAAACCAGTCATAGGGATGAGCCCTGGATCTTTAGGTGAGTTTACAATCTGAGCATGGCCCTGTAAGGGAGATTAAATGACTGACTTTGATTTCAAGACTCGTTTTACTGCAGACAGAAAACAGGCAAGACAGGGGCACCTGGCTGGCCCAGTCGGTTAAGTGTCTGATTCTTGATCTCAGCTCATGTTTTGATCTCAGGGTCATAAGTTCAAGTTCTGCACTGGGCTCCACGCTGGGTGTGGGGCTTACTTGAAAAAAAAAAAAAAAAAAACACCAAAAAACAGAAGAACAAAAACCAGGCAACACCCCTATCACCTCATTTTTGAAGAGTAAATGTAATTCCTGTCCACAGGGGTGAGAGGCCCATGTCTCATGTGTGGGCGGGCCTCCTGATAGAGAAATGCTTGGTTTTAAAGGCTGCGAGGCCACGTAAGGGCGGAGCACCGAGGCTCTGGAATCAGATGTAGTTTTGCTTAGCGTCCCTAAACCAACCATGATACTTCCCTTTGTCAACTCCATTTTTCTCATCTGTACGATAGAGAGTATAGTAACATGGGCTATGGAAACAATTTTTTGTAAAGTTACAGCTAATATGTAATAATCACTATGATGAGTCTACAGTTGACAAAGGACGTGAACAGAGATAAACGGGAAGGAAAAGAGTGACGTGTCTATGGCAGAGCTCTTCTACGTCTTAGAATCAGAGCCCATCCTACAGAAGCCTGTTGAATTGCTCTACAGTAGAACTGTTCCGTGCGCTTGATACTGTACCATCTGCTAGTTCTTTTAGCATTAATTGGACCACCGTATCAATAGAACAGAACTCGTAAGATTTGAGTTCTGTGACTTTTGTTCTCCAGATCTAAGCATAGTTACCGCATCTTTAAGGGAATATTTTAAACGAGATTCGAGCTTGTTTTGTTGAGCAGAAGAACATCTCTGGAGGGCTCCTCTTCTCTTTTCACATCTTGTCGATGTGAAGACCATTTCGGGGGAGTCTGGAGGGCAGAGATCTGTTTGTAGAAGATTGCGAGGATCCAGGACTTTCACCAGGAGTACTATCCAAACTGGCCTACTTTTCCTTTCTGGGAGTTCCACATCTAAGTGCTGATTTTTTTTTTTTTTTTTTAAATATTTATTTATTTACTTGAGAGAGAGAGAGAGCGCCTAAGTGTGGAGCGGAGGGACAGAGGGAGAGGGAGAGAAAGCCGCAAGCGGACTCAGACTGAGTGTAGAGCTGGATGTAAGCCTCTATCTCACCACCTCGAGGTCATGACCTTGAGATCCAGACCTGAGCCGAAAGCAAGAGTACCATGCTTAACCAGCTGCACCACCCAGGCGACAGGATTTTTTTTTTTTTTTTTTTTTAACAATGCTTTCAAGCCCCTTCTGCCTTCAGACACCTCACTTCAGCTGTCATCCTGCTCAGGGTAAGAGGAAGGGTGCTTCCGTTCTGGTCGGTTTCCAGAACTGTGTGTCATCTAATGAGCCTGTCTAGCCTCGTTGATTGGCAGTCGTAGGCCTGTGCGAGTGTGAATGTGGGTTTGGTGAGAGTAGAGATTGTCATCTGCTGCTGGTGGCCTCCCCATCTCCATGGGGACAGGGAGTGGGGGTAGGGTTTTTTTTTTTTTGCCCCCCCGCGTAGGTGGGGGGGCACATAGGTTGAGAAACTCAGGCCTGGTTAGCTTGTTGGTGATGGACTCCTCGGGAAGGCAAGACTGGGGGTTGAGTTGTGGAGGGGAAGCCGTCACCAGTGTCGGGCAGGTCTGTAGGTGCATCTGAAGCTCGAGGCCACGTGGATAACAATAGAAGGTTTGCCTGAATGTCATGGCCCAACTGTTTAGATTCTCCTTGGCTCAGCAACAACTCCCACGTAAACTGTTGATGCAAAAGCTTCAGGCTTCATTTCCCCGGAAATCCTGGGGGTTCACATCAGCTCCCTTCCCCTGGGTTTTCTACCCATCAGCTCAGAGCCCTGCCGTCCTGAGAACTGTCTTCACCAGCGGGTTCACGGCAGTTCCCGGGAAGAATCTTCAAGACTTTCATGACTCTCGAAACCCATTAATCAACCTAAACATCTTCCTAAATGCCAGTGATAATTTGTCTCCGTCTGGGGACAGAGAGGAAGTGTCTCCCTTTTGAGAACCTGTGCACGAAATAATGTATCAAAATGCACAGAACAGAAACACCATTTCTTACAGAGGTCAAATAATTCTCATTCCGAAGGGACGGGAGGGAATGATCAGACGCGAGCAGTCCTCTGCATTTGCTGGTGTGACCCAGATCAGGATGCAGGCAACTAGGTCTTGCGCTGAGGAACGTGAAACGAGGGAGTCTGGGTGCCTGGGCGCTGGCTAGCAGCCCGGGGGGGCTCCTAGGGCTTCCAGGAGCGGGTGGGTTAACCCTCTGCAGCAAGGACTGCAGGGGAGAAACCTCGCAAGGGAAGCGCAGGAAATGCTAGCGGGCGCGGGGGCAGGCAAGGGGGGCGCCGAGACTCAGCCAGACCCAAACAGGGTGGGGGGCTCCCTGGGGAAAGGCGCCCGCCCGGGTGACCGGGTGGAGGTGGCCTCGCGGGGCGCGGAGGCAGGCGGGCGAGCTCGGGAGGAAGAAGGGGACCGGCGCCTCCCGCCCCCGGGGCTGCCCGCCAGCAGCCGCAGGGCGAGGCCACGGCGCCCGCTGGCGTCGCTTTCGCTCTCCGGGTCGGCGGGGGCTCGGGCCGGGCCGGGCGGGGCGGGCCGGGCGGCGCGCGGGGCCGGGCTCCGCTTCCCCACTTCTCCTCCCTCCCTCCCTCCTCCCGGGGCCGTCCCGGGCGGCCGAGCCAATGAGCGGCGAGAGGAGGAGGGCAGCGGGAAGCGGAGCGCGCGGGGCCGCGGCCCTCCCACCGCGCCCGCGGCCGCCGCGCCAACGCCAAGTTCGCGCCCCGGGAGTTCGCGCGCGTCGCGGCCCCCGGCCTGGTCGCTCGGCCCCGGCGAGGGAGGCGGACGCGCGTGCCTGGGGCAGCCGCCCGCGAGCGCTCGGGCTGGAGGACGGCGAGCGGGGTGGCGCGGGCCGGGGCCGGGGCAGCCGCCTCCCGAAGATGCAGGATGGCAGCGGAGCCGCCGTCGAGCCTCTCCTACCGCACCACGGGCTCCACCTGCCTGCACCCGCTCAGCGAGCTCCTGGGCATCCCGCTGGACCAGGTAACCGCGGGCGGCCTGGCGGCGGCGGCGGGGGCGCAGGGACCCTCCTCCGAGCCACTGCGGCGTGCGGGCTGGGGGGACAGCTTAGCCACAACGCGCCCCCGACCCCAAGCCGACTTTATAGCTACACACACTCGACAGGTGGCCCTTTTTCTGACATGATGTTTTTGTCTTGTAAACGAGAAAAAAAAAATTGGTATACCCTGCAAGACAGGTTCAAATGAAGTATTTGTGTGTGTGTGTGTTTTCCCCTTTTGAGGTTTTGGGTTGGCTCGTTTCCTGTAACCAAGTTCTAAATGTGATAAATGAATCAAGTGTGTGTGTGTGTGTGTGTGTGTGTGTGTGTGTGTGTGTGTGTGTGTGTGTTTTCCATCAGCGTCGTGGAGTCCTTATTATTTTTAATTTAGATATCTCTACTTAAAAGATAAGCTTGATTAGTCTGTAAGCTCTTGGCCTGTTGGAACAGAGACTCGGGTTTTAGACTTTGGCGGGGAAACTTTTCAGATCTGAGGGTGACAGTTATGTTGTACCATGTGCGGTGTCGGTCGGAAAGGGGAGAGTTGCGCAAGGACAGTGGTTTTCCGAGGGGCTTTCCTTGACTCAGTGGGCTTATCCTTGAGGTCCCAGGCTCCTGGGTGAGTTCGGTTAGTGGGGGAAGAGAAGCACGTGAAGCTGGTTGGACTGTCCAGGAATTGTCTGCTACTATTAGAATAGAAAACGGCGGTTTTCTTTCCTGGTAAGAAAGTTGCCTGAGGGTTGAGACTGTCTTACTCATTTTCTTGTCTCTTTAGGTGCTGGAAGCTAGATCTGCTAGGTATTTCATAATGAGTCAGTAAACACACGTTGATTTAAATGGAATGGGGGGTGGGGTGGGCGGGCTGGCCCACTCACTGCCTTCTTACTTGGTCTCATACTGAGTTTTGCTTCGGGTTCCTCCCTTTGCTTTTTACTAGTGACTTTTTTTTTTCTTTCTTTTCCAAATGGGAGTATACCCTCCCTCACTCAACATTCCTTCTGCAAGGAGGAAGTGAGAGCTGGCTGTTTGCCTTAGTCAGATACTGTTTACCGAGCCATTCTTCTACCTGGCTCCCTCCAAGGATGCATGGGCAACTCCACCTCTCCCCAGCTATTTGCCTGCCCCTCAGTTGCAAAATCCAGAAAGCTAACAAATTGGGAGAGGTATCAGATGCTAGCTGGTGCTTTTGTAAATTACTCTTCAATTTGTAGTGAGAAATGGAGAGACCCAGGGACCTGGGGAAAAGCAAAGAGATACTAGCAAATTCTTTTTCTCTGAAACTACCCTAACTCCCAGCTGAATTCCCTTAAGGGGAGTGTGTTTTGTACTTAACCCCTTCAGCCCCACCCCCACCCCCCATCAGAATTTATTTTAATTGCATTTTCTGTTTTAAGCTGTTTGGCACTGCTTGAGAGAGGAATCTAGGGAGGCTTTTTGTCTGGAAAGGAGTAATTGGGCGACCCCGACAAGCCTGGGAGGTGCTCATAAGTTCTTTTAAACTGCATCTACCCCCTTCCCAGGTTCCTGGATTTCTGTCAAAGGAACCCTGTTTTTAATTTATAAGAAAAAGAATAAAAGAGCCTTCAGGATGTTTAAGGCTGGGAGAAAGGGATTTCTGGGAGAACCTGAAGGAGAAATGTGGGTGATCCGCAGCAAGGAGCCGGGGCGATCTCTTTGATCTTCCCACGGCCCCAGCAGCCTCCAGCAGGCTCCTGTCCCAGGGACTCTCGGTGGAGAGAAGCACGTATAGGGCAATGCCCCAGATCGCTCATTTAAGGCCTGGGGAAAATCCCAAACCATAAATAATGTGGCTTGAGGCTAAATTGTGGTTTGGGAATTTGGAAGCTTGAAGTGTTTTTCTCCCTCACGCTTTCAAGGGCTTTTTAAGGTCTTCAAAGATGTCTTAGACCTGCTCTGCCAGTAAACTTCTTTTGTGTCTGCCTGCTGGTATTGGACGTCTCAGAGCCCCACTGTCCTCAGGGCTAAAATCAGATCTACATATTGGAGGTGGGAAATTTTATGTAGATATAAAATATTCCCCATCTGAAAGGTCCTTCATTCAGGCAGGGTCCCAGCGGGCAGCAGAATTTAACTCAACGGTTTATAACGAAGAAACTTAAATGAGCTACTTAGAGGGATGTGGGCGGCATTCAGGGGAGGTTCAAGTACCTAAACCTGGAGACAAAGGGGAAAGGGAGGGTGTCCTGTGGCCATCGCCCTATGAGAGCTGCGTCGAGCCCCAGCTGGGATGCCAGTGGGAAGCAGAGCGAAAACCACAGCCCAACTCTTCATCCCACTGCCCTTACGTTTCTTGCCTGTTACCCACAGTGGTCAGACCCTGCCCAGGGCTGGCTGGCCAGGGGTGCCTGGGTAATGCGGTCTACAGGCGCTCCACCTCTAGCCCAGAACTTGGAATAGAAAGGTAGAGCCAGATCTGGAGGACCGTCCAAAGACAATAACACAGTCCTTAATAAATGTTTGCTTCTGTCGCATTGAAGAGTGACTTGTTATTGGCCAGCAATATGCTAAAAACAATAAAACACGTACTTCTGGGTACTCAGTAGCTCTTCATATGTCACTGGAAGACACTGAATCTTGTCCCCCCCATCTTAACATTACATGCTCATACTCGTAATTTCTGAATTGAAGGCGCTATCGAGAATGTCTTTGGCTTCTGGGTGTCTCCAAGTGGGGTAGCTCATTATTTGCAAAAGCAAAATGTCTGCTGAGCCTTCCGCATGACCAAAGAACTCTTCTTATTTTTCATTTGCTCCTTCCGTTTCTCTGTTCTTTGAGCTCCTGGGGAAAGCTTGTGTGGGATTGTGGGGAAGAGTCTATAGTTTTAGTTTCCAAGGACTTCCCTGGTCTGACATCCTCCTAAAGATGTTACATGTAAAGTCTCCTCTTTAATTAGAAACGAGTAGAACACAGAATCCAGATGCAGAGGGTAGGAAATGAATGATGGCTTAGAAGCCCCCGCTGGTACTGCACAGAGGAGTGGGTTGGAAGTCGCATTTCTAAAACCGCCGGTCTCTGTCTGTCTAGCAAGTGTGGCGCTCTGGTAACTGGTAGGAGTATTCAGAGAGAAAGCTTCACTTACCAGGATAAATTAAATAAGAACTTTTTCTTTCCCTTTTAGAGTGACTTGGAGAGCAAAGGATAAGTGTTTTGCCTTATTTTTCAAGTCATCTGCTCGTGCCCTGTTGACTTGGTTGAGGAGCGTGTCATGATCTGCCTTTCAACTAACCATAGCTTTCAAAATTTGCAAGACTGATTTAGCCTCCGTAATGGATGGATGTTGTTGACCTTGTTGATTTGTGAGGTGTGTGGTCATATCCTAGGAGTTGTGCAAGCAGAGGAAGAAACCGTTTGCTGGCTTAAGGATTTTCCAGTTAAAATGGGAGGGGGGCGGGGAGCTCTGGATGTCAAGGCTGTTTGGACGCACAGGTACCCCAGACTTTTGTGTTCTTGCATGAAGTGTCAATTCAATTCATTGTTGAATTAGGATTCCTTGGGGGAAAAATAGCTAGGACGTAAGAACTCAGGAGATGATTTTGAGATTAAAGGAGCAAAGTTTAGGGACACCTGGGTGGCTCAGTTGGTTAAGTGTCTGCCTTCAGCTCTGGTCGTGATCCCAGGGTCCTGGGATCGAGTCCTGCTTCAGGCTCCTTGCTCAATGGGAGCCCGCTTCTCCCTCTCCCTCTGCTACTCCCCCTGCTCATGCTCTTTCCCCTTCTCTCTCAGATAAATACATAAAATCTTCACCAACCAACCAACCAACCAACAAAAACCCAGCAAAGTTTTAGGACAATTAATGTAACTTGTGTTATAGTTTAAAAGGCTCGGTGAACGATGACCTGCTCTAAAGACCTGGCATTTCTTTCCTAATGGTGAGACCAGTAGTGAGTTTCGATGATTCCACTGGGGCCTTTGACCACAAGGTTTCTTGCCTGGCCTGGAGCTTTAGTCACTGGTTGGTTCCTTGTCCATGCTTGGAAAGCCCAAATGTCCTATCTCTTCTCACCTAAATCTTGCCCTAGGTTCAAAGCTCAGCTCACATTCCACACTCATGATTCAGTCAATTAAATATTTATCAAATACTCTTAGTGCCAGGTCCCCGGCCAGGTGGTAGAAATAGGAGGATGAAAAAATCCAGGTCTCTGTGCCGGAAAAGCTTCTCTACCAACAGAGGAGACAAAGGACCTGTGTAAGTCACAAGGGCTTCGTACTCAGGAGCTCCTGCCGGAGGTGACAGAGGTTGGTAGGTGGTGCCTGGTGGAACCCAGAAGGGAAAGCCAGCTACAGGACAGGCCGGATTCCTGTCGAATTTACTCTTTACCTCCGACACGCTCCACATTTGACCCTCAGTAAGCATGACCTTCTATTCTGACCCAGCTTGCTGTGTGTATATGCTGAATTCCCAACTCATTTAAAGACTCCTGGAGATAGAAATTTTATCCCTCCTTGTGTTCCAAGGAAGTAGTAGGTACTCAATGAATATGCGCTATTGGTAACAGATGTGCCAGTGATAATGATTCACCTTAGCAAACTTCAGCATGTGGAAGCTCATTTTTAAAGCAGACAGCAGATTGGCCTTTGTAGGGGGAAGGGGCCTTTGCCTACCCCGCTCCTCCGTGGACGCTGCCTCCAGGTTGTACCCTTGGGTTTCTGACTTGAACAATCTTCTCCTCACCTTGGGGCTTTCCAGTCCATCCCAGCTCAGGATGGGTGTGGACATATGGCAGGCATAGACCGTCAGCCCTGCAGAAAGCTACTTCAGTTTTCTTGGGGCCTCAGTAGTTCCTGCAAAGTCGGGTCCACTCTCCCCTTAATCTCCCCGTCATTGTCTGATACTGAAAAGGATTGGCCAGCAGGAGAAAAATAATTTGGTGAGACTACCTGGGTGTGTTGGGTTGTGATGATTCAAACACGAATAAAATGGGGCCCATCCTCAAGAATCTTGTCGGGCGAGGCAGGGACAGATAGGTCAACTGGTGTTACTCACGTGTCGTCCCCAGACTAGCATCAGCCTGGACTCTAGGTAGAAGAGAACATTCTCTGCCTAGTGCCCCCCACCTGCGGCTCTGGGGACAGGCACAGCCCTGGGTGATTTAGTGAGCGCCCCCCACGTCTGAGAACCACGGACGCACACAGTTAACTGGGAGACAAATTATTGGAGTACAGTGGAGGCAGGATGGAGGGAAAGATCTACTCTGCGTTGTTGGTGGGTGCGGGGTGAGGTGTGGTCTTCAGAGAGCCTCTCGCAGGTGAGGAAGGGCACACGTGGGCCTTGCAGGATGGAGAATTTGTCATGCACAGTGGCCAGGAAGAACGGCCCATACAGAGTTGTGGACGAGTAAAACTGTGCTTTGTTCTAGAAACCGCCCACTGAAGCGGGTGGTGGGCTGCTGGGTGCAGACGGCGGGATCTGGGCTGGGGAAGCGGGCAGGGGTCACATCATGAGGAAGCTAAGGGCTCTGGTGAGGTGTTTGCGTTTATTCTGCCGACCAGGTCTTCTGTAAAGGGCCAGAGGGTAGATATTTTTGGCTTCACAGGCCCTACAGCCTGTCTTGACCTCTCAAGTCTGCTGTTGCACGAAAGCAGCCATAGGTAATAAGTGAGTATTGGCCTCACCTGTAGTCTCGTGAAACTTCATTAATGGACTCTTCTGAAATTTGAGTTTCCTGTAATTTCTTTTTTTATGGCTCTAGAAAATTATACATCCTCATTTTTTTTTTTTTTTAAGATTTTACCCATCTATTTGACAGTGAGAGAGCAGGAGAAATCCCAGCACAAGCAGGGGGAGCGGCAGGTAGAGAGAGAGGCAGACTCCCCACTGAGCCGGGAGCCTGACGTGGGGCTCGATCCCAGGACCCTGGGATCATGACCTGAGCTGAAGGCAGAGGCTTAACTGACTGAGCCACCCAGGCGCCCATTTATATCTATTAAAAAAAATTGAATTTAAATTCAAATGAGCTGACATACATATTATTAGTTTCAGGAGTAGAATTTAGTGGTCCGGCAATTGCATATAATACCACGTGCCCATCACATCGGAGTTTCATATACTCTCTGATGCGTCCGAAAATTTTCTTCTTTTGATTGTTTTCAACCCTTAAAAAATAAAAAAGCTTTTCTTTTTTTTTTTTTTTTTTGAGCAGGCAGGCCACATAAAAACAGGCAGTGGCCAGGGGAGGACTGGATTTCGCAGACCCTCGTTAGAGACTCGTTGCCCTTAGAGTTTGGTGCAAGGACTATCACGAGAGTCTATGGCCATGTGTGTTTCTGGGGTCTGACCCAAGCTGGGGAATGCAAATGTCAGGATAGAGGGGTCCCCCATCCCCATCCCCATCCCCGTGATTCTCAGGCCAGCGGAAATTTAGGGCCACTGCTACCATCAAAGAGAAGGCACTGAAGGACTTAAGTCGTGAAAGGATTTTCATTCTGTGACGTTTTGTGATGTTTTCATTCTGTGACGTTTCGTGGCTGAAGGCTACGGGGACGGAGGAGGGGCAGGGGTCTGAGGCTGAGTGAGGGCGCAGGGGGAGGAGAAAGCCGCCTCAGGTCAGTTTCCTGCATTGCTGAGTGTAACCAATGCCCTGAAAATCACACGTTTAGAGGCACGAGTCTATGCCTGTGTGTGATTTTTCTCTTTCAGCAGCTCCTTCTAGGAGCAAAAGTAAAACGGTTGGACGTTTGCAGAGAAGGTTGCTGGAAAGTTAGGAAGGAAAGGTGTTGAAAGATGCTGACAAGCACTTGGAAGGGGCGGGAGTGGGAAGGGAAACAGCCTGAGCTTGCAGGGGCGCTGGGGAGCGGGTGTCGAGGAAGGGAGGCAGCGGGGGGCTGGCGGAGTGCAAGATGCCGAGGGAAGCTTTTCCGGGCAATGATGAAAGTCTGGGTGTGGACGTGGGGGGGGGGTGGCAGTGGGGACTGGGGGGCTTTGGCAGACTAACTCCCAGAGCAGGTGAACCTGGGAATGGGAGCTGGAGGAAAAGGCTGTGTGGTAGCAAAGCTCTGTGGTTTAATAGACCCTGAGGGCATGACGCCAGGCTGGAGAGGGCGGTGCCTGTTCCCGGGGCTGCAAGCACCTGCTGGTCCCACACCTTCTCTCTGTCTGCGTGACTCTGGGGGGGATCACAGGTTTTATTTAAGGGAGGTGGAAGGAAAAAAGTCTAAGGCAGCAAAGCAGAATTAGGAAAAGCGGTGACTTTCTTCTCTGTGCTCCTTCGGGGTCGGGGTCGAAACGGGCAGACATGTGCCTGGAGGCGGCCCATTGTCCACCGAGGCTAGGAGGGAAGGAAGAGAGCTGGGAGGGCACGGAGGGTTTTGGGGTAGAGCAGAGGAGGTCAGAGGGAGGGAGCGAGGGAGGTCGGCAGTGGGTTGATGAGTCACCAAGGAGGAGGAAGTCAGGAGCAGCAAGTGGGTGCGGGTTGACATGGGGAGCCGGGGCTGGGCACGAGGGTGGGGATGACCTGCAGGCTACTGGGCAGGTAGGGGTGCCCCCCCGCCCCCCGGGGATCCCGGAGACCTCAGAAGCCAGCGACGGACCCTGAACACTGCGGTCTTTCCTGGGGCTGCACACTAACGTGGTGGAAAGTTCCTGGGTGTTCAGGTGCAGGCTGATCTCGGGGGGGGGGGGGAGCCTGCTGAGCCTGAGCAGGTCCGAGAAGGTCAAGCCATCAGGTGCGTGGAGGGCCGGGCTCTTGAGCAAACTCCGATTTCCACAGCATTGAGAGGACACGGCCGGCGGAGCTGGGGGCTGTCCTCAGACCAGCCCCGAAGGAGAGCGAGACGTCCGTTCTAGGGGACTCAGCGGGAATCCGGGAGTTGGGTGGCCCCACTGGAAAGCGCTGACCAGTGTCACAGTCTGGTGACTCAATCTGACAATAATTAGGGGGAGGACGGAGAGAGTGCAGACGTGACCATTACTTCCTCGCATTTGAAGCAGAGGCCTGGTGGGTCCTGAAGATTTAGCCTTTCCGCTGTGGAACAAGAGGTGGCTCGGCACAGCCTGGCCTCAGTTTACCTTTTTGGCTTAATGACACCAACAGCCTATCCTTGGGATGCTTGTGCTGTCAGACATCCAGTCGGCTGCTCTGGGTCCATTATCTCATTTAACTGGTATGACCGCCCTGAAAGCTAGGCCAGATGTTTCCATTGAAGCAATGGGCCTACGGCGCATGAGTCACTGGCCGCAGTCCTGGGCTGGAAAGGGACCCAGGTGCGACTTGAACCCAGGACCGTCCGACGGCTGTGCTCTGAGGCACTGTGCTGCAGGCCACCCACCGCTTACTTCCCTGTGCTCCGTGTCGTCACGCCAGCGGACTGTTGATTTTGTGCATCTCAAAGGCAGTGTGCCTTTCGCACCTGCCAGCTTCCTGCCCACACCCGCCTTTCTCTGTGCACCGAGCCCTTCCCAATTCTCATGTCCGTCACCCTGGTCTTGTCTCTGCCTCTGCTCCAGGGCCAAATGCAGAAAATTCTGTTTTTCTGTCTCTTCACAGCACTCTGCATACCACACGGTTCTACTTACTTTGATGTGTATTTGTCTTTCTGCCTGCCTGACCCTGGGAGGCTTCCTTAAGTAGCTGCTCATTAAACACCGTGTGCTGAAGCTGGGTTAGAGTGGGGATGCTGAGATTAGTGAGGTCTCTGTCCCCGGCCCAGCCAGGCACGGGGGAGTGGGGGTTCCTGGGAGCTGCCACTATAGGAGGACAAGGGGAAGGTGCTGGGTTGGGGCTGTGTGGGACGGGCAGAATATTCCAGGAACAGGAAGCCGTTTCACCCAAGGTCCTGAGATTCGGCTGGAGAAAAGATGCACGTTCTTTGTGGACAGCGACCGAGGATGAACCTTCGTCGTCTTGGTGTGCTTAGTACAGTGCAGAAATTTAATAAATGTTTGTTGAAGTGGAATTTTATTTACATTCTTGCATTGGAATGAAGGAGTAAATTAAGTTAAACTTGGGAGCTAATTCACTTTACCAACCGGTTAGGTCTGTATCTTGTTATTTGGAACGTGCATTTCAGTTGATGGGCCTAATTTCTTTTTTTCTATTTCTTTTTTAAAGATTTTATTTATTTATTAGAGAGAGAGAGAGAGAGTGAGATCACGTGGAAGGGTGAGGGAGAGGCAGACTCCCTGCTGTGCAGGGAGCCAAGTGTGGGACCCCATCCCCGGACTCTGGGATCACGACCTGAGCCAAAGGCAGATGCCTAACCGACTGAGCCACTCGGGTGCCCCCATAGGCCTAATTTCTGACACAAAAGTTAACAGAAGGCCCATCTGCTGGTAGCTGAGGGTCAGGCTTGGCTTGTTTAAATATAAAATTCTCTGTTCCCATTTTCATCACCTGGGGTTGATGTATGCATTCCTTGGAGTTATAAAGGCAGATATTAATGTCCGTTTGGGGCCGGCTTTCTCAGAATCGGGTGAACGACACGGGGAAGTCTCCTTTAGCAGCCTGTGGTCAAGTCCCATGTGTGGAAGAACATCGAAGAGTTTTGCAGCACAGCCTCCGAATTCCATTTATCAAGAAAGATTTCTGAAAAAGATTCTGTCCCAGGAGATACAATCTGGAAACATGTTTTGTAGCAGCGACTTGTAAAAGGAATTCACAATGTGTAATTTAATAACAGTACTTGGTGCTGTGCTTTCCAGAAGCTTTCTATTTTAAGTAAGTCCACCCTTTCAGTAAACAAGATAAAGGCGAAACTTGCTGCAGTCTTATTAATGGCAATTTCTAGCAGTTTCGCCCGGGATCGGTGTCATCCGTGGGAACAGTAACTTCATGTCGTTTACACTGGTTAAAAATGTGTTTTGCTGAAAGACCACCATCCCTTTGAGTTAATTTTTTTTCTCGAACATTTTATTTATTTATTTGACAGAAAGATCACAAGTAGGCAGAGAGGCAGGCAAAGAGGAGGAAGCAAGCTCCCCACTGAGCAGAGAGCCCGATGCGGGTCTCGATCCCAGGACCCTGAGATCATGAACTGAGCCGAAGGCAGAGGCTTTAACCCACTGAGCCACCCAGGTGCCCCTCTGCCTAAACTTTCTACAGTTGTGAATGGTTAATCTTTTATGCGTTAGTAATATCGATCTGATTCAAAGGAGGGTTTGGAACACCCACGTCAGCATTAAAGCAATTTTAAGGGTTGCTTCAGTTGTTCAGATTTCTGTGCTGATAATGGTGGGGATTTCCCAATCTTCTTATTGCAAATATTCCGTTCTCAGGTGTATTAACCAAACGACAGCTCTGAGCTGGGGTTCTAGTGCCATTTGCAAAAGAGCAGGTAGGGGTGGGGTGGGGGTACATTTGAACAGTTTTTGCTCAGGTGGTTCTGACTTCTTATTTCAAACAAGGAAGGAAAGTGAGAAAGACTAGGGCTTGTCTCCCCTCAGAGGCCCCCCCCCCTCATTCATCATGTGAAACAGTCAGCAGGGGGATTCAGCAGAAGGTTGCTAAGGCCTAGAGGAAGTCGCTAAATTCAAAGGACATTTTGCAACATTCCATGAAGTGGTTTAACTGTGAATGCCACTTTCTCTTATTTCCCCCCCCCCATGGCATTATATTTTGCTCTTTGTTTTTATTTAATTTTATTTATTTAAATCTTAAAAATCATTTTGAACTCATTCATATTGTGCTTTTTCTTTTATGTAAGTACGGTTCGGTTAAAAAATTAGTTTTCTGGGGCACCTGGGTGGCTCAGTGGGTTAAGCCTCTGCCTTTGGCTCAGGTCATGATCTCAGGGTTCTGGGATCGGGTCCCGCGTCCGGCTCTCTGCTCAGCGGGGAGCCTGCTTCGTCCTTTGTCTCTGCCTGCCTCTCTGCCTACTTGTGATCTCTGTCTGTCAAATAAATAAATAAAAATTTAAAAAAAAATTAGTTTTCTGAGGAGATAGCTATGTACTTAGCATCAACATTGCAGAAAAGAGGATATAGTGAGGGGTGCCCCCTCTCCTTTGCAGCTGCCTGGCTCCCCTCCCTGCTGACCACCAGTGGCATCCTTTCAAGGCAGGCTGAGTCCATGTGTACAGGATTTTTTTCTCTGTTTTTCTGATAGTGTACATAGTGGACAGCTCCTTGCTTTTTTTTTTTTTTTTTAAACTTAACAGTGGTCTCTTAGGGAGCGATTCATATGTATAGACAGAGCTTTTGTGACATTGGACTTCCTTTCTGCCCTTTACTGAGAGTCCTGTTTCTGTGCTTCCAGGAACAGCCTTGACCCTTAGCCAGGGCTGACAGTATTGGCGGTGGTGGGTGAGGAGGTTGGAGAGGGGTCTTTGCTCTGCTGGCGCTGCCTCTGTTTTCATTTCCCTAGGACTGTGGTATTAAATAGAAAAATCACACTGAGTGAATTTAAAGATCGATTTGGCGGTATTCAGCCTTTCCCGAATTGGGCAGTATTTCATCTACAACAGAAAGGAGCTCTGCCAACCTGTGGGAAAGGAAAGATTTTTAAGTGCAGAAAGGGGGGGGGCAGAAAAAGGATATTAGCAAAGAATGTGTTGTTTCAGGCCAAGTCTTCTTCCTAAGGGCATCGGAAGGGTCTGTAGTGCTGACCAGGTAGTTCCAAGTTGATTGGTTTAAGTTTACATTCCTAGGGAGCTGAAACTGCCCTTAGGTTAGATGTTAAATCTTTGCTGATTGGGGCTTAGCACAGGTGACTCCAATTTGGGCCTGTTCTCTTTATAACAATGGAGCGCACCTAGGGCCCCTTCCAGTAGCTACATGTGGTGAGGAGAGAGATTGGGGTTTATTTCCAGTTTCCCCTCAGATGGAGAGAAGAACGCTCTGGACTGAGGCATGAGATGAAAATGGCTCTGCTTCTAACCAGCCAGGCATCCGGTGCACTTCTCCAGACCTCTTGGTATGCCCAGCTGCTGGAAACCTGTTTAGCTCCAAAGGTCTGTGATTGCAGAATCTTCAATAGTAGCAAGGAAGGCTTGGATTTACATCACAAAGAAACACTTTTTGAGGGTAAAACCGGCAAACAGAGGCTCTTTACTTTTCGCTTTTTAGTGGATGTACCTTAAAGGATTATACATAACATATTTTACTTTCTTTCTTTTTTTTTTTTTTTTAAGATTTTATTGATTTATTTGAGAGACAGAGATCACAAGTAGGCGGAGAGACAGGCAGAGAGAGGAGGAAGCAGGCTCCCCATGGAGCAGAGAGCCTGACCTGGGGCTTGATCCCAGGACCCTGGCTCTAAAGGCAGAAGCTCTAAACCACTGAGCCACCCAGGCGCCCCATATTTTACTTTCTTATTTCTGCAAATGAATTGTGTGCATTTTGGTGCATGTTGTCCGAAGTGAGTTAGCCCTTGGGGTTCTGGAATCATCTCTCTTCTCTCACTTCTGTTGGGGTGGAAGAAATTTTCTCTGCCTTTCACAGACCTTTGATTCTAGCTGGACTAAGAATCAGATTGACATGAGACAGGTTAATAGGAGAAAGTCAAATTTAATAGTGTATGTACAAGGAATCTGAACAAACATGGAAATTCCAAAGACAGGCCACATGAAACCTCTATGACTTGATGAGCTAAGGAGAGGGGTAAGGTCTGGAGATTCAAAGGGGAAGACCATTAGCAGGAAGGTGAGGAGATGGTGGGAAAACAAAATTTGCCCTGGAATGCAAATGAATTTCGTAGGTAAAGAGGAATCTATGTTAATAGCTCTTTTCCTAGCACCAGCTGTCCTTTCCAATGTAAATTTAGGCAATAGAAGTGGAGGTAAGACTTTTCCTACACCTGCTGGGCTTTGATTGCTTTTAACCCATAATAATTTTCAAGCCAGAGTGGCACGTCTTGGGGCAGGCTGCTCTTAACCACCACACCCCTTGTTAGAACAAGATCAGAATTTAAGAATGTGTGTGCTTTATTCTAGAAAAGTGATCGTGTAAAGGAGAGCTGCTATTTCTTGTCCACTGGAGCTGTTGAGCTGTATGTCTTCCCTTCTCCGTTCTTCTCCAAACAATACGTGTTCTCTTGTCTGTAGACTCTTTAACAAAAGGGAAGCAAACAAACATTTATATGAAATTATGTTCAGAGAGTCATCTTATGCAAATGTGGAGGAAAGGACAAAATGATTTTTTAATTTTTTTTAAATGTAAAGTGCCTGTGATGTGGGAAACAGGCCAAAAAAAAAATTTTAAATTTCCTTACTGCATACAACCCATTGACAAGTCCTTGAAACAGTGACCTTCCTCTGGGAGCTCAACTGCTTCAATGTTGACACTTTGCTAAGGGCAAAAGGCAATCTTAACCCACCCCGCCAGGATCCTGTAAGTCTACTTTAACATGTAAAAATTCCTTTGGAAACTTCCTTTATCTCTCTCCACTTCCTCTTTGCACCCCAAGATATCTGTTAGCAATCATCCTGCAGACATATGGCCCACTGGTATACATCCGAAGGGTCTCATGACTAAGGTTTACTAGATGATAATAAATGACCTTTTCCTAACAATAGCTAGCCCCCTCAAGGTCCTGGGAACCTTGTTTCCAAAATACCTTAGAGGTTTGTGCTGTCCCTAACTCCCTCCCAACTTGAAAGTTATAAAGAGTCACTTGTCACAGCCCCAGTACAGCTCTTTCTGCCCACGGGTCCTGTCCCCGTGCTTTAATGAAGCCACCCAAAGATGTGTCAAAAATTCTTTCTTGACCGTTTGCTCTGGACATATCACCCGGAGGTGGAGTTTACAAAAGGATATGGTAGTAGACCATCTCACATTTATTTTCATAATCTCCGCCTCACTGAGTTAACACTTACCTCAATTTTATCGTTAGCTTTCCTAAGTTGCAAGACTTAAGTTGACTAATGTGGTTTTTATCTTTCTATTGAAGTAATTGAGTTTCTTTAGACCTACCTTTATCTGATTGCCAGTTCGGTTATCTTAATTTGAAAGAAGGGCAAAATGTGGTTGTAAACTAAAAATAATCATTTCATCAAGATTTAGGGTGGAGCTCAATTTCTTCATACCAATGAATAATGAATTTTGAGTTTGCATCTTAGCTAGGTGGAATTGTAGAGAGAATTTGAAGACAGGTAATGAGCTATAAAACAATTTAGAAATTGAACACTTACAAGTTTTTTTGTATTTTTTTTTAAGATTTTATTTATTTGTTTGGGGGAGAGAAAGGGAGCATGAGTTGGAGGCAGGGAGAGGCAGAGGCAGGCTCTGCACTGAGCAGAGAGCCCGATGTGGGGCTCGATCCCAGGACCCTGAATCATGACCTGAGCCGAACAAAGGCAGACACCCAACCAACTGAGCCACCCAGATGCACCCTGACTTATCATGAGTTTTTATGAGAGCTGGAAAACCCTATCTTGTGTACTTGGCAACCTTCAAACATTTATTAGAGTAATGTGTGTCTAGCTGTGGTCCTCTGTTGCAAAGCTTCCAGAAGAATTGGAATGTTAGAGAAGAGCGATGAAAATGGTCATAAGAACAACTTCACTTCACAAGTATGTGGAGACTGCTGAACGAAGAGAAAAAAAAAGCCACAGAGTGTGGAGGGGCCCTCAGTGAAAACCTTAAAATGCTGGTTAGGCGACCGGAGGTGAGGTACACCCTAATGCAACTCATTTCCCCCAAGAAGGCCTTGGACATGGTTGCCTCGGAGAGCTCCTTTGTTATTTTGTAATTAGCCCTCATAAGCTCTAGTGGAAATAACAAGGGTGTCAGCAGTATTTTAGGAAATGACTTGCACATCTTTTAAAGACTGTCATTTGCTTTGTCGTAGATGGAGCACAGTTTTTAACTTTTTGTTTTGGAGTAATTTTTGATTTACAGAAAAATTGTGATGATACCCCAGGGAGTTTTTATTTATGCCTCAGCCAGTTTTCCCTGGGGTCAGCATCTTACATTACCCTAGTACATCTGTCAAAACTAAAAAAAAAAAAATCAACATGGGTATGTAATTTATTAAATTTTCGAATTTCACCAATTTTTCCACTAATGTGCTCTTTTTAATTCCAGGAACTGGTTGGTAACTTGCAGTTCACCCAGTTGAAGTGTACAGTTCAAAAAAATTTTTTTATACAGTCCCAGACTTGTGTACCCATTGTCATGGTCTAATTTTGGAATACTTTTGTTCCTCCTGCCTCAAAGAAATTCCCATTTTATTAGCAGTTCCCACTTCTTCCCAAATCCTACCTCTTCTTGTGTCTCTGCACAGTCCTTGGCAACCACAGGAATGTATTCTTTCTCTGTAAATTGACCTATCCTGGCTCTTTCCTATAAATGGAGTCATACAATGTGTGCTTTTTTGTGACTGGTTTGTGTAATTTTCAAGGGTCTTTGGTGAGTTTTGATTGGGCGCAGGCTTTCTTGTATTCTAACTGTGGGGCTATTTTGAGACCCGGATTTAAAGTACAATCCTTTTAAGCAAATCTGGGTTTCCTTCTGCCCGGGCACCTGGGAGCACTCCCGATCCAGGCTTACTTAAATTGCTTTCCTGTTTTGGATTTTTTTTCCCCCCTTGGCCGTACAGGGCATGTAAATTTAGGCCTCCAAACTCATTCTCAGGGGAGTCTTTGTACATTCTGTCTCTCCACTGAGAGTTGCAGCCCATATAAACACATCCCACTGTCTTGGCTGTGGGAAGAGCGCTTTTCCCTAGTGAGGTGTTGCCTTTCAGGAGTTTAAGAGCAGTCCTGGCTTCGAGACATGTCTTTGCATCATAGAGTCTCCATTTCTTCCTCCCACCTCTCCTTTCTCAGCCTGCTTTGTCTCTGGTGCCTAAACTCTAGACTCTTGGGAGCACATGCCAGCAAAACATCTGATTTCTGCTTTTTTGCATTTCTGCTTTCTTGCATTTCTGGCTTCTGAGGAATTTTCTGACTTTTCCACCAGTTCAGCTGAGTGTGAAAATGATCAAGCACGTCAACATGAGCTCACATTTAGCTTAATAAATACAGTTGGTTTGCATGTAGGAATATTTTCAGGTGTGTGTGTATTCAAGAGTTAGTGTATACACTTTTTCCTTTCACTGTCGGCTGAAAAGGTCTGTAGGTAGTGACGATCCATTAGCAGTGAGTACACTTGTATGCTGAGCTTGGTCTCTAATACCTTTCTCCAGAACAGAACAAAACAAAACAAAAACAAAGCTCCTAGTGATGAGACTTTCAGATTGACATAGGAGGGGTCCCTGGGTGGCTCAATCATTAAGCATCTGCCTTTGGCTCAGGCCATGATGCCAGGGTCCTGGGTTTGAGCCCCACATTGGGCTTCCTGCTTGGCGGGAAGCCTGCTTCTTCCTCTCCCACTCCTGCTTGTGTTCCTGCCCTCACTATCTCTCTCTGTCAAATAAATAAATAAAAAATTTTTAAAAAATGGACATTTTTTTGAAATGAAAAAGCTTTGAACAACAAAGTCAAGAAGCCTTAGATTATGGAAGTATAAGTTATTGATCTATAATCTATAGATTATAAGCCCAAGTATAAAGCAAACATCAGTGAGTTCATGATGATATAAGTAATTGAATAAGTAAATAAATGGGGGAAAATAGACAAATCTTGCAGAAGAATTCCAAATAATCCTCTTCCCTCAAGGAGAGGATAGTATAACTTCCCACTCCCTGGGTGTGAGGCATGCATCGTGACTTCCTTCCGAAGAGGACGGTATGGAAAGGGAAAGTGGGGGAGAGTAGTTGGACAATGCAGGAAGTTAATAAGCCTGACCTCAGCCAAGTAACAAAGGTCAGCATCAACAGTGATAATTATATCTGTAGCGTGTTACCCCCTTAATATGGTGTGGGGAAAGTGACGCTTCCATCATCTTGCTTTCCAAAACCCGTAACCCTTGTCTAATTATGTCTAATGACCGGAGGAGTACTCCTCAAACCATCAAGGTCATCAAACCCAAGGAAAGTCTGAGAAACTGTCATAACCAAGGGGAGCCTAAGGAGATAGGACAACTAGATGCAGTGTGGTTTCCTGCACGGGATTCTGGGACAGAGAAAGAGCATTACATAAAAATTAAAGAAATCTGGGGCTCCTGGGTGGCTCAGTGGATTAAAGCCTCTGCTTTCGGCTCAGGTCATGATCCCAGGGTCCTGGGATCGAGCCCCGCATCGGGCTCTCTGCTCGGCAGGGAGCCTGCTTCCTCCTCTCTCTCTGCCTGCCTCTCTCCCTACTTGTGATCTCTGTCAAATAAATAAATAAAATCTTTAACAACAACAAAAAAATTAAAGAAATCTGAGTAAAGTGTGTATTTTAGTTTACTAGTGTATTACCGTTGGTTCCTTAACTGTGACAAATGTGCCATAAGATGTAAGGTGCCAGTGACGTGGGAAACTGTAGGTATATGGAGTCTGGACTGTCTTCACAATTTTTTTTGTAAACCTAAAACTTTTCTAGAAAATAATGTTTATTTAAAAACTGATGCTTTTTATTTTTATTTACTTACTTATTTTTAATTCCAGTGTAGTTAACCTACAGTGTTACCTTAGTTTTGGGTGTATAATATAGGGATTTAGTAATTCTCTGTATCACCATGTACTCATCACAAGGGCCCTCTTATTCCCCACTCACCTGTTTCACCCATCCCCCACCCTGATGCTTTTTGTACTCAAGCTAGGATTATCAGTTCTGCTGTAGCTATAAACATGGAACTCCCCGTATTGTCAGAAATGGAAGTTGGGACCAGTATGGCTTTTAGAGAATTTCTTAGTCAGAAACATGGAAAGAAAACATGCTATTACACTGGGATGTGTTCGTGCTTTAGAGTTACTTTTTTGCTTTAAGGTTGGATTTTTGAAAATCTTTGCGTGCACCTAAGTCACTTCCAGTAAAGATGTGAAGGACTTTTGGTTCATCCTGAATCCTCAGGCTCCTCGTCAGGTAATTTAAATGAATGAATTGTTGTTCCCTAAGATAAATATTTTTCTCCCCATAGCATCAAGCAACAGAACTCCTCCGCCCCCCTCCCTGATCAAAGCTCTCCAAAAGATGGTTCCTCATTAAGTTTTGACCTTGCGGGGTACCTGGGTGGCTCAGTGTGTTAAGCCTCTGCCTTCGGCTCAGGCCATGATCCCAGGGTCCTGGGATTGAGCCCCGCATCGGGCTCTCTGCTCAGCAGGGAGCCTGCTTCCTCCTCTCTCTCTGCCTGCCTCTCTGCCTACTTATGATCTCTCTCTGTCAAAAAAAAAAAAAAAAAAGTCTTAAAAAAAAAAAAGTGTTGACCTTGGAAGTGTTATTCTGCTTCTCACTTCTCCATTCAACAGTACAAGAATCTGTGAAAAATCTGCTCGTAAGGACGGACGGAATACTAGCTATGTAAGTGTAGACTGAAGTTGGGACTATGTTGTGCAGTTGACATTTGGGTTTCCTCTGAGATCTGTCCCCTGAACACACCGGGCTCTTCGGCAGCGGGAAGATTGGGGAATGGACTGTGGGCAGCTGCGATCTGGGCTGAGAGCTCGTAGTTGTTAGACACGTACTGGGCAAGCCGTCGAGATGTTCTGAGCCTGAGTCCTGGTTCATAAAATAAAGCTAATAATGCCTACAGGAGGGGGTTGTTGTGAATATCAGATGAGGTAGGTGACCCCGGGGAAGGGGTTAGCTGACTGCTCTGTTAGCTGACTGCTCGGAGACACAGAAGTGTCCTTTTCTGTCATTTCCCCATCGCCAGCTCTGTCCCACTTTTGAATCTAATGGGGAAGAACGCTCGTGTCACAGTGCCGACCTTCAGGGAGCGGGTGTGGGTGGTGTTCGGCTAATGTCTGATGCATAGGAAGAAAACACTTGACTTTGCAGAAGCTAGGGGAGGAAGGGTTCGTCAAGGCTGAAAAGATGGGACAGACGAAGTAAGTGAAGATACAGGTGACAGGTGGCAGCAAAGCTTTTTTTTTTTGCGGGGGGTGGGGGACCATTGTGAAATGCGTGGGTGGTGATCTAAGCTGATACATGAATAGGTTTTGTGCACCTAGGAAGTGGGAAAGAAACTTTTTATCTAGTAAACATTGCTTATCGACTGAAAGGCTGGGGTTGTTAGTTTGGGTGTGTTCGTAGCCACCAGAATGGGTTTGCATGTGGGAATATTAGGAAAGTCACCTGTGTTCTAAAGCAGATGCTGAGGCAGTATTTAATTTATCAGACAGGTGGGTATATAAAAGATTCAATTTCTTTCTATCTCTTCTGATGAAAAGGAAAATACGACTTAAGCTCCGAGGAGGTATATGGGTCATAGATATCCTGATTCTGTCATCTGGCAATATTTCTACTTTCAGCTTCTGGACTTAGTGCTAATCTAGCTATAAATAGAAGTTTTTACAATGAGTGCTACCTATATACTGTGTTAAATAAACACTCTGCACGAATTCTCTCACGTAAGCCTCACAACACCTCCATGTGGCAAATCATAACCCCCCCCCCCCCATCCCCCATGGAAAACTGGGAAAACATATGTGACTTGTGTGAGATCCCATGGCTGGTCAGTGGTGCAGCCAGGATTTCGAGCCAGGAATTTTGGGTTCCAATGCTGGGCCCTTATGCACTCTTGTGTTTTTTTGTCTAAGGGTGTGACGTGTAGCCTCAAAGCTGGAATGCTTAGGAGAGTATCTGGGAAATCTGGGAATGAACTAGAACACAAAGTTTGGCAAGTGTCCCATTTGGCTTGTGCAACGGGGTGCCGTGATCCGGGGAATAGATTTTGCTTTCTGGTCCATAACAGGAGATACTATGCGAGGACCAGTGATCCCTGTCTGCTCTGTGCTTGGGCAGGCACAGCCCCCACAACCCCAGGTGTTTAATGCTGGGTGTCAGCTTTTAAGAAGAACGTTGGGAAACTGAGGTATGGCTGATGGAAGGCGAACAGCCTTGTACCTAGTTCACATGGGGGTCATTGAAGGAAGAAGGGGCGTGTAACTTAAAGAAAAGGCTTACGTATGATATGATCATGGTTTTCAGATATTTGAAGAATGTAATTATGCTGTGTCCTCAGCAGAATTAAACTCACGGACACAAACTTTAGGGAGGTGGGTTTCCATTCATCTTAAAGTTCGCTATTACTGAGAGTTGTGTAGATAAAAGAATTGATGACCCTTGGAGCTCATGAGTCCCCCGTCCCTGGAAGTATTCAAGCAGAAGCTGTATGAGGATTATTCCCATCATCAGGAGCTATGCCCTTCCTTCCTGTTGTCCCTACCTGCAGACCCTGAGTCCTATTTCTTACCTGCTGCCACTGCACGTGGTTCTCGTTTTTGTATTAATTGACAAAATAAGTCAGTGGTTTAAGGAGCAGCCTTTCTCTGTGGGAATTTAAAGATCACAAGATCCGTAAATGTTAACCAGCAGAATAGTTCGATCAAATCATGGTTTTTTCAAGCTGTGGAACCATAGACAGCTATCAGAGAATGAAGGCAGATTTGAAGATGTCCGTCACATTGAACAAAAGGAAGTTGTTGAACAACATGTATATTATGATGTCTTGTCTCATTTAAATTGAAAAAAAAAAAAAATCGAAATGCTCTTTTTCTTTCTCTCTCCAGTTGTGGAATGATAGTCATCAAAATGTAGCTCGTGGTCACAGTGACCTTGACCCTCCAACATTGGGAGGACCAAGGACACTTTGAAATTTTTAGATCTCTATTTAAAAAAAAACAAAACATAGTATTTTGGCAGTTAAAAACCTTGAAAGGAAAGAGTTTTAGGACCTGGAGGAGTGACATAGTTTTGTGAAGTCATAGTGTGCCGTGGTGGTTGCTTTGGGGCTATCCCAGTCACGAAGCCCGTAGGCTTGCGGAGAAAGGTGTTGGGAGAGGAAGAGGGAGTTGTCACACACTTGGGAGTCCCAGGGATCTTGGCAAATGGGACTGCATTGGGCAGGAATGAGGAAACTGGACAGAGGTTGACTAACAAGGTGAGACAATGTGACTTTTGCTTGAGCCATATTAAGATAAGGGCAGGATTTCAAAAATGAGATGTCCTGAAGGGAAAGTGAGCTGTGAGCGATCGGAGCCAGGAAGATGGAGGCTTGGACATCACCAGCACCTGAGGGCAGACGAGGCCAGGAAAAGACGTAAACTTGGAGGGGAGGGGGGAGCCGAGACCGCAGAGACTTGCCCTGGCCAGTGCTCCCACTGGGAATTTAGACCAGTAGCTTGGAAATGGGTGAGGATGGAATCGGTATTGCAGGGCCCTCAGGTGGGAGGAAATGGACATCTGTGTAGACCAGTCATGAGAGCAGTCTGGTGACTTTGGAAGAGACAAGAAAAATGGCAGGAGCGATTAAGGGGAGTTTGCTCATTTTTTTTTTTAAGAGAGGAGTCGTCCACGTTTGAAGACAGCAGCGAGGTTGAGATCTGGGGAGAAGAAGCTGATAGATGTGGGGGGCACCCAGTGGATTAAACGTGAGGCCGTCAGGTCAGCTGAAGACAATGACAGAAATTCCCTTCTCTACCCAGGATGGGGATGGCGGTGGGCTTGAGTTATTTCAAGGTGGAGACGGGAAGAAGGTGGGGGCTCCTGCTGAATAGCCTTGGATTTTTGCATCTGATTCTTGACTTTGGCTCAGGTCATGATCTCAGGATCCTGGGGTTCAGCCCTGCGTCGGGCTCTGTGCTCAGCAGGGAGCCTGCTTGAGGCCTCTCTCTCTCCCTCTGCCCCTCATGTTCTCTTTCTTTCTCTCTAAAAGAAATACATCTGGAAAACAACAACAACAACAACAACCCTAATTTATCAGTATTTATTGTTCAGAAAGAGTGAAGTGGACGGGAGCCATCAAAAAGGTGGAATGGGCTCCATGTGTCGTAAAGACTTAGGGCATCCTAAGGGCTAAGGCATTCGAAGGCACTTCAAACTGTCTGTGTCTTATGGCACTTAATTCCCAAACAGTGGTCACTATCTGTATCACCCAAGTGGCTTTTTAAACACAGGGATGCCTCCGATCATTAGGAGTCCCAATTTCCCAAGAAGTCCCAGTCTTAGCCTACTGTTTCTCGTTCCTCCGTGACTCCAAGGACTCTCTGACTGCTCCTCAGTCCCTTTTCTCTGGGTGCTGTTCCGGTTCACAGGGTTGCCTCTAACTCAACGCTTCCTGTGGTTTCCCATTTTACTTTTAAACATGGGGAGAAAACCAGTGTTCTGTTAAACTTTTTCCCTTCTTGACCTGACCAATGGAAATGATTCTTATTCTACTTACTCATATTAATTCCTCCAGGAGCTTCACTCTTAGTGAAGTGACTCGTTCCTTCCTTTTCTTTGTTGGAGACAGAGATTGCTGAATCTCTTCTGGTTTTGCAAATTATTAAAAAAATTTTTTTTATTTTTTAAATGAAAATTTGGAACTATTTTCGCAGGGGAAGTAGGAAGAAGAAAGGGTGCTCTGTGGGACCACAGCAGAAACTTGCCCTGGAGAGTACTCGCCCGGAAATGTGTGTGGAAGAGTCATTTAGATACTTGTGCTTGTTATATGTTACATATATTTTGTTATGGAACTTTCCAGACGACCCTAACGATAATCTTACTTCCTTCCTCCTTTGACAGACAAGATCTAGGCTCAATGAGATTGCATGACTTGCCCAAGGACACCCAGTGAGCTAGTAGTAGAAAAGATGGTCTCATACTGAGTCCCTGTGCTTTCCAGTATGGCATGCTTATCCCTTGGTTCATGTCTTCAGAATGAATAAGATGTGTCCATGGTAAGAAGGCTAGACCTTTGAATGAAATGGTTCTTGCAAATGGAGTTGTGGGCTTTTAAACATTCCAAACAGCTTAGGAATCCTCTTACACCCTGGGGAAGACTTTATGTTAATATCTGAAATGAGCAAATGGTGATGGATGGTCAGAGATGTTTCAGAGGAATAAACAGGTTATTTTTATCCCAAAGATGTTTAAATTTGAAGTAAATATTTCCAGACAACTTGGTACATAGTTTTATGACCCTGTTCACAGGCTGCAGGTCTTGCTTAAAGCTCAATGGCTTCTCCTTGGCTTTCCACGTGTCAGAGTGTGGAACTTGTTCATTTAACTGGAAATTAATCATTGGGAATAACTCAAGGCTCTGTGGTTTTTCTTCTGAATTTCTGGTTAGTTTATTTACTTTCAGAAGTAGATGGCTTTTTTCTCATGTGGTTTTCTGTTCTTAAGTCCCAGACCCAGTCAGAGTTTAAAACCCTTTATGTTGTCTGAGATGTATCTTTGATAGAATGTTCTTGTTTGTGCTACTTCTTCAATGACGGATATGCCCCAGGGCACTGCCTCAAAGCCATGGCAGTTCAGGCTGGTGTCTTCAGACTCCAGATTCAGAGCAGGAGCCAGCCAGGAAAGAGTTTGTGCAGTAAACTTGTGTCAGACAGCCAAGTTCTTACCCATGTCCTTCCTTCCTTCTAGCCTCTCTTTCTGCTTCTCCCTCACCATGGGTTTTAGGAAGGGTGATGAAAATCAGGGCACGTGGATTTTTAAGTGCTTAGGACTGGAGAGTGAGGACAATGGGAATGGTGTACCAGAAGCACCATTGGAGACGAACTACCTGCTGGTGCAGCCACTATGGAGGACATCATGGAGGGTCCCCCCAAAACTGAAAATAGAACTACCCTGTGATCCAGCCATCCCTTTTCTGAGTATATACATGGAGGAAATGAAGTCACTATCTTGAAGAGCTATATTCACGCCCCATATTCATTACAGCATTATTCATGATAGCCAAGATGTGGAAACAGCCTAGGTGTCCATTGATGGATGGATGGATATAGAAAATCTGAGATCTAGATAGATAGATAGATAGATAGATAGATATTGGAATATTACTCAGCCAAAAAAGGGGAGGAAATCCTGCCATTTGTGACAACATGGATGAACCTTGAGGGACACTGCTAGGTGAGATGAGTCAGACAGAGACAAATACTGTATAGTTTCACTTATGTGTAAATCTAGAAAAGCTAGATGTCTATAATCATGTTGAAAATCTGTAGATTCTTATTCTGGCAGCAGAGGGTGCTGGGGTGAAGAGGGAATGAATGAATGGTATTCCTGCAGATGCCGAAGCGTCCAGCAAATTCCAGCCCTCTTACCCCATTTCCTTCCTCCTAATAATTTATTGATCTGAGGCAGTAGAAAAAGGCAGGGAGTCAGACACAACTGTATTAATTGCGTGGGAGACCTTGGGCAAGTCACTAACCCTCTTGTGTTGGGCACTGTCCTAGGTGCTAGGTTTACAAAGATCAGTAAAACTCATTCCTTGCCTATGGGAAACTCAGACTTAGTTGGAATATAGGCACACAAACAAATAATTGCAATTACATGTGGCAATTAAAATATTAGATACATACAGGTAGTGCAGAGGTAGCATAGAGACAGACGCCTGCCCATCCTGTGTGTCCAGGGGTGAGGTGAGGAGGGAGAGGGGTAGAGAGTTGGGGTACAGGTGTACCTAAAGGCTTGGGAGAGACATGGCTGGATTCTTCTAAGCAGTTCATTTAGTATGGGATGGGTTGAGTAGCTACAGGTACAGATGAATGGCTCATCACAAAATTTGGGGAGTTTTTTTGTTTTTTTTTTGTTGTTGTTTTTGTTTCTCGGTGGAGGGGATTTAGCTCTGCGATGGGAAGTATCTTCCTGTTCACGTCCAAAGTGAAGAACGTCACTGGGCCACACGTTTATGTTTCTGCAAAGCACTTGCCCCTGGCTGGAGAGCCCGGTCTTCTCCACGTGCTTATGGTGGCGAGGTAAAGAGATATAGAGGTAGAGCCACTTTGAAGGACAACCTTCGGCACAATCCATGAACACTGAACAACGCACATGATTGACACAGCAAAATTCATTTCTCAGTATCTGTTCCCAAACGTGCACAAGCAGGCACAGGAGGAGATGCTCACCAGAGCAAGCGCTAGTGAGAAACTGGGAGCACCCGCGACGTGTCCGTCAGGAGGGGAACTGCAAAATAAACCACGCTCATTCCACATCGTGAACTACGATGCAGCAGGTTAAAAAAAAAATGCAGTTGCTGCATGTGGACTCATGGAGTTTTCCACGACATAGCTCTGAATGGAAAGAAAGCAGGTTCATTGAATGATAACTACAAAGGGGTACCTACTTAGGAAAAGGAAACAGAAGCCCGGATCTGTTTAATGTAAAGAAAAGGTCTGGGGAGACAAGGCTTCAAACCGATACCTCTGCGAGGATGGGAAACACTGGGGTTGGGTGTTAGAGGAAATCAACAGGAGCTGGTCCGTGATGTTAACAAAAAGTATTTTTTTTTAAGATTTTTTTATTTGTTAGAGAGAGAGAGAGAGAGCGCATGAGCAGGGGGAGGTGGAGGGGCAGAGAGTGGGAGGGGCGGGCTGGGGAGGGCCAAGCGACTCTGCTGAGTGCTAAGCCAGACACAGGGCTTGATCTCATGACCCTGTGAGATCAGACCTGAGCTGAAACCAGCAGTCAGCTGCTTAACCAGGCGCCCCACGTTAACACATTTTAAACCAAGGGAAAATTATCCAAGTATTACACGCAAAAATAAACTTCAGGTTATTTTTGGTGCAGTAGATAAACTGTTTCCCAAACCTGCCTGAAGATGGGAATGGCCTGGAATGCTTGTCAGAAAACCCCCGGATTCCCAGCCCTAAGAATCCGTATATTTCATAAGCCATCCGGAGGATCCTACCGGCAAAGTTGGGACACTAGAGCCAGCTCTCCTGGATATTACTCTGGAATTTCACTTTTCTGGGTGCTTCTCAGCCTTGTTCATTTAAATGAAGCAGGAGTCACTGCCCAGTACAGCCCCCTGCTTGCTTTCTTCCCTGGGGGGTCAAGGGGAGTAAGAGAAGACCCAGCATGCCTCGGTCCATCTCCAGATCTAAAATGTAGAAGTAATGGCACCATCTGTGCAAGGTGGAGGCCTGGCCCGAATGTGGGGAGTCTTGGAGACACGCAGGGGGTAGTGATTCATTTAGGGATCGAGTTAGCCATCAGCCTGGGTTCCGTGACTTCGGGTCCTGCTTTCCAAGGGCAGTTCTCATTCTTGTTTGCTTTCCTGCCTGCGTAGGTCTCCAGTCGTTGGTCGCCAACATCTTCTCTCTACTTCTCATGAAGGACATCACGGTAAACAGTGTCCTGCCCTCCGCCTGTGCCCCCAAACCCCCTCCCCACCTGCAGGATGACCACGGATGCTTCTGGGGGGTACCTTGCCAGCAGCAGCTGACACTGTGGTCACAGCTTTTCAGGGTCTTGTCCTGAGCTTTGCCGATTAGTCTAGAATCTTGATTGATGTTTGGGAACTTACACTTGGTTGGGCTCACGGATGGACACCGACCAAACCAAATGCCTTTTGATCCATTCCCCATGACTAATACAACTGGTTTGCAGGATGGAAATACTGATGTTGGGCAGTCATTCCATTTATATCTCCTACAGGACGCTTTCCCTGCAAATTCCCATAAGGAAAGGGCGTCAGCTGGGGGGGGGGGTGCGGCATCATAGTCATGACGACGTGGACCCAGGGGCACCATATGACTGTCCCTGGGTCGGCTGATTGTGGTACCTGTTCACCCATAGGGTGCTCACGTGCTCAACTTCTTTTTCTTTTTCTTTCTTTTTTTTAAATGGAATCCTTGCAGACCTCCCCTTTCTGTAAATACATTATCTTTTCCAGGTAGATCATAATACCATGGAGCAGATTATGGTTTGCTTTCGTGACATTCCAGCCTCAAGGACAGGGCAACCTGCCAGATACCGTGAGTGGGAGAGTGACAAAGGGGAACAGAGGACAGGGAGTTCTCTGTGGCCGTCGTCCTAGCCCGCCCTCTCTGGACAGGAGCGAGCCCTAAGGCCAGGGGACTTTCAGTATCTGAAGAGCGCTGTATCCCAGCTTGTTTGGATAAATGTAATACCAGTCCTTTCCATCGTGTTTTCCAGATTTTCCTCTGTCAGTAATAACTTCTCCATTAAGTTCCAAGGTTAGAATCACTGTTGGGGTATGAGGGTTTCCATTTTCACCCCTACCTGGGTGAATGGAATCAATTCAGAAATACCAGCAGGTCTCCGCTGAGATGCTGGGTATCCTTGGACCCTGGGAAGGCTAACAGGAGATGTCCGTGCGCCTCCGGGCCTGGGAGCACCTGCACATCTGGATTGAACGGATTTATCCCAGTGGTGGGTGGAGTGGCTGTGTAGGGGGGCTTGCCCAATGGTGGGAAGAGTTGGGGGGGGAGACTGAGCAGTCTTTGGCGAGGCATCTCAGGACAGAATCTGGACTCTCAAGGTATGACTCCCTCCCATAGAGAAAAAAAGAGTCCCCCTAATGTCAGCCATACCCTCCCTTGGGCGGACGGCGTGAGGGGGAGGGGAAAAAGGATAGGGTTTCCGCCCGGTGCTCTAGAAAGAAGTCTTTGATTATATGTGGGCCCAGGAGGAAGGTTTATCGGCTTGTAAAGGTTTGAATAACCTTTGGCTTGAGTAAATACTCAAATTCTCATAGCAGCTCTGGAAGGAGGCCGATAACTCGCATTTTATGACTGAGCAATTTGAGTCATTGGTTCACGGTCCCCCAGGTCTATGTGGGAGAGCACGGACTTAAACCCAGATCCTGCTCCCACCCCTTCACCAAAGCCCAGGCCGTGCTGTCAAGGCACGTGGTGTACGAGAAGATACGTGTGCTGCTCTCCGTTCCTTACATTCACTCTGGGTGAAAAACCACCTCCATAATCTGAGGCAGGGATGGGGGATGTATATGTGCTTTTTCCCAGTAATCGTGCTCTGTGCACACAGTGTCCACTTAGCATGGGCCCTTGGTCACCGTCTGGGTCCCGGGCAGCGGTGAGCCCCCCCGGATGCCCGCAGGGCTCCTGTCTCATGTGTGCGGGGACCTCCGATGCCTCGTGCCCAAGTCATCTGTGGCTCTTGGCTCACCCCTTTCTCTAGAAAGGGAACCAGAGCTCCTGCTGTTTTGTGCATCTAGTAACGGGAGCCCAGTGCCTGAGCCTGCCCAGGCTCTCTGGGGTGATTTATTTAATTGAATAAAGGTCTTCACCCACTTTCGCATCCGAGAGAGAAGAGGACAAGAGGGAGAGAGAAGGCCGGAGGGAGAAAATAGCATCAAGTGGGAGCAGGAAGAAGGGGGGAGACAGAAGGGGGATGACACTAAGGGAGGAAAGAAATGAAATATTACAGAGGGGACGAGGACAGGGGAGGTCCCACGGTCGGCATTTGACTTGGGTCAGGATGTTGTGATTCCTCCTCCCCCTGAGACAGTCTTGGCCCTTTTGGGGGGGCTCAGACTGCCCTTATCTCTGGCAGTCCTTGAAGAGGGGCGTCACCACAGCAGGGACCAGTGTGGCCTCTTTGGTTGTGTCGTATTCCTAATTCATCCGTAGCAGCCACCAGGATGGGAAATGCTCTCAACAGGCAGGTGCTTTGGTGGCAGACAAGCAGGTCAGAGTCCATCACTTGGTTTCTATTTTTAGGCTGCTGTGAGCACTGCCTAAAGCTGACTGATCCAAGGTGATCATTTGCTACTTTATTCTGTTTTAATTATATGTCATGAAACATATAATTAAATTGATTTCTGCTCATTTCCCTTTAATTCTTAAATGTGAAGTTCTGGAGATTTTATTGTTTTTAGTGCACCCATAAGTGGGATTGTTTTTCCTCATTTCACTTTCTGCTGCTTCATTATTAGTGTATAGGAATGCAGCAAATTTCCATACATTGATTTTGGATCCTATGGTTTTACGAAATGCATCGACCAGTTCTAGCTGTTTTTTTTTTTTTGTTTTTGTTTTTTTTTTTTTTAGTGGAGTCTTTAGGGTTTTCTGTCTAGTATCATGTCATCTGTAAAGAGTAACGTTTTACTTCTTCCTTTCCAATTTGGATGTATTTATTTCTCTTCGTTGTCTGGGGTTGGAAGGACTTCCGGTACTGCATTGAATAAAAGAGTAGGGGCACTTGGGTGGCCCAGGAGGTTGAGCGTCGTACTCTTGGTTTCTGCTCAGGTCATGAAAGTGCTGAGAATGGGCATCCTTTTCTTTCTTGCTTTTCACCTTAGGGGAAGGGGAAAAGCTGTCAGTTTTTCCCCATTGAGGATGATCCTGGCTGTGGGTTTTTCATATAGGGCCTTTATTATGTTGAGGTATGTTCCCTCTAAACCTACTTTGTTGAGGGTTTTTATCATGAATGGATGTTGTACATTGTCAAATGTTGTTTCTGCATCTATTGAAATGAGCATATAGTATAGTTTTTATTCTTTCTCATTGATGTGACATAACATGTAGATTGTTTTGCAAATACTGAAGAATGCTCACATTCCAGGAATGAATCCCCCTTGATTCTGGTGAATGATATTTTAATGTACTATCAGATTCTGTTTGCTAATATTTTGTTAAAGATTTTTGCATCTATATTCATGAGAGAGACTGGCCTGTAGTTCTCTTTTTTGGCAGGGTCTTTATCTGGTTTTGGTATCAGCAAAGGAAACAGTTAACAAAACCATTCCTTGTAGAATGAATTTGGAAGTTTTTCTTCCTCTTCTATTTTTTGGAATAGTTTGAGAAGAATGGGTATTAACTCTTCTTTAATTTAAATCTTTAATTGGTAGAATTTGCCTGTGAAGGCATCTGGTCCTGGACTTTAGTTCGCTGGTAGTTTTTTGATTACTGATTCAATTTCGTTGCTGGTGATTGGTCTGTTCTAGTTTTCTTCCTGCTTTAGTAGGTTCTATGTTTCTAAGAATTTATCTGTTTCTTCTAAGTTGTCCAGTTTGTTGGCATATAGGTTTTCATAATATTCTGTTATAATTGTTTGTATTTCTGTGATGTTGACTGTTATTTCTTCTCTTAAATTAGTGATTTTATTTATGCCCTCTTTCTCTCTCTCTCTTTTTAGTGAGTGTAGCTAGAGATTTATCAATTTTTAAAAAAAGATTTTATTTATTTATTTGACAGATATCACAAGTAGGCAGAGAAGCAGGTAGAGAGAAAGGAGGAAGCAGGCTCCCTGCTGAGCAGAGAGCCCGATGCGGGGCTCGATCCCAGGACCCTGAGATCTTGACCTGAGCTGAAGGCAGAGGCTTTAACCCACTGAGCCACCCAAGATTTATCAATTTTGTTGATCTATCCAGACGAGTTCCTGGTTTCATTGTTTTGTTTTTATTTTTGTTTTTGTTTAGTTTCTATATCATTTATTTCTGCTCTGATCTTTATTTTTTCCTTACTTTTGCTGAGTTTGGGTTTTGTTTGGTCTTCTTTTTCTAACCCCTTTAGATGTGAGGTTAGGTTGTTAGATATTTCTTGCTTCTTCAGTTAGGCACTATTGCTGTAAGCTTCCCTCTTAGAATCACTTTTGCTGCATCCCCAAGATTTCGGACCATTGTGGTTTTTCGTTTTGTTTTGTTTTATTTTTTAAAGACTTTATTTATTAGAGAGAGAGGGAGAGAAAGCACAAGCAGGAAGAGAGGTAGAGGGAGAGGGAGAAGCAGACTCCCTGCTGAGCAGGGAGCTAGATGTGGGGCTCTCTCCTACTATCCCAGGATCATGACTTGAGCCAAAATATGATGCTTAACCAACTGAGCCATCCAGGCTCTCCCGGACCATTATTGTTTTGATTTTTCCTTTGTATCCGTGTACTTTTTAATTTCTTCTTTGATCTCTTGGTTGGCCCATTCATTGTTTAGTAGCTTGTTATTTAACCTCCATGTACTTGTGATCTTTCCAGAATTTTTCCTTATGGTTGCTTTCTAGTTAAATAGCATTGTGGTCAGAAAAGATGTATAGGAATAAACCAAAGAGCTGAAAGACTTTTACTCTGAAAACTATAAAACACTAGTGAAAGAAATTTAAGACAGTGCAAAGAAATAGAAAGATATTCCATGCTCATGGGTTAGAAGAATAAATATTGTTAAAATGTCTATGTCTACCCAAAGCAGTCTACACCTTTAATGCAATTCCTATGAAAATACCAACAGCTTTCCTCACAGAACTAGAACAAAGAATCCTAAGATTTGTCTGGAACCACCAAAGACCTTGGATAGCCATAGAAATCTTGAAAAAGAAAAACACGACTGGATGTATCACAATTGCAGATTTTAAGTTCTATTACTAAGTGGCCATAATTAAAACAGTATGTTACTGTCATAAAAGTGGACACATAGGTTGATGGAATAGAAGAAGAAAACCCCACAGATTAAACTGAGAATTATGTGTTCAGTTAATCATTGACAAAGAAGGAATGAGTATTTAAGGGAAAAAGACAGTATCTTCAACAAATGGTGTTGGGAGAATTGGACAGCCACATGCAAAAGAGTGAACCTGGACCACTCTCTTACACCAGACACAAAAATGAACTCAAAATGATTTAAAGACCTGAATGTGAGACGTGAAACCATAAAAATCCTTGAAGAGAGCACAGGCAGTAAATTCTCTGACATGGGCTCTAGCAACATTTTTCTAGATATGTCTCCTGAGGCAAGGGAAGTAACAGGAAAAATAAACTATTGGGACTACATCAAGATAAAAAGCTTCTGCCCAGGGAAGGAAAGAGTCAACAAAACTAAAAAGCAACCTATAGAATGGCAGAAGATATTTGCAAATGACGCATCTGATAAAGGGTTAGTATCCAAAATATATAAAAAACTGATACAACTCAACACCCAAAACCCAAATGAAACCACTGAAAGATGGGTAAAAGACCATGAACAGACTTTATCCAAAGAAAACATGCAGATCGCCGATAGACACATGCAAAGATGCTCAACATCCTTGATCGTCAGGGAATGTAAATCAAAACTACAATGAGATCTCCCTTCACACCAGTCAGAAGGGCTAAAATCAAAAACACAAGAAACAGTAAGCATTGACGAGGGTGTGGAGAAAAAGGAACCCTCATGCACTGTTGGTGGGAATGCAAACTGGTACAGCCACGGTGGAAAACAGTATTGGAGTTCCTCCAAAAATTAAAAATAGAACTAGCCTGTGATCCAGTAACCATACTACTGGATATTTACCCCAGAATATAAAACATTAACTCAATGGGATATATTTATTGCAGCATTATTTGCAAAAGCAGCCCAAGTGTCCATCAACTGATGAATGGATAAATTGATGAATGGATACATGTATGTGTATACACACACATGCACAAACACACACATGCGCACAGGCTACTAGTGGAGATGACTTACCCACAGTTACTTCAGGTCCAAGTCATGACCTGATGGTTGCAGTTGGCCCACATGAGCCAATTGCAATGGTTGCCAGAGGGAGGGGGGGATTCAGTGGTTGCCTCTCACCAGTTCTTTGAGGGAAATAATTATTTGCCTGTGTTTTAACAAAACATAGTGGTGGGGGGGGGCTTGGACTGAAGACCCTGAGATCAAGACCTGAGCTGAGATCAAGAGTCCGGTGCTAACTGACTGAGCCACCTATGGCCCTGTTTTTGTTTTCTGTTTTTTAGTATTTTTATTAGTCCAGCTCTTGGCACGGTCATGTTACAAACTGGACATCCAGTGTATGATTGGTGGGCTGAGCTTTGAGGAGGAATGGCTGGTGGGATAGCCTTGCCCCGCTCATGATGTTGGAGGCAGTGCCATGTATTTCCCATGCTGTCTGTGTGGTTACCAGTGGCTATGTGAAGTGAATCATTTCATTATTGGTTGGCCTTAGGCCGGTAGTAGGTAGCCATAGCAAGCTCAGGAGAGAAATCATCTCATTTGGGGTGGCCTAGAAGTGTATTCATTGAATAAGCAAGTTGTGACTGAGTGCACATTATGTACAAATTTTAGGAACTTTCCTGTTTCATTATGTGTAGGTATCCTTCAGTCTCCTCTTCCCCGCAGAATTTATATCCCTGGGAACTAGAAGCAATAGGCAGTAACTTCTTCCTTATACAGTGGAATGGTCCAATTCACATGTAAAACAGAAACAGAAAACCACAATAGGAGGAAGGAAGTTGTATCTTGGCTTACTAGGGTTGCAAGGTGAGTATAGATCTCTTTTTTAACGTTCATGACTTTGCCAGAGGTAAATTATATACTCTATAGGACTAAGAGGTTGCACATAAAACCCACAGGGCATTTCCCTCCATATCGAGATAGAATATGTGTAATGCTCAACTGTGACACTTGGTGCCAGCTAATCTGCCCAGTTGTCGTTCTTTCTGCCATCGGGGACTTAGAGAATCTATTGTCAGAGGAACGGGACGGAGGCAATGAGGTGGTGGAGGTGGCAGCAGGCAGGCTTGCTGCGCTTTGGCGGGAACAAAACAAAAGTGAGAAAATAAAGTTTTAGCGATAGCAAATATTTTAGGGCAATTAGAAACATTTGCCAAGTTTCGTGGAAAATCTTTGTGCTTCACTTTATTGTACATATATATCTGTATAGCTTGGTGGATTTTTAAAAAATAGACCTATTTGTTATTAAAGCATCCCCAAGGCAGGACTGAACCTTTCTATTTGCTGCTTAAAATAATGAAGTGGGAGAAAATATTTAAGTTCCTGACGATCAAAGGCAAATGCATTGGCAGAAGGTGACTTTAAATTGTTGAAACTCTGACAGTTAGGGTCTTTATGAGTGTTTTCATCTGGATAGTGACTCTGGGCAGGCAATACTTGATAGTGAAAGACCCTAGAGGACCCGACCCAAGGACGCACTCACAGACCACTCGATGCAATAAGCAAGAGGATTTTATTCGGGCATGTTCGGACTCCCAGGGACACTTGACCATGAAATCCGCAAGGGATGGGTCAGTGTCTGAGAGCCCCGATCTGTTTCGGGAGTCCCTTAATATAGAATTTTACAGTCCATTACATCAGAGCCCTCACTTTCCTAGCCAGTAATTTCAAAGCATTACAGTAAGGCCTACACATAGGTAGCCAATCCTTTAAAACCAACCATACATTCTGGCCAGTCACCGTTCAGGTAGTGTACAGTAGCGGGTACGTGTTGAATTGCACGTTTCTAACCTTTATTTGTATACGTGCTGAACCGCACGTCTCCAGCTAGCGTACGTGCTGAACTGCACGTCTCCGGCCTTGGTACGGGAGGCAACCCTTATCAATTTTACTTAGTAGTAGGGGAAATTCTTAACAGGGGAAGGGTATAACTTTATTTGATTACACAGCGAAAAAACAATTGGATTTTGTCAAGAATCGTAATCGTTTGTGCTGTCAGTTCTGATATCTGAGTGCTGTCAGTCAGATATCTGATATCTGACCACACCACTCTAGCGGTGTGGTAAGAAGTGACTGTTACCATATCTTTTTTTGTCTTTTCCCTTCTTATTTGCCCTCCCCCAACATTTTTGTCTTTTTATCATTTCTCTGTATTTTAAACCCAAGATTCCTGAATATTTACCAGCACTGCCTAGCCTGCATGTAGTACTCAGACTTAAACAGTTGTGTGGTTTTTGGTCTGTCTCTTCCTAAGTCGAATGGAATTTTAAATCACCTTTGTGCCCTCCTATTTGTGAACAGCAAAATGGATTTCGACTCTATTTCAGGTATTTTCCAGAATGAGTCATTAATCATTTCTGATGACGTTTCCATTAAGTTGTGGTGTTTTTTTTGTTTTGGTTTGGTTTTTCTTTCTTTCTTTTTTTTTTTTTTTTAAGATCTGCTTCTTTTTTTTTCTTTTAAGATTTTATTTATTTATTTATTTATTTATTTGACAAGTAGGCAGAGAGGCAGGCAGAGAGAGAGAGGAGGAAGCAGGCTCCTCGCGGAGCAGAGAGCCCGATGCGGGACTTGATCCCAGGACCCTGAGATCATGACCTGAGCCGAAGGCAGTGGCTTAACCCACTGAGCCACCCAGGTGCCCCTGGTTTGGTTTTTCTTAGAGTGAGAGAGAGAGAGAGTGCAAGAGAGCGTGCACCCCAGTGTGGGGTTGGGAATGGGGTGGGGGAGGGGCAGAGGGAGAAGGAGTCAGAATCTTAAGCAGACTCCATGCCCGTCCCAGGGCTCCATCTCACGACCCTGAAGTCATGGCCTGAGCTGAAATCAGAAGCTGGTCACGTAACTGAGCCACCCCCGCACCCCAAGTCTTGTGTCTTTTAAAAACCTGTTTCAACCTCTGAGTATTTTTTTTTTTTTTTTTTTTTTTTTGGAATTTTAAGATTTAACTCTTAGATTAACTTTCCGAAGTATTTTTCTTCTGTGGGAGCAAAGGTCTAGAAAATACCAGTTTCTATGATTCAGAGACCGCAAAGTTCCAATTTTGTGTGACATGAGATAAGAACGGGCCTTCAGAGTCCCTCTGAGGAAGGGACATATATTTGTGACTGTTTTGCCTTTTTCCCTCTATGTTTTTATGTATCTTTTCATGTTGAAATGTTTATTTAATACACTACTGATTATATATATAATATAATGTAATTATATATAAATGTAATTTATATAAATATATAAAATATATATAAAGAATATATAATATACAGATCTCTCTATCTATCTGCCTATATAGGTTATATATGCATATGCATATTTTACACTTAGGTGTTTACAGGACTTTTGTCGTTCTCCTTGGACTTTTCTTGGAACAGAAACTTAGGCACACAAGGCACTTGCTAACAAAGATTTGGAAAGGCATAAAGGCGGACTTCACCTTCTGTTGGGTTATTAACAGCAGAAGTTGAGAAAGCAAGGCGGTAGACCCTTTGATTTTGGTAGGTAGTGTAGCCATCGTTAGGAATCAGCTTTTCACAGCAGTTGATACCATAGCGTATTCCCTTCTCTGTTGTTTTCCTTCTGTTAAAGAAGGTAAAAGACTTTCCTGCTGTCAGTGAGGCTGCTAGGAAACTTAACTTGTTTCCCGTTGTAGTTGGCGGTGGAGGTTAGATGGAGAGAACATCGGGTTTGGATTGTATTAAATACGTCTAAATGGTCGTACATGAGATAGTTAATTTGATTGATTGATTATTCATTTACTTATTTATTTATAGAGAGTGCACACATGCTCTGGGCAGGGGGAGAGAGAGAGTCTTAAACTGGGGTACTCCACCCCCCCCTCCCAGTCCCAAGCCAGACGTGGTGCGAGAACTCACAACTCTGAGATCGTGAGCCACCCAGGGGCCCCTGTTTGTTTGATAATTTAAAGATGTGACACCCAGAAGTCAAAAAGCACTTGTTGAAGTCATCCATGGCTCCAGAACAATCTGTTCTTGCATCTCAAAATGCTTCTAGTAGGGGCACCTGGGTGGCTCAGTGGGTTAAGCCGCTGCCTTCAGCTCAGGTTGTGATCCCAGGGTCCTGGGATGGAGCCCCACATCGGGCTCTCTGCTCAGCAGGGAGCCTGCTTCCTCCTCTCTCTCTGCCTGCCTCCCTGCCTGCTTGTGATCTCTGTCTGTCAAATAAATAAATAAACAAAATCTTTAAAAAAAATCTTAAAAAAAATGCTTCTAGTAAACATTTTCTGAATGTCTAGCAGGGGTCCGACACTGTGTTCATTACAGAATCAAGGATAAGCATAGTCTTCAGAGCCGCCTTAAGTCTTCTCTGCCCTGCCTTTCATTATCTACCTTTTCTTATCCTCCTAACATGCGACCACTCACCCTCTTGCTCTGGAGTCTACCATTCATTCATTCTTTCCTTCATTCATTGCACTCTGGAGAACTTAATATATAGCAGGCACTGTATATACATTGATCAAAAGGATAGATGTGGCCTCTGCCTTCTTGAAGCTGTTGGTCCACGTAGTGAGATCATTAGAACAGAGCATAAGAAGTGATGTGATTGTGGAAGCTGAAGGATGTAGTGGGAGCAGCAGGAGGGAAGGCTCCCTGGAGGAGGTGACCTCTAAGCTAAGATCAGAAGGACTGAGGAGAGGGGGAGGGAGAGTGGGGCAGAATCAGAGGCAGGGAGATTAGTAAATGGCTGTTGAAGCTGTCCAGGTGAAATCAATGGTAGGTAGGTGTGGAGAAGGGAACAAATGGATTTAAGATCAATTTAGGAGGTAAAATTAATAGAGGCAGGGAAAACGGAAGTTCAGTTCTCTGGTTTCTGGCCTGAACAGTTGGGTGGTTGAAGGGTCCCACCCTTGGAGCAGAGACCTAGCAAGAGGAATCGATGAAGGGGAAAGACGGTGAGCTCTGTTAGGACCACGCTGAAATTTAGGTATCTGTGGTTTATACAAGCAGGGATTCCGGAAGGCATGGGATATATGTATGGGGATTCGAGGGGGACATCTGGGCTGGAGAAAACGATTTGGAAGTCACCAGCTGGTATTTGAGGCACGGGAATAAGAGAGGTCCCTTGGGATATACTGGGGTATGAGAAGAGTGGACTGAGATGGCCTCCAGAAGGGCACCGTTCCAGCAGGAATGGGTAACAGGGGAGCAGTTCTCAGAAGGACAGAGGTAAGGGGTGATCAGAAAGGCAAAGACCCCCAAGAGAATGTGGTGTCAGGGAGTCAGGAAGAAAGAGCGTGGAGTAACGCAGTGTCAAATGTGTTCCCGGCCGGCAAAGCCTGGAGATGGTGGTGACCTGGCACAGCTGTTGTGGAGTGTTAGGGATGTGCCGTGGTTTATGGCATGAAGGGGAGCTTATGGAATGGAGTAGGATTTTAGAGATCCTTTGGAATTCAATTTTTAGAATAAAATCCCACTCCCCTCCCTTTTCTCCCATGACTGCGTAGATAGAAGCATGAATAGGCACGCAAGAAAAGCATGCTTGAAAAAAAAAATTAACCTTTAGTTGGCAATTTATTTCCTACTTTGAAAACTGTTTAGTTTGTTGTTGAGTCGGCTAAGGTGTTTTTGTTTTCTGTTTTTTTTTTTTAAACAAGATGCAGTGTCTTTGACTCTTGGCCCACATCGCAGTTTGACATTCGTTACAGACACATATTCTAGAGAAGGTGATTACATAATAGGAGCTGAAAATAACTTCATTCCTGGGGACCAGGCGAAATCACAGATTTTCCTCTTATAACGGTCCCCCATGATACAAGGGTCACCAGTGATAATGTGATGTCTGTGTTTTATCCCATCTGGCCTCACAAGGCCTGTGTTTTTATAAAAGCTAAATGGCAGTGTGTTTTATTTTCAGTATAAACTAAATTAAAATTAATTCTGCTGTGAGACTTTGGAGAATTTCATAACATGCTCAGATAATTGGTCACACCCTAGGGAATTGCATAAGAAAATATAGTCCTTGTTCTGCATTTTCCGTTGTCCCCAGAGAACTCACTCAGAGTAGCATCTTCAGTAGCAAGTAGTGTTATAGGTGACAGGAAAGTGTATATTTCAACGGAGGACATCTACTTAAGTAAAAAACTTAAGTTTTTACTTAAGTCCATCAGGAAAGAAGTTGTTGAAGATTTTTTTTTTTCGTTTAGGAGGCAACATAGGTTGTTGGGAAGCGAGGCGAGTTGTGAGTTGCCTTTCTTCCCTCTTGTTAAATAACCTTATTTAACCTCTCCACATTACCCACTGGGAAAACACTGATGCTATTTGTACTCACTGCCTCCTTAGTGATGTGAAATAACCAAATGCAGTGTGTGTGTGTGTGTGTGTGTGTGCATGAGGACGCATGTGTATATATTACTTTTTTATAAGAAAGATGAAAGATGACACTGTGGTGTCATATAATTATTTCATGCTCCATGCTATTTGGACTTTTGTTTGTTTCTTTCTTTTTTCTTTTTTTAAGATTTCATTTATTCATTTGACAGAGAGATCACAGGTAGGCAGAGAGACAGGCAGAGAGAGAGAAGGGGAAGCAGGCTCCCCGCTGAGCAGAGAGCCCGATGTGGGGCTCGATCCTAGGACCCTGGCAGAGGCTTTAACCCACTGAGCCACCCAGGTATCCCTGGACTTTTGTTTCTTGATTAACTCCATTTCTAATGTGTATACCTTAAAATGTTCAGATAAAGAGATTTGAAAAAAAAATGTTAGGAAAAAAATGAATGTGGCCTTTTTAAGGCACGTTCACAAACTCACCTCTCATTTGGGAAAGAAGATGGATTAATGGTGTTTTTCATCTGGGACAGGTCTTTGACCGTACAGGAACACAGTATGCATTTGGTGGGCCATCAGTGCTTTATTGTGGTGGGGGGGGGTGTTTCATCTTTTATATGCTTTCTGTTGAAGGATGTGTAGAGACTGGCCAACTGTAATTAATACTTGAGCTTTTCTCCTTGCTACTGTGTTGGGAAAACAGCTTGATGTGGGGGAAAAAAAGAGAGATAATATCCAGCTCGCCCTGAACAGGCAGTGTGCTAATCATATGACATGTATTAACTCATTTAATTCGATGAGGGTAGACATGTTATCATGCCCACATTATGGGAGAATTTGAGACACACGTTAAATAACTTGGCCAAGATTGTCCAGCCAGAGGCTGAGTTCGGGTGGAATCTGCCTTCAGTGGGTTGGCTTCACAGCCTGTGTTCTTCACTGTTTACTAGCTCTCATCACTATTGACTGAATCTCTGTGCTTATGTCATCTGCATAACTCTCTTGTTTTAGAGTAAATATGTAAAAATGTTAATGGAGTGGCCAATAGGGTCATTGGCCACAGGTCAACAATAAATGAAAAGGTGCTCAACTAGCAGTCAGGAAAATATGAGTTGAATTACTACAATACCAGTGTTATACCATCTCGCTGAAAAAATTAAACAGATCACAGCATCCAGTCTGGCAAGGGTGAAGGATAAAGGAGGCCTAGGCATATGTGATGGTGGGAGTAAAGCATTGCTTCAACTGTGAGAGAAAGTATCTGGTCATATTTATTCTCATTTTATTTTTATTTATTTATTTATTTATTTATTTTTTAGATTTTTTTTTTAAATTTGTTTATTTGACAGACAGAGATCACAAGTAGACGGAGAGGCAGGCAGAGAGAGAGAGAGAGAGGGAGGCAGGCGTCCTGCTGAGCAGAGAGCCCGATGTGGGACTCCATCCCAGGACCCTGAGATCATGACCTGAGCCGAAGGCAGCGGCTTAACCCACTGAGCCACCCAGGCTCCCTTTATTCTCATTTTAAATAAATATAGCATTCGACTAAACTCCTAGGACTTTATTTTACAGATGTAAGATCTCCGGTACGTAATGATATATGTGTATGAGGATTTTTTTATAGTGCTGTTTGTAATGGCCAAAAACCCCCTGGAAACCACTCAGGGGTTGGAAGTGGCTTGAGTAAAGCATGTCACATACATAATATTGAAATTTTGGAAAGCTGACAAGATCCTTTTCTACACTCCTGGATGTGGACCAACTTGAAAATAAGACCCAAGAGACAGACAGACAGGAAGATCAAAATACTGCCTTTATTAATGATAGACCTCATTGATCACACAGGTTGGTTCCTTATCTGTTTACCCCTGAATGAGACTGACGTGCCCACCTGGCCACTGGTATCTGGGTAACCACACAAGACCTCCTGGGAAGGACAAAGCAGGGAGCATAGAACCAAGAAGCCCCTTTCTAAATGCAGGCCTGCCCCCAACGAGAGAAGTCTCAGAAGGTCTGAACTAGGCACGTTCAGTGTCCTCTCTCAAATTCACCAGTTGGTTCAGTCATTCCTCCTTCCCGGGGGAGGAGGGACTGAGGGGGTCAGGATGGAGACCTGTCGTATCTTTCCTTCCAGGGAATGGAGTGGAAATTACCTTATTTCTGTGGAGATCATTCTACGAAAAATAGAAAACATTCCCCGCTCCAACACATATCATGGGATATCATGCGGTTTTAAAAAAGTGCGTATCATCTCAATGTGGATAGACGAGGAAAGATGTCTGATATTTTGTTAAGTGAACCATTGAACTACAGGATAATCTTTTTTTTTTTTTAACCATGATTACATTAAAGGAGAATCCAATGTGTATGGGTATGTTTTTATAAACATAGGAAAAAAGTATTAAAAAATTGACTGCAGTTTGCAAAGAAGTATGATGGGTGGTACATGTAGAAGGTTGGGGGTCCAGGAACCATGAGCTTTCTTTACTGTATATCTCTATCTTTCAGTTGTTAAAATGAATATTTATTCATTTTTTATAAGAACAGAAAATGAGGTAGAAAAGAACCACCATGGCACCTTCGGTGGACTCCGTTTATGTGTAGTTTTGCTGATACCTGGAAGAAGGACCTGACGTTCCCTTACATACTTCATTTAGTCCTCACAATACAGGACAATAGTCTGATTAGTTTGGGTGGCTGTTGTCTGTTCTGTATGAATCAGCTGGTTTTCCTCCTCGTTTTGAAACCTTCTACGAAGAGTGAGGTGTACAGTGAGCTGGACCTTTTTAGTAGGTCTTCTGCCAGTCGAGAAAGCTCTTCTGTGATGGCATGGGGAGTGTGGAAGCCAAAATGTAGCCAGAGTTAGTCAGCCAGCAGGTAGGTCAACAAAGCATTAAAAAAGACGTCTTTGGTCCCATTGGACATGGAGTTCTGAATCCATTTATAAGGTGGAAGCAGCTCCGTATGTAGAGTTAGGAACCTCCAGCCAGAGCTCCCCTAGGTCTGCTCCCTGTGAGCCAGTTTCCTTACCTACAAAACAAGGGTCTTACACCAGATAATTGCTAGTAGTCCAAGATTCTCTTGTCTGATTTAAAATCTTTAATTACTCTGAAATAGACTTATTAAACTGCTTGTTACCGCCCAGTGAGCTGAAGGTAGAAGCTGAAGCTGTGGTTCTCAGCCTGGACCACACATTAGAATCATCCGGGTACCTGGGGGGGAAAAAAAAGAGGACTGGCCTTCTCCCCAGCCCCCATCCATCCAAATTCAGAGTGGGGCCCTGGATTCAGTCCTCTTTGTTTTTTGTTGTATAAATAGAATCTCTGGTTGATTCCATCAGTTGGTGTTGACAGTCGTTGCCTTAGGTCTTCTGCAGAAGTTGACTAGTGGGCAAAAGAGCATCAGGTAGTCTACGTAGCAGCTCAGTAGCTGACTTCACAGTTTGTAGCTAACCTAGTACACAAAGTACTTCCACCACTTGTTTAGTGCCTATTACATTTCGGGAAGTGCGTTTTGTCATTATCCCAAAGAACCTTGTAAGTGGTAAGAGACTCTTAGCAGAGGTTACTTTTCACTATGGAACCCAATTAACAGAAGGCAACTGCAGGCCCAGCTGGGCGGATTTAGGTCTTGTGAAAAATTACACACACACACACACACACACACACACACAACACCCCACCACACACCTGCTTCTGGTGGTGATCTCTGTGTATAAAACTCGACATACCCAGACCCTGATTAAGATTATAAAGCCATAATCAAATCAGTAATCAAAAACTTCCCCATAGGGGTGCCTGGGTGGCTCAGTCAGTTAAGTGTCTGTTGGTTTCAGTTCAGGTCATGATCTCATGGGTCGTGAGATGGAGCCCTCCGTACACAGCGGGGAGTCTGCTTGAAGATTTTCTCCCTCTGCCCCTCCTCTGTCTCTCCCTTTCAAATAAAATCTCTCTCTTTTTTTTTTTTTTTTAGATTTTATTTATTTATTTGACAGACAGAGATCACAAGTAGGCAGAGAGGCAGGCAGAGAGGGAGGGGGAAGCAGGCTCCCTGTTGAGTAGAGAACCCCATGTGGGACTTGATCCCAGGACCCTGGGATCATGACCTGAGCTGAAGGCTGAGGCTTTAACCCACTGAGCCACCCAGGCACCCCTCAAATAAATAAATCTTAAAAAAAAAAAAAACAACTCCCCACAAACAAAAATTTTAGACCACATGATTTCACTGGTGAATTCTACTGAACATTAAAAAGGAGGATTAATAAAAATGCTTCTTATAAACTCTTTCAAAAAACAGGAGAGGAGAGAACACTTCCAAACACATGTTACGCGGCCAGCATTACCCTGAAACCAAAACCAGACAAGGACACAAGAAAAGAAAGTTATATGCCAATATCCCTGGTGAACAGAGATGCAAAAATCTTCAACAAATATTGACAAACCAAATTCAACAAAATGACAAAAGTCAAACATCACAATCAAGTGGGATTCATCCCGGGGATGGAGGGATGGTTTAGTATCTACAAGCCAATCAACATGATTCCTTAACAAACTGAAGGATAAAATTTATGATGAACATCCATTTGTGATAAAATTGACAAAGTGGGCATAGAGGGGACATTTCTCACAATAATAAAGGCCACACATAACAAAACCACAACTAATATCATATTCAGTGGTTTCTTCTTAAATCCAGAATGAGGCAAGGGAGCTTGTTCTCGTTATTTTTATTCAACATAGTACTGGAAGCCAGAGCAATTAGACAAGAAAAAAAAATAATGGCATCAGAATTAGAAAGAAAGTAAACTGTCTCAATTGCAAATGACATGATGTTATATAGAAAATCTTGCAGACTGCACCAAAAAACTGTTAGAACTGGTAAACGAATTCAGTAAGTTGCAAGATACGAAATCAATGTATAGAAATCTCTTCTATTACTATACGCTAATAATGCCTATCAGAAAGGTAAATTAATTCACTTGCAATTACATAAAAAAGAATAAAATACTTCAGGATAAATTTAACCAAAAAAAGGTAAAAGACCTGTACATTAAAAACTATAAGACATTGATGAAAAATTGAAGAGGACCGAAATAATTGGAAAGATATTCCATGCTCATGGATTAGAAGAATGAATATTGTTAAAATGTCCATCCTTCCCAAAGCAGACTACAGATTAATGCAATCCCTATTAAAAATCCAATGGCATTTTCCACAGCAAGGACAAGCAATCTTAAACTTTGTATGGATCTTTTCTTATTAAGATATAATTGACATATACTAGTTTCAGGTGTATTAGAAAGATTTGCTATCTGTATAAATATATATATTTTTTAAGTTTTCATTCATTTACTTAAATAATCTCTATATCCAACATGGGGATTGACCTGATATTAGTATGTTATATGTCAATTATGCCCTAATAAGAAAAGATGAAGTTGCCCCAGACGTTGTGATTCCTAGGTCAGTGGTGCTTCCTTCGGCCCTGTGTGTCCCTTCCTCCTGCTGGTGGAAGTGGAAGACTCCTGCTCATTCTGAGACGGTCCTCTCTGGTCTCCTGCATTCTATCTTACTTCCAGCCTGCGTCCAAGGCTGGTAAAGAATTGTAAGGAGGTGCACCAGACCCGGAGGCAGGACACCTCAGTTCTTGTTCCAGCTCTGTCACTCGCTGGCTATGTGACCTGGGCCAAGTCAGGGACAACCTCTGGGCTCCGTGTCCCTCACCTGGAAAATGAGATGTTGGAATTACAGGGGAAAGTTTAAATAAGCAAATCACCCAGTGGTGGCTAAGCAGAGGGACTCAGGAAACCAGATTCCCTGAGTTTAAGTTCTAGTGTTGTTACCTACTAGGTATGTGAGGTTTGGGAAAATGTCTTAACGTCTCGGTAACTTAATTTACTCTTTTATAAGATGAATGCCCCAGAGAGCCTCAAGGTGGTAGTGAATGTTGAAGGAGTAACACAGAAGGACTTATTAAAGCAGTGCCTGCGATCTAGTACTCACCAGGCTGCTGGTTATTATGCCTGTCTTGCTGCTGTTGTTTCCACTGGCTGACCATGGAATTCATTCTAGTGGGGAGGTCACCTCTCCAGAGGGTATGGGTGGGTGTTCGTGGACAGGGTTTTCAAGACTCTTCAAATGGTCCCGAATCCTTTTCAGTCTTCACTGCCTCCTTGACCCAGGATTAAAACGACGATAGGATTTATGGGGTGGGAGGCAATCTGGAGGCAGATTCTTAAAAATCACGTCACCCCCATGTTTGAAGGTTGGACTCTGCTGTGGCTAAGCAGACAGTGGAAACACGTTTTGCCCTTGTATCCACCGGAGTTCATTTTTAGAGTTTTAATTCTAAATCATAACTAACACATGACATGATATTTTCAGAATAGGGTAAACCACAAGTCTTCCTGTGCAATCTAAATGAACCCAGTACACAGGATGGTTTTTTTTCCCCCCCTTCTGTGAATTAAGAGAGGGATTATCTCATTCCGGAGGGACTGGATGACGCACTCTGAGCTGGGGGAAGGAGGCTTCTGCTGTGAGTAGACAAACTCCGGGGATAAAGTCTGTGTAAGCCTCAGAGAGCAGTTGTTGGAAAAGGTTCTGAGCCCGGCAGCCGGAGTCAGGTCCCCGCTCCTCACCCTGCAAGGCTGAGATCTCGAGAGGCAATCACGGGCGATGGTTAAGTTTACATCCCGGGGGGCGCCTGGGTGGCTCAGTGGGTTGAGCCACTGCCTTCGGCTCAGGTCATGATCTCAGGGTCCTGGGATCGAGTCCCGCATCGGGCTCTCTGCTCGGCAGGGAGCCTGCTTCCCTCTCTCTCTGCCTGCCTCTCCATCTACTTGTGATTTCTCTCTGTCAAATAAATAAATGAAATCTTTAAAAAAAAAAAAAAAAAAAAGTTTACATCCCGGGGTAGCTCTGGGCTTGACGTGGTTTGGGGCCCTTCATTCTGTGTCTGAGATTCCTCATTTGGACATTAAAGCTTGCAGAGAAGATTAACTGAGGTAATGGGTGTGAACCACGTAGAGTAACAGCCAACAGTAGCTGAACTCAGAAAATGTACGTGCTCAGTGAATGCCTGGTATTACTTAAGACTTGGGTGTTTGAAACAAAGCCTAAGGGATGATGAACTTTCTCACCATGGTAGGCCAATGAGCTTTTCTCTCTCTCTTTTTTTTTTTTTTCAAAGATTTTATGTATTTATTTGAGAGAGAGCCCGAGAGCCTTGAGAGCATGAGCAGAGCGGGGGAGAAAATAGAGGGGTGGTAGGAATGGGGTGTGGGGGGGGGTGGTACTCGACCTCAGGACCTTGGGATCATGACCTGAGCCGAAGGCAGACTCTTGTTTTTTTATTACGTAATATTTTATCTTTTTTTTTTTTTTTAACTTTTTATTTATTTAAATTAGCCACCATATGGTAGAGCACCATTAGTTTCTGATGTAGTGGTCCGTGATTCGTCAGTTGTGTATAACACCCAGTGCTCATCACATCACGTGCCCTGCTTCATGCCCATCCCCCCACCCCCTCCCCTTCTGCAGCCCTCAGCTTGTTTCCCAGAGTCACGAGTCTCTCATGGTTTATCTGGCTCTCTGATTTCTTCCCATCCAGATTCCCTCCCCCGAAGGAAGACCCTTAACCGCCCGAGCCACCCAGATGCCCCTGCCAGTGAGCGCTGGACACACGGCTGTGGGGGTGGGGGGGAGGCAGGAGCAGCAGCTGGAAAGCCCCTCTGCTGTGTGCTGGTCTGAGAGACCCCCCCCACCAGGGAGTAGGAGGCTCCCACTCCTGCTAAGTCACAGCTTCCTCACAGCCTTGCCTTTGGGGTTTGTGCACTTGCCACACACGGGAGCAAGGAAAATGAAGTCTGTTTCGTCCAGGTGTTTGAGTTGAGGATTTTTTTTTTTTTAAAGATTTTATTTATTTATTTGAGAGAGAGACAGTGAGAGAGAACATGAGCGAGGAGAAGGTCAGAGGGAGAAGCCGACTCCCCGTGGAGCTGGGAGCCCGATGTGGGACTCGATCCCGGGACTCCGGGATCATGACCCGAGCCGACGGCCGTCGTTCAACCAACTGAGCCACCCAGGCGTCCCAAAGTTGAGGATTTTTATAGAGCGGTGTGATGGGTTGAGTTGGGGTCCCCCACCAAACCCGAATGTTGAAGTCCTAACACAAGTGCCTCAGAGTGGGGCTTTAAAGAGACAATTAAGTTACAGTGAGGTGGTTTGTTGGGCCCTAATCCAAGGACTAACAGCCTTATAAAAAGGAGGAAATTTGAACACAGACATGACCAAGAGGAGAGCCTGGGAAGACACAAGGAGAAGGTCTCTAAGACAGGGAGAGAAGCCCCAGCAGAAATCAAGCCTGCTGACAACTTGGATTCAGCCCAGTAGCTTCCAGAACTGGGAGATAATAATTTTTATTTATTTATTTTTTAAAGATTTATTTATTTTAGAGAGAGAGAAAGAGCATGTGCGGTGGGGGTGGAGGGGCAGAGGGAGAGAGAGAATCTCAAGCAGACTCCATGCTGAGCTCCAAGCCCGACGCGGGGCTCGATCTTAAGACCCTGAGATCATGACCTGAGCCGAAACCACAAGTCCGGTCGCTCAGTCGACTGAGCCACCCCCTCCCCCACCCCGGTGCCCCAGCAATAACGCTCTTTTGTTTAAGTCTTCTGGTTCGTGGTACTTGGAGATGAGGGGAAGAGGTATGGGGTACCGAGTGAGAGCTAAGGTCAGGTTTTCAGCCCCGGCACTCCACTTGCGAGCTTTGGGAATCAGCTGCTGGACATCACCGGGTTCGTGTCACTCTCCTCGTGTATAAAGTGGGAGTAAGCTACTTCAGAAAGTTGTTACAAAGGTTCAGTTGAATTGTTTATAGATTTAGCTTTGTGCCTGACACGTGGTGAGCATTCAATGGCATTTATTGTTACAGTGGGATGAACTGTCCATTAGAAGCCTGTTTGGTTAGGGACGCCTGTGTGTGGCTCAGTTAAGCGCCTGCCTTCAGCTCAGGTCATGATCCTGGGGTCCCGGGATCGAGCCTCATGTGCATGCTTCTCTCTCGCTCTCTCTGTCACTATCTGTCTCTCTCTCTCAAATAAATAAATAAAATCTTGAAAAAGGAAAAAAAAAAACCCGTTTGGTTATAGATTACGTGCATTGATTATCAATTTTAAATAATATTTGCTGATCTACAAGTTTCAAAAAAAAAAAAAAATCAGCTCATTACACATTTAAAAGCATTTCTTGCTCCCGTTCCAAACTGCTTGGAAATGAAAGCACAACAAGGCTCTCTTTGAAAACGCAAAGTAGCTGAAGAGTATGGTACAAACACTTTTTGTTCCGAGGTACAGAGGGCAGTAGCATTTCGTGCAGTCTTCCCCAGCCACGCTGACTTGTAGGAGGCCGTGCAAAAGAGTACTGTTTGTGGAGAAGGAATGGCTTGCCTTTAAATAAGGAATTGTTTAATTAGATCGGTTTTGTCTGGGAGCATATAAGGCAGTGTTGCTGAGAGAAACATACCAGGCCTGGACGGTCGCCTGCACCTCATTGGTGAGCCACGGTCATACAGGAAATAATCCTGGACTGTTAATATTTGCTGTTTGTTAAAAATAGACGGCTCGCCTGTCTTCATTAGGACGGAGGCAACGTTTTTGGCTCCTGGCAAAGTTCGTTTCTTGGAAGACTATGAAGGCCACGGAACAGAAACCCCCCCAAATAACGCCTTTCTTGCAGCACAGGACCCCAGGAGGATGTAAGATGTACCTTGGAAAATTGCAGCCGGGTTTGCTTGCCCTTTGGGAAAATAGGGAGTCAAACCCTTGGGCGTGTGTTTGATTTTCTTGCAGTGACTTTGAAAGCTTGCAAGAGCCGTGGAAATAGAGCTTTTGTTGAACCCGAGGCTTGTCAGGCTCGCGTGTGGGGAGAGTCCGATCGAAACAGCTGTGCTCTACAGTTTCCTTATGCATGAGGATACACACAATGCTTTAATTGTGCAGAGCATCTTGTCGAATATCACAAATGAAAGTGCAGCTTTCTTTTCTGCTCCGGAGGGGGTGCGTCAGCACAAGAGTAAAGACATCCCACATGTTCCTTTTAAATGTGAAGGGTTTATCCAAGAGCAACGTGGTACATATTTTTCTTCCCTTGGGCCCTCCACACCGTTACCCTTGACCTTATGCCGCCTCTAAAACGTATTTTTTGTTTGTTTGTTTTAAGAGGAAGCTTGTGACAGGTTCGTTTCTCTTTATTTATGCCTAATTCTTCCCCACACCTCATTGTAGTAGGTGCCAGTGAATGTAAATTTGAAGCTGGAGTAGGTAGGATTAAATGCAGATTTCTCAGTGTTTCTTAGATTGCCTTGATTGTGTGTGTGTGTGTGAGAAATTCCACACAGAATTTACAACTATACGTTGTGAAAAAGAAATCTTACAAAAACTTGGCTTGGATTCCTGTCACCCTGCAAGACAGCCAGGTTCCATTTTGTGGGTTTCGTTTGCCTTTTTCCTAATGCCACTACTGTTTTTTTTTGTTGTTGTTTTTTATTTTTTCAAGATTTTTATTTATTTATTTGACAGACGGAGATCACAAGTAGGCAGAGAGAAAGGAGGAAGCAGGCTCCCCACTGAGCAGAGAGCCCGATGCTGGGCTCGATCCCAGGACCTGGGGATCATGACCTGAGCTGAAGGCAGAGACTTTAACCCACTGAGACACCCAGGTGCCCCCACTATTGTTTTTTTAATCCAGTTGTAAGCAGACACAAAATTTTAGAGTCTGTGTTTTTTAATTAGTTATAACAAGTGCTTTTCATTTTATGATAGGCACTTTATAATGCCTGTTCTTGTTATACTGTACGGGTTTAGCATCACTCTCCTTCTCGTCCCATGTTTGAAAGGTAGATCTTCCTTCATTTTGTCTTATAAATGATGCCTTCACATCTTCTTAGCATTTTGCTTTTTGTCACCCAATGAGTGATTTGCAGGAACTGGTTGGAAGTATAGTCTTAGAGCAAATACTACCACAGTACTTTCCTAAGGGATTATAATGCAAGGCGCATCCTTGAGTCGTTGCCTGTGTTAACCAACGTCTTTACTATTGTTGAACTTTTAGGTCCCTTCTTCTCGCTGCTAGACATAATACCAGGGTAAATGTTTTTTATGTAAAATTTTGTGTGCGTCTCTAATTAGGATGATGACAATGGGTTGAAAATTTGCAACCATGGATTAGAGATTCAAAAAAGGATCGCTTTTGAACTCCTCCCTGCTAAACTTCATTTAGCTTTCAGTCTAAATTCCCTTTCAAGGCAGCTCCCTTCCTGTGAAAGGCTGATTATGCCAAAGGTTTGTCCGCCTCTCCTGCTAGGAATAAGCTAAGCCCCAAGGGGGTCTACAGACCTTTGTAGCCGCGGTGAGGGCCTCGGGTCGCTGTGTGATTGGCACTTTGCTCACCTCTGCTGGAGTGGACTCTCTCCTTTTGGTTTTGGGTGTGACTCATTGACCTCTGGGGGCTGCTTTGTCCGCTCTACACTCTGCCTCCTGTGGGCAGGTTCATAGTCATGTTCTCTTAGTGTACCTGCAAGAACTTCTCGGGCCTGCCTGCTCTCCGAGGCCTCTTTGCTGTCCTCAGAGCCCAGGAGAAGGGCTGGAGTGATACCTGTGGTCCGTATTGTTCATCACCCTCTGCACCTCCTGGAAGCCGCGCTGGCCAGCTCCCAGGGCTGCATTCTGAGAAGGCCGGCGACCCGTCTCCTACGGAGACACCCGCATCATTCCCCCAGCCTCCTTCCTACGTGGGTGGAGGCCGCTTTGCCGTTCTCAGATTTATCTCTGCTGTAGGTTTATGAAACCCTACTCGGGAGCCGGAAAACCCAGACAGTGACTCATTGTCATAAGCTTCATTGCCTCTCCCTGCGGAAGAAGGGACCATGGAGGACGCTGGCGGCTGCCGGAATGCTGGGTGGGAAAGGGAATTGTTACAGGAGCCGCAGGGAGGACACTGAGGAAGCCCGTCTGCAGTAGCTCAACAGAACTTACTGTGTATTGGGTTATTCGATGTGTAGTTCGTGTGTTAATGTAGTGGGTATATGATAGTATTAGTAGCAGGTGTTGTCCTTGCCAAGTACTGTTTCAAATGATTTTTACATAATCTTCAGTTCCAACAGCCCTGTGAAGTGGTACCACCATTAGCACCCCCGTCACCTGAACTAAGAGTCCAAATGCAGCAAGTTCCTGTAGCTCGTCCCCCAGTAGATGGTGGATCCTGGTCTTGTAGCCCGGTACTCGGCTCTCGGTCGACCCTTGAAACCACGGGGTCTGTTGCTGCTTGTGGGAGAGGCGGTCACATACTTCATGTGATGATGATGATGATGATGATTTTTAATTTAAATCCAATTAACCAACATGTAGTACATCGTTAGTATCCGATGCGTTGTTCAATAATTCATCAGTGGCCTATAACCACCAGTGCTCATCTTCATGGGATGATTATTGAAGGTAGAACTTTTTCTTTTGTAATTCTTGTAATTTGACACTCTTCTTATGGGACTTTGATCGTTTCCTAAAAGGTTTTTCTCATTTGTTTGTTTTTACTAGGCAGGAAGACCCAATCCCTTTATTATTTTGGTTTATACAAACCAAAGATAGGTTTATCTCACTAACTTAGGTGTTTCTCCAATTTGGATAAAGAGACCTTCCTAGTTTCAAGGGCTGGGAGTCACCGGAGTTTAATATCTGTGTCATCTCAAGTCAGTGATTAGGTTTCCAGAGTTGTGTAATTTTTAAAACCTGCTGATTCTGGAAAGGCTCAAACATACACAAAAGTGGAGAGGTGAGTAGGATGAACATTCATGTGCTCAGCTCTCTGTTTGCAGCTCGTTGCCGATCGTGTTTCATCTGTACCAGGATCCGTAATTTGTTAACTCGGGATCTCCGGACATGTTGGACCAGAAAATTCTTTGTTGTGGAGGGCTGTCCTGTCCCTGTTAGGCTGTTTAGCGGTATTCCTAGCTTCCACCCACTAGAGGCCAGGAGCTTTCCCCTGCTACTTTTTCTGATGATGACAGCCAAAAATGTCACCTGGGGGCAAGGCATCCCTCCTTGAGAGCCACTGCTTTATGCTCTCTCCAGTCTCCATTCTTTCAAGATTATTTGGAAGCAGATCGTATGGATCAAATCAAATCCACTGTGACTTATCCCTCTGAAAAACAATGCCGCCCATTTTATTGGCCCTATGTAGAGGAAAGAAACAAAGATTTCATCCTCTTCCTACATGAATTATCATGAGAACCTGCCTCTGTTGGCCGCAGAGATGGTCGTGGTCATACCAGCTACTAGAGTTGATAGGAAGTGAACAATTGCAAAGAAATTGGAGTCATGCTTCAGCCCATACTTTTTTTCTCATTGTGGTAAAATAGACAAAATACAAAATATTCCATTTTCACCATTTTTAAGCACACAGTACCGTTCCGTGGCAGTAAGGACATCCCCATTGTCAGGCAACCATCACCAACACCCACCTCCAGAATTCCATTAACCTTGCAAAACTGAAACTCTGTATCCATCAGATAATAACCCCATTCCCTCCACCCCTCAGTCTGTCTACCATGAATCACCGTTCTACTCTCTGTCTCTATGAATTTAACTACTGTATTCTAGGTACCTTGTTTAGGGGGAATCATACAATGTCTGTCCTTTTGTGACTGACTTATTCGCTTAGCATCAAGTCCTCAAAGTTCAACCGTGTCATAGCCTATGTCAGAATTTCCCCCATTTTAAGGCGGGATAATACTCCCACGGTGTCCACAGACCACATTTTGTTGATCCGTTCATCCACTGAGAGACACTTGGGTTGATGCCACCTTTTGGTTATTGTGAACAGTGCTGCTACACACATGGATGAAGAAATATTCATTCAAGACCCAGTTTTCAGTTCTTTTGGGTAAATACCCAGAAGTGGGATTGCCGGGCCCTGTGTAACTGTATTCTTCATGTTCTGAAGAACCGCCATATTGTTTTCCACAGGGGCTGCACCACCCTGCCCTCCTACCAGCAGCGCACAGGGCTCTAGTTTCTCCTCATCCTTGCCAACACTTACTATTTTGCTTTTTTAAAGAAGAGCCGTTCCCATGGGTGCGAAGCGGTATCTAACTGTGGCTCAGTGTGTGCCTTTTAAGATGTACATCTGGGAGTTGAAAAGCAATTCTGTTAGAAGCCTCCTGTAGGGGACGCCTGGGTGGCTCAGTTGGTTGAGCAGCTGCCTTCGGCTTGTGTCGTGATCCTGGCATCCTGGGATCGAGTCCCACATCGGGCTCCTTGCTTGGCAGGGAGCCTGCTTCTCCCTCTGCCTCTGCCTGCCGTTCTGTCTGCTTGTGCCTGCTCTCTCTCTCTGACAAATAAATAAAATCTTAAACAAAAAAAGGAAGCCTCCTGTAGGGGTGCCTGGGTGGCAAAGTGGGTTAAGCCTCTGCCTTCGGCTCAGGTCATGATCCCAGGGTCCTGGGATCGAGCCCCGCATCCGGCTCTCTGCTCAGCGGGGAGCCTGCTTGCCTCTCTCTCTCTGCCTGCCTCTCTGCCTACTTGTGATCTCTCTCTGTAAAATAAATAAATAAAATCTTTAAAAAAAAAAAAGCCTCCTGTAGAGCCAAAGGGCTCTACTGTGTTTCCACCTTTGCCTTGGAACGGTTTGCCAGGGAACATTGAGAATGCCATCCGGGACTCGCTCCCAGGAAGAGGACGGAGGAGTGGATTGTGTCTGTGTGTAGCAGGAAGCTTCCAGTCCCGAACAACGTCTGGCATTTAGGCATTAACTGCGAACCGTTAAGGGAAAGGATTCAGGTTAGATTAGAATGAGAGTCCATTAGAGCCAGAAGAGACGTTAGAGACCAGGTCTCCTGAATCAAAGATTTCCTACTTACCACACATCGCCTCCCCCCCCCAATTTATTTTGAAACCCAGAGCATGTAAGTCTTCTTTTCTTAACTTGCTGGTCGTGACAATGTCTTGCCCACTGTCTCCTGTATCTGGCATATAGCGTCAACCAGTAAATATTTGCAGAATCAATGAATTACCTAATGTCACCCAGCTGACACCTGAGAGTCAGAACTAGGGCGTTCAGAGTATGGTGGCAAAAAGATGGCAGATTGCGTCAGTGACCCCGTGAGCGTTTCTTCCTCTTTATTGATCCCTGGAGTGACAAGATCAGATGGCATGTTTGCACCCTGAGCCTTATTCTTCCTTGGGGGGGGCGTGCAAGGATCCACCTCTTTGAAGACCAGTCCAGCTGACGAGACTGGCAGGAGGCTGTGGAAATCTGGACCAGCTGAGGCTTAAATCTGTTCCTTCTCACCTCTGCCCCACGCCTTCAGGGTCCAACCTCCCCGTCCTCTATTTTTCTTCTTTCTGAGAAAGCCTAGTTTCTCCTGGGTGTCTTTGGAGGCCTCTCTCTTTATTGTGCTAAAGCAGGTGTTCTCTGTCTCGCCTGCCTCTGAGAACCACCTGATGCCTTGGAAATCCTGACGCCATGCCAGTTACGTCAGAAGGGTTGGGACCAGTTTGTACCTATTTAAACAGTTTTTTTCCTGATTGTCAGCCAGAGCCTCCTCCCTCCTTAATCATGAGACTTCTTGTTATTTACTTTGGATCTAAAGGGGGCAGAGTGTAAGAGAATAATAATAATGTAACAAGTTCACATCATGTTAATGTTACTTTCCAGTGACTGGAGGTTATTGTGCTCCTTTCTCAGGGTATAAGCTCCTGGAGGCAGGAGCCGGGCCTCCCTTCTCCTCCATGCCAGTGCTTCTCAAAGTGACTGTGCATCACCATCCCTTGGGGGACCGTTAAAGCACACAGTGCCGGACCCACCTTGGGAACGCCTAATTTAGTAGGTCTCAGGTGGGGCACGAGAATTTGCATTTCTGATGGTTTTCCAGGTGATGGCCGTGCTGCTGGTCAGGGAACCACACTTGAGAACCACTGCTCTGCCCTTTGAGTCATTCCTCACGCGCAGGGGTGCTCAGTAATTACGGGCCAGGCCAGAGAAATGGAACGGAATTCCCCTTGGGTGCTCTCTTCGGTGACTGTGTTCTGTGGCCGAGAGAAGGAAAGAGTGTGTGATTGATCACCTACAGACGATCGTAACTTTGACTTTCTACTTGCCAATTCCTTTACATTTTGAACCTTGCTAAGATGGTTTTTTCCCTCTCTACTGTGTCTGAGAGGGAGAGCTGAGATGGCATATTTAGGCTACATAAGAAGGTATGACCTTGTGGGGGGTCGGTTGGGGTTGGCGTAACTGGGTGATGGACATTAAGGAGGGTTTGTGATGTGATGAGCACTGGGTGTTACATGCAACTGCTGAATTATGGGACTCTACATCTGAAACTAATGATGTGCTCTATGTTGGCTAATTGGATTTAGATTAAAAAAAAAAGGTATGATCACATCATGTAGGCTAGGTTACAGTTCACCTCCTCTCTGTCTTTCAGGGTAGAAAGTGATGGTGAGCAGTAGTGGGATCAAGTTTGGAGAGACCGGTGAACACAAATGATCTAATGGGGCGGGGGGCGATCTCAGCGCAGTCAATTTTTAAAAACGAAACAAAAGAGGCACCTGAGTGACTCAGTCGATTAAGCAGCCAATTCTTGATTTCGGCTCAGGTCTTGAACTCAGGGTCGTGAATTTGGGCCCCAAGTTGGGCTCCATGCTGGGCATGGAACCTACTCAATGATAATAATAGTAATAATAAAAATCAATAAAAAATGAAACAAAAGAATTCTCCAGAAGTATTTCTGTGAATCATCAGGGGTCCAAAGTAGTCTTGGTTTTTACTGGGAAAACAGAATAAGCTCAGATTGAGTAGAGGTCACTGCCTCTCGCTCTACCTCAGAGGTGACCCTAATGAATGTCACTAACAGCTACTATTTTCCGTCGTGCGAGAACCTGCGGAGGCTGAATTTGAGGCTCCATTCAGATATTTATATCTTCCATCCTCTTTCCCTTAAGTGTCTTTTAAAAGCGAAGCTTTCACTCCGAAAGCTCTGGGGGGTTGGAACCGCTGTTCCCGGTGTCGTTAATGGTTCCATCACGTGGTCTGTTTTGGTTTTGGGTTAAATCAGCTGATCTTTCCAATGGGCATCAGGGAATGCTTTTATAGTTTCTTTCAGGTCCAGTGTTTTTGAGAGAGAGAGACCAATGAGATTTTCCCCAGGAAGTTGGTCGCCTGTTTTGCATAATTGGACAGGGTTGGCATTTGGAAGTCGAAGGCGGGGCTGTTCTGTGTGGATTTTTCATGCCATTTAGCTTGGGCAGTGCTCTTGTTAATTTGGCGTTAATTAAAATGAGAAAAATTAGAGTCAAAACAGCTGATGATGACTTTGGAGAGAAGCATTTAGTTTCCTAGGTAGTCAGTGAAGGAAGCTTCATGGATTTGATTCATTTTCGACTCTCCTGGAACCAGTGCTTTATCTTAGGATGGTGCTGGGGGTGGGCATGGGGTTGGGGGGGAGAGAGACCCAGCAAGCTGACCCCACAGTCCCTGAGGCCGTTGTACATTAAAAAGCCCTCTGTGTGTGGGTGGACAAGCCACCTGGGCTAGCCTTAAAGGGTTGGAAATGAAACTCAGTTTCCTCGCTTCTTCCGCCAGCGGAGGGCATGGGGAATTTTCAGTCTCCCCAGTCGTTTCCAAACGAACGCTCTCTGCCGAGGCAACAATGCAAGTCCGAGTGCTCAGAGGCATCTTGGTGTGGAACTCTGGAAAGAGTAGAGAGGATTCCCACACAGGTAAAAGGGTAAAGATCTGAGTCTCTTGCTCTCTCTCTTGACCCCCCGTGCAGGTGAATTTCGTGGCGTGCCAGCTCTTTGCTCTGTTCGCTGCGTTCTGGTTCCGCATCTACCTGAGTCCTGGTAAAACCAGTCCCGATGTCCGGCACGCGTTTGTCACCGTTTTTGGCATCTATTTTGTCATCTTTTGTTTTGGCTGGTGAGTATGAGCTTAGAAATTGTAATCCTTATCATTTGGGTGTTTTGTGGCAATGTTCTTGGCATTTGCCAGACACCGAGGAAAGAAATGTATTTACTCCTATTGTAGGATAATGGGGATGTCCCAGGAATGCCCATGTACTCTAAGAACCTAGAACCAATAAACTACCCATTAAAAGTCAGTTCTGTGAACTTTTCTATAAGTTATGCTTCGACTCACCTCCCCATGGGTCATGTAAATAGAATAGGATATGGTTTCATTTTCCAGCTGAGGAACCCTTCCTACCTGTTGTAGATATTGATGTTTTTCTTGCATTACTGCTGGAGGTAATTGGTGTCGCTCCTGTGCTTGGAGTAGGACAATAGTTCTAGGGCTGGTTTGAGGAAACACGAGACATTCCTTAACAGAGAGAGAGTCTGTAGATTTCACGCTACTAAGTAAGCCAGTCAGTGACCCTGTGAGTGACTCTTCTCCAGGGGACGGGGGGGGGAATGTTGTAGGAACAGACCTTTCTAGAAGTGCAACTTAAGGACATTTGTGAGTTTATTCAGGTTACAAGACTGCTGCTTTTCCTCCTCCAATAAAAATGTGAGAAAGGATGACGAGTATTTTGAAGCAGCAAACAGGTGACAGTCTTGGTGTCTGGAGAAGGTCAGTTTGGGTTCTGGTGCTTTAAAATTTAAAAAAAAAAAAAAGATGTTCTAAAGAAAGAAAGAATACTTCTGGACTCCCGGTTGTACATGTACAAAGGTGTAAGCATTCCATTTATGGATCGCTGACCTCACCAGCACCGCCGTTGGCAGCCTGTGTCATGGTTTCCTCCTGCCATTTCAAGATTACACAGAGCAAAAATACTTGATTTATTTTCTCTTACGTAAATGCAGTTAATGGCTCGTGGGCTTTTTGGGGGGGCGGGGTATGGGCGTGCAGTAGGTCTGTTAATTTGGAATATATTCAGTGCCCCTCCTCTCTGTGATGTCTTATAGGTACTCTGTTCACCTTTTTGTGCTGGTGTTGATGTGCTACGGAATCATGGTCACCGCAAACGTATCCAGTATTCACAGGTAAGGTTCTGGGAGCGAACCAGACCACGTGAGGGTTTTTTGTGACCTCTGAGATGTGTTTCAGGGTAAAGGGGTACCTTCCCTGTTTTGCCCACCACAAGTTGCATATCCTAAGTTCTCTGGGGTATCAGAAGGAGAGGTGGGGGGGTCCCTAAATGCTGGGAGTATTCAGAGGACACTTTGCAAACATTTCAGAGTAGAAGCCGCTCTGTGATAGTCTGCAGACTGGAGACAGTCCCAGTGGTCCCTACACTGGGGTACTGCTCTGCAGTCGAGAAGAGGGAATGATTGATGACGGTGACATGGAGTAAATATGCGGAATGAAGGATGCCACAGAAATTCTGGTCTTGAAAATGCAAACTAATTTGTAGTGGCAGAGATCAGATCGGAGGTTAACTGGGCTGGGCTGGTCCACGGAGATGAGGAAGGATCGGCTCAGAGAGGCAGGAAGAGTGTGTGTGGGGGCGACAGATAGGTCTGTTACCTGGAATGTGGCTGTGGTTTTCTAGGTGTGTGCCTACGTCGAAACTTTGTGTACTTAAAATATGCACCATAAAATGTTAAAAGGGGAAGAAGTATTCGTACTATGATATTTTGATTTAAAAGCTACGGAGGTAACTTAATTCTGCCTTGAAGGCAACAGTGTTTGGATCATCGATTTGGACACCTGTGTATCTGTTTAGCCTTGTCTGTGTGAAACCTCAGTATTAATTATGCCTTTCAGTGGTGCTGGAACGTAAGCTCTATGAAAACAGAGTTCACTGTTGTGTCCTCAGAGTCTAGGACAATACTGGGCACAAGTAAGGGCTCAATAAATATTTATGGAAGGAGTGACCAAACACCTTTGGAGAGACATTTGCCCTGCGATGACTTCTTTCTTGATGGCGTTTCTGAAAAAGCAGATGCCTTCTTTGAACTTCAGTAGGGTCTTTGATTAATAAGACAGTTAGCACAATAGTTTTCCTTCTGAAAATCATTGAAATTTAACTTTTTCGTGGATAGTCTTGTAAATTACTTGCAACAAATGTCTGGTTTTCAAGGGAAAATATTTTTGCACCATTCTTTTTTTTTTTTTAAGATTTTATTTATTTATTTGCCAGAGACAGAGGGAGAGTGAGCGAGCGAGCACAGGCAGACAAAGAGGCAGGCAGAGGCAGAGGGAGAAGCAGGCTCCCTGCCGAGCAAGGAGCCCGATGTGGGACTCGATCCCAGGACCCTGGGATCATGACCCGAGCCGAAGGCAGCTGCTTAACCAACTGAGCCACCCAGGCGTCCCTTTTTGCACCATTCTAAATTTTATTTTCACCCAACTCTGTGTCCAGATGAGCTCTGAAAAATTGAATTGTAATCCTCTCTCTCCCAAATGCCTTCCTTGAAAGGGATTGGGTCACCCCTTCAGAAGGGAAGTAGGAAATCCATATTTCCAAGAACCGGTATCGGGAATGCCTCATATTATAGCGAAATGCTGTTTTTAGTGTTGGGGGCGGCAGTGAAAATGTCTGGCCTTTTCCCAAACCTGAGTTTTGAAGCAGTGCGACAATCAATAAAAATATTGTTACATGTCTATAGCACATTTTTAATGACCTTACAAATTGTGGCTTGTCACCTCTCACCACACTGGTGTGATGCCGATGGGTGTGGACCATTTTTCAGAGGGCCAGGAGACCTCCACGCACACTCATGCCACGCTGGGCCCGGTCTTCGTCTCTGGCCAGGAATGGAACACTCCAGCCTTGGCCAAGCTGAGTGGTTTCCAGACAGGCTATGACTGATGCCCCATCATAATATTGTGGTAGCAGAGGCCTGTGTCATAAGACCAGAAAGGACGCCAGAACAAGTTCTTCCCCTCTTTCTTCGCTGGTGTGGTTGCCAAGATTGCAGAAGTAGGGAGTGGCTCATAGTTCCGGACGGAGGGAAGTGGCTTCCTACTGATGCAGGGAAAGAACATTCGACTGGAAATCTGGCACTTTCTAGCAGCGGGAGTTCAAATAGTTCACACAGCTTCTTTGTACATCAGATTTCCCACCTCTTAAAGGTGGGGTTTAAGTTTCCTTTGGGATCAGGATTTCATGATTCTTTGTGAGTTGTGTTCTTCCCCTGGCTGAACCGGTCACAAAAGTTGTGTCCTTTGGCTGGGAAGCAGAGGGGAAGGTCAGTCTCTGCTGCCAAGGGGAGTTAACCCATGTCTGGACACATGGTTCTCTTTGTCTAGAGAATTCTTGGCGCACCGGCTCTGTTTCCTTCCCAAGCCGCTATATTGGACAGAAATCACAGGTGTTCATTTATTCCATCTAAACCAACTGGAACAGAATATAGTTTGTACCTCCTCAGACGGACAGCTTCTTGTCAGAATGTGCGACACAGTGACCAGTTGTTGGGGGGGGGGTGGGTGTCTGCTTGGTGTCAAGTGCTAAGCCAAGCTCTTTTATTATTAATTATTTTTTAAAGATTTTATTTATTTATTTGACAGACAGAGATCACAGGCAGGAAGATAGGCGTGGGGGGAAGCAGACTCCCTGCCGAGCAGAGAGCCCCATGCGGGGCTCCATCCCAGGACCCTGGGATCATGACCTGAGCCGAAGGCAGAGGTTTTAATGCAGTGAGCCACCCAGGTGCCCCAGCCAAGCTCTTTTAAATAGTTTTCATTGTTTTTTTAATATATAAAGTCTTATTTAATGTATCAGTATCCTTATTGCAAAGATATTCTTTCTAGGACACTTCTATGGGATTTAGATCTTTTTCTCTGCAGCCAAGGGGAGGAAATTGAAAGCTCAGAGTAGAGAGGCATACAGATCCATGAGTTTGTACCGACTGAATACATCATGTTACCACCACCTGGGGCAGGAGGGGACTAGGATTCCCTCTACCCCAGGCTCTGCCACAGCTCTCCTTCCTAAAAGAACTGCTCTCTGGACTTCTCGCACGAGTTTTGCCATTGCTGGGATTTGAAGTCCTGTTGGTCTCTCTCCAGAATACATGCTCTCTCTACCACTCCTGGATTCCTTAGATTTTTTTCAGGTTTGTCTAGAGCACGAGTACAGTGCCCTGTTGTAGTGGGGCACAATACTTGGCACCATCTTTGATAAATAGCTCTTAATGATAACAAATGAGTTGAACTGGGTTTTCTCTCTGGGTGGAGGGGCTGCGGAATGTAAGGGTCTGTTGAGAAGAAAGAGGAAGCAGGCAACGCTTGCTTTCAAAAGGGCCCTGGGAGAATTTGTCTCTTGAATTCACTTTGTGCTTTTGCCTTGATCCTCGCGAACTGGCCAGAGAAAGAAGCAGAGGTGAGACGCAGAAAGGTCTCCCCAGCTCCATCCTTCTTCTGCTCAGCGCTTCAGAGAGTTGCTTTCTCTTCTTCACTCACTTTGTTCACCGTCTTCCTGTTTGAAAAACCTTAAAGATGAACCCGAGTCTGGGAAGGTCTTTTTTTGGGGTCGTAACATCTTTGTTTGTAAATAACGGTAAAGAGAACATGAAGACAGGTAGTGCTTTGGTGTTTACAGAACTCCTACCACTCACTGTCTGGATCTTGCTTGCTACCACGTGGGTTTTTATCATTCCTCCTTCACGAGTCCCTGGGTTGCGTCAGTCTTCATGAGTTATTGTAATGTGCATTTGGGCAGTTCGGCATGATTTAATTTGAGAATCTCCATCTTCCCTCTGTTATGACCCATGTTTAAATGCTACGCCTTCTGCATGTATGTGTTGCTGAGGGGCTCCTGAGCCATTTGAAATGTTGAATGTACTCCTTTCCGTTCATTTCAACTAACCGTCCACGAAGCCCGTCTGTGGTCAAGGGTAGGGATGCTCAAGGTCACAGTGCGTGTGTGGAACAGACACATACATGTAATTTCAGCATTATAATTGTGTATGTTGGCACGCAGCCCTAGAGAAATCCTGAGAATGGAGAAATGAATGGTGCTGGAGGTGGGCTGGGGAGCCAGGGGACTGACTGGTTGCTGAGACCTACCTGGTAACTAGGTAACTAGGCAGTTCACAGGTAGAGTAGAGACGAAGGGGGTTGCAGGCAGGGGAAGCGGCATGTGGAAGACATTTAGCCTGAGAAGGAGGCTCTCAGGGTGGAGAGGGAGCAGCTGGTGTCATTTGAACGTAAGGGGACACGGAACGTGGCTGAAGAGGAGTCCGGAAGGGAAAGGTGGAGCTCAGTGCGTGAAGCAAATCACATGTCGTGTTCAGGAGTTTGGATGTGACTGGACCGTGGGACCCACTGGGGGCTTTTACGACAGATAGCACTCATTTAGTTGTTGGTTCTTGTAGCACGCAGCTGTCTGCTCTTGAGCGTGAGACACCCAAGACGTTCTTGCCTTCATGGGGCTCTTGGTCTTGTTGGGGAGACAATGGTTAGTTCGGTTATCACCGTTAGGAAGAAAACCACAGACCCACAATGGAGTCCCTTGGGCCAACTCCCCCAACCGATGCTTAATACCCTAACCTCGCTGCAGTTTTCAACCTCCCCCAGAAATAGGGGTCTTCCCTGGTCAACCAGGAAGTTTTCTGGTCCGCACCAAGGAAGATCTGTCGCGTGGCCCTCTCCATCCCCCAAAGGGAAGATGTAGGGTAAGATGCTTCTCTCTGAGAGAAAGTGACCTTGCCTGAAACAGTCCCTTCTTCTCTTTGCCTGGTCACTCCTTTAGTCCACCCTTCTGCCTATGCAAACCTTCCGTTCTGTACCGCTCCGTGGAGCTCCCCTCGTCTTGCTGGATGGCGTGCTGCTTTCAGATCCACAAATCACAACTCAGGGGTAGAGCATTTGACTGCAGATCCACAAGTCACTTAATGAAGACAGTTCCGTCCTCAGAACTCACTCATTTGAATTTTTGTCCTTTCACGTCACCTAGATATAATGGCAAATTGGTGAGTGCTCTGAATGGCATGTGTGTGTGTGTGCATGTGCATGTGTGTATGGGTGTGCGTGCGTGCGTGTGTGTGTTTTGCCAGTTCATCCCGTGTGGTCAGGGCCGGTGTCCGTAGGAAGCCATGGAATCATCCAGAGTATGTGGTCCCTGCAGCCTCAGGCGTGGGCCGGGAGCGTCCTGAGCAGAGCATTGGGAACGCTCTCACCCAAGGAGGAAGTAGAGTGAGTGAAGCTGAGCAGGAGCCGTGGACGGATGGACCAGAGCAGTGGGCAGCAAATACGGAGACTGGCAGCCAGGAGCACAAAGCGTCTGAGGAAGGGACTGGTGGGCAGCATCCCACTGGGCTAAATTTTGCAGAGATCCTGTGTGAGGACGGTGGTGTGTGGATTGGAGAATCCGAGTGCAGCCCTCACAGGGCCGTGGTTCCCAGCTCCGGCTGCCCAGTGCCGTCACACCTGCCAGACATCCCCTGTACCGGTTCAGCCCCCATATCGGGAGGGTGCAGAGCTCCCTGGGTGACTCCATCGTGCTGTCCCCGTGACAGAAGATGAAGGGCACCCGACAGCGCGTGGGAAAGTGAGAGCAGTGCACGGACTGGGCCGCAGACGAGCCGGAGGACTTTGGGGTGGCTGGCGTGTGGGGAGCGAGGGGGAGGACCAGGAGGAGGTGGACGGTGTCACCGGTGTCATCGGACCCTCTTTCTGGTTTCAGATACTCCTTTTTCGTCGCCATGGCCTACCTGACGCTGTGCCACGTCAGCCGCATCTATATCTTCCACTATGGAATCCTCACTACGGATTTCTCTGGGTGAGTATCTTCATCTGGGTGGGGGTGGGGGTGGGGCGCCTGGACTTTGGCTTTCGACTTGGTCTTTTGGGGTCTGTGAGGCTCAAGCGGTTAGATTGACCGGTCGGTTGGGAAGATCGCGCTCTGATGAGGTTGGGTTGGAAGGTCTGATGAGCTCTGCCGTGTTCTAAGGCGGGGGCGGCAAAGTGGGGCCCGTGGGCTCTACCTGTCCTGTCGCCTCACCTGTTTTTGTAGCTTCGTTTTGAGCACAGCTGGGTACTGACCCACTTACGTGTCGTCTCGGGCTGCTCTTACGCTGCACTGGTGGTAGGGTTGTGTGGTTGGGACGCGTGACCCACACAGCCCAAAACCTTTACTATCTTGCTCTTTACAGAAATAGCTTCCCGGCCCCTAGTCTGAGGCTCTTAGCACAGGGTTGGTGTTTATCGCATGCTGATTTTTAATCATAGCGAGATTCTTCTATACGCGTTGAGAAGCAGACCCCCTTGGGCGGCCCCCGGCTGCCCGGGCCCCTCCCCAGATTCCCCCGACTTCCAGCAACTAGAAGGTAATATGCAGCACAGCAGGGGTCTCCGTACTCGTTGTAAAAATTTTGTCTGTCACCATGACCTTAAGCTAGGGGGCCACCCCTCTCCTGATGGTCACCTGGTGAAGACTGTGGGCAGAGTCTTGTGTACGCTGTCGATGTTGGTTTGGGAAGAGCGTTTTATGAATCTTGAGGAATGGACTGTAAGGCAGAGTGAGTCGTCGTAACTCATTATAGTGGCCGTGTCACTTCCCTAGGAGCTCGGGTCTGTTTTCTGCAGGAGTCTGAGGTCAGGGGGAGAGCCTGCCTTCTCCCCTCAGGTTGACTTGCCCTTGAGCCCGTGAGTCATTGGAGAACAGGTAAGGAAATAAAGCGGTTGCAACTCGTGGCTCATTTCTGTGAATTTCGCCAGTTGTGTAACTCAAGGGTCCCACCAAGAAGAGGTTTAGGAAGGCAGAGGTGGCTTTGAGGCACAAGGACTTTCTTGTCCTCAAGTCTCTGTGTCTGCGGTTTGCCCCTTCATGCATTGGTTCTCCCTAACTCACTCAGGCTCTTGGATTTTACATTTCTCTTTGACGTGTCTCCTTCCGGCATGCCCCTCCCCGCAGGCTGTGCAGCACCGCTGTTCAGGTTTTCTGAAACTGATTCGCAAACGTCTTACTTTCTAATGAAGTGGTTGGGAAAATACGGGAGCAGCAATCATTTTAAAAATCATGTTAAAAATCATCTTTAAACAGCGATCCTAACTCTCCCTGGTGTTTAATCAACAAACTTCATTTTTTGGTTTCACCCCCAAGCTGAACCTCCCACCCCCCACACACATACACTTAGAGGAGCTCCTGGCCCTAATTTTTATTTTATTTTTATCATTTTTTAAATTTATATATATTATTTGCCCCAGGGGTACAGGTCTGTGAATCGCCAGGTTTACACACCTCACAGCACTCACCATAGTACATACCTTCCCCCATGTCCATAACCCAACCACCCTCTCCCTACACCCGCCACCCCCCAGCAACCCTCAGTTTGTTTTGTGAGATTAAGAGCTTTTGAGTCCCCAGGATGCTAGGCACAGTGCCAGGTGTGGGGTAGGAGGAAGGGTGTTTTAGGCAGAGGGAACAGCTTTACAAGAGCACGGAACTGTGACAGGGACCCGTGGTTGGCCCAGAAAGCCGCCTCCTTCTCCCTTCTTTGCAGCGCAGGCCTCCGGACTTTCTTTTACCCTCTCGGTCCACGTTAGAGGCACGGAGTCCGGAGGTGGCTTACGGAAGAGAGAGGCTGTCACTCAGCAGGTCTGTGATCCAAGGAATGGCTTTGGTGCCGAATCAAGAGGTTCATTCATGGATCACTCCGCAGCGGCTGACTGAGATCCCCGAACCCTCCAGGCCGGGTTCCAGGACGCAGGGGCGAGCGAAGCCTGTGGGATGCCTGTCAAGTTACCAACTGCGAGTCCACAGGGGACGTTCCCCTGTGCCCGCATCACTGTGTGCTGGGTTGATTCATGTCTTCCTGAACTCAACCTCAGAACCTGTTCTTCTTTGGACAGAGCGTGTTTGTAGGTGTAACTCGCTAAGATGAGGACCCGCTGGATGAGGGCGGGCTCTCCCTTCATCACGGAGGGGGGCGTCCTCCTAAGGAGGCCCAGGGAGACACAGATGCGGGGGACCTATAGAGGGAAGAAGGCCGTGTGAAGACTTAGGCCCAGGGAAGGGTGATGTAGCCACAGGCCGGAGGGCTCCAGGGATGGCCAGAAGCCACCAGAAGCTAGAGGAGAGCACGAAACAGGTTCTGCCGCAGCCTCTCGATGGAACCAGCTCTGCCAATGCCTTGCCTCCGGAAAACCCTGAGATGATGAGTTTCTGGTTTTAAGCCACCTGATTTGTGGGACTCAGCTGTGGCCGCGGTAGGAGAGCAGTACCGTGTTTTATGAACGCACGCCTTTTGATGGGCTAACAGCTGTCCCCCGCTCTGACCCTGTCAGGGGAAACGCCTCCAGTGTCCCTAGTTCTCCCCCTTCTTCTCACACCTCCTCTTCCATCGGTTCTGTCCGTAACACCATGAACTCTTGAATGATCATTGATTCATTTTGAGTATAGCCAGAACTGGCGGAATTTACCAGTAGGAAAAAAATAAAGGACATTTGTGGAAGACAGCAGCGTGCTTATGAAATGTGGTAGATCTGGGGACTTGGACGGCAGGGGACAGTGGAATCTGTCACTGTCAGCCTGACTTCCAACAGCGGGGTCCAACGCATTTCCTCAAGCGATGCCTGTGCTTGGGCATTTTTAAGATCTCCTTCTATTAAGAAGGCTCTAGCATTACACACAAAGCTATAGAAAGCTTGGGGATGTCTGGGGGGTTCAGTCCATTTAGCATTTGACTCCTGATCTTAGCTCAGGTCACGATTTCAGGGTCCTGAGATGGAACCCTACATGGGGGGCTCCAAGCTCAGCTCAAAGTCTGCTGAGATTCTTTCTCCTTCTCACTCTGCCCTTCCTCCCGCCCCATGCTTTCTCTGCTTAAATAAATACAATCTTAAAAAAAACCAAAACAAACCACATAGAATGTTTGAACTGGAAAAGACACTGTGGGAAAAGATACAAAGAAGCTGTGTCTATTACCTGTAGGTTTTAGTTCTTAGTGCCCCGGCTGTTTGGTTCTTGGGTGTGTTTTCTTCTTCTTCTTCATTTTTAAAATTATAGAACATTCTTTTTTTTTTTTTTTTTTAAGATCTTATTTATTTATCTGACAGAGATCCCAAGTAGGCAGAGGGGCAGGCAGAGAGGAAGGGAAGCAGGCTCCCTGCTGAGCAGAGAGCCCGATACGGGGCTCGATCCCAGGACCTTGGGGTCATGACCTGAGCCGAAGGCAGAGGCTCTAACCCACTGAGCCACCCAGGTGCCCCTATAGAACATTGTTAAGCAGCATTATTCTCTCCCACCCACCACAAATGCACAAATGTCTCATTCGTAAATCACCTTCTTGGAAATAACTAACCTGAAACTTAAAAGATGTTTTAAATCTCAAGCGGTCAGTTAGAGGTTACTGACCAATGTGTGTTTTAAGGATGAGCCTGCAAACAGCCAGCAGTTCCCCTTCAGAATGGAATTCGTATTCACAGTGGCATTTATTTCGGTTTTAAAGCCTCATCTTGGGGAGGAATAAAGTAGTGTTCTGCAGCCGAATATTCTGGTGTCTTAGAGCAGCCTGACGAGAGAGCTGTTCTCTCTGGAGCACGCATCCAAGTCCTGATGCTTTGCATCCTTTATGTAATGTCTTTAGAATAAGAGCCCAGACAGGAATTGAATGGGACGAGATGAGGTCGGCGTTTGTGTCCAACAACATATATATGTCTTTAATTTGGGGGAACCCTTAAACCGGTGCTTTAGATTATTCTGGGCCTTGAAATTTTATTTATCATTGTGAAAGTCATCAAGTTTCCTTGGGCTGGACTGGCATTAATAGTGAGGAGAGCACAGAAGATACAGTTTTATTATCGACGCTAATGCAGTTTCCATCAAGACATGCAGCGGGGGATGTCCTTTGTGGTTTCTCTGTGAGTGCAAGCTATTAAAAATACCAGAACATTTACTGTTCTCCTGGGGCAGGCTCAACACTTGCTTGTGATAAAGCTGGTACTCGAGTCCTTCTAAGTTTGTGATGATCAGGAACAAGTTCTTTTTTGCTCACAGAAAAGTACAAATTGAGCTTTCTGAGGAAGCAGCAGGGAGAACTTTTATTTCCTTGTTGCTAGCTGGGCCAGATTCAGGCAGATCATTGTTCTCCTATCACATTCGCAACTGGGGTTGCCTCTGTGTTTTCAAAAAACACAGTCTGAAACGAGCGCTGGTATAAATTGGTTCTACCCTTCTGGAAGGCAACTTCGCCATAAAATTTCAAGCTGGAATTTTTTTCTTTTAAAAAGTCATATTCTAGGGGCAGTTACTAACGGGCAGCTCAGCCCGTTAAGTAACTGACTCTTGATCTTGACTCAGATGGCGATCGCAGGGTCGTGGGATCGAGCCCTGCTTGGGGTTCTGCGCTCAGAGGGATTCTGCTTGCGATCCTCTGCCCCTCCCCCGACTGGTCCTTGTGCTTGCTCGCTCTCTCTCTCTCAAATAAATAAATAAAAATCTTTAAAAAGTCATATTCTATCCCTAGGAATTTTCCTAGGGATTGAATTACCTTCAGGAAATCAAATTTATTCGTAAGTGTGTTCTGCTATTGTCAATAGTAGTGAAAAACTGGGAGCATCCTAAATGGTCCAAAAGAGGTGAATGATCAAATTATGGTACGAAATTGATGTCTTCAGAGGATGTTTAGTGACATGGAAAAATGCTTACAGTAAAATGGAAAATCAAAACTACAGAGCTAATACATGACTTAAGACCCCCTTCCCCTTTTTTAATGAATGTGGAATGCGTAGGAGAGGCTGGAAAGGGCTATGCAAAATGCTAAGACAGTGTGGTTCTGTTGGGGGGTTTTATTGGTGATTTTAATAATTGCTTTTTTCATATGATTATAATAAGAAATCCCAAGTATTATTGAAATATATTTGCAAGTGTATTACCAGTGTGTATTATGGTGAACTATGGCCTCGAGGAGTGGAACAATAGCCCTCTGTGTTCCCTGTTACCTTATTGGAGCATCATAGAAATATCTCTTGCCTGTGCCCCCTGCTGGTGGGACATGATCATTTGCCTGTTTGTCCATGGAAACGTGTTTTCTTCTTTTGGTTTATGATATCTTGACCCTTCCCTCTGACCAACCCAGTAGGTGTGAATAATTGGGTTCTGTCACAGGGGCAGAGAAGTGATTCTTTGCAGGAAGATTTCAGGATTTGCTTATTTCGTGCTTATTATTCAGGCTTCCGCTGGCTTTTTGATAACTAGCACCGTCACTTGGAATTTAATTCCAAGGACATGAGTTTGAGTTCTACCAAGTATATTATTTGATGGGTTGATTTTGTGATTTTGTTGTTATTCTTTGGCTATTTGAAGTCTTTTGTGGTTATGCACAAATTATAGGATTATTTGTCCTAGTTTCGTAAAAACTATTGGTGTTTTGATGGGGAGTGCATTAGACCTGTACATTACATTGGATGGTGTAGACATTTTAACAATATTCTTCCAATCCATGAGCATGGAATATTTTTCCATTTGTGTCATTTTCAATTTCTTTCATCAGTGATTTTTGGTTTACAGACTGCACCTCTTTTATCTCCTTGTTTAGGTTTCTTCCTAGGTATTTTATTCTTTTTGGTGCAGTTGTAAATGGGATTATTTTCTTAATTTCTCTTTTTGCTACTTCCTTATAAGTGTATAGAAATGCAATGGATTTCTGGGCATTGATTTTGTATCCTGTGATCTTACTGAATCCCCTTATCAGTTCAAGAGGTTTTCTATATATGGCATCGTGTCATATGCAAATGTGAAAGTTTTGCTTCTTCATTACCAATTTAAATGACCTTTATTCCTTTTTCTTGTCTGATTTCTGTGGCTAGGACCTTTAGTAATATGTTGGATAAAAAGGAGAGTGTACATCTTTGTCTTGTTCCCGATCTCAGGGGGAGAGCTCTCAGTTTTCACAATGGAGTGTGATATTTGCTGTGGGTTTTTTTTTTTTTTTGTTAAATATACAGCCTTTATTATGTTAAGGTATATTCCCTCTTAGCCTACTTTGTTGAGAGTTTTTATCATGAATGGATACAATATCCATGTTTTTTCTGCATCTTGAAATGATCCATGGTTTTTATCCTTTCTCTTATTGATGTGAGGTATCGCATCGATGGGTTGGTGAATATTCCAATAAATGCCATTTGATTGAATCGCCATTTCATTGTGTTGAATGATTTTTTAAAATGTATTGTTGGAATTGGTTTGCTAATATTTTGTGGAGGATTTTTGTATCTGTGTTCATCAGATATTGGCTGCAATTCTCTTTTTTTTTTTTGGTAGTTTCTTTTGTTCTGCTTTGTAATGGTTTTATCTGATTTAGGTATCAGGGTAACGCAGGTCTCATAGAATAAATTTGGAAGTTTTCCTTCCTTTTTTTTTTCTTCCTTTTTTTTTTTTTTTTTTTTTTGGTGGGGGGTATTATTTAAGAAGACTAGGTATTGAGGCTTTTTTAAGTGTTTAGTAGAATTCACCCGTGAAGTTGTCTGATCCTGGACCCTAAATTCAATTTCATTTACTGGTCATTGGTCTGTTCAAATTTTCTCTTTCTTCCTGATTGGCTTTTGGGAGGTTATATACTTGCAGGATTTTATCCATTTCTTCCAAGTTGTCCATTTTGTTGACATATAATTTTCCTAATATTCTCTTATAGTCCTTTGTATTTCTGTGGTTTTTGTTGTTCTTTCTCCTGTTTCATTTCTGAATTTTATTTGAGTTCTCTCTCTTGCTTCCTTTTTTTTTTTTTTCCTAGGAGTCTGGCTAAAGGTTTGTCCATTGTGTCCATCTTATCTGGGAAATTCATCATCTCTCTTTCTATTCTGAATGATAGCCTTGCTGGACAGAGTATTTTTGGCTGCAGATTTTTTCCTTTCAGCACTGGAAAATAGCATACTTTTCCCATTCGGCCTCCAAAAATTCTGCTGAAATATCAGCTGAGAGCCTTATGAGTTTCCTTCATATGTAATCAGTTTTTTTTCTCTTGCTTTTTAAAAATTTTTCTCTTTATCACTACATTTTGCCATTTTCATTTCTTGTGTCTTGGTGTGGACTTCCTTGGGTCATTTTTTGGGGGGAAGGGATGCTCTCTGTGCCTTCTGGATTTGGATTTCTGTCTCCTTTCCCTGACTAGGGAAGTTTTCACCTATTATTTCTTGAAATAAATTTTGCCCCCATTTCTCTTTCTTCTTCTGGGACCCAATGTATATGTTGTTACATTTTATGGTGTCACTGATGAGTTCCCTTAAAATCTCTAATTTTTTATTATTCTTTTTTCTCTTCTTTGTTCAGCTTGACTGCTTTCCATTACCCTGTCCTACCAGTTGCTGATCCGTTCTTGGGCTTTCTCTAGTCTACCATTTATTCCCTCCTGTATGTTTTAAATTTTAGTTATTGAGTTCTTTATCTCTGACTGGTTCATTCTTATGTTTTTATTTCTTTCTTGAACATCTCACCGAGATACTCCAGTTGAGTACATTTATGACCATTACTTTAAATGATCTTTCAGGCATATTCCTTATCTCTCTATCATTTAGGTCTCTTGCTTTCATTTTGTCTCGTTCTTTCATTTGGGACATAGTCTTTTGTCTCCTCATTTTGTCCAAATCTGTGTGTCTGTTTCTCTGTGTTAGGAAAGTCAGCTCTGTCTTCTACTCCTGACATTACTGGCCTTACGAAGAAGAGGTCCTGTGGTGCCCTGCAGAGCAATGTCCCTTGTTCACCAGGACCTGATGCTTCATGGTGGTTTCCTATGTGTTGAGTGTGCCCTACCATTGTGGCTGAGCTCCATGTGCCTTCAGTTCAGTTGTCTGCAATGGCTCTCGATGCCTATTGTGGGCAGGATTTGAGTCCTCTGTTGCTAATGGGCCAGTTGGGCTGCCTTGGGCTTCAGCTGGCTCAGACTAGCTATTTTCCAGAGCTGTGGTCACATTGAACTGAAGGGTACTCTTCCTGTTTGTTTGCTGACGGGCTCTAGTTGGTGGGTGGGGCTGTCAGTCAGACCAGATGCCTGCCCCAGTCCACTGTGGGGTCACAGTCTAACTGCTGTGTGTGGTTATTGTTCCCTCTCCCCAAGGCAGGAATCACTTGGAGTGGTGTTGGTCCCTGTTGAGGCTGCTTGCACAATGCCAGCTTGTGGTGCTTTCTGAATGGACTCCTGCCAAGGGCAGATCGGATGGGGCAGGAGAGTGGGTGTTGTGCGGTGTTAGCAAGCTCGTTGGAGAGAGTTTGAGCTGGTTTCTGTGGGTGTCCTATTTAGGCATTGGTGTGGGGGAGAGAAGTGGCGCTTTTTGTTTTTGGAGAAGATTCCTAAAGCTTCCCTGGCCCTCAAGCACGCATTCTGAGCTTTGCAAATAAAGCTTCTATATACCGCAGTATCTTCCAGGTATTTTTTCAAACTGCTGCTTCTCTATCTCAGCAGGGCTGTTTGCTCTGCTGTCTCTTTAGGGCTCAGGACTCCGTTTCCTATCACCGTCCAGCCAGCTGAGAGCTGAGTCTGCTGATTTTCAAGGTTCTAGATGTTAAGCCCTGCTGGTCATAAGAACTGGCAAAGTTAAGTCCCTGTGGTTTTCGAAGCCAAATGGTGATGGGGGTTCATTTTCCCAGTGTGGGTCCCCAGTACGTGGGGTGTCTGGTATGGGGTCTGCTCCTGTCCATGCTTGCAGTGTCCCTCCCTCCTACAAGCAGTTTGGTTCCCAACCAGGTCTCCACCTTTCCTACTCTTTTCCGTGTGGCCTCTTCTCTGTGTTTAGTGGAAGAGTCTGTTCTGCCAGTTTTCAGGTCATTTTTTTGAGTTATTTACATGAAAGTGGCTCTTTTCTAGCTGTATCTATGGGACAAGGTGAGTTTGGGATCCTCCTACTATCCTATCTTCCTCAGAAGTCGATCTGATTATCTTTTTTTTTTCCCCCCTTAACCATTGGAACCATTTTGTAAGACAAGAGAAATGGCCCCACTTCAACCAGGTTGGACTCAAACCTTGATGTCAGACTGATCAGATGGTTCCCATGGATTCAAGTGCAGCGCCTACTACTAGTGAGTGTGTACAAATCCATGGACAAGGCATGCTTCCCAGAGGGTGCAAAATCTGAGTATTAAGGCCTCATTGTTCGGAGGAAGTTCTTTGGCTACACCAAGGAGCCTTTTTGTGTCCCTCCCGTAGTATGTGCTTGTGTGTGCTGGGTTTTGCAGCTTTGCAGAAGTTAGCTTGAATTCTAATCATAAACCGTCAAACACGTCTCGGATTATTTTAGGTTTTGACCGAAATACAACATGGATGGTATTTGAGTTTCATCTTTTAAGTCAGTAGCTTTTTGGATTTGACTCTCAAGTCTCATAACTTGGGCGTTCTAAATTTGGCATCTGATCTACTCATAAGTGTAAGTAAATTGATCAATGAAAAATGTGGCGAGAGGAAGTCTTCTGAGGAGGAGCATATGGCACTTCTTACTCCCGCAGAAGAGTGAGTAGGTCGGAGGATGCTAACTCCATCTCCTCTTGGTGAACAGGTTCTAGTTCCAGTTTGCAGGTTTTAGATCTGCTTTTTCACTGGTTATTAGTGTGTTGTGTTTAATAAACCCATGATCACACATGTGAGTTGTTTCTTAAGTTGCTTGAAACTGCTTAAGATGTTTAAAACAGAAGCAATATACTATTGAAAGTCGTCTAGATGACCAGGAATTCTTTTTGGTCCACAGCTTCTTTTTCTCTCCAGAAGGGACATTCCCTGCAACCCCCAAAATAATGATAATACAAGATTTTACCTAGACCCAATAGTGTAGACTTCATATTGAATAATAATCATTATAATTATTTTCTAAAAGATTTTATTTATTTGACAGAAATCACAGGTAGGCAGAGAGAGGAGGAAGCAGGCTCCCTGCTGAGCAGAGAGCCCGAGGCTCAGCTCGATCTCAGGACTCTGGAATCATGACCTGAGCCAAAGGCAGAGGCTTTAACCCACTGAGCTACCCAGGCACCCCATAAATAATTATTTATTGACCATGATCTAGAAATTCCATATTATGTGTTGTAGTCGTCCAGGTTCTCTGAGGAACAGATGCTAAGATGGGAACAGGAGTAAGAGATTTGTCATGTGAAATTCCTGTGAGGGTAGCTGGAGAGGCCGGAACAGGCAGCAGATTAAAATGCATATCTGACCCAGGAGATGAGAGTAGGAGAGAGGGAAGGAAGGAAGGCACTGCAGGTCTAAAACAAGTTCAGCGAGTGCAGTGACTGGCTCGCGCTGCCATTGGCTGGTGCAGCTCGAGGGGGTGTGGCCCCAGCATGAAGTTGGAGATCGAATCCGCAGGAGCTAATCGTTGATGTCCCCGCCCCCAGAACCCATAGATTCCAGTGACTTCTGCTCAAGGCCGTTGCATATATGAGACCACTTGATGCATTTTTGAACATGAGCCTTAATATGAAATACATGAAATGTAATGCCAGATAGAGGAAAACAAACGTTATATTTTTATAAAGACAGAAACGTAGGCTAATTCTGTAACATTTTCTTTTTTTGATGTATCTATTTTTTTTAGACCCTTTAAGAAAAACTGAAGTTATGAATTAAATGGAAAGCAGGAACTTAACTTGGTTTGCACATTGCATAGTCACCAGGATGTGGGCCTCAAATTTGTAAAAATGTTGTATTGGACTTTGTGTAAGGGAAGCTGGGGGGCTTAGGTCCTATTACTGATTTCTAGGACCTTTGATCTTGCAGGGAAAATTTTAAAAAGCTTAAAAAAAGCTTTGGAAAGAAACATTGTGTTTTGAAAGTCATGTTTGGAAACTACCTTGAATGTGACACTTAGAGTGAACCCCTTTCAAAAAAGCAAAACAACAACAACAACAACAAAAAATAGCTCTTGGCATCTGTTGTACATTTTGAGTCAAAGTCTTGTTGGGACATCAGGAAAGTGAGATGCAAAATTGTTTTGGTCTGTAAGTCCACGTTGTTGTAGAAAGCTTCCCTGTAGCTCTTATTCTAAGACCCAAACCTCAGTGCTCTGGAGGAACAGTTATTTTTTTCAGTCTACAGGAGCACAGTCACAATCAGTGTGAGCAACGAACGTGTCTGCCTGTGCTCAAATGAGCTGGATGGTGCCCGATTTTGCCACACCAGTCCTGGTAGAGCATGGCAGTCCTTCTCATCTGTCCGCAGTCAGACTCCCTTTCTCTTCTGCTAGCATCCTGTGGGATATTAGGAACCTTGTTTCAAAAAGTGGCTGTTGGGCTTTTGCCAATAAGATACAAAGTTGGGCATGAGTGTTTAGATTTCAAAAGGAATTTGTTGGTATTTTAAAATAGTTTATTCGTTTATATTGATAGTTTAAACATGTTACATGATTATTTTATTATTTGTTAAGATTTTATTTATTTGAAAGAGAGAGAATGTGCATGAGCCAGGGGAGGGGCAGTTAGGGAGGGAGATAATCGCAAGCAGACTCTACGCTTAGTGTGGAGCTCTTGCTGGGCTAGATCTCACGACCCTGAGATCATAAGCTGAGCTGAAACCAAGAGTGGGACGCTTGACCGACTGAGCCACCCAGGTGCCCCACATGCATGTTATTTTATAGAGATGGAAAATGGGAACTAGAAGGGGAAGAATTAAGGAGGAAAAAGGACTCACAGGCAAGAGGTAGAGTGCAGTTGTCACATCCAACTTGGCCTAAAATGGTCTGTGCCCCATCCCATGCTCCCACACACTTGGCCTGAGCTCACGGGGAGTGCGGCGTCCCGGGCTCATCCCACGGATGCTTTTCTCACCATCTACATAAATGGGCCATCAGCCCAGAGGGGTCAGAGACAGCAAATTCAATAGGAAGCCTCAACAGTGTGTATCAGAAAACCAGGCTAGACTAAGAAGGATTGAAGGACGTTATGGTCGAGCAGTGGGGTTTGGTCTTGTCTGGTTGGACAAGAATGAAACTATTAAGGGTACTAAATGGAGGTGGACGATTAAAAACAGATGCTGTTTATAAAAACTGCAGCTTTGTTGAGATATGATTCACTTATCCTATAGTTCACCTATCTGGAGAAGGCAACGCAGTGGTTTTGAGCATATTTGCAGAGTGGATTTACAGGTGCAACCATTAACGTAATTAATACAATATTTTCATCACCCCCCAGAGAAACCTGTGTGCATTAACCATCAAGCCTCATTTCCTCCCAATTCCTCCAGCCTCAGGCAGCCAGTCACCTGTTCCTTTCTCCATGGATGTATCTATTCTGCTATTTCATATCAATGGAATCCTACAACATAGACTTTTATGTCTGTCTTCTTTCACGTAGCCTGATGGTTTCTAGGTCCATCCAAATGATAGCACCGGTCGGTACTTGACTGTGTTTATTGCTGAATAATGTTCTGTTTATAGACCTACCACACTTCATTTATCCCTTCATCGGTTGGTAGGCATTGGGGTTATTTCCTTTGGGCTGTTACGAATAATGTTGCCCTGAAGAGGTGTGTACAAGTTTTTGTGTAGATAGATTTTTATTTCTCATGAGTATATATCTAGGAGTGGAATTGCTTGCTTATACAGGCTTGCTTATACAAGCACTTTGTGCTTAACCTTTTAAGAAACTGCCAGGCTGGGACGCCTGGGTGGCTCAGTTGTTAGGTGTCTGCCTTCGGCTCGGGTCATGATCCCAGGGTCCTGGGATCAAGCCCCACATCGGGCTCTTTGCTCAGAGGGAAGCCTGCTTCTCCCTCTCCCACTCCCCCTGCTTATGTTCTCTCTCTTGCTGTGTCTCCTCTCTCTGGCAAATAAATAAAATCTTTAAAAAAAGAAAAAAACGGTCAGACTTTCTGAAGTGGCTGGACCTTTTAATGTTCCCACCAGCAAAGTCTGAGGGTTCCAGTTCTCCACCTCCTGACCAGCACTTGTTACCCTTGGGATTCTGGTCATCCTTGTTCTTGTGAAATGCTTTATGATTTGGTTTCCATTTTTCTGATGACTGATTATTGTTGAGCATCTTTTCATCTGCTAATTTACCATTTGTATATCTTTTTTTCAGAGAAATGTCCATTCAGATCCTTTGGCCATTTTTAAATTGAGTTATTGTCTTATTCTTAGTGAACTGTAAGAGTTCGTTATCTATTCTAGTACCGAGTCCCGTATCGGACGTATGAGTTGCACATATAGTCACACATTCTGTGAAGTGTCTTTTCACTTTCTTGATGGTGTGTGTCATTTGAAGCACAGAGTTAAGTTTTAATGATATTCATTCAATCTACATTTTTCTTTTGTTACCTGTACTTTTGGTGTTACATTTAAGAAACCATTAACACCAGGGCACCTGGGTGGCTCAGTGGGTTAAGCCTCTGCCTTCAGCTCAGGTCATGATCTCAGGGTCCTGGGATCGAGTCCTGCATCGGGCTCTCTGCTCAGCAGGGAGCCTGCTTCCCCCTCTCTCTCTGCCTGCCTCTCTGCCTGCTTGTGATCTCTGTCTGTCAAATAAATAAATAAAATCTTTAAAAAAGAAACCATTACACATCTAAGTTTATGATTTATGCCTGTGTTTTCTTCTACGAGTTTTATAGTTTTAGCTCTTACACTTAGATCTTTGGTACATTTTAAAATAATTTTTTCATTCTTTTTATGTAGCTATCTAGTTATGCCATCACTATGGGCTTCTGGATGGCTCAGTGGGTTATGCGCCTTCCTTCAGCTAAGGTCATGATCACAAGGTCCTGGGATCGAATCCCACCTTGGGCTCCTTGCTCAGTGGGGAGCCTGCTTCCCTCTCTCTCCCTGCTCCTGCTCTCTCTCACTATCTCTGCCTCTGTAGCTCCAATAAATACATAAAAATCTTTATTTTTAAAAAAGCTATTCTTGCCTCTGTTGAATTGGCGTTCTTGTTGGCACGGGTGCCACTTCTTAGTTTTTATTTGATTTCTTTTTTCAAATGAGAATCAGTCTTATTTTTTGTCGCTAACCAGTTTATGGACAGGTGACTGCATTTTACAGAAGTATCTTACCCTGTGTGCTTGGAAGAATTGCCTTCAACAGAATAACACAGGTTAGAACATATTAGGGTGAAAAAGCCAGAATATGGACCTCATCCAGGTGGGGCCAGGGCGCCGAATGAGGTACCCCCCAGACGGGGACTGCTCATACTTCAATGCGCGTCTGAGTTTCCCTGGAGGTCTTGTTAAAATGCAGGTCCTCGTTTTTCTGCTTCTGGAATGGAGCGTCTGCACTTTTAATGAGCCCCAGGAGATGCTCACGGTGCTGGTCCTGGAACTCACACACGGAGTGACTGTGCGACAGGGGCTCTCTGGTGTCCTCTCATTCAGTGTTGTTATATCTACTCATCTAAAATGATTTGGAAGGGAATTTTTAAATTCCATTTTTTGTTTTTTTGGGGTTGTTTTTTTTTTTGCACGTTATTGAAGAGCCTTCGAGATGAATAACTACCACGCAGAGAAATAGAATAAATGTTTCTTCTAGTGGTCCTTCTGCCAATCCATTTTCTTCTGTCTTCCTTTTAGGCCTCTGATGATTGTCACACAGAAGATCACGACCTTGGCATTCCAAGTTCATGATGGTGAGAAAAACAACTCTCCTTTTGGTTCCGAGAGTGAGCCCGACATTCAGAGCTCTTTGTTTAGACTCTACCCCATAGTCCAGAATTAAGCAGATCTTCTATAACTTGTCAAAAATTTGCAAGCTTCTCTAATCATGCTCTTTCCTTTCCCATCTATTAGTTCTGTAATCTAAATTAGCTGAAGTGTTTACACCGAGAACAGCTGGTTTTCTGTTTACCTTTATAATGTTTTAAATTTATGGCACTCTCTGCCCTTCGCTTCCAAATCCCTGGGGAAGAAACGGCATCGTTTTTCTTTGGTTTAATCTGAGAAGCTCACAAGATAATAAAGGATAGTATTGGCTGGTTAACTTTTTTTTCTTTTTTAATGCTAGTTTTGTTTAGTGTTTTTGTTTTGTTTGGCTTGGAAAATTATCTGATGAGATTAGCCTGACCCTTCTGCTCGGGAGAAGGAAGAATCTTCTGTTCGTATAAAACTGAACATGTCCTTCCTCCTGCCCTTTCTGAAAATGACCAGAAAGTGTGAATTACACGATGAAAACAGGGAAGGGGGACAGCACGTTCAGCCGGGTTGGAGGATTTCAATGTGGGCGTAAGAGGTGTCACGTACAATTAGTAGGAGGATATCTACGGATTTGTACCACTCCGGTAAATGCTTTCAGACCGCTGAAGCTCCTTTACGTGTGAACAGGTTGAGAAGATTTATAATCTCTTAGCTAGTCTCATTTTTCTTTAAAGCTGATTTAATTTCATTTTGACCTCGGATGTTCCCCGTTTATACTTGGTGATTTTGTTGTTCTGTAGAGAACTGGGTAAGTTTATACCAAGGACAGAGTCTTTCTAGGGTGACTGACTGTCCTGTTTTGTCTAGAACTGAGCAGTTTCCCAGGGCATGAGACTTTCAGAGCCCAAACTGGGAACGCCCAAGGCAACCGGGATGTGCTGCTAAATGTATTTGTACCTAAAAGTCTAGTTGGTAGTGGTGATAGACTCACATTAGCACATAAACCAGTAGCTAAAATCAATTTAAGTTCTAGATTTGCTAGAGATGTATTGTTGACATCTTAGAAAGTAAGTGTGATTTTCTTTTAACACTGCCTTTTTTTTTTTGAAATAGGCTTTTTGCCTGAATTTACTTTTTAAAGCATTCTCAGTTTACCCGATTTTCTGAAAAAACCCTTATGTGCAGCAAGATGTTTATTTGCTATTTCTTTTTTTCTTGTGAGTAGTGGGAACAAGCAAATTCCAGAAACCCAGTCTTACTGTATGCATATTTCTGAAATGCCTTTTATGATTGGCGACCATCATCGGTCTTAGCTGGATGTACAGCTTTGTAGTCCAGTGTTCATAGCTTATTAGATGACACTTCAGTTTCTGCAATTGTAAGTTAACATATAAATTTTATGAGAAGCGCAAAGGTGATTTGGGTTTGTTTTTTCCTGGCATGGACGAATTTTAAAAGAAGAAGAATCACCTCATAAGTCTTGGACTTTCCCTGTATTCAAGATCACATTTCCTGTTTTTTTAGAAGAGGAAAGTCCCCTGTTCCTTTCCCCATTCCAAACCCATGCTTTCAGCTGGTAGCAGGTGTCTGCTGCTGGCATAATCAGGGAGGTCTTTGAGCTGGTGCAGGCTGCAAAGTCAGGTCTCTCTCTCTCTCTTTCCCTCTCCTGTAGCATAATGCACTTTGGTAAGGAGCAGAGGAGATGTGGGGAGTTCTCTGGGATCTATGTCCTACCGTGCAGTTTAAATAGGAGTAAGCCCTGCTTTCACCCCTCTTCACGAGAACCTGCAGACTTTCCCCCTCACACGTGCGCTTGTGGCTAACTATTCCAGAGCATTAGGGGAAAAAAAATGATTTTATGATTCATGAAATAAATGAAATGTGACATAAATCACTTTTTTTCCAAATGACTTATATAAGCCTCTTCTGGAATTTTCTACTTCAAACATCGTATTGCTACATTTTTCTTTTTTATAGGATTAGGTCGAAGAGCTGAAGACCTTTCTGCTGAGCAACATCGACTTGCTGTAAAGTAAGTGTAACAGTATGTTCTCGAGCCCTTTGTATATCAGCGTCTAGAAACCCTCCTCATTTTTTAATGTGGACTAACTCTGCTATATGGATGTATTATTGCTTGTTAATGAAGCTGTTGATGGATACTTGGGTTATCTGCCAATCTATGGCTTTTCAAACCCTGTTCCCAAGTCATTTTAAATAGGTTTGTGTATAGTGGTAGGATAGAGTCCCAGAAGCAGGATGCTGGGGCAGAGAGTAGACAGGTCTGTAATTTTGTTAGTTTTGCAAGATTCGTCTTCACTGCTGTTGTTAAGTCTATTACAGAGTTATTTTTATTGGGCATGTGTCTGAGGGTCCTCAAGAAACAGTTATCTGTGCACATCAGTATGATTAAATGCCACTGTGAAAGCAGCTAGGAAGTAGGGCTGGAGTAGGAGACAGGAGGCAGGAAGCAGGAAGCAGGCTGAAGACAGACTGTGGCTGGTGTGGATGTTGGAGAGGAAGAGAGGCTGTAAGGGAGGAGGGATAGCATTGATAGGGAATGGAAGTGGCTCGTGAGGTAGCACATCGGGGAAGGACAGGCAGCCACGGTGGAGGGTTCCTATCGGAGAATTTCAGGAGGTAGTCAGGGGTGAGGAAGAGAGGGTCCTGAGCGGTACAGAGATTGAGTGCCTCGTTTTCACATTAAGGGATTGAGACTCGGAAGCCATGGAGACTCAGTGCAAGAGACAAATGAATCAGATTCTTTGCTCAGTGTTTTGGGGGAGTAAATGTAGGGCACAATTCCAGTGACTGGTTAGCAATGGCATTTGGGGGAAACTTGCCCCACAATACTATCCTGCCCCTTTAAATGCGATTAAAACACCAGCTAGAGCTGGTCTCTGTAGAATTTTTCCCTGCTACTACTTGTGCCTTGTGTGGTTGGCGACCTCGTGCCGGAGCAGACACAAGACTGCTCTAGTGGTAGTTTTGTGTGTCCTCTTCAAATGGAAACTGGTTCCACCCATGGTTTGCTTTTGTGTTTATTTTGGCAGTTGGGAGGGAGTTTTCCCGTTTCATAGCATCTGGATCAGCTCACATTAGGTCAGGTTCCCACCCTACCTCATGTTTATTACCTTCATTCTCTCCTGCTGACAGTTAGGGCTGCTGAGAACCAGCACTTCCCAGCCTCAGAATGACCCTGGACCTCGCCCTCCGTGTCTATAGCCGCCGTCGGCCAGCAGAGGGCGCCACGGAGCCCCACGCCTTCTCTGAGCCACCCACCGGCTCCTTTCTGCAAGGTCTCTAGCTTAGGGGGATTTTTAGAGAACCCGGACAAAGAAAGACCACGTGTTGTTTCATCGTCTCCGAAGAACATGCCTGTGTTTAGGACTGGCTTTCCTGCGGATCTTAAAGAAAAATCCGAGACTGAAGGCTTTTCAACTTTTTTTTTTTTTTTTTTTAACTTTATTTTCACAGAGTAAAACCCTCTTTCTTGGAATATTTAAGCTACCTTCTCAACTTCATGAGTGTCATAGCTGGCCCTTGCAACAATTTCAAGGACTATATAGCCTTTATTGAAGGGAGACACATACACACGAAGTTGCTGGAGGTGAACTGGAAGCAGAGAGGTTTCCACAGCCTGCCCGAGCCTTCTCCCACTGTAAGTGGCTACTGCTAATTATTTACCCAGAGCTCCGGAAAAACAGAGCTCTGTTGCCAGTGCTGACTCTCACTAGTAATTGTTCTAATTAAAAAGCCAAACAGTTTACCAGAAAGCTTGGCCAGGAACTCCCCACCCCACCTTTGCCTCACAGCCGAGCTCATGGGCTGGAAATATTAAAGCAATCTATCCACTAGGTCAGCTAGCCAATATTTAATGCTTACAGTGTGCTCAGCACTGGGCTAGTTAACACATTTGGATTTATGAGGGTTTTTTTTGGCCTTTATCAATAGAAATTCATATCCAGCCAAAGGAGAATGTCATCAAAGGGGGATGGGGAAGGAGTGGCAACCAGAATAAATGTGATTGATTTTTTTTTTTAATTGCGGAGCTTGCTTCTTATGTGGGAAACCAGTTTTATGTTGGCATGCTCTTAAAGACTAGTTTTACTGACTTCGAGAGTTTAAGATGGTTTTTGGAAATTTTAAAAATTTTAACCTGAATTTTATTGATTTCAAATTAGTTATCATAAGGATAATGTGTTGAACGTCATAAATACGCTAACTTTATTCAGATCCAATATCCCATATTTAAGGGAAGTTTGTGATTAGTTGAAGGAAGAGGGAAAATTGGAAAAAGGAGAGTCAGGATAATTGAGTTAAAGTTAAATATTTTGTAACTGTTAACATCTAGGCAAAATTACTCTTTGAAAATTTAAGTGACTTACTAAGCGTGAATTTTCAGGTAGTTTTGACACGGTCGGGTCTCCCGCAGTGTATAGGTTGTCCACGGTCTCCGCTCTTTCTGTGTTACTGAAACAGAGTGGGAGTGAGGTTGCCGTGGCCATGGGGCATCGAAGTACTCACAGGTGTTTCTTGGCAGAATCTACCATGGTAGTGCTCTCATGTTGCTGAGTGTGTGATCACGGAGTCTTCATATCACTCCCCAGGGAGATGCTTGGCATTTTCTTGCACAGAGAGAGGGACGTGGTCAGGTATTATTTTAGGTAAAGACACATTAGTGGGAGGTGCCTGGCGCTCCCAGGTGGTACCTCCCCAGCGTGTTGTCAGCCATCACGGCCAACCAAGCACGGTGAGCACTCGACTGAGAGCCCGATGCGGTTCTTGTTCTGTTCTTGCAGATACTCATTCACCTGAACCTCACGCTGCTCTCCGGAGGTGCTATTGCTATCCCCGTATTACAAGAAAATGTGGCTTAAAAAAAAAAAAGATTTATTTATCTGAGAGAGTAAAGGAGAGACTGCAAACATGATTGGGGGGGAGGGGCAGAGGGGGAGGGAGAGAATCTTAAGCCAACTTGGTGCTAGGCGCAGAGCCTGACCCTTGGCTTGATCTCACGATCCATGAGATCACGACCTGACCCAACATCAAGGGTTGGGTGCTTAACTGACTGAGCCACTAGGCGTCCCAGAAAGTGACCTGTTTTTATAAAGTTGGGAACTATAGTTCTATTGTTATTAAATGACATTCCCTGAAATGTTGGGGAAACTGGGCAAAATCACTTGGTCCAGAGGCATTTTTTTTTTAAAGATATTATTTATTTATTTGACAGACAGAGATCACAAGAAGGCAGAGAGGCAGGCAGAGAGAGAGGAGGAAGCAGGCTCCCTGCGGAGCAGAGAGCCCGATGTGGGGCTCGATCCCAGGACTCTGGGATCATGACCTGAGCCAAAGGCAGAGGCTTTAACCCACTGAGCCACCCAGGCGCCCCGGTCCAGAGGCATTTAAAATGCCAGCACATCTTAATGCTAGAGCAGACTACATGTAAACTATCCTGGAAGGCCTTTTTTTTTTTTTTTAAAGATTTTATTTATTTATTTGTCAGAGAGAGAGAGAGAGAGAGAGAGAGAGAGCAAGAGCGAGCACAGGCAGCGTGGCAGGCAGAGTCAGAGGGAGAAGCAGCTCCCTGCGGAGCAAGGAGCCCGATGTGGGACTCGATCCCAGGACGCTGGGATCATGACCTGAGCCGAAGGCAGCTGCTTAACCAACTGAGCCACCCAGGCGTCCCCCTGGAAGGCTTTTTGAAGCTTTCCATCTCCTGCTCAGTCCCGGCTCAGGCATTTCAGAACTTGCACGGAATCCTTCCGAGCTAAGCCGCTGTCTCCTTGTGGTGATTCAGACCCATGTCCTTGACTCTGCTGGTGACAGAAGTGGAAGTCAAATGGTTATTTCTTTCCGATGGAAGATTGCCACCCTGTAATGCTCTCTCTCTTATGTTTTGGGTAATTAAACTACCTTCCTTTTCGGGCCGCCCGGGTGGCTCAATCCGTTAAGCATCTGCCTCCAGCTTAGCTCATGATCCCAGGGTCCTGGGATCGAGCCCCACGTTGGGCTCCCTGCTGAATGGGGAGTCTGCTTCTCCCTCTCCCTCTGCCCCTCACCCTCCTACCGCTCATGCTGTCTCTCAAATAAATAAATCTTAAAAAAAAACACCAAAAACAAACTACCTTCCTCTTGTTGGTAGAATGTGCTGGTAATAGTATCCTTCAATTTTAGATACATTCAGATCTCAAGTGTCCGAGGTATAAACTGCATTTGCATTTAGCTCCTGTGCTCAGGATCCAGTCTGTGTCCTAAGAATGTTGCCGCTCCTCGTAAGGAATATTACCACGGCAGCTATTGGAGCAGCTTGTCCCTAACGTGCCCTTGCTGCAAGTGTTTTCCTCATACCGGAGTCCTGCCTGGTTACACGGATTTTTTTTCCACATTTTCAGAGAGCTGTGATACGCAAGTTGTGCATGACCTTGGTGTCTCTCCTTCTGTTTTTGACGCTCACGAAGTCCTTCCCCATCACCTGCCTGACCGATGACTGGTTTGTTCATAAAGCAAACTTCCTGACTCGACTGTGCTACTTATATATTGTCATGCAAGCTTCGAAGCCCAAGTATTACTTTGCCTGGACATTAGGTACGTCTGCTGGAACGGCCCTGAGTGAATAAGGGAAAAGGGAGACTCCTGGGACGGCCTTCCCAGAACAGCATGTCGGATCATCTCATCAAAAAAAGTTCAGTGCATGGTGGAGGCCGCTCAGCCAGTATCGTTTTATACTTCCCACCAAAGCACTCCTGTGTCCCGCGATCCATAAACTCAATGACCTGAGATAAGAGCAGAGCCGTCCTGGCGGTCACTTCGACTCTGTTATTAGCAGATGTCCAAACTTGGAAGCGCCCCCCACCAGGCAAAGCTTCCCAGTCGTACAGTGGAAAGTTAGAAGGGAAGATTCCAGAATGATCCGGCCATCTGGTCATGTTTCTGGGTTGTGCATAATAGAGGGGATATGCTTTCAACGTAGTAACACACGTGCTGACTTAGGTCACATTTTCTTTTTAAGAAATTGGTGGTTAAAAAAAAAATTGTTGGTTCAGCTTTATGCCTTAGAAACTGACTTCAGGTGACTTCTTTTTTTTTTTTTTTAAGATAGAAAGTTCGACTTTGATTTGCTTTTCTCTCTTTCCTTACAAACCATTTTAAACTGGAAAAGTTGAAAGCTTTGCTGGAGTGAGCAGTAAGTCCTCTTGTTTACTTGCCGGGAACGGTGAGGGTTTGTGATAAGGCACGGCAGTTCAGGAATGGAAATTTAAGTTCTTAGCCAAAGGTGACCTGGGGCTTGATGTCAGGGAGCCCTGATTTGGTTTATTAAGTCAAATAGATGATTAAATTCCGTGCCTAGTGCTCAGCCCGTGCTCCCTGAGTGAAGGCGTAGCACTTAATTGAGTTCCTTTTCTCTCATTTTCATGCTCCAAGTTTTTATCCCCAAATTAAAGCTGGTAGCTACCAAATTATTTTTAATTTTTTTATTGCGATATGATAGAACACAGAATTTATTTTAATCCTCTCTAGTCTACGACTTGGCGGCATGAAGTTCATTCCCAGTGTTGTGTGACCATCCGCACTGTCCATCTCCAGAACGAAATTTTCCATTCCCCCCAATAGGAGCTATACCTATTAAAAAAAAAAAAAGATAACTCCTCATTCCTTTCTCTCACCAAGTCCTGGTCTAAATAATTTTTAAAGGTCGAAATGTTCAGGGAGAAGTTCAGTCCAATGCAGTGTTTTGGGGGCACTTGGCCAGAAAGATGGAACTGAGGGATTTAACACATCTGCAGCGGGGGAAGTTTTGTTTGTTTGTCCCCTTTGGTTCAGTTCAGAGGGTTTTTTGTCACGTACCAGGTTCTGTGGTGGGGGAATGCGAAGGTAAGCCCTCTTGTCTGCCATCAGATTGTTAAAACAGTCTGCGGGCCCAGAGACCGGCGTACTGACCAGGCGGTAACGTGAGGAGCTGTCCCCAGGCCAGCAATCGGGGGTGGGGGGGTGGTGAATATAGACTGGTTGGAATAAGGCTTCAAAAGCCTTATTCCTCTTGGTGCACCTGCTTTATGACTTAAGGATGGTAATTTCTTCTGTAGGTAAGCACGATCCTTACTATGGTTGGAACCCTGCTTGGAGCACGAGGCTTAGTTTCCTGCGTGAAATACTTAATGTTTCCACTTTGCTCTAACCTGAGTGTGTGTGGTTGTGAATGAGAGAGAGAGAGAGGAAGAGATAACAGCTCACTCTCCTTGCTGCCTCCTACGTCTTCACTCACTCTTCCTTTTCTCTCCCCTCCCTATCTTTCCCATGCCCATATTCTGTATCCTAGGGCTTAAGGGCTGGCTTCTGGACTAAATCAGCTCCTGCTTTAGGAGGAAGGCAAGGCCCTGTGTGGCTTCCTAGGGAAAGTCTAACGCGAGGTGGGTTGTGCCGGTGGGGATGGGGAGGGGGAGGGGGAGGGGGTTCTAGGCAACAGGGGGCATCTGGCATTGTTCTGGCTTTTTGGGAGCGCCCCAGATTCTGGGAGAATCCTTTTCTGTGGGGAGCTTTCTCCGTGGGCTTGGCTCTTTCCCATACCCCCTTCCCTTTAACTTTTTTTTGGGGGGGCGGTAAGCCTCAGGAGAAATACTTCATGAATTTGTGTGGCCTCAGTTCGAACTTTGTTATGGTTTAGCTTGCATGGGCTGGTCTGAAATTAACCTTTGTATTATTTATGAATAAGGAAGCAGTGACTAGCCTAACAGGGACTATTTAAACCGCTTAAGCGAATAATTGTTTTATCCAGCTCCTTAAAACATCATTTGCATATAATTGATGTACTCATTATACGTGATTATGAATTTAATCCTTAAAGCTGGCCCCTTCTTGAATCTCGGCTGAGCTGCACCGTGTTAGGCTCGTTCTCGTTACTGTTTATATTGAAATAATGAAGGCAATTTTCTTTGGGCTTAGTGTACCATTCTGGTTGTTTTTCCCTAATTAGTACTAATTAGTGAGACTCCACTTCAGCCCAGGCTGTGTTCCAAGGAAGGATCGCAACCTCCACAATACAGGCGTCCAAGTTAATTTATCTGTAATAATACAGTAGACGATACAAGTAAAGCCAGTTTGGGGCTGGTGAACTTAGAACCTCTAACCGCTCAGAGACAAGAACCACGTCTTGGATAAACCGTGGTGGAGTGCATGATTCCCAGCAAACACATTTCCTAGCCCCTGGCGGGGGGGGGGATCAGAATCCTTTCTAGCATTCGGAGCCTGGCACTGTTTACCACCTGTGTGATCTGAATGGTGGCCTCACTGAGTCTTGGCAAGATGGGTCGGTGGGGAGCAGCAGTGAACGTTTCTGGAGGGCTGACTTGGGCTCTGCACTCCGAGTCCCCTTCATTACTTCTTTAACTCTTGCAACGAGGCTTTAAGACAGGTACCACTCTAACATCCATTTTCTTCCCAAGGGAATGGGCTTCTAGAGGACAGATGGCTCTCTTGAGGCCAAATGTTCGCTCTGTAAAGACACAGAAGCCAGGGGCTCTGCCCCTAGAGCCCACCTCTCAGCCAGCATCTTCTCACCCCTGGGAGCTTTTGTAAAGTCCTCGGAAAGGTCGTAGGCCCCCAAAAGAGAAGTGGTGGTTCCAGGTGTTGGGCGAGGCCAGAGGCAGGAGGAGGACTTGAAGGGCTGCTGGTCCCGTACCGTCCGCCAGCCCTGGTTTTCGGCTCCAGCACAGACCCCAAAGGGGCTCCTCTTCTCTTGGTTCAGCTCATCTTGTCACTCACCATTTCTAACCACACATTTAAAACTTCGTTCCTCAACGGGCACAGCCCTGCTTCGTTGTTCTTTTCTTTTTCCACTGGGTTCCATCCAGGCGGCTTGGGAGAACGACTTAGTGGCTCTCAGGACTTCTCATCCTTCCTTCTGAAGGAAACCAGATGATCTCCAAGCCAAGCACAAGATAAGCAGTGTGCAGTCACCAACTGTGCCGAAATAAAGGAGACAAACATAGAACACGTCGTTTTTCTTTAGAATAACCCTTCAGAAGTCACTCTGGAGCTGGACTTGAACTTCATTGGGAAAGAATGAATAGAGCCTCAAGAAAGAGTTCTCCGAGATCTCCCCAGATCTAAGACCGTACAGTGCTGTGACTTAGCTTACTTATTTTTTATTTTAATTCCAGTGTAGTTAGCATAGAGTGTTATTCGTGTAGGTATGCCATATAGTAATCCAACACCTCCGTGTGTCACCTGGCACTCATGATGACCAGGGCATGCCTTAGTGCCCATCCCCTGTTTCTCCCATCCCCCACCCCATCTGCCTTCTGGGAACCATCCATTTGTTCTCTGTAGTTCAGAGTTTGTCTCTTGGTTTGTCTCTCTTTTCCTATGTTTGTCTTGTTTCTTGAATTCCACATAGGATTAAGATCCATGGTATTTGTCTTTCTGATTTATTTCACTTAGGATTATAATCCTCAAGACCCATCCATGTTATTGCAAGTGGCAAGATTTCATTGTTCTTATGGCTGAGTAATATTCCTTCTTCTTCCCCTCTTCCATCAGTGGACACTTGGGCTGATTCCATAGTTAGGCTATTGTAAATAATGCTGCTATAAACATAGGGGTGCATGTAGCTCTTAGTATTTTTGTATTTTGGGGGCAAATACCCAATAGTGTGATTACTGGATCATAGGGTAGCTCTATTTTTATTTTTTGAGGAACCTCCATACTGTTTTCCACGGTGACTGCACCAGTTTGTATTCCCACCCACAGTTCGAGAAGCTTCCTTTTTCTCCGCACCCTTGCCAACACTTGTTGCTGCTTGTATTTTTTTAGCCATTCTGACAGGTGTGAGGTGACATTTCATTGTTGTTTTGACTTGCAGTTTCCTGACGCTGAGTGATGTCAGGCATCTTTTCATGTGTCTGTTAGCCATCTGGAGGTCCTTTTTGGAGAAAAGTTTGCTCACATCTTCTGCCCATTTTTAAATTAGATTACTTGGTTTTCGGGGGTGTTGAAGTTGATTTTTTAAATAAAATATTCTAACAATTAACGAACTAAGTGAAAAGAGACAATTAGCCTTTTGGTCTTCATAATAAAAGTATGTTGATTTCATCAGATCTCTATTTGATTACAACATGGCATAATTAAGGAATTAGAAACATTATACTCATGGCAGGGGGACATTTTCTTATAGTGCTGTGAAGTGGAATAAAGATGGAAACAGGAGCTTTCTCAAACTGAGTGTGGGTAGGATGCTTTGGTAATTGGGTCCATGTGTGGTCTCCATGGTGGCTGGCCCCGAATTCACATCTCTAGCTCTGCTCTTTGTCTTGTGCTCTAAGCTTTTCTAACTATCTTGGCAGCCCCGGCTAATACCTACTGGCATGTCATGCTTAATACGTCCAGAGCAAGCTCCAGTTTCACTTTCAGAGCTGGTTCTCCTCTTGACTTAATGCTGTGCCATTCATTTCATGCCATCTTTAATGACAGCTCTTGGACCTGTCCAAGTCCCCTCAGTTCCCTGTTTCTTCTGGCCTCTGCTTCTGAGCTTAGACATCTCCCCTTACATCAAGTGGGTCACTAACTCCTGTTGCTTTGTTCTGATTCATTTTTCTTTTATTTTCATTTTGCATTGTAGGAGGCTCTCTTGCCTTCTTACTAAGCAGGCGCACACTAAATGCTAGTGAATGAATACAAATGAATGAATAAAAATTAAGGCCACCAAAGAGCGCAAAAGGTTTCTGGGATTTATAATGGTACCAGTCTTTTCAATTGTTTTGGTTTCTTTTCCAAGGAGAAACTACTGCCTATTTCTCAATCTGAAAGCTAGATAAACATTTAATATCTCTTAAAGCAGCAATGTGACTTTTGTTCCATATCTGAATGTGTTGTTTTAAAAACCATAGCTGATGCAGTGAATAACGCAGCTGGCTTTGGGTTCAGCGGAGTGGATAAAGATGGCACTTTCTGTTGGGATCTGCTCTCTAACCTAAACATCTGGAAAATCGAGGTGAGTCTATTACACTTTTGAATTAAGCTCCCACGGTGAATAAAGCAAATGGTTTGCTTTCAGTGGTATCCCTGGGAGCTCTTCCTCAGAGTGTCCAAGGGAAAACGCTCAGGGCATCCCAGGTCCAGCAGGTTCCTGGACGTTCTGCGTCTTAGAATTTTTTCCTGTCTTTGTACAGATACCCACTTTCTTGACAGTTGTAAAGGTTCAAAGCATGACATGCAGAAATCTGTAAAAGAGCCAGGAAAATCTTCCTGTTGTTTACATTCCTGTACTCTCAACTAGAAAGTACACATGTCATTTTCTCTCGTTTCACGGACCACTTTCTTGAGTCAAGAGTACAGACGGAAAGCGCATGTATTTAGATTTTGAATATTGCAAACATTCTCTGTGGCCCCTTTTAAAACATTTCTAATCCAACTGCTTTTAAGAAGAACGGCCATGGCACATAGCTTTTAGGCCACTAGAATCCGTGTGGTTTTTGTCTTTCGTTGGCTTTGTTCTTGGACCACACCTCTGAAGATGAGGACATCTTCAGAGGTGGGCTTTTTGGGCACATCATTCTTGGTTTTCCTGGCATTGTGAGCAGAGTGGAAGGCTCCGTCTTTGACCCTTTCCTCCTCGCTGCGGGGTGGGAGTAAGGACAAGGTTCTCAACTTACAGAAGGACTGATTCTCTAGCCAGGTGACTCAGACGTGCTGTTGGTCGTGGGTTCCCCCCAGCACAGGGCAGGCGGGGCGCCACTGGAGAGTGAGCAGGAGGGGAATGTGCAGTTAGAGTAAGAAACCAGGAATGTGGAGACTGACCACCTGCTTCCCGTTAGATGGACGCTTGGCCAGAAGGAGACATGGCGGATGTTCTCCCCCTTCTTGATGCCTGAGTTGTCTCTTCATCTTAACTGGCTTAAACCAAGTTGCAGCCTCCAGAACCATTTCTCAGTTTTGGAAAAGCAGTGTAGATAATCTGCAAGGTTCTCCTTTCTACACAGATGACGATCCGAGGCAGTCCCACTGTGTTATGACTTTGCTCCCTCTTCCCACTAAAACTTTCTCTTCCTCTAAAGTCTTGGATCACTGCTGGCTGCCTCGGAGCGCTGTGGATACTTGTACTTTCCAGAGGCTCCCTTTTGCCTTTGGCGGCCCACCAGTACACCAAGACACAGTCCTTTCACCGTGGGATGTGGTCTGGGCAAAGGGCTAAGCTATGAAGTTCTATCTTTATTATTGAAGAAAACTAGATGGGGAGTTTGCATATTTGGTAAAGTTCACAGCAAAGAGCTAAGGAAAACCAAGGAAATCTGATTTAGCTAAGGTACATTGAAGCTGTGCATATAACATTAGCCAGCAAAGATATAAATAACATCTCTCAGGGTTTTGAAATAAAAAGTCATAATACAATATGTACCCTCTGTCTATCAGCTCCATGCATCCATCCATCATCTCTCCTCCTCCCAAACATACTGTGTTAGGCCAGTCAGTGCGTGGGCTAGGATTTTCTTATGGTTGAAATAGAAAAAAAGTGGCACTTCCACCTTTATTAGGAATTCCGGTTCTTGAATGTTTGCTTTATGCTTTCTAATACCAGCCTTTGATAAGACCTTTTTTAAAGAAAAAATTTAATTAACATTTATTTAATGAGAAAACCCACTTGATGGCTTATTTTAGAATCTCTCTTCTTTGGTACCTGAATCATTGCCAGTTGGGTGATGTTTGCTTTTTTTTTTTTTTTTTTTTTTTTTTGTACTGAGACCCCTTCATGTATGAAATCACACACTATTCTAATATCCTAAATATTAGAATTCTAATTGTTGTATTCTAAATACAACTGGAAACATTTGAACCTGAGTGGCTATTTGTAGAATAAGTTCACAAGACAGACCTAGTTTATAGACGGCTACCTAGCGAATGATGACAATTTTAGGCTGTCTCCGGAAAGGCCCTAAATCGACATGATTAAACTTTTCCTGCGGCAAAGCCTCTTTGAGACTGTTTAGTTTTAAAACTCAGATGACTTTAAAAAAAAAAAAAAAATTTTTTTTTTTAACCAGAGTGGAAGAACGACCTAAAGGACATTCCTGCAGTCTTCCTATAACTTGAAAATAAATTTTGAGGGAAATGAAGACTTTGCAAGCCAAGTTCTGGTGCAAAGTCAGTCTTACAAATACCGGAAAATTTTACTGCGTAGGATGGAACAGCTGATTTACTCTTGACGGAGGAGTCTCCGTTGAAATAGCACATCTCTGGCTGCCAGGGAAATTCTGGGGATGACTTTCCATTACTTGGCGTATTTTTAAAGCTAATGATAGGTGTTATTTTCTTCTTTCTAGACTGCCACAAGTTTCAAAATGTACTTAGAAAACTGGAATATTCAGACAGCGACTTGGCTAAAGCGGTAAGGAAAATACAAATGACCTCATCCCTCATGGCACTGGGATAGGTTTAGATGGAAGTCACCAGATGACCGGCTGCTCTGCCAGCCATGATGCGGTCACCCGACACTTTTGTTTTGTATGAACGTCTATGCCCTGGAAGTGGAGAAGTAGGAAAGCAGTGATGTGAGGAGGTCACAGTGCAGTGTATTTATTTTATCGGATCGCTTCCTAGTGCTGTTCCTGGGTATCAGCTGCTCACTTCCTATTCATAGCAATCCCACGGGAGGTTAATAGTTAGCCCCACTTTACACATGAGGAAAACGAAACACAGAGAGGTTAGGTCACTTGCCCAGAGTCACACAGCCGATGAGGACTAGAGAAGAGCCCCAACAGACCGTTTCCAGGGCTGGGCTCTTACCTAGAGGAGGGTGCATTGCTCAGACATCAAACAGGGTCAATGTCAGCATCAAATCACTGATGATCTCCATTTACACCTAGCATTAAAGGCTTTGTGGTATCCCAGATGGTTATGCTTTTTCACTTTGTGTTTTTTGTTCATGTTTTTGTCCTTTTGTTTCTCTACACATTCCAAAATTGGAAACCTCACTTAGTATAGAACTAGTAATATGCTATGCTCGAAGCAACAAACTCCAGCTCCTGTGTATTCCTATCTTATGCGTGCAGGGAGAGTATGAAACTATCAGGCTGGAGATCCTCTTTTTGATCCATAGTGTTTTTCACAGGTCACAATGTGGGGATAAGAGACAAGGTATAGTAACAACTCCAAAGTAAGCTCATGCACTGTGATCTGAAAGTTGGTCTGAACATGCGGTTTTGGAAAATTTGCACCTATTATTACTATCAATTTTGTCAGTAGTTTATTTTTAAAGCTTTTATTTGACAGCAAAAGAGCACAAGCAGGAGGAGTAACAGAGAAGGAGAGGGAGAGAAGCAGGTTCCCTGCTGAGCAGGAAGCCCAGTGCAGGACTTGATCCCAGGACCCTGGGATCATGACCTGAGCTGGAGGCAGATGTTTTACTGACCGAGCTACACAGGAGCCCTGTATTTTAACAATAATTTTAGCATAAAACTCTATTTCTGTATATTGGGTAATCCCAGTGTACCAAGAATCCTACCATCTCCATTAGGAGTTTATGTTCTAAGATGACTGAACATACACGAGTACATAATAAATTAAAAAAATATTAAAAAATCATTTTAGAAAAGGAAGTATCTTCTTTGTACTAACAATAAAGAGTGTAAGAAACCAATACCTGGGCAAACTACCCCATTTTAACGAAACATTGCAAGGGGCATCCCAGTCCCGTGTTTCTCCCCCGAGATGCATTCTTTGTATGAAAAGGGAGCCATAATCTCTAATCTGGGTTCAGATCGGTTACTTTTGACAACCCATACGGAGCAGCATTGGTGTTTACTATTTGAATTCCGATTGTATTTTGTATTTGGGTCCTCTTGTTTACTAAACCACATAATGCCATTGGCGATTTGTAGATTGAATTTGTTTTAATAAACCACCAAGGGTCAAAGATCTTCAGGTTATCTGCAGACAACTTCCAAACCCTCACGATATCACTTTTTAAAGCACATTCATGGATTGAAATCCCATGGACACTGTAAGATCTGAAAAGTCATGCAGCTGACACACTGATTTTGTGCTAGAGTCATTGCCAAGAGAGAGGAAAAGGTTTGCTGTGGTGGCTAGTTCGGTGGCAAAGGGGCCAGGTTGGAAAGATGAATTAATTTTGATTAGATGAGCATATCTGCTTCTAAAGATGCTATCCGGATAAAAATTTTTAGTGCCAGTGGCACTTAACCATAAGTATTCATGATAGATTAGGGTATTGGTGGAATAAGCTTCTATAAGGCATAGAGTGACCACTTGGACTTTTATTAGATATAATTAGATTTAAATAATTATTACATGTATTAGATTTATATAATTAAATTATTAGATATAATATGATGGTGTCTAGATCATTTAGTTCCACACACATCAAAGGTTGAAACTTCATATTCTTTTCCCCAAATGATTGGACTGTGAATGGCCTGTTTGGTAGCATTCAGGACATGGAGTTCAGGCTGCAGGGATTGTATTGAAAGTCCCTGATAGAGAATTGATCAAATGGTTTTTGGATGGCCTGAAGACGCAAACGTAGGTAGACGCTTCTGGTCTGAGCTGTAACTCGTGCCTTCCTCTCCATAGAGTGTGCTATGAACGGGTTCCTTGGTACCCCACGGTGCTCACCTTCTTCTTGTCTGCCCTGTGGCATGGTGTCTATCCTGGATACTATTTTACCTTCTTAACTGGAATCCTCGTCACAGTAGCAGCTAGAACGGTAAGCTTCTTTTGGTTGTAGGAGCTTTTCCTTAATCATCTATTCACCCTTAGAGAAATACTTTGATATATAGGCATTGTGGGCCATAAAATGAACTATCTACATGTTATTTATAGATGGTGTTTGCAAAGCAAAAGAATTTTAGGAGTAATGAATGTATAATACCTTAAAAAGATGGAAACTTTTTAAAAAAGAGAGCATCTGAGCGCGTGAGTGGGGGTGGGAGGTAGCGGGAGAAGGACAAGCAGACTCTGTGCTAAGCGTAGAGCCCAAAGTGGGGCTTGATCCCACAACCCTGAGATCTTACCTGAGCCGAAACCAAGAGTTGGATGTTCAGTTGACTGAACCACTTAGTAATTGGGGTTCTATAGGCTTCATTTTGATTATAGTCCTCTTAATTTCTTAGTTCATTAGCCTAAGTTTAGAAATAATTCACAGTCTGTGCAGATGGTAAACTTGTAACCACTGGAACTGTGTTGTCAGAGATTGCTCTAACTTTTCATGCTCTCAGGCCTGATCCAGTAAATTTGTATAAAATTCTTTGTGGATTTTATAAATTTGGTTCTCTAGGTTTTTGGGGTAGCCTTCAGTTTGTCCTAGAGTGTTCCTATCATCTGCTGAGTATAGAGCAGGACGATAAAGACATAAAAGATATACCTACCCTTAAAGAATGAGATGAGCATGTATGTGAGAAATTGCAACTCCGCATGCTCTGACTGTCAAATAAGGTTTTGTATTTGATTTAGTCGCAATTTGAAAATGATCGTGGCTTTCCTTATTCAGATGCCAGGAATTTTTAATGACATTTGTCAAACTCTATTTTGGGTGTGAATTTAGGAGCACCAACAGAGCTATTCACTCATTCTTTAATTCATATATTCTATGAATATTTCCAGGGCCTTCCTATGTGCCAGTTTAGGTTCTAGGCACTGGGATACCGCAGTGAACAAGAGTCCCTTCCCCGCGGAATTCCCATTTTAGTTAGGCGAACGTTTGCCGGAATATATGTGTGAACAACAATGATAATTGATTACAACTTATGCTGATCAGTGTACTTTTTGAATAAAGTATGTATTGTACCTGGGAAACAGAACACATTTTCTCTTCTGCCATTCATCTGCCTAGATTATAAAAGTAAAGAACAAATGGCCAGGACACACTAAAACAAGGAAGAGAATTTTATTAATATATCCAGATTTATTATTCCTGAAGATGTCTTTAGCTCTGTGATCTCAGCTGGTATAAAAGCATTGACTTATATCAAGCCTTTCTTTTGGATGGCCTGGAAATATTTTTTCAAATGAGTTAGGTAGAGGGTGGAGAGGACTGATAGGCTTCCCAGGAGAATGAACTCAATAATGAAATGTCTTATGGGCTTTCTGATACACTCATGCATTCCCACTGGAGGGAGCTCTGGCTCTCTCTTGAACTTGGGGCCGAGAAGAAGTTTTTAACCTACCTCAGAGCGTGCCATTGTTTTAGCTGTGCCTTTGATTCTTGGATCTGGGAATTAGGTTTCTTTCTGTATGTCAAAAGACCTACAAATTAATTATCGGAAAATGAAATTTTCCATAATTAAAAGTGTATCAGATTAATGTTTGCTGACATGGAATAAGATTTTTGATGCATTACTAAATGAAAAAAAAAAAAAGGCTAGAAAATCTATGCCATCAGTGAAAATACAAATATGGGAATGTATGAGTAGAGAAAGGTTTGGGAGGTTATGTGCCAAGTTTATAAACAGTGCTTTTTTTCTGAGGAGAGGTCCAAAAAATAAATTTTTTCACTTAATTCTTTGTTCTTTGGGCATAAATATTTTTATAATAATAATAAAAACCATAATGGTACTTTGGATCGCCTGTATTCCTGAAGTATATGGCCTACATGCACAGAATAAGTTTTTATTTTTTATACCCACCTCTCACCCCCGGTTTTGCCTTCCTTGGCTTGCAGGTGAGGAACAACTTCCGCCATTACTTCCGTTCCTCAAAAGCCCTCCAGGTTGCATATGATGTGGTCACCTGGGCGGTCACTCAGCTGGCTGTCTCTTACACCGTCGCACCCTTCGTCATGTTGGCCGTGGAGCCAACCATCAGCTTATACAAGTGAGTCTCCATTGTTCTCAGGGGCTGATTCCTACCCTGGTCTGTTCTGTGTTTGACTTGGGGGTTGGTGAACTGGATCATTCAGCTTCAACGTAAAAATGTCCATAGACAGCTTCGAGAGGAGTTGCTTATCTGAGGGATCCCAGCAGACACATAGCAGTACCCCTGAGCGAAGCTGGTGGTGGGCAACCCTTTGGATATTCCAGACATAATGAAGGGACGCTAGGACCGTGAATTTTGAAGGGCTACGTCTGGATTATAAACTCAAGAGGGTGAATGTGCTGCCCTTGCTTCTTCTTCCCGGGGTCAGGCTATGTTGGAGTCTCAGGGGGCATCCTGAGAGCAGGGCCGAGGCGGGTGCGGGTAGCAGCTGGTGTTCACATGAAGAATTTATGGTGTGAGCTGTTGGGGGTGGAGGGGAAGAGATAGACCAGACCCGAGATGCCAGGTCTTTATAGTCAACCCCCAGGGGGCCTGAGGAACTCTAAACCTATTCTCTTGCTTACTTGTGCTATTTCACTCAGGTTGAATGAGTGTGTTTCTACTCATTTCTACTCAGCCAAGTGGTTGTGTGACCTGAGGCAAGTGATGACGCTCTTACCTGGCTTTTCTCACCTACAAGTGAGGTTAAGAGTAGATTCATTCACAAAGTGCCCTTTTAGGATTGAAATGAGGAGAACGTGCAAAGGGCTCAGCCTAGCCCCTGGCATAGTCTGTACTCGGTTGGCTCGGACTTGTATTGCACTGACTGAGAGCTTGTCCCGGCTTTTGGAGGTTATTCTGAAGTCCTTGCTCTGCTTTAAAACCGAACAACGCAAACAGGCCCTACCCCTCAGTGGGGGTTTCCTCATAGTTGTCCCACGGGTCAGAAATGATCAGAGCTGCTTTTCCTACTCAATACACAGATAGCAAGGTCAGGAGAGATTGTTTCTCCCACCCAGGTTATAGGAAAAGAAGGTGGAGGGAAGTATGTATTTCTAGGGAAGTCTGTTTCTGTACCACCACGTAGCTCGTAGGAGTTATGTCAGTATGACCTGGAAGCTGAGCTGGTTTATGCACAGATGTTTCTAGATGGGGGATGCCAGAATAGCCGGAAGAATTCTAGTCTCCAGCAACAGGAGCTCAGAGTGTAGCTGCTACAGAGGGAGGAGCACGAACCCTTTCAGCTCTGGAGTAAGAACATTGAAATTGAGCTCCGTCTTCAGAGAGAAATCCCCCTGTAAGTACCCCCCATTTCACTGAGCTCCCTCTTCTGAAAGATTTCCCCCTGTCACTATCTGAGAGAGATCTCGCCTCTCCATACCCTCTTTTCATGGAGCTGCCTCTTCTGCTGGTATCCCCCATCAGTCCCTCCCTTCACTGAGCTCCTCTTCTGAGAGATATCCCCCCTCTCCATACCCTCCCTTCACTATATCAGATATTTTTTATATATAAGAATTTATAATTTATATGTAAGAATTTCTTATATATAAGAACTATAGACTTTACTATACAGATATATCCGATAACCCCCCATACCCTCTCTTGTCACTCCTCAACCTTAACTGAGCTCCTCCTTCCTAACCTCTGTTCTTTGACCTCCCTCTTCTGGAGATATCCCCACTGTCAGTACCCCTCTTCGAGAGATTTTCCTTTTGTCACTACCTTCCCCTTCACTGAGCTCCCTAAGAGATAGCCCCACTCTTCCTACCCTTCCTTCACTGAGCTGCTGCTTCTGAGAGATATGTCCCCTGTCACTACTCCCCTGTCACTAAGCACCATCTTCTGAGAGATCGCCCCCTGTCAATACCTCCCGTTTCACTGAGCTCCCTCTTCAGAGATAACCCCCTCAGTATTTCCCTTCACTGAGCCTCCTCTACTGAGTGATTTCCCCTTTGTCACTACACTCCCTTTCACTGGGCTCCCTCTTCTGAGAGAGCTCCCCCTTCACTGAGCTCCCTCTAAGAGAGATATCCTCCCTGACAGTAACCTCCCTTCATGGAGCTCCCTCTTCTGAAATACACTTCCCTGTCAGTACCCCCTCTCTACGGAGCTCCCTCTTCTGAGTGATTTCCCCTTGGTCACGACGCCCCCTTCACTGAGCTGCCTCTTCTGAGTGATATTCCCCACCCCCCACCCCGCTCCATTCCCGCTCCATACCCTCCCTTCACTATATCAGATATTTCTTATATATTTATTATTTATATATATGAGAATTTCTTATATATATAAGAATTACGGACTTCTCTATACAGATATATCATACCCTCCTTTTCACTACTCAGTCTTAACTGAGCTCTCTCTTCTGAGGGATATTCCACTATAACTACCCCCCCTTCACTGAGCTCCCTCTTCTGAGATACCTCCTCTCAGTACCTCCCCTTCATTAAACTACCTCTTCTGAGATACTTCCCTGTCAGTAACCCCCTTCCCTGCCTTTCCTGAAAGATATTGTCCTCTTCAGTATCCCTTCGTTGAGTTCCCTCTTCTGAAGAGACATCCCCCGTCACTGAGAGATGTGCCACATATCCTTACCCTCCCTTCACTGAGCTCCCACTTCTGAGAGATAGCCCCACTCTCCCTACCCTCCCTTCACTGAGCCCCTTCTTCTGAGTGATATGCCCCCTGTCAGTACCCCTGTTTCACTGGGGTCCCTCTTCTGAGAGATGCCCCCCCATCAGTACCCTCACTTCACTAAGCTCCATCTTCTGACAGATCCTCCCTGTCAGTACTCTCCCTTACCAGAGCTCCCTCTTCTGAGATACCTCCATCAGTACCCCCACTTCACTGAGCTCCCTCTTCCTAGAGATATCCCTCCATCACTATCTGAGAGATATCACCCCTCAGTACCCTCCCTTCACAGAGCTCCTTCTTTTGATATCCCCCAGTCATTACCCCTTCACTGAGCTCCCTCTTCTGAGAGATATTCCTCTGTCACTACCTCCCCTGCACCGAGCTCCGTCTTCTGAGAGATATCCCCCCTCTCCCTACCTTCCCTTCACTGATCTCCCTCTTCTGAAAGATATCCCCCCTGTCACTAACCCCCGCCCCCCGCCACTGAGCTCCCTCCTCTGAGAGGTATCGCCCTGGTCAGTATCCCTGCTTCACTGAGCTCCCTCTTCTGAGAGATACCCCCCATCTACTAACCCCCTTTCCCTGAGCTTCCTCTCCTGAGATACCACCCCCTGTCAGTAACCCCCTTCACTGAGCTCTCTTTCCTGAAAGGTATCCCCCTGTGAGTACCCTCCCTTCACTGATCTCCCTCTTCTGAGAGATATCCCCGCTCTTCCTACCCTCTTTTCACTGAGCTGCTGCTTCTGAGAGATAACCCCCTGTGACTTCCCCCTTCATTAAACTCCTTCTTCTGAAGATAACCCCGGGTTAGTCCTCTTCTGAGAGATAGGTATCTTCTGAGAGCTGTCCCTCAGGGTACTACCCCTCTGAGATACACCTATCTTCTGAGAGATCTCCCTCTTGTTAGTAACCCCCCTTCACTGAGATCCATCTTCTGAGAGATATCCCCCCGTTACTAGCCCCCTTCACTGAGCTTCCTCTTCTGAGAGAGATCCCTCCTCTCCATACCTTCCCTTCACTGTTTCAGATACTTTTTTTTTTTTAAGATTTTATTTATTTATTTGACAGATAAGAAATCACAAGTAGGCAGGGAGGCAGGCAGAGAGAGAGAGAGAGGAGGAAGCAGGCTCCCCGCTGAGCAGAGAGCCCAATGTGGGGCTCGATCCACACATTATTATAAGTTATAATTTTTATATATAAGAAATCATAGACTTCACTATACAGATATATCACATATCCCCCCTCTCCAGACCCTCCCTGTCACCACTCAACCTTCACTGAGCCTCCTTTTTGAGGGACATCCTATCACTACCTCTCCTTCACTGAACTCCCTCTATCGAGAAATATCCTTCTCTGTACCCCCCTTCAATGAGCTCCCTCATTTGAGAGGTAACCCCATGGTTACTGCCCTCCCCCACACTCCCTGAGCTCCCTCTTCTGAGAGATTTCTCCTTTGTCACTACCCTGCCCTTCACTGAGCTCTCTTCTGAGAACTATCCCTCCTGTCACTACCCCCCTTCACTAGCTCCCTCTTCTGAAAGATGTGGCCCTATCAGTACCCTCCTTTACTGAGCTCCCTCCTCTGAGAGATATCCCTTTGTCACTACCCTCTCCTTCCCTGATCTCCCTCTTCTGCAAGATACCCCCCACTCCCTACCTCCCTTCACTGAGCTCCCTCTTCTGAGTGATTCCACCCATCAGTACCCCCTTCAGTGAGTTCCCTCTTCTGAGAAACTCCCCTGTCAGTAACCCCTTTCTCTGAGCTCTCTCTCCTGAGAGATATCCCCCTCTCCATACACTCTCTTTACTGAGCTGCTTCTTTGAGAGTTATCCCCCTATTCATAGCTCCTCTTCACCTTCACTGAGCTCCTTCTTCTGAAAGATAGCCCCGTAACTACCTTACTTCCACTGAGCTCCCTCTTTTGAGAGATATCTTCCCTGTTAGTATACACACTCACTGTTCCTTCTTCTGAGAGCTCACTCCCCTCTCCGTAACCCCCCCCCCCCCCCACGGAGCTCCCTGTTGGAGATATTCCCTCTCTGAGTAACCCCTTTCACTGAGTTCCCTCTTCTGAGAGATATTCTCCTGTCACTGTACCCCCTTCACTAAACTCCCTCTTCTGAGTGATACCCCCCATCAGTACCCCCTTCACTGAGCTCCCTTTCCTGAGAGAGATCCCCCTGTCAGTACCCTCCCTTTACTGAGTTCCCTCTTTGAGAGCTATCCTCCCTGTTCATAACCCCTCTTCACTGAGCTCCTTCTTCTGAAAGACATCCCCCCTGTTTCTACCTTCCCTTCACTGAGCGCCTTCTTCTGGGAGATATCTTCCTGCACTACCCCGCACCCCCCTTTCACTGAGTCCCTCTTGGGAGATATCCGCCCTGTCAGTACTAACGCTCGATATGTTCCTTCTTCTGAGAGCGCTCCCTCCTCTCCATAACCCCCCTCACTAAGCGCCCTATTGGAGATATTCCCTCTCTGAGTAACCCCTTTCGCTGAGCTCCCTGTTCTGAGAGATATCCCCCCTCTCCCTACCCTCCCTTCACTAAACTCCTTCTGAGAAATATCCCCCTCTCAGTACTCTCCCTTCACTGAGCTCCCTCTTCTGAGAAGTATCTTCCCTGTCAGTACCCAAATTCACTGTGCTCCTCCTTCTGAGAGCTACTCCCCTCTACGTAACCCTCGTCACTGTGCTCCCTCTCAGAGATATTCCCCCTCTGACTAACCCTCTTGACTGAGCTCCCTCTTCTGAGACATAACCCCTCATCACTATCCCTCTTCACTGAGCTCTCTCTCCTGAGAGCTATCCCCCCCCATCAGTACCCTCCCTTTATTGAGCTCCCTCTTTGAGAGATATCCCCGTATTCATAACGCCCCTCACTGAGCTCCCGCTTCTGAAAGACATCCCCCCTATTAGTACCTTCCTTTCACTGAGCTCCCTCTTCTGGGAGATATCTTCCTGCACTACCCCCATTTCACTGAGCTCCCACTTTTGAGAGATATCTTCCCTTTCAGTACACTATGTTCCTTCTTCTGAGAGCTAACCCGCCTCAGGAAGCTCCCTATTGGAGATACTCCTCTTCTGAGTAACCCCATTCACTGACCTCCCTCTTCTGAGAGATTTCACCCCTGTCAGTAACCCTGTTCACTGAGCTCCCTCTTCTGAGAGAGATCCTTCCTCTCCATACCCTCCCTTCACTGTTTCAGATACTTATATATATAAGAACTTCTTATATATGTTATAATTGTTATATATAAGAAATCATAGACTTCACTATACAGATATATCACATATCCCCCCTCTCCAGACCCTCCCTGTCACTACTCAACCTTCACTGAGTCCCCTCTTTTGAGGGACATCCTATCACTACCTCTCCTTCACTGAACTCCCTCTTCTGAGAAATATCCATCTCTGTACCCCCCCTTCAATGAGCTCCCTCATCTGAGAGGTATCCCCCTGGCTACTACCCCCTCTTCCCTAAACTCTCTCTTCTGAGAGATTTCTCCTTTGTCACTACCCTGCCCTTCACTGAGCTCCCTCTTCTGAGAGGTATCCCACTATCCGTACCCTCCTTCCCGAGCTCTCTCTTCTGAGGGGTATTCACCCTGTCAGTAGCCCTGCTTCACTGAGTTCCCTCTTGCGAGAGATTTCCCTTTTGTCACTACCTTCCCCTTCACTATCTCCCGCTTCTGAGAGATATTCCCCTGTCACTACACCCCCTTCACTGAGGTCCCTCTTCTGAGTGATACCCCCATGTCAGTACCTTCCTTCAGTGAGCTCTTCTTCTGAGATATTCCCTTGTCAGTAACCCCCTTCACTGAGCTCCCTTTCCTGAATGATGTTCCCCTGTCCATAACAACCGTTCACTGACCTCCTTCTTCTGGGAGATCTCTGCCTGCACCACCCCCATTTCACTTCCCTCCCTCTTGTGAGAGAGATCCTCCCTGTCAGTACACACACTCATTATGCGCCTACTTCTGAGAGCTAAACCCCTGTCCGTACCCCCCCTCACTGAGCTCCCTCTTCTGAGAGTTATTCCCCCTCCCCCTACCCTTTCACTGAGCCCCCACCTCTGAGAGTTAGTCCCCTTGTCAGTAGCCTCCCTTCATGAGCTCCCTCTTCTGAGAGATCTCCCCTGTCAGTACCCCGTTCCACTGAGCTCCCTCATTTGAGAGGTGGTCCCTGCCCCCCCACCCCGCACCTGCTCTGCCCTGGCTCTCAGCTGGTTTGCCCCCTCCATGCTCACCCTGAGGGCAGGCACACTCACACACAGCTCCATCTTCTTATCTGCTGCAGCTGTGACCTCCGGCCAATATTTGCCCTTTCCGGTCTACATTTTCACACGGAGCTGGTTTTGTTAGTGCTCTTGCTAGCAAGTCGTACCTGGCTATGCCCCAGTATTCTCAGGGCGTGATACTGCCGAGTGGGTGATTTTTTTTTTTTCATGTGGTAGCAGAAATGACCAAATACAACTCAACACCATTTCATACCTTATGTTTGCTGGGCACCGTTCTAGAAGCTGGCGAGAATGTGGTGAGAACAAAAGAGACATCAGTCCTGGTCCCACGGAGAGGCTAGTTTGATGGAGGAGACAGGCATTAACGGACCGATTTATAACTACTCACTGCAATCATTTTCTGAGTGAATGGTACAAAGATCAGACTCCCGACTGGCCATCCAGGGCAGCCTTGGGGTGAAAGTGGCCTTTGGGCTAAGACCTGGGCTACAGAGGAGGCGTGAAGATGGACATAGTGTGTGTGAGGATGGGAGGCTGGGGGGCGGGGGGCGAGCCGGAGCACTCGGCACTGCGCTCCAGATCAGGGAAGCATAGACAGGCCCCTTGTGCTAGAGGAGGCCTGGCACTGAAGCCCCAAGTGCCATGAGTGTTGGCAGAGGGTAGACTCTGTGGTAACCAGCAGTGAGCTGGGCGAGAGAGAAGCAGGGGTCAGGGTCCCTGTTTATCCTTGCAGGAAGTGGAAACTCAGAGTGGGTAATTGAAGAAAACTCACACAGTTGGACCAGAGTTTCAGACCCAAAGTTCCTTTACAGCAAGAACAGTAGAAAGAATGTTTCTTCGGGAGAAGCTGCTTGGGAAGAATGTTACTGGTGGACAATCAGGCTAAATAGGGATTTGTGTGAGAGAACATGCATGTAACGGACGACAGCGTGTTGGTTCCTACACTTGGGGGCTCTAGGGGAAGAATCAGATCCAATCCAGATCACCCAAGGAGATTTCCGTTTCTCTTCACACGCAGTCATTCCCTATCCAGACCAGCTCTGTCCCCTAGAAGTGTCTGCAATGACAGAAATGCCATCTGACATATTAGCCATGAGCACATGTGGCTAGTGTGACTGAGGAACTGAATTTTCAGTTTTATCTTCTCTTAATTAATTTGAATTTTAAGTCACATGTTGCCAGAGGCGATCCTAGATGGCTTCTCAAAAGGGAGCCTGCTTCTCCCTCTCCTGCTCTCCCTGCTTGTGCTCTTTCACTCTCTCTTAAATAAATAAAATCTTTATTTAAAAAAAAAAGCGTTTTCAGCATCTCTTAAGACAATCACTGAATCTCATGGAAGAAATGAAAATGGAATCATCTTTTAGTGGAGGTAGGTCTGGTTATATTCCAGATCTGTTCCCCACTGGGGGCTAATTGTGTCACCGGCAGTGAATGACAGGTGTATGCAAATCGGCTGCTCAGTCTGTCCTCCGCTGCTTAACATTTCAATTTCAGACATGCTTTATTTTTAAACGTCGTCAGTTTTCAATCTATCAGGACTTCATAACTTTAAATTCCTCCCTAATCTTCTTTCTTCTAAGCTGTAAATGAGTCCCAAGTGAGCACTTCAATGTGTTATGAAAGAACCTGTCTTCACTCAGAATGCTAGGACTAAGTACAGACTGAGTGAATTCAACAACAATTTCTTCACCATTGTGGAGTCTGGGAAGTCCAAGATCAAGGCGCCCCAGATTCAGTTTCTGGTGGAAGCTCTCTTCTGGGCTTAAGAAAGGCTGCCTTCTCACTGTGCCCTGACTTGGCAGAGAGAGATGAGAGATAGAAACACACAGGGACAGCTTCTGCTCTGGTTTCTCTTTTCTTATAAAGGCACTAATCCATCATGGGGGCCTCACCCCAACCAAATTACCTCTCCAAGCTCTACTTCTCCAAATACCATATTTAGTCCATAGCAGAATGTTGCTATGAACTCCTTTTGAAAAGCAAAACTACATACGTTAAGTATATGACCCTTAAATTCACGTGCAAGGATGTTAGAATTTGTACAGATATTTTTGCAGATAACAAAGTCCTCGAGCGTGGGAACTGTGCCTTGTTCATCTGTGCATCTGGAGTACCTAGATCAGCCCTAGCGTGCTCCATACATCTTGTTTTTCCATAATAAAAAGATAAAATAGGTCTTAAAATTTTAGAAAAATATGGTGGGTCAGAATAGGTTTCTAAACTTTGCCAGGGGTTTGAAATATTTTTCCCTTGACTCCTAAAATATGTGGCTTTAACATAATTGTTCCAGTGTAGCTCTGGTCACATAGGAGAGATTATGGCAAAACGTAAGAGCAAAGTATACAGATGTGCAGGCTGAAATTTATGCCTGTTGCGAACCCTACTTTACACCTGTTGAGCCAGTGTGTCTGTCTGTGGAACTCTTTCATTCTCTGTGTTTTGGTTTAGACAATAAAAGAGTTGCTCACTTACCTGGGGCTGGTTCGATTCTGGGAGCCCCTCATGCCCACTTTTACTTTCCATGGTTTCAGTCATGGTCATGTGCTCTCCGGAGACCAGTGATCCTCCTTCTGATGTATTTGGTCAGAAGGTCAGGCATAGCCCCACGCTGCTAATTTAAATCATCTCCCGTCATCACAAGAAGGGTGAGTATAGTACTATACTGGATTTTGAGAGAGAAGAGACCACATTTTCATAGTATGTGATTATAATTATTCTATTTCATTATTAGTTATTGTTAATCTTGTACTGTGCCTAATTCGTAAACTCTACCATAGGTAGGTACATGTAGGGCTAACATAGTTTATGGAGGGTTCAGCACTATCCACAGTTTGAGACTTCCACTTGGGGGTTTTGAAACCTGTCCTCCAGCTCAGTGGGGGGAAAGTATACCCTTACCTCGTATACTTGTCTTGTTTCCCATCCTCCTGAAGGAGGAGATGGGGGCTTTGCCTTTTTGTAGATCCTCGTTTAATGCTTTGTACATCCAAAGCAGTAAATGCTTATTGAGAGAATGAGTGAAGATGTGTTCCCTTCTGTTAGAAGTCTTGACTATTCTTCAGACATTTTGGGCGAAGTTTAGGGGATAAGTAAATTATCGGATTCCAATGTGTCTGACCTTCTGATCACAGAAGCTGAGGAAGGATACATGAATCCATTGTGGGTCTTTTCCCCTCCTTTTAACATTACTTTTTCCTTGCTCTTCAAACAGCATTGGAGAAAGCCTAAGTCAGCCTTTCCAAAAGGATCTAGAACAATTGTACAAATGCAAGCTGTTTCTAATCAATTACATTTACAGATACGCCCAGTATGGTCTACTCTGTGCTCAGTGTGCTGAACACATTTACGCAATAAAAGTCCCACAGACTCAAAAGCAACACTTGTTTCTTATTAGTTTGGATGAAAGCGATTTTCAGAGTTATGGAGTAAGCTTTGACAATCTGGATTCTTCTGGCTCCTAACACACACAAGAAGAACCCCTTATGCTTGAGTACATCAGCTAAAGTATAGGCTGTGTTTGTGTCTAGGGAACAGAATATAGGCTTTGCATTTTCCTGTATCCTCATATATTTTGAGTATTAGGGGATTCTGACTGTCTTGGGATTAATGTTCTTTGTCTGCTTCTGGCAGCAGGACAGTACTGTGTCTGTCTGCAGACAGGCTGATGAGTTTGCTATACCCAGTCCTGTGGCTTTGGCCCGTCTGTGGCCTGCTCACCTGCTGGAGGTTTCCGCGGTGTGGACTGAAGCTGATCTCTTGCTGGACTGCAGATGGTGTGATCACACGCATGTGACATTTCCCGTTTGTATCCTTGTGTGCAATTTAATTTTTGTGTATGTTTTATTCTAGGTCCATGTATTTTTATTTACACATCATAAGTCTCCTGATAATACTCTTTCTGCCAATCAAACCACACGCTCATATCCAGAGGCAGCCTCAGACTCTGAACTCCATTAATAAGAAAAAAAAAGACTGATCCCTCCAAGGAAGCTGAGCAAGTAAAACTGCAAAATGTCACAAAGAGAAGATCAAAGACTAAGGGTTCGCCAGGGACTTGGAAGTGATGTTTACATGCATTTTTTTTTTTTTAAGTGCAGGGAGTATTTTATAAAGCCTTTTATACGATTAAGTCAGCCATGTCCAGTTGATTTAATATTTCCGAGGACATTTGAGTGGTGTGGAGACTGTGCCGGCTTTGTAGACAGAGACTGGCCATTCTGGGCTGCTGGGTCTTTGCTTTTCTGGCATGATTTCCCATCCCTGGAACCCGGACATCTGCTCCAGAAGGCAGAAGGTGGTTGCCAACAGAGCTTGTCTTCCAGAACATACCCCAGCCAGACACAGTTGTTCCTCGGGAAGCTGCAGACCCTTTGAGCACAGCGACTACGCAGAAGACCGTGGAAGAGAGGATCCTGCAGGGAGGAGCCAGGAGGACTTGCTGTGAACACTTTAATGGACTGAAAGGCATGCCCTGAAGTAGGCTGCATTTTTTTTTTCCTCACAGGGATAGAACGCTTCCCTTTTTTCTTTGAACTGAGCCAAGATTGGAAATCAGAAAGTCTCCTGTGCGCGTACCCCAGGAGTCTAGGAAGGGCTACTGTTTTCCATTTCACATGCGCCCTCTGCCTTGCCCAGGGATGGCCTTGAGAAACACCCAAATGTTTGCACCACCAAAGGCAGCAAAATGTCTTTTAAATAAGTAATTTTAAAAAAAAAAAGGTAATTTAAAATTATATAGAAGCTTGGTAAGAAGCAACAGACATTTTTCTCTTTGCTCCCCTCATTTCATAGAGGTGTGAATGATCATGGCTGTGATGACACGTGGGCTGGTTTTCACTTTTCTGATTTTGCAGCTGATGAAATCAGACTGTTTTAGTTGAATCTGAAGATCATTTTTAACTTTGTTATGAATGTGCTGTGGTTCCTTTCAGGGACTTCTCTTGGGTAGTAATTCTATGTGGGAGAAAGAAACATGGTATCAAGTGTGCAAAACAATAATGGTGATGCTAATAATTACATGTTGCAATGGTGTGCTCTCAAATAAATGCCTCGGGAGAAGAGAACCTGTTCAAATCAGATGGTCAAAAATGGGATGCATACTGAATGAATACTGTGTTTCTATATAAAGGAAATGTTTCTGAACAGAAAGGTTATTTTTTTGTTTCTGGGAGTAGAGACCACACATTCTGAAGCATGTGTGTATATTTGTGTGTTTCAACAAATATGCACAAACTTAAGGTTTTTACTTGTTCAAATTTGAGCACTTATAACATCTTCATTTTGTCCTCCATGTCAGGCACTTGGACGGTTTGGGTTTTTGGTTTGATGTCCTATCTTCATTCCCAACTTTGCAGGTAGGCTTAAACCCCCTTTTACAGATGAGGAAATGGAGAATCAGAGGGACATTTGCTTACTGTCCCCACAGTCACAAAGTTAGTGATGAAGCAGAGATTAAAATCCAGGCAGTCCCCAGAGAGCTGCTGGCAGTTGGCATTTCCAAGAGGTATCCTTCTGCTTCTCTTAGGACAATGACACGTGAAGTGATGGCTTGTCCCTTGGAGAGGTTGTAAGGTGCTGGGAGAGAATACTAGAACCTGAACTCTAGGCCTCATATAAGATAATGGATAAAGACAGCACATTTTGGCCTGTATTTGAGGCTTACCCCAATTTACCCAGGTAACCTTGAGGCAATCCTACCTCTTGGTCCACAAAGGATGTTATGGGGGAGGGGATGTAGATGCTTAAAATCTGTCTTGATCCTTTTCCAACAGGAACATTTTGAGGCTCAAGACCCAGAAAAATGCACACTATTAAAAATGGTATATAGCACCACAGGCACAAAGTGTATTGTTACAGTGAAATCTTTGAATTTGCAATATGGTTTATATTCAGGTTTCACTGTATTTAAACATTTTCATTTCTAAGAGAAGAATTTTGGTAGCAAGAGGAGGTGATCTCTAGGGTAACCAACCATCCTGTCATGCTAGTGACTCTGCTGACCCTTCAGTCCTGGGCACACATGGACCATTGGTTCCTCTAGTGTCTGCTAAGATTACTTATTTATTACTGAATGGAATCAAAGTCAAGCCTTTGGAATCTGGGCTTATAGGTGTTATATGTCAGAGAGTGCTGGGCCCTTAGGCACATTTTTCTTATTGAGGGGCTTTATTCAGTGCAGGCCTGTTTCCTTTTACACACATCACTTTCTTGTGCTTTGCAGATACTGCATTTTTTAGAAATTGAGGATTCATGGCAACCAGATGTCAAGCTAGTCTATTGGTACCATTTTCCCAACACCACTGCTTATGTCTGTCACATTCTTGGTAATTCTCACAATTTTTCAGACTTTTTAATTATTTTATATTTGTTCTAGTGATCTGTGATGTTACTGTTACAACTGTTTTAGGGTGCCATGAAGCACACCCAACTAAGACAAGGAGCTTACCTGAGAAATGTGTGCGTTCTGACTGCTCCACCAACCAACTGTTCTCCATCTCTCTCCTCATCCTCAGGCTGGGGTCGCTGTTCCCTGAGACACAACAACACTGAAACTAGGCCCATTAATAACCCAACAAGGGCCTCTAAGGGTTCAAGTGAAAGGAATAATCACACATCTATCACTAAGTAAAAGCAAGAAATAATTAAGCTCAGTGAGGAAAGCATGCTGAAAGCTGAGATAGGCTGGAAGGTAGGCCTCTTGCACCAAATAGCCAGCTGGTGAATGCAAAGGACAAGTTCTTGAAGGAAATGAAAAGCTCTATTCTCGTGAACATATGGGTGATAAAAAAGCAAAAGTCTTATTGCTGATATGGAGCGTTTTAGTGGTCTGGAAAAATGAAACCAGCCCTAACTTTCCCTTAAGCCAAAGCCTAATCCAGAGTAAGGTCCTAACTCTGCAATCCTGTGAAGGCTGAGAGAAGTGAGGAAGCTGCAGAAGGAAAGTTTGAAGCCAACAGAGGTGGGCTCATGAGGGTTAAGGAAAGAAGCCTCCTCCATAAAAGAAAAGTGAAGCAGCAGATGCCGATGGAGAAGTTGCGGGAAGTTCTCCAGAAGATCGAGCTGAGAGAGTTAATGAACCTGAGAGAGTTAAGGAAGCTCCACTCAACAACTGATTTTCAATGTAGATGAACAGCCTTCAGTTGGAAGAAGATGCCATCTAGGACTTTCACAGCTACAGAGAAGTCAGTTCCTGACTTCAAAGTTTCAAAGCACAGGCTGAAACTCTTGTTAGGGGCTAATACAACTGTTGACTAAGTTGAATCCAATGCCTATTCACCTTCCTGGAAATCCGTGGGCCCTTAAGAATGATGTTAAATCTACTTTGCCTGTGCTGCATAAATGGAACAATGAAGCCTGGATGATAGCACATGTTTACAACATGGTGTCCTGAATATTTGATGCCCACTGTTGAGACCAATACTCAGGAAAAAAGATTCTTCAAAACATTACTGCTCATTGACAATGTACTTGGTCACTCAAGAGCTGGACAATGAGGTGAATGTTGTCTTCAGGCCTGCTGACAAAGCATCCATTCTGCAGCCTATGGCTCGGGGCTGGGGTAGGGGGGAGGGTCATTTAGATTTAAGTAATAACATTTCATAATGTGTAGCTCTTGTAGTTAGTGCTTCTTGTGATGGATCTGGGCAAAGTAAATCGAAAACATCTGGAGTTCTGGATCAAGATGGTGACATAGGGAGACCCTACGTCTTCCTCCTCTCTGGATACACCAGACTTACACCTCTTCATAGAGCAATTCCTCCTGAAGAACTGAGGGGTGACTGAACAACTTCTGTACAGCAAAAGATAAGACCACATAGATGGTGTTGGCAAAAGAGGTGGAGACATGATAATGAAGGAAATCCTCCTTCCTTAATGTTCCTTAATGAAACGTCAGAGGGGAAGAATGGTATTGAGGGACCTTAAGCAGATTCATTTGCCATGGGTGAGGAGAAAAGCTATGGTTTAAAAGACCACATAGAATATAAAGGAACTGGCCCTAGAACATGCCGAATGACTGAGGAGTTGCTGCAACTTTCTCAGGGTTGCACTGGCTGGTGAGTACCATGGTCTGCATTCTCCTTCCTTCTTGACAGCACAGATGGGAACAGAGTTCTGGCATGATAGTTGGCCTGCCACTTCAGGAAGGCCTGGGCCCTGAGTCCATACCAGCCCCGGATTCTCTGGGGTGCAGGTAAAAAGCCACGGCTTGAAGGATCCATTGGAATGTAAAGGAGCTAACCTTAGAATACTGCCAAATGGTAGGGGAGCTGATGGAATTCTGTAGGTCACAGAGGCTGATGAGCACCATGGTTAATGTTCCTTTGCCACCATGATAACATTAGTAGGATTAGGGTTCTGGGCACCCTCTGGAGGCTATTGCCTCAGTGAGCCCCAGGCACCTAGCCCACACCAGCTTCAGCTATCCCACTAAGATGGGCCCAGCATGGCACATACCATGACACCCCTGGTTGGCAATCACTATAGATAGCCAGCCTTCTCACCAAGGTGGTGCAGGCACAAAGCACCCCAGAATAATCCAGGCCTATCTGAAAGAAAAAAAACCTACAACCAAGAATACTCAACCTGGCAAGGTTATCTTCAGAATTGAAGGAGAGAGAGAATTTCTGACACAAAAATTAAAAACGTTCATCACCACTAAACTGGCCTACAAAAAATGTTAAAGGTACTTCTTTGAATGGAAATTAAAAGGTCATAATTAGAAGAAAATTATAAATAAAAAGATGTAAAGTGGGACAACATATGTATAGGATATAGAAAGGGGAATAAAAAAGTTCTTTTCGATGGTGTTCAAACTTAAGTGACTATCAAGTTAATATAGACAGTTGTGTGTGTGTATATATATATATATATATGCTAACCACAAACCCAAAACCTATAATATACATGCAAAAAAAAAAAAAAAAAAAGAGAAGTAAGAGTGTAACACTACAGAAAGTCATCAATCATAAGAAAAGAGAGCGGGAGAGACACATAGCAAGACTACCGAAGAGGGGGAAAAAGTGACCAGGAAACAATGAATAAAATGGCAGTAAGTACATACCCATCAATGATTACTTTAAATGTAAATGGTGGAAATACGAGAGATGTTCTTCAGCAGAAGAGTGGATAAAGAAGATGTGGTTCATATATACAAGGGAATATTACCAACCATGAGAACTTTACATCGACATGGATGGAACTGGAGGGGATTACACTGAGTGAAGTAAGTCAAGCTGAGAAAGACAGTTATCATAGGGCATCACTCATGTGGAACACAAGGAATAGCATGGAGGACCACAGGGGAAGAAAGGGAAAACTGAATGGGAAGAAATCAGGGAGATAAACCATGAGAGACTCTGGTCTCCAGGAAACAAACTGAAGGTTACAGAAGGGAGAGGGGTAGGGAGAAATGGTAACTGGGTGATGGGTATTAAGGAGGGCATGTGCTGTGATGAGCACTGGGTGTTAAAAAAATTAATAAAAAATAAAGGTCCAAAGGGAAAGAAAATGTAAATGTTCCACTTAATAAACATAGGGTAGTTGAATGGATTAAAAAAGAAAGACCCATCCATATGCTGCCTACAAGAGACTCATTTCAGATAAAGACACATATGGACTGAAAGTAAAGGACTGAAAAAAAAATTCCATGCAAATGGGGAAAAAAAAACAATGTAGCAATTTTTATATCAGAAAAAATGGATTATAAAACAAAGACTATAATGAGGGACCATGAAGGACATTACAGAATGATAAAGGGATCAATCCAAAAAGAGGATATAACAATTGTGAATATCTATGCACCCAACATTGGAGCACCTAAATACTTAAAGCAAATATTAATAGGCATAAAGGGAGAAACTGACAGTAAGATATTTTAACACTGCATTTACATCAATGGATAGATCACCCAAGCAGAAAATCAAAAGGAAACGGTATCTTTGAATGAAACATTAGACCACATGGACTTAACAGAACATGTACAGAACATTCCATACAAAACCAACAGAATACATGTTCAAGTTCATATGCAATATTCTCTAGGACAGATCACATGTTGGGCCACAAAACAAGGCTTAATAAATTTGAAAAGGTTGAAATCAATCATTTTTTATGACCATAATGGGTTTGAAACTAGAAATCAATCATGAAAAAAATGAAAAAATACAAACATGTGGAATCTAAACAACATGCTATTAAATGACCAATGGATCAGTGAAGAAATCAAAGAGAAATTTAAAAAAAGATACATGGAGACAAATGAAAACACAATCGCCAAAATCTTTGGCACACAACTAAAGCAGTTTTAAAAGCGAAATTTAGGAGCACCTGCGTGGCTCAGTTGGTTGAACATCCAGCTCTTGATTTTAGCTCAGGTCATGACCTTAGGGTCCTGGGATTGAGCCCCAAGTTGGCTCCATGCTCCTGGGGAGTCTACTTTAGGATCCTCTCTTTGCCCCTCCCCTGGCTCTTTCTATCTCTAAAATAAATAAGTCTTTAAAAAAAGAACAGAAATTCGTAGTAATACAGGCCTACCTCAAGAAACAAGAAAAATGTCAAATAATCTAACCTTACACCTAACGAGACTAGAAAACAAACCCAAAGTTTAGTAGAAAGAAGAAAATAAAAATCAGGGCAGAAATAAAGATCTTTAAATAACCACAAAAGATCAGTGAAACCAAGATCTGGTTCTTTAAAAGGGTAAAATCGATAAAACTTGAGCTAGATTCATCAAGAAAACAAAAGTGGGAAAAGAACCCAAATAAAACTTGAAACAAAAGAGAAGTAACTTATGATATGACAGAAATACAAAGAATTTTAAGAAACTACTAGGAAAAATAATAAGCCAACAAACTGAACAACCTGGAAGAAATAGTTAAATTTCTAGAAACAAACAATCTTCCAAAACTGAATCAGAAAGAAATAGAAAATTAAAACAGACCAATTAATAGTAACAAAATTGAATCCGCAACTGAAAAACTCCTAACAAACAGAAGTTCAGGACCAGGTGGTGTCACAGGAATTCTACCAAATATTTAAAGAAGTTAAATTGTTACTATTCTCAAAATATTCAAAAAAGAAGAAGAAGAAGAAGAAGCAGCAGCAAGAGAGCTTCTGAATGTACTCTGAGGCCAGCATCACCCTGACAATCAAAACCAGATAAAAACACAATTTAAAAAAAGAGAACTATAGGCCAATGTCCCTTATGAGAATAGGAGCAAAAATTCTCAACAAAATACTAGTAAATCACATTCAACAATATATTAAAAGAATTATTCACCACTTACCAAGTGCAATTATTGAATCATCCTTGCATCCTAAGAATAAAGCCTTGGGATGCAAAGATGATTCAATAATTGCAAAAAAAAAAAAAAAAAAGAAAAAGTGATGCACAACATTAATAAAATGATGGATTAAAAATAATATGATCATCTCAATAGAGAAAGCATTTAACAAAATAAAACATCCATTCATGATAAAAACTCTTAATGAATTGGGTTTAGAGGGAACATACCTCAATATATTAAAGGCTGTATATGAAAAGCCCACAGCTAACATACTGGTGAAAAAGTCTTTTATTTAAGATCAGGAATAAGGGGGGGCGCCTGGGTGGCTCAGTGGGTTAAAGCTGCTGCCTTCAGCTCAGGACGTGATCCCAGGGTCCTGGAATCGAGCCCCGCATTGGGCTCTCTGCTCAGAGGGAGCCCGTTTCCCTCTCTCTCTTTCTGCCTGCCTCTCTGCCTACTGGTGTTCTCTGTCTGTCAAATAAAAATTTAAAAAAAAAAAAAAAGATCAGGAATAAGGCAAAGAAACCTACTTTCACTACTTTCATTCAGCATAGTACTGGATGTCCAAGCTACAGAAATCAGAGGTGAAAAAGAAAGAAAATACATCCAAATTAGTAAGAAAAAAAATTAAATTGCCACTATTTGCAGATGACATGATACTATACAGAGAAAACCCTAAAGACTCCACCTGAAAATTATCAGAATAAATGAATTCAATAATGTTGCAGTATACAAAATTAATATAAAGAAATCTGTTGCATTTTGTTACACCAATAATGAACTAGCAGAAAGAGAAATTAAGAAAACAACTCCATTTACAATTGTACCAAAAAGAATAAAATACCTAGGAAGAAATTTAACCAAGGTGGTGAATGACCTATATTCTGAAAATATAAAACATTGATGAAAGAAATTAAAGATGAGCAAGCAAATAAAAAGATATATCATGTTCATGGATTGGGAGAATATTCAAAAGTCTATACTATCTGAAGTAATCTACAGATCCAATGTAATCTCTTATCAAAATATCAATAGCATTTCTCACAGAACTAGAAAAAAATACTAAAATTAGTAGAGATCCACACTGTCCTAAATGTACATTAATTAAGCAGTTTTGTGTCAATGAACTTATGGTTTAAAAGAAATACATTTTGTTTTGAGTTTATTTTTGTGTGTGGTTTAAGAAAATGGTCCAGTTTCATTCTTTTGCATGTTGCTGTTCTATTTTTCCAGTGACATTTCTGGAGGAGACTGTCTTTTCCATTGCATACTCTTGCCTCCTTAGTCAAAGATTAATTGGCCATATAATTATGGGGTTATTTCTGAGCTTTCTATACTGTTCCACCGATCTATGTGTCTCTTTTTGTGCCAGTACCATACTGTTTCAATTATTATAGCCTTGTGATATAACTTGAAATCTGGAATTGTGATACTTCCCACTTTGTTTTTGTAAGACCAAAACCCACAAAAATCCTAGAAGAAAACAGACAGCAATTTCTCTGACATTGGCTGTAACAACATCTTTCTAGATATGTCTCCTGGGCAAGAGAAAGAAAAGGAAAAATAATCCATTGGGACAGCATCAAAATAAAAATCTTCTGCACAGTAAAGACAACAATCAACAAAACCAAAAGACAACCTACTGATGGAAGATGTTGGCAAATGACATAGCCAATAAAGGGTTAAAATCCAAAATATATAAAGAACTGATATAACTCAATACCCCCAAAATAATCCAACTTAAAAAAATGGGCAAAAGACAAGAACAAACATTTGTCCAAGGAAGACATACACATGGCCAATAGACACATGAAAAGATGCTCAGTATCACTTAATATCAGGGAAATGCAAACGAAAACTCCGAGATATTACTTCATACCTGTCAGAGTGGCTGAAATAAAAAAAATAGGAAACAAGAGTTGACAAGGATGTGGAGGAAAAAGGACCCTCCTGCACTGGTGGTAGGAATGAAAACTGGTGCAGCCACTGTGGAAAACTGTATGGAGGTTCCTCGAAAAATTAAAAATAGAAATACCTTACCATCCAGCAATCGCACTAGTGGGTGTTCACCCAAAGAATATATGAACACTAATTCAAAGAGATACATGCACTCCAATGTCTACAGAAGCATTATTTACAATAGCCAAATTACAGAAGCAGCCCAAATGTCCATCGATTGCGTGGATAAAGATGTGGTGTATATATATACAATGATACTTGAAACAACGTGAATGGAGCTAGAGGGTGTAATGCTAAGTGAAATAAATCAGAGAAAGACAAATACCATATGATTTCATTCACTATGTGGAACTAAGAAACAAACCAAATGAACAAAGGAAAGAGACAAACCAAAAAAGAGACTCTTGACTGTCGAGAACAAAGAGATGGTTCCCAGAGGGGAGGGAGGTAGGGGGATGGGCGAAACAAGCGGAGGGAATGAAGAGTACACTTATGTTAATGAGCACTAATATAAGGGATTATTGAATCACTGTATTGTACACCTGAAGCTTATATAACACTGTATATGTTAACTACACTGGAATTGAACATAAGATAGATTTCATAGTTTGTTTTCGAAAAAGCAGAATCTAAACTATTTTGGTTTTGTTTCCTTTTTCTCTTTAAGGTAACCACAAGGAACATTACTCTATAGTTGCCAAAGCAATAAGTAATTCATTGAGATTTTCACCATGTAAGGGAGCAAAAGGTAGAAACTGGGAGATTGGGAGGAGAAAAGAAGGATTGGCCAGTGGTCTCCAGAATGGTGTGGGTACGCCCTGGGCAGGCTCTGGGAAGACAGCGGTCTTGGGCAGGCCTGTTCCACCCTGGCTGCCCAGAAGCACATAGGAGGTTTTAAAAAATTGACCAATGTGCAGCCCCTCCTCAGGGGACCACATTTTACTTCTCTCATCTCCAGCAGTTGGCATGGTGCCTGGCATGTAACGATTTAGCAAATGTTTGTTGAATGAATGAGGGATTGAATTAACGAGTTTAATGCATCATTGCACTTGACAGTTCTGTTGGAGTCACTTTTGCGCTGGGAAACATTTTCTGTTTTTTTCAGAACTAGTTTTTGAAATAAAGGCTTGTGTTTTTCAGGGTGTTCTGAAAGCCCATTATGTGACATAACCTCTCAGGCAGTCATTTTACACGGTCTGAAACTCCCTCATCTGTCCACCCATCCATTAACAGATGCGTTCACTTATTCCTTAAATGCATCTTGTATGGGCCTAGCAATCTGTCAGGTACTGCAGGTAAAAGATGCCAGTGACATTTTCTGTGCTCAAAGAGCTCACAGTGTGACTAGAAAGACATGATCTAGGTGTGTGCTGTAGGAGCGCCCAGGACAAACTGAGAATCAGAATCAATCTGTGATCAGTTGCCTTACCCCCGTGTTCTCCTCTAAGTTTTGGAGCTACCTCATTTCATGGTGCCTAGTGGTTGCCCAGCACAACATTCCTGTTTTCCAGCCTTGCATACAGAATTCCTGTCTTGTCCTTTGGAATCAAGCTTGCTTTTGTCCTGAAATTAGATGTTGACCTTGCAACATATCATTACCTGTTAATGCAGCGGTCACTCAAAGGAGCAGGCTGGTAGTGGGGTATCTAGTCCTCCAGAAGGTTATTTAGTAAAGGTCCTATGCTCAGTAAATGACTCCTTGGGGCCCAGGAGAAGAGGTATTTGCAGAGAGAAAGCTCGTGCCACATGTGCTTTGTCTAATTCTTTAAACTTATGCAAGGTTGCCTACTGGATGCTAAGAAGATGAAAGCTAGCTGTTACCAACAATTCCCATCACATCTAATGTTCCCTCATATAGTTGCATGAAACTTGATGTTATTACCCTGTTTTTCTGAAGATGTAGAAGCCAAGGCTCAGAGACCTGAAGAAACTTGCCCACAGCTGCCCAGCTAATTAGTGGAGGAGCTGAGGCTTGAGCTGGGCAATTGCAAAATCCATTTCACCTCCTGGTGCAGACGTTTTGTTTTCAGAGAGACGAAAATTTTAGCAGCAGAATAGCTGGTCGTGCCACTTGGGGAGCCCTTAAACATGCAAGGAGTGGGAAATAGATTCACCATGGAAAAGAAAGTGCCAATTGCCACTACTGCCATCTTCTCGGGGGAGCAGCCGAGTTAATACTGATGGAAGGTAGTGGTAACCTGCCATTACTTTCTGCTAGTTAGGGAGTAACGAGCAGAGGTCAGAGTCAAACAGGATCACTTGATTCTGTTCAAGAGAAGGTGTTTTGAAGCCTGTCAGTGCTTTGTTTCCTCAAAGACTTTTTGCTTAATGTGATCCTTAGTGCATTTTGAAATATGCAAAGGTTGGCTCAGATTTTCAAGACCTGATATAGGTTGTGTAGAACAAACGGCTTTGTGGGAGAAATGGGCAGAACTTGGAGGGAATTTTGGCATACACTGCTTGGGAGCAGAAGAGTGACACTGGCAGGAATTTGGGACCGGAGAAGAAAGGGAAATCCCTGCGGGTGGACTGGTCAGGGGGACCTTTAAGAATTGCATGTGGTAGAATTGCTGGTTTGTTATGGAATAGTTATCTCTTACCGCCATGGTGAGACACTTTTAATCTTAAAGAAGGTGGACTTGGGTCCAGTTTGGCTTGCATTGGAGGAGAGAAGGGGACAGATCCAGTGTGACAGAGAATGCAGTAAGATGGAGCAAGATGTCCAGGAGTCATCTAAGTTTCCTGTGAGAACCACCTGAATTCTGGCCAAAATACTGACCATAGGGTTGGGGGTGATGCTATGCTTCCTATAATGTGAATCTGTTAAGTACCAGGAGATCTTAGAAAGTGAGAGACCTTGGGGATCAGCAGGTAACAGATGCCTAAACAGATCCTTGGTTACAGTCTCCAAGGGTCCCCTTCCCCAGATGACTTAATTCCATTGGTCTGGAGTTACGCCTAGGAATTGGGATTCTTAACTCCCTCCCCAAGGAATTCTGATGCGGAGCCAGGTGTGGGCATGACTGGTTTCCTTTCATGTTTTTACATCTGAGAAAAAGGAGGCTGCGGGAGTTTGAGGAGGTCCATGGTGCCACAGAACTCTTCTGTAGCAGAGTTGAGGACAGAAGCAAATTCTATGACTCAGCAGAGGGCACCTCATGGACAAATGGGCGGAAGCGGACTTCCTAAACTTTCTATGATACTTTCTCAAATAAGCATGTCCTTCTAAAGCCTTAAAGAGCCTTGGTATATGTGCTGCCGAAGCGAGCACCTTAAAGAGCCTTAGAAGCACAGGTGAAGAGTTGGGTGATTGAGTGACCTGGACACCTGCCTTCTCGGGGTACCAGTTGGCTCCCACGTGCCATGGTGTGACATCAGCCGGCCAGTTTTTCCCAAACGGCTGATCCAACCAGTGGAAGCAGATGAAGAGCCCTGACAGCACAGCACTTTTCTCTACAGCTTTCGGGATGCACATAGCTCCGGGGATCAAATGGCCCCTATTGTTCTCAAAGAAAATTCATACAGAATAAGCACTTTTGACATTAAAATGTACGCGGGTTAGGCATTTGCCAGCTACAATCCTCCATTCTTTCCAGGCGCTCTTTCTGTCTATTGTCTTGTGTTTCACAGGCAAAGTGACCTTTCAGCATTTCCAGCTGCAGTCCTGAGTCACAACTCTCTCTGTGTGCACCGACCTGGAGAAGCCCCAGATGCTGGGACAGGTTTTCTGTCCGACTCCCCATCCTTTCTCCCTCTAGTGCTTTTACAACCTGCTGCCAGAGAATCTTCCTGGACAGCCCACCAGGCCAGTCTTCTTCAGAAAAAATTCTGTCCACTCCTACTGTCTACAACTTAAAACCCACCTCGTGCCCTCTGCCCCTGACCAGCCTGGTTCCCGCCCCTCCCACCAGGCAATGCAGCTGCCCCACTTAGAGCCTTGCCTTGGCTTCCTGGGGCATTTGTGACTCTGTGCCCTTGGACCCTTTATTGCTGCTGCCTGAAAGACCTGCCTTTGTTGAGCACACACTGCCCAGAGCAAAAAAAACAGGCCTTTCCGGCAGAGAAAATATAATGTGCAAGGTGCTGTTTTCACTGTGATGTCTTTCTCCACTCACCTCTGGACTCTGCTCATAGATCCCCAGTAATATGTTGTGTAGTGACTCGATTTCATTTGTCTCTTCCCAGTTAGACTGCCAGTTGCCTGACAACCGTAAGTTGTTTTATCCTTATATCTTTTTTTTTTTTTTTTAAAGATTTTATTTATTTATTTGACAGAGAGAGATCACAAGTAGGCAGAGAGGCAGGCAGAGAGAGAGGAAGGGAAGCAGGCTCCCCACTGAGCAGAGAGCCCGATGCGGGACTCGATCCCAGCACCCCGAGATCATGACCTGAGCCGAAGGCAGCAGCTCAACCCACTGAGCCACCCAGGCGCCCATGTTTTATCCTTATATCTTTATCCCTAGCAAGGCTCTGGATTCAAAGGGGTAGTGGAGTCAATGTTGGTTCAACAAATGACTGAAGGAATGAATTCCGTTCACCCTAACAGGATTATGTTTCTGGGGTCGGGGAGAGGGGGCATCCTGGAGAGGCAGGCTGGCTTTTGGATTCTGTCCTCTACTTTTAGAGACCAACCCTATAAATGGCCTTAGTAATGACCAAAGGCTGTGAAATGATGGTGTTTCCTTGTCCTTCAACCTCCAGGCTGTCCTTTGATTGTGGTGCTAGATCAAACTCTTCTGGCCCCTGGGGTTCAGGTGGGAGAAGAGCAACATGTTTGAATTGAATTCCTCATGGGAACTCCATATTGCTGGAACCATCATCTTTTACAAATCTGGTAGTTAGTGGGACTGTTGTCTACACAACCATGGCTTTATTTATCCATTTTCTGCTGATGGGCTTTCCATTCATCTGCTCAGGCTACCATAGCAAAGTACCACAGACTGGGAGACCTCAAAAACAAAGTTATGGTCTCACAGTTCTGGAAGCTAGAAGTCTGAGATCAAGGTGTTGGCAAGGTTGATTAATTTTTTTAAAAAATGTTTGAATCAGAGAAAGAGAGCATAAGCAGGGGCAGGGAGGGGCTGAAGCAGAGGGAGAGAGAGAATCTCAAGTAGGCTCCGTACTCAGCATGGAGTCTGACACGGGGCTTGATCCCATGACCCTGAGATCATGACCTGAGCTGAAATCAAGAGTTGGACACTCAAAAGACTAGCCACCCAGGTGCCCCAGGGCTGATTTCTTCTGATACCTCTCTTATTGGCTTGTAGATGGCCATCTTCTATCTTCGATGGTCGTCTTTTTGTACATGTCTGTGTTCCAATATGCTCTTATTATAAGGACACCATATGGGATTAGAGCTTACCTCAGTGACTTCACTTTAAGTTAAGTACCTCTTCAAAGACCCTATTTCCAAATATAGTCACATTCTGAGGTACTGGGGTTTAAGACATCAACAGAACAATGGGGGGGGCACATGATTCAGTCGGCAATAGACCTTTAGGTTGTTTTCAGTGTTCTGATTATATCAAACCATGAGCCAGTGAAGCTACACCCTTTCTCTGTGCACACATGAGGTAATAAGGTAAATAAGAGGTCACAGAGTCAGTATAAAGGATTGGGTTTTTGAGCTTGCTTGTGTGTGATTTCTCTCCAAATGGCTATAGGAATTTCCCTCTGCCCTGAAATGTATAACAGGTCTTTGTCCACGTTCTCATTGGTACTTAGTATTGCCAGCCTTTTGTTTTTGCCAATCTGATCAATGTTAAAAAAAAAAAAAAATACAGAGAATAGTAATTCTACCACCTACATTTGTCCTTAGTTCTCTGTTCCATTCCCTGTAGAGAGCCAGTATTCTCTTTTTTTGTGTTCAGTCTTTCAGAGAAAGTTTGTACCTTGCCTCTGGCTTTACGGAAATATAAGCATTTCCCATGTTATTATATAAACTTCCTAAAAGTTGTTTTTAATAGCTGTGTACTATTCTGTGAATAAATGTGCCTACTTTTGACAAACACCCCTTAACTGTTGGACATTGACTGTTGTTTCAATTACAAAAAATTCCTTTTAGAAAAGTTTTCAATCCATGAAAAGAATGAGGCACCCATAATCCTAGTACCTGTTGACCTTTTATGGTATTTCTAGTTTTTCTTTTGCAGTTTAAGAACTTTTCTAGTTCTTTTTTCTTTATTTCTTTTTTTTTTTTTAAGTAAGTTCCACACCCAGCAGGGAGCCAAGTGTGGGGCTCGAACCCTTGACCCTGAGATAAAACCCATGATCTGAGCTGAGATCAAGAGTCAAATGCTTAACTGACTGGGTCACATAGGTGCCCTTCTAGTTATTCTTTTTACTACAGTTTAATACATCCCACAGAGTTTGGATTATTTTCTTATTTAATTTTACAGTGTGAGCCATGTCCCAAGTGATCAAAATCTTGCAGCCCTTTGTTTTCTGCTCCAATGAGCACGTGGTGGAATGAAAACCAGTGAGGCCATAGTGGGGATTGGTTTGAACATCATCTATGATTTTAAAATATCCTTAAAAGGTAAATCAATTGTCAAATTTATCTTTTTAAATTACTATCAGTAAGAAATTACTCTGACAGGAGAGAGGGAAGATGGCAGAATAGGAAGAACCTGAGCTGACCTTGTTCTCTGAACACCCTGAGGTACCAGTGACATCTACACACGTAACTGAAAACAGCCTGAAGACTGGCAGAACGGATCTTCCACAGCCAGTCATTGAGAGAAGACCCCATCAAAAAGGGTGGGAGGAGTAGAGAGGCTATTGAGATCCAGACCCTGAGCACAAATAGCCACAAATAGGACGGACACCACAAGCACAGAGCGGGGAAGAAGATCAGAACCCACATTAGGTATCCCTAGGTGTGGGGATCCTTGAGGGGCAAACCAATCCCTATAACTCTGGCTTTGAAAATCAGTGGGGCTTAACTTTGGAAGCTTTAGAAACCTGCAGGGCTTAGCTCCAAGAGAGCTAGAGATAATAGGAAGCTGAGTCTGCACACTTAAAGAACCAGCCTGATAAATAACTTGGGAGACGCAACATAGGGCAGCAGTTTGAAAAGTGCCTGGGGATATATACGAAGGAGAATTATTGCCTAGTCGTAAGGCTGTGCTGGAGGGGCAGGGATCTGCGGAAGATTTCTCTGGGAACAAAAGTGCTAGTGGGTGCCATTTTTCTCGACCCACCCCCAGCTTAGAATGGTCAGTTGCTGGCTGGAGCCAATTCTAACACTCTCCATCTAAGTTTTTGGCACCAGCATTCTTCTGCAGGCCTGTCCCAAACCAACACACCCACGGGGGCAGGCATCCCTCCAAAGCAGTGACTGCCCCGGCCAGTCATCCCGCCAGAGCAGGTGGTCCCAACGAGGATCAGCATCACTCCAAAGCAAGTCCTGCACTGAGGATGTGGGGGGATAACACCACACCCCAGCATGCATTTCAGTTCCTGCAAAAGGTCTCTTCCCTGGCTTTGCAGGGAGAAAGTCCTGCCCCATGTTGCACATGCAGCTGCCGCAGAGGCATAAGTGCAAACAGCTAGGCTGAATTCCAGCCCACCCAACAGTGAGCCCCTGGTGGCCACAGCCAGGCCTCACATTATCATGAGGAGCAAATCATGCCAATGTGCCTATAGAAGATGAAGTAAGGGGGCACCTGAGTGGCTTAGTTACTTAAGTGTCTGCCTTCAGCTCGGGTCATGATCTCAGGGTCCTGGGGTCAAGCCCCATATCAGGCTTCCTGCTCAGTGGAGAGTCTGTTTCTCCAGTTCCCCCTGCCTACTGCTCTCCCTTCTTGTGTTCTCTCTCTCTCAGGTAGATAAATAAAAATCTTAAAAAAAAAGAAAAGAAGATGAAGTGGGTCACAGCAGCCAGTCGGGCTGAAGGCCAGACTCATCTACCACTATGTCCATTGCAAATGTGGCTCAGCCACAACAGTAGTGAGCACAGAGCCCACATATAGAATACCCTTAGATGCCTGGTCCTAGTGAACAGGGGGGATTGCACTATAAGATACCACAGGGCCTCTTTTTCCAAAGACCACTACTTTGGGGGCAGCTGGGTGGTTCAGTTGTTAAGTGTCTGTCTTCGGCTCAGGTCATGATCCCAGGATCCTGGGATCAAGCTCCACGTTAGGCTCCCTGCTCAGCAGGAAGCCTGCTTCTCTCTCTCCCACTCTCCCTGCTGGTGTTCCCTCTCTTGCTCTGTCTTTCTCTCTCATATAAATAAATAAAATCTTGAAAAAAAAAAAAAAGACCACTACTTTGAAAACCAGGAGACTCTGTAACCTACCTGATACATTGAGAAAAACAGAGAGAAATAGACAAAGTGAGGAGACAGAAAATATGTCTCAAATGAAAGAACAAGGCAAAATCACAAGAAAAGAGCTAAACAAAACAGGATAAAAATATATTTACTTGATAAGCATTTTGAAGTAACTGTTAAAACAATATTCACTGGACTAAAGACAAGAGTGGATAAACTTAGAATTTCAACAAAGATGTAGAAAATACAAAACAACAACCAGCCAGGGGCACCTGGAAGGCTCAGTCAATTAAGTGTCTGGCTTCTGATTTTAGCTCAGGTTATGATCTCAGGGTTGTGGGACTGAGCCCCACATCAGGCTCCACACTGGGTATCAGGACTGCTTAAGATTCTCTCTCTCCTGCTGCCCCTCCTCCCATTCCCATGCTCTTTCTCTCTCTCTAAAAAACAGACCCCCCCCCAACCACCAAACCAACCAGTCAGAACTGAAGAATACAATAACTAAAATGTAAAATACACTAAGGGAATCAAGCAGATTAGAGGTTGCCAAAGAACAGATCAGTGGGCTGGAAGACAGGATAATGGAAAGCAACCAAGCTGAATGGCAAAAAGAAAAAGTAATAAAAAATGAGAATAGGTTAAGGAACCACTATGACACCATTGAGCACAACATTCACATTATAGGGACAGTGGAAGGAGAAAAAGAATGAAGGGTACAGAAAATTATTAGAAGAAATAAGAGCTGAAAAGTTCCCTAATCTGGAAGAAACAAATGTCCAAGTCTAGGAAGCAAAGATATAAACTCAAGGAGGGTCACACTAAATGACATAATAATAATAATGAAAAAAATTAAAGATACACTCTTAAAAGCTGTAAGAGAAAAGATAACAGTGACATAGAAGGGAAATTCCCTAACACTACTAGATAATTTTTCAGCGAAAAACATAGACCAAAGGGGAATGGCATGACGTATTCAAACTGCTGAAAGGGAAAAAACCCCACAACCATGAATACTGTAACCAGCAAGATTGCTATTCAGAAACGAAGGCGAAATAAAGACTTTCCCAGACAAAAGTTAACAGAGTTCAACACCATTCAGTCAACAAACAAGAAATGTTAAAGGGTATTAAATGGGAAGAAAAGGCCATAACTAGAATAAAATTATGAAAGGAAAAAATTTCACTGGTAAAACCAAACATGCAGTCAAGGTAATTTAATCACTTATAAAGCTACTCTGAAGGTCAAAACGCAAAAGTAGTAAAATAATTTTTTTTTTACAAAAATTAGTCAAGGAATATGATCAATAAAAAGATGTAAAACATGACATAATTTACATAAAACATGGAAGGGGTAAAAATAAGTGCTTTTAAGATGCATGCGAACTTAATAGAGTTTGCTATACACATATGATGTTATATATGAACCCTATGATACCACAAACTAAAACCTGTAATTGATATACAAAAAATAAAGAGAAAGTAATGCAAGCACTGCAATAAGTAAAGACATTAAACCACAAGGGAAGACAGCAAGAGAAGAAGAAAAAAACCAAGAACTACAAAAACAACCAGAAAAAATTTTTAAAAAGCAGTAATACATAATTACCAGTGATTACATTAAATGTATTTGGACTATATGCTCCTCTTATCTGAAGAGATGAAAAACAAGGCCCATCTACAAGCTTCCTACAAAAGACTCACTTTAACCTAAAGCACATACAGACTGAAGTTGAAGGTTTAGAAAAAAGACATTCTATATAAATAAAAGTAGAAGGGAAAAAGGCAGGGTAGTTATACATCTATCAGGAGGAAAAAATCCTTTAAAACAAAGACTGAATCAAGAGACAAAAAAAGACAATACATGATAACAAAGGGATCAATCCAACCAGAGAATATAATAATTTTAACTATCTATGCACCGACATTGGATCACCTAAATACATAAAGCAAATATTAATAGATATAAAGGGGGAATTTGACAGTAATACAGTAACAATAGGGGACTTTAACACCCCATCTACATCAGTGGATAGATCATTTTGACAGAAAATCAATAAGGTAACAGGTTTTGAATAACACATTAGACCTGATGAACTTAGCAGATATATATATATATATAGAGAGAGAGAGAGAGAGAGAGAGAGAATGAATGAATGAATATTTCATCCCCCCAATCCCAGAATACATATTCTTTTCTAGTACACATTTTTCAGAACAGGTCATGTTAGGTCACAAAACAAGTCTCAAAAACTTTAAGAAGACTGAAATGAGATCAAGTATGTTTTTTGACTACAATAGTATGAGACTAAAAATATTAAAAAAAAACTTGGAAAAGAACACAAACACATGGAGGTTAAATAATATGCAACTAAACAATGAATGGTTTAAGAAATAGAAGAAGAAATAAAAAATACAGAAAGACAATTGAAAATGGAAACCCAGTGATGCAAAATCTTTGGGATGCAGCAAAAACAGTTCTAAGAAAGAAGTTTATAGTGATACAAGCCTATCTACTTCAAGAAACAAGAAAAAAATCGAATAGATAATGTAAGCTTACACCTAAAGCAACTGGAAAAGAAGAAAAAACAAAGCCCAAGGTTTGTAGAAGGAAGGCAGTAATAAAGAATAGAACATAAATACATAATCTAGTGATTAAAAGAATATAAGGTGTGCCTGGGTGGCTCACTTGTTTAAGCATCTGACTCTGGATTTCAGCTCAGGTCATGATCTTAGGGTCCTGGGATCAAGTCCTTTGTCATGTTCTGTGCTCAATCAGGAGTCTGCTTGGGATTCTCCCTCTCCCTCTGTCCCTACTCCCATTCATGTGCACACTTTCTCTCCAAACAGAAATCAATAAAAATCAATAAAAAATCAATAAAAGAATACAAAAGATCAGTGAAACTGAAAGCTGGTTCTTTGAAAAATAAAACTGATAAATTGGCCAGACTCTTTAAGAGAGACAGGCCTCAAATAAAGTGAGAAATGAAGGAGGAGAAATAACAACAAACATCTCACAAGTAAAAGTGTTATAAAATATTATGAAAAATTATATGCCAACAAACTGGACAACTTAGAAGGAATTAATAAATTCCTAGAAACATACAATCCTTCAAAACTGAATCAGTAAGAAATGGAAAATTTGATTAGATAGATAACTAATAATGAAAGAGAATCTGTGGGGAAAAACAAAACAAAACAAAACAAAAAAACCCAACAACAAACTCCCAGCAAACGAAAGCCCAGGACCAGATAGCTTTATAGGAGAATTCTACCAAACATTTAAAGAAGAGTTATTACCTATTCCTATCACACTATTCCAAAAATATAAGAGGAAGAAAAACTTCCAGATTCATTCCATAAGGCCAGCATTACCCTAAATACCAAAACCAGACAAAGGCGCTACAAAAAAATAAAACTAGAGGCCAATATTCCTGATGAACATAGATGCAAAAATCCTCAACAAAATATTAACAAAGGAAATTCAACAATACATTAAAAAAAATAATTCACCACAATCAAGTAGTGTTTATTCCAGAGATGCAAGGATGGTTCAATATCTAGAAGTCAATTTGATAGAGAACATCACAAAGAGGAAGGATAAAAATTATATAATCTCTAGAGATTCAGAAAAAATCATTTGATAAAATGCAACATCTGTTCATGTTAAAAAACATTCAATAAAATGAGGTTAGAGGGAACATACCTCAACATAGTAAAGGCCATATATGAAAAAACCCACAACTAACATCATTCTCAATGATAAAAACTGAATGCACTTCCTCTAAGATCAGGAACAAAGTAAAGATCCACTCGCCATTTTAATTCAACACAGTACTGGAAGTCTTGGCTACAGCAGAGAAGAAAAACAAGTAAAAGTCATCCAGATTGGTAAGGAAGAAGTAAAATGGATACTATTTGCAGAGGACAATACTATCAATAGAAAATCCTGAAGATGCCACCAAAAATTTATTAGCATTGATAAATGAACTCAAAGTGGAAGGATACAAAATGAATATACAGAACTCTGTTGCATTTCATTACACTAACAAAGCAGAAAGATAAGTTAATAATCCATTCAAGTTGCACCAAAAAAACCCCACAAAAAACAAAAAACAACCCAACAAAAACCAAACACCCCAACCTAGGAATACATCTAACCAAGGAGATGAAGATAAAATAAACAAATGCAAAGGTATACCATGCTTCTGGGTGGGAAGTATACCGTCAGAATGTCTATACCACCCAAAGCAATCTATAGTTTCAGCACAATCCCCATCGAAATACCAACAGCTCTTCTCAAAGAATAGAACAAATACTACTAAAATTTGTATGGAATTGACAAAAGAGTTCAAACAGCCAACAATCTTGAGAAAGAAGAGTTAAACTGGAATCATCACAATCCCAGATATCAAGATAAGCTACAAAGCTGTAGTTTCCAAAGCGGGATGGTACTGGCACAAAAATAACATATACATCAATGGAAAAAGACAGAGAACCCCAAACGAACCCGCTCTCATATGGTTAATTAGTCTATGACAATGGAGGCACAAACCTACAACGGGGAAAAAGCTGTCTTTTCATAAAGGGTGCTGGGACAACTGGATGGTTGCACACGAAAGAACGAAACTGGAGCACTTTCTCACATCATACAAATAATATAAACTCAAAATGGATTAAAAAACTAAATTTTGAGACTTGAAACCATAGAACTCTTAAAAGAAAACATAGGTGATAATCTCTTGGACATTCACTTTAATAATATATTTATGAATATGTCTCTTCGGGAAAGCAAAATGAAAGGAAAAATAAACTATTAGGACTATACTAAAATAAAAAGGTTTTGCACAGCAAAGGAAACCATCAAAACAACCCCAAAAAACAAAAAACCCAAAAAACAAAAAGGCAAGCCACTAAAAGGGAGAGTGTATTTGCAAATAATATATATATCTGTAAGGGGTTAGTATGCAAAATACATAAAGAATTTATACAAATACCAAAAACCCCTAAATAATTTAAAAATGGTCATTAAAAATGTCTAAAGTCACTGTTCCAAAGGAGAAATGGTCAATCTTTTCACATGAAAAGATGCTCAACATCCCTCATCATCAGGGAAATGCAAGTCAAAATCACAATGATATCACCTTACACCTGTCAGAATGGCTAGAATCAAAAAGATGAGAAACATTAAGTGCTGATGAGGATGTGGAAAAAAGGAAGCCCTCGTGTGCTATCGGTGGGAGTGTGAGTTGGTGTAAGCACTCTGGAAAACGTGGAGGCTTTTCAAAAAATTAAAAGTAGAAATACCATACAATCAAGTAATTCCGCTTCTGGATATTTACCCAGAGAAAACAAAAACACTAATTCGGAAAGAAACCTCTTATGTCTATTGTAGCATTATTTACAATAACAAAAATATGGAAGCAGCCCAAGTGTCCCCTGATAGATAAATGGATAAAGAAGATATGGACACCCACATCACACCATGGAATTTTATTCAGCCATATAAAATATGAAATCTTGTCATCTGCAAGAATATAGACAGGCCTAGAGGGTATTTTGTTTTGTTTTATTTTTGTTTTTAAAATTTTTAAATTTGTTTTGTTTAAAAAATTTAAATTTGTTTTGCTTTTAAATATTTTATTTATTTGGTAGAGAGAGCGATCACAAGTAGGCAGAGGGGCAGGCAGAGAGAGAGAGGAGGAAGCAGACTCCCTGTTGAGCAGAGAGCCCGATGCGGGGCTCGATCCCAGGACCCTGAGATCATGACCTGAGCTGAAGGCAGAGGCTTAACCCACTGAGCCACCCAGGCGCCCCCGTCCCCAGGGTATTTTGCAAAGTCAGATAATTCAGAGACAGAAAGACAAGTATCATATGATTTCACGTACATATAAAATCTAAAACCAAAACAAATGAATACAGAAAAGAGAAACAGAGTCCTTGAGAACAGACTGGTGAGGGCCAGAAGGAAGGTGGACTGGGAGAAGGTGAAATAGGAGGGGACTAAGTGCTATAAACACCTAGTTACAAATAAGTCATCGAGACGAAGTGCACAGCATAGAGAATAGAGTCGGTAATATTGTAATAACGTTATATGGTGACAGACGTGAATTACACTGTGGTGAGCACTGACTAACACGCAGAAGTGTCAAATTAATGTTGTACACCTGAAACCAATATAACTGAGTATCAATTACACTTCAATAATAAACATGTTAGAAGTTATTTAGACATATCTCATAATCCATCAGAACAGGAGGCTGAGGTCTGTTTCTCCACAGCCCCATTTAACCTGCTGCCTGCTAAGCAACTTGATTTAGCCTCTTGGTATGTGGGATGTGTTTGTCTAGGAAATATGGTCCTTTAAAGCAAAACTGCTCTTTCAGTCTATAAAATTGAATGATCTTCCGAAAACCTACAAAGAAACGTCTTTTTATGACAGAATGAGTTCACTGCTTCTCTGGTTCACCAGACCTGAACTGTTATTAATAAAGATAATTTATCCCAATGTCAATAAAAAGGCTAGGCGAAAGAATCTCAGGGGAGGACAGTAATAAAGTTCCTCAAACCTCAAAGTTGTCTGAGACCTTTAAAAATCTCCAGTCCACAAGCATATTTTGCATTGGTAGATTTCGTATGAATAAAATATTAAATTAAAAATTTTTTAACAAGATTTTATTTATTTATTTGACAGAGATCACAAGTAGGCAGAGAGGCAGGCAGAGAGAGAGAGAGAGGAGGAAGCAGGCTCCCTGCTGAGCAGAGAGTCGATGTGGGACTCGATCCCAGGACCCTGAGATCATGACCTGAGCAGAAGGCAGAGGCTTTACCCACTGAGCCACCCAGGTGCCCCTGAATAAAATATTTAAATTAAATTTCAAGTATGTCAATACTGAACATAGCTAAAGTTAAAATATTGAGCCTGGTTAACATAATTTTGGTGTTTTAAAAATGTGTCAAAACTTATTACAATGATTTGCAAACTAGATGCTAATTTTACTGGGGAAGAAAAACCCAATAAGCATAGGCCTACTCCAAGCTGGATAACTGCATATATAACACACATAAACTCACTGCAGTCATTTGAACATCAGTCCTGCTGAGGGAAAGTGCGAGAAGTATTTCAAGAGGAAAGCACGATTTACAATTCCAATGTGTTGCCTTTCGGATGATGTCGCATCACTGTTTCCCATGAGGCTGAAGCTGAGAGGGTGGCAGAATTACAAGAAAGTGCCAAGAGAAGCTTGGCAACTGAGCAGGTTAAGTGTTTAATGCAAAGTCTCTAGCCTTGCCATAGTTTTTGCTGAGTCACATGGGGACTGGGTAAGGGGGTGACCTCATAAATGTTTCCCAGCGTTAGAGCACTAAGTCTCAAACTTTATTTAAAGTCTCGGTTTTATAGTATCTCTTGATTTAAGAGATAGCAAGGCAGATTTAAGAGAAAGCAAGGAAGCAGTCAAAAAGCATTAGAAGGAACAGAATCTCTTTCAATTTTAAGTCCAATTATACCTCTGTTCAAAGATCTACAATTCTTGAAAGATGGTTTTTCTGAATAGGTGGAAAGTCATGCCATCGTGTGGACATTTCAGTAATTGCAGGCAACTCATACTGCATCGTAAAGCCAAGGTTTTGTTCATGATTTTCCTCCTACTGTTCTCCTTGGTAGGTTTGTTAGTTCATTCATTCACACTCTTAACACTGAAACAGTAAATGACAGTCTATTGGAGCAAAGGTCAGATTTGATGACTGTGTTCCTGTAGGGTCAAATAATACACTCTCCTCTCTCTACCTTAGGAAAAACAAAAAACAATGTGCTACTACCCATTTTTAAATTAGGAAACTGATATCTGAAGAAGTTGAATAACTTTCCCATGGACACACAACCAGTGAGTGATAGCTTCAGCATTGGATCATTGGGCTGCTCTCTTGGACAGAGATCTGATATCACCAAGCTATGTAAGCTAATTTTGAGAATTATATCAAAAACTCTTCTTGTGCTATTAGTTTGAATAAACTGTAGGTAGAATTTCTTTTTTAAGCCTTGTTAATTTCTACATGAAGAATGATCCCTTTAGCAACACAGAAACATCCATAAAGGGTCATGGGGTTCACCTCCCCGAAGCACACTTGTAATTGGGGATTTCACTTCAAGTAGAAGACATTTGTTTGGGAAGTGATACGGGAAGGATCTGGAAGGTGGGAGATGGGGAGGGGATGGAAAATAATACAATAATACAATTAGTAGATTACCACTGTGGGCAACTGGGGCACTGTCTGCTGAGGATTTCTGCAAGACGGTGTAAAGCACATTGCAGAGATGCCCCACCTAAGAAAAGAGGAGACTGGGGTATTGATGGACCAAATCTCTTTTGTCATTGAGACAATCCTGAGCACCATGGCATGGCCTGGAAGCAGGCAAAGCACAGGGCCCTGGGCATTACAGCAGGCGGTTTCAGTTCGAAGCTGTTGCATATGCAAGGGAGGTGAGTACTGAGAAGAAATGGGTGGGCAGTCGCTACACAGACCTGTACATCTCCTACACAGATACACCTGCTCTTTCTCTATCTGATAATATTACCACTGTGATTCCTATGTCCGGCACCATACAACATCACAAGAGACATAAAATAAATTTAAAGATATGAGATCTCTACGCATCAAACTAGGCTAATTGAAATATATATACACACTAAAAAAAGAAACATTAAGTATATTACTAAGTGTCAAATTGAATAAAGAAGATATCAAATACTATAGGTTAGAGAAGGAAGAGATCAGAAAGTCTCTCTGAGGAAGAACTCCAGGAACGATGGAATTTGGGCAGATGGGATTTGGGATCCCATGATGGGATCTGACCACAAAACAAGCCTCAATAAATTTAACAACACTGAAATGTTATCAAATATCTTTTCTGATCATAACAATTTGAATGTGGGAAGCAATTACAAGAAAAAAATGGGAAAAAACTATAAGTACAGGGAGGATAAATAATATTCTATTAAATAACCAATGGTTCAATGAAAAAAATTTAAGAGGAAACTGAAAAATCATTGGAGACAAAATAAGATGGAAAAATAATAATTCAAAATCTTTAGGATGCGGCAGAAACAGTTCTAAGAGAGAAATTCATACACAGAACTACTTCCAGAATCAAGGAAAATCTCAGATGATCTAACCTCACACCCAAAGGCCTAGAAAAAGAAGAACAAAACCCAAAATCCATGGAAGAAAACATTAAAGATCAGAGTGGCAATGAATAAAAGACTAAAAAATAAAGAAGTAAAATAAAAAAGACCAGTGGAAACTAAGAGCTGGTTCTTTGAAAAGATAAACAAAATCGAAACTTTAGCCAGACTCACAAAAAAGGAAAAAAAGAGAAAGAGAACTCAAACAAAACCAGAAATGAAACAGAAATTACAACTGACCACAAAAATTCAAGGGATTATAAAACGGTAGTGTCAAAAATTGAAGTAAAGTCTTAGAAACACATAATCTTCCAAGAATGAATTAAAAAGAAATATAAAATATAAACAAGCTGATTACTAGCAACAAAATTGAATCAGTAGTCACAACTCTCCCAAGAAACAGAAGTCTGGGACCAAATGGCTCTACATGTAAATTCTAACCATTCATTCATCCATTCATTAAGAGGCTGTGCTCATGGGGGTGGGAGGGACAGAGGGAGAGGGAGAGAGAGAATCGTAAGCAGGCTCCACACTCAGCATGGAGCCCAACCTGGGTCTCAATCTCACCACCCGAGATCATAACTTGAACCAAAATCAAGTCAATGAGTAACCAATGGAGCCCCTCCGATGCCCTGACCAAACATTTAAATAAGAGTTGAAAGAGAGTAAAGGGAGAACCTGGGTGGCTCAGTCAGTAAAGTGTCTGCTTTTAGCTCAGGTCATGATCTCAGGGTGCTAGGATTGTATTCCACTGGGCTCTCGGTTGAGCAGGAAGTCTGCTTCTCCTTCTCCCTTTGTGTGCATGCGCGTTCTCTCTCATTAATAAATAAAAACTTTTGAAAAGGAAGGAAAGAGAGGAAAGATGACACAGTAGGAGGATCCTGAACTCACCTTTTCCCCCAGACACACTGAAACAAGAACCTCATGTATCACAACTCACTCTGAAAATGAGCTGAAGGCTCTCAGAATAGATCTCCCACAGACAATTGTAGGGAGAAGGCTGCACCAAAAGCAGTAGGAATATACACAGTCAGGAACCAAACTCCCAGACTAACTACAACCGAGACAGACATCACAAGCACAGAAACGTGAGGGAATCAGACCCCACACTGGGTGTCCATGGCCTTGAGGACCTGCACGTGTAAGACAAGTTCACATAATGTGTAGCTTTGAAAATCAGCGGGGTCTTAACCCCCGGTGATCTGGAGGACTATAGGAAATCAAGTCTCTTGCCCTGAAAGAGTCAGCATGCTGAATTACGGCATGAGACACCGCCTAGAAGCACAGTTTGGAAAATGCCTGGGGTATACAGGCAGATTTACAGACTAATGGCGGGAATTGTGCCACAGGAGCAGAGACCTGCAGAAGATTTCTCCAGGAACAAATGTGCTGGTAGAGGCCATTTTTCTTGCCTTCTCCAAGCCTAAATAGCCAGAAGCTTCCAGTTCTAACCCTTTCCGACTACCTTTCTAGTATGTTATGCCCTGCTCTAGGGTTCCCCTGCAAACCCACTCCACCAACCCACCTGCCTCCCCTCCAAAATGGCTCCTATCCTGTCATACCCAGCAAGCAGTTTTGGCCAAGACCAGCACCACTCCACGGTGACTCCAGCCCTGGGGAGGAGGGACGCTAACCCACCCCACACAGCAGAGCTCCTACTGTTCCTACAGACGGGCCTTGCAGTTGGCTGTGCGGGGAGCAAGTCCTGGCCTTCAGGGCACCCACAGCTGTCATAGTGACTAACTCTAGACAACTAGGCTGTGGGCTGACCCCTTCCAGGAACATGTCCATAGCAGCTACGGTAGTGCCTTTCAGCAGTCAGAGGAGAAAACTCTTAACAGTGCTCCCTACAGGTAGATCATGTCGTCACAGCTAGCTGGATTGAAGGCCAGCTCCCACCACAAGGGAGACAACACAGGGGACAAGGGGCCCTCTAGAGCACCTGGTTATGGTCTCCAGGGAGGATTGTGCTCCATAGGACCCAATAATCAAGTGGGATTTATTCCAGGAATGCAAGGATAATTCAAAATCACAAATCAATGTGATACATTTAACTAATAAGAAAAAGGAAGATATGATTTTTTTTTTTTTACTGAGGATGAACAAATTTTATTTTAGAATTGTTTATCAAAGTAGATATAGGGAAAGTGGGGTTGTTGGTAATATTCAACAAAAAATTGAAAGTTTTTGGGTGCAAATTCCACACATATTTTGGGGAAAATATTTTGGTCTTTAAAACTCCAATAGAATATTCTTTTTTTTTTTAAAGGTGTGTACTTTTTTAATATAATTTTTTATTTTTTTAAATAAACATATATTTTTTATCCCCAGGGGTACAGGTCTGTGAATCGCCAGGTTTACACATTTCACAGCACTCACCATAGCACATACCCTCCCCAATGTCCATAATCCCACCCCCTTCTCCCCACCCCCCTCCCCCCAGCAACCCTCAGTTTGTTTTGTGAGATTAAGAGTCACTTATGGTTTGTCTCCCTCCCAATCCCATCTTGTTTCACTTATTCTTCTCCTACCCCCTTAACCCCCCATGTTGCATCTCCACTTCCTCATATCAGGGAGATCATATGATAGTTGTCTTTCTCCGCTTGACTTATTTCGCTAAGCATGATACCCTCTAATTCCATCCACATCATCGCAAATGGCAAGATTAATCCAATCAAGAAATGGGCAGAGGACATGAACAGACATTTCTGCGAAGAAGACATCCAGATGGCCAACAGACACATGAAAAAGTGCTCCATATCACTCGGCATCAGGGAAATACAAATCAAAACCACAATGAGATATCAACCTCAACCAGTCAGAATGGCTAAAATTAACAAGTCAGGAAATGACAGATGTTGGCAAGGATGCAGAGAAAGGGGAACCCTCCTACACTGTTGGTGGGAATGCAAGCTGGTGCAACCTCTCTGGAAAACAACATGGAGGTTCCTCAAAATGTTGAAAACAGAACTACCCTATGACCCAGCAATAGCACTACTGGGTATTTACCCTAAAGATACAAGCGTAGTGATCCGAAGGGGCACATATACCCGAATGTTTATAGCAGCAATGTCTACAATAGCCAAACTATGGAAAGAACCTAGATGTCCATCAACAGATGAATGGATCAAGAAGATGTGGTATATATACACAATGGAATACTATGCAGCCATCAAAAGAAAAAAGCATTTTTAAATAGAGCATATATTCATGATAAAAACTCCCAAAAAAGTAGGCATGGAGGGAACATACCTCAACATAATATAGACTGTAAATGACAAAAATCACAGCTAACATCATACTTAATGGTAAAGAACTGAAATTTTTTATTCTAGAATAAGAACAAGACTAGTATGTATACTCTCACCATTTTTATTCAACACTGTATCAGAAGTCCTAGCCACAGCAATCAGATAAGAAATTTTAAAAAATCTTTAAATTAGTAACGAAGAAGTAAACCTATCTCTATTTGCAGATGACATGATACTATACTCCACTATAACACTATTAGAACTATTAAATTAAGAAAAAATCCTATTTATAACTGCATTACAAAGAATAAAATACTTAGGAAAAGGGGCACTTGTCTAGCTCATCCAGTAGAGTATGTGACTCTTGATCTCAACGTCATGAGTTTGAGCCTCTTATTGGGCATGGAGTGGAATGAATGAATGAATGAATGAATGAATAATAAATTTAACTGTGAAAGCTGTGAGACATTGAATAAAGAAATTAAAGATAATACAAATAAATGGAAAGATTTACAATGCATAAATGGGAAAGAATTAATATTTTTAAAATGTCCATCCTATCAAAAGCAGTCTGCAGATTCAATGCAATCTTCATGAAAATACCAATAGTATTTTTTACAGAAGTAGAACCAATAATCATAAACTATCTGTTGAACAATAAAGGACCCCCCAAAACCAAAGCTATCTTGTAAAAGAAGCACAAAGGAAGACATACCATGATCCCAGATTCCAAACTATACTAAAAGCTATAGGAATCAAATAGTATAATAGTAGCATAAAAATAGATACATCAACTAATAAAAACAGAACAGGAGCCCAGAAATAAACCCACACTTATATGGCCAATTAATCTATGACAAAGGAAGCTAGAATGCACAATAGGGAAAGACCTCTTCAATAAATGCTGTGGGGAAAACTGGACAGCTACATAGAGAAGAATGAAGGTGGACCACTTATACTATACACAAAAATGCACTCAAATTGGATTAAAGACCTAAATGTAACACATTAACTGATAAAATTCCTAGAAGAAAACATAGGCAGCAAAATATTAGACATCCATCTTCGCAATATTTTATGATCCAGAGCTGTCTCTTTAAGCAAATGAAAAAAAAAGTGCAAATATAAACAATAGGGACAAAATCAAGCCAAAAAGTTTTCCTACAGTTCAAGAAACTAAAACTAAAGGCAGTATATGGAATGGGAGAGGATATTTGCAAATAGCCTGTGTGATAAACGGGTTGATATCCAAAGTATAAAAAGAAGTCAAGTTATGCAACTGAACAGTAAAAGAACTAATCCAAATAAAAATGGACGGAAGAACTGAATAGACATTTTTCTGAAGAAGATGCACAAATGGTCAACAGAAAAATGAAAATTAGCTTAATCACTAATAATAGGAGAAATGTAAATCAAAAACACAACGACTTACCACCTTATACCTTCCAGAATGACTAGTATCATAAAAAAAAAAAAAAAGAAAGAAAGAAAGAGAGGAAGAAAGGAAGAAAGGAAGGAAGAAGTAGTGCTGCAGATACGGAGAAAAGGCAACCCTCATGATTTATATGAGGGATTTACATGGGGATGTAAATTGGTGCAGCCATCATGGAAAACAGCATGGAGGTTATTCAGAAAATTAAAGAAGAAATAGCATAGAATTCTAGTAAGTCCTCTGCTGAGTGTTTACCTGAAACAAATGAAAACACTAATTCAAAAAGATAGATGCACCCCTGTGTTCATTGCAGCAGTATTTACAATAGCCAAAATATGGAAGCAACCCAAGTGTCCATCAAGACATGAACAAATAAAGAATATATGGTATGGGTGTGTGTGTGTGTGTGTGTGTGTGTGTGTGTATAAAACAGAATATTACTCAACCATAAAAAAGAATGAAATATTGACATTTGAGGCAACATGGAGAGACCTAGAGTGTATACTGAAGTCTTTCTTCTTGCAATTGGTAAGAAAATGGGCACTGGGGCTCCTAGTCAATGCAATAAGGCATGGAAATGAAGTGAAAGATATAATTATTGGAAAAAAGAAACAAGTCTTTTGTTAAGTACAAATATAATTTCATAAACAGAAAATCCTATATTAAATACATCTATATTAAATAGATACATTTTTGGATCAATAAATAAGCTTAGTGAAATCATGAAATACAAGGTCTCTATACAAAAATATTTTTATAATAATAAACAGCAGAAGAAAAGGAAAACAGTAGACACAAATATGTATTAGGATCCCATTTTGCATAAAAATTAAAAAACCAGGGAAATCCTGTGTATTATAAGTGTATTATAAGAAGTTATGATAGTCACTTTTGAGAAATAGGGAAAGAGTATTAGGGATCCTTCTGGAGTACTGACAATTCCCTATTTCTTGATTTAGATGGTGGTTACACAGATGTTCACTTTGTGATAGCTGAGCTGTATGTTTATATTTTTTCACTTATCTGTATATTAAAATTTAACATTATAAAATTAAAAAGACAGATACACTAGTTTAATAATTATATCTATAATTTGTAATACATATAATTTTGGTTTCAGAAACATTATTTTAATGCAACTGGGCAAAACCAACAAAAATTAACTTATAATTGCATAATTCTATCATTAAATTGTCAAAAATACAAGGATACAATGATGCAAGGACGTATAGGCCTGGTATGGACTCAGAAGTAGACAGTGCCAGGAGCAATGTCACTATGATGGTGACAGGTTGTTTCTGACTTCACTCCCCCTCACATGAACAAGTTAAAAATTATTCGTGGAGAAGACACCACTGAGGGAGTCCTAGGACATGGGAGTGAGGCTAAAGCAAACCCTGAGGTGAAGATAGACTGCATTTAGAAGGGGAAGAAGAATGCCTATAATCTGACTGCCTTGCTCCTTCCTGAGGTCAGTGCAGAACCATGCTAAGAGGTGCCATGTTTTTTCCAATGTGAGGAGAGAGCCTGGGGTGACATAGAGTTCCTTCTGGTATTGTGAGTCATGTTGTGACAGCATCTACTCTAATTTTACTCCATGGGCATAGCAGGGGAATATGCCAGGCTCAACCACTGGGAACCTGATGATGATGGAGAAAGGGAGAGGGTATTGTAAACACCCACACTTTGATATTGGCTGAATAATTCCTATCTACAGAGCCCAGTAGTAGTCCCAACTTGTATCTTTGCTCACCCGTAGAACTAAGCTGCCACAGTCTGACCAGGATACATGTCTGCCTCATTCGGCTCCTCAGAGAAGGAGTTTTGCCAGTCCTAGAGCATGGTCTGTCCATGCCCAGATGGAAGAGCCAGTCACAGGCACACCCAAGAGGAAGTAAGCATGGCTCTTGCTCCCTCCTCTCACCCTCAAACAGAAAGCCTATTTGGAAAACTTGGGAGCTTTCTCCTCCCCTCAGGCCAGAGAACAAAGTCACAGCCCCCTTTGCCTTAGAGTATGGGCCCCAGCTCTGACAGGAAAGGCTGGTGAGTACACCTGGCAACGGTGTAATCCAGCAAGGCTCAAGCCGAGAGGAAGACAGGCAGAGCTAATCACTCTCAGGGAAAATCCAGCACTGGACATGGAGGGCTTTCCTGCTATGGCCTTATGTCATCCACCGTGGAGTATCTCCCAGACCCATCTGACAGGAAAGGCTACAAGAAACACCTTGAAGCTTCTACATAACCCAGGAATGCTTGAAGCCAAGAGGCATGAGGGCCTCCCTCAGAACCAAGCTACTGGCCCTGTTCAGCCAGGAAATTTGGAATATGGGTCAGCTTCAATCAAGACCCCAAACAAAGAGGCTTACTTATAAAGTGGCTTGGGAGATGCTGTTCCTTCTGTATGCAAGCAAGAATACCCATTTATTATCATAGCCCCATTTATTGCTGGATAGAGTTTCAGTCTGCCTTACCAGGGAGCATTATAGAGCACCTGGAAAACTGCATTTCACATCACACAGCTGTGCCTAACAGTGGAACTTGGACAGAAAGCACAGCCCATGGCTTTCTCTGTCTACAGAGGAAAACAAATGGCCTCACCTGATCAGGATATTCAGTGGACACCCTTGCATGACATGTTTCCAGACAATGAACCCTGCAGAGCCTCAGTCCAGTCCTGCTGCCTCACTAGTTCAGGGAAACTAATTAACAGCGCCACTTACTGCTGAGAACAATAGCCAGTCCTAACATAGTAAGCCTGATGAGAGAATCCAGGAAACTTTGGAAACCATCCTACAGCCTCACTTGGGCAGGGAACTGAGCTAGCAGTCATCTACAGCTGTTCTCAGAAAGAAACAACCCCACTCGATGCCTGACCTCAGAGCTTGAACAGTTATTTGCCTTGCACAAAAATATACCATAGTAATATCAGGTGCCTCCTGCCCAAGGAAGTTACCCCAAGGTAACCAGAAACTCAAACTGAGTTGACTAGTGAAGAACTGTCTATGCCAAAACAAACCTGCAAATTCTGAAAGAGAGGTCTGCTTACTCAAATGTGCAGATGTAAAGAACCAATGTAAGGAATCAAGGATCACACACACAAAATCATGGGTGAATACGACACCACCAAAAAAAACAAAAACAAAAACAAAAACAAAAACCCCAACCCAAATAAATCTCTAGTAATTAACCTTAAAAATGTGGAGCTCTAAGAACCATCAGACAAATAATTGAGAAAAATCTCTTAAGTAATTTTCATAAATTATAATAACACATAGGCAACTAAATGAAATTAGGAAAACAACGCATGAACAAATCAAGAGGTTCAGGAAAGAAATAAAAATCATTGAACAAAAACACAAATACTACAATAGAAAATACAATAACTAAGCTGAAGAATTCTTTTTTTAAAGATTTTATTTATTTATTTGACAGATAGAGGTCACAAGCAGGCAGAGAGGCAGGCAGAATGAGAGGAGGAAGCAGGCTCCCCACTGAGCAGAGAGCCCGATGCGGGGCTTGATCCCAGGACCTTGGGATCATGACCTGAGCTGAAGGCAGAGGCTTCAACCCACTGAGCCACCCAGGCACCCCAAGGAAAAAGTTTTAAACCAAGAATATGATACCTAAAAAAAGGTGTCCATCAGAAAGAAAGAGATCAAGACTTTCTCAAATAAACAAAAGCTAAGGAAATTCATCACCAGGAGTCTTGCTTTACAACAAATTCTAAAGGAAGTTTTTTGCTTGTAAATGAAAAGATAAGTAACATCATAAAGAAATAAGATGGTAGTGTAAAATTCCCTGTTAATGGTAAATACATAGTCCAGGTTAAATTCTGTAATATAGTAATGGTAATATGGTAAAATAATATGTAATATGGTAAAATAATTCACTTATAACTCTAGTTTAAAAGTTAAAAACAAAAGTAGTAAAAAAAAGTCATACCACAATAACCTGTATTAGTTATACAAAATAAAAAAATGTAACATTAATCTCAAATGTGAGGGGGATGAGAAGTAAACTGTAAAGTGTAGGAATTCTATTGAGGTTAATTTGCTATTAGTATAAAATGTTTATAATTTTGTATAGTTGTAATTTTAAGATATTTCATAGAAGTTTCATAGTAATTACAAGGGTATAACATAATAAAGAAGTCAAGGTATACTGATACCACAAGACATCAAAAACACGAAAAAGACAGCAGGACATGAAATAAGGAAGAACGGATTTATAAAACACAGAAAACAGTAAGATGTCAATAATGGTCCTTACACATCAATAACAACTTTAAATGTAAATGGATTGAATTCTCCAATCAGAAGACACAGAATAGCTGAATATATGAGAAGACAAAATCCAATGATATGCTACCTATAAGAGATTCCCTTTACCCTTAAACTCAGACTAAGAGTGAAAGGATGAAAAAAGTATTTTTCAAGCAAATTGTAACTAAAAAATAACCGCCTGCCAAAGAAGGGGTGGGTATATTTAGACAAAGTAGACTTTAAACTAAAAATGATAAAAAGAGACAAAGATATTCTTTGTCTGGTAGATGACATAGGTTTTTATATAAAGGGATCAATGCATCAAAAAGTTATAAAAACTCAGGGTGCCTGGGTGGCTCAGTTGGTAAAGCATCTGTCTGACTCTGTTTCAGCTCAGGTTGTGATCTCAGGATTGTGAGACCAAGTGCTTCGTTGGGCTCTACACTCAGCATGGCATTTACTTGAAGTTCTCTCTCCCTTTCTCCTTTCCCCCACTTGCATACTCTTTTTAAATAAGGAAAATCTTTTTCAAAAAATTTATTTATTTATTTATTTGACAGAGAGAAAGAGAGAGCACCAGTAGGAGGAATGGGAGAAGCAGAAGCAGACTCCCCACTGAGCAGGAAGCCCAATGCAGGTCTCCATCCCAGGACCCTTGAATCATGACCCAAGCCAAAGGCAGTTGCTTAACCAACTGAGCCACATAGATCATCCTTAAATAAGTAAAATCTTTTTTTTTTTTTTTTTTTGTCTTCTAACTTTTTATTTTTTATAAACATCTATTTTTATCCCCAGGGGTACAGGTCTGTGAATCACCAGGTTTACACACTTCACAGCACTCACCAAAGCACATACCCTCCCCAATGTCCATAATCCCACCCCCTTCTCCCAAACCCCCTCCCCCCAGCAACCCTCAGTTTGTTTTGTGAGATTAAGAGTCACTTATGGTTTGTCTCCCTCCCAATCCCATCTTGTTTCATTTATTCTTCTCCTACCCACTTAAGCCTCCATGTTGCATCACCACTTCCTCATATCAGGGAGATCATATGATAGTTGTCTTTCTCTGCTTGACTTATTTCGCTAAGCATGATACGCTCTAGTTCCATCCATGTTGTCGCAAATGGCAAGACTTCATTTCTTTTGATGGCTGCATAGTATTCCATTGTGTATATATACCACATCTTCTTGATCCATTCATCTGTGGATGGACATCTAGGTTCTTTCCATAGTTTGGCTATTGTGGACATTGCTGCTATAAATCTTAAAAAAAAAAAAGTTGTAACAACTGTACACATCCATGCAACTTTTCTGTAAGTTTATTTCAAAATTAAAATTAAAAAATGGGGTGCCTGGGTGGCTCAGTGGGTTAAGCCTCTACCTTCAGCTCAGGTCATGATCTCAGGGTCCTGGGATCAAGCCCCGTGTCGGGCTCTCTGCTCAGTGGGGAGCCTGTTTCCCCCATCTCTCTGCCTGCCTCTCTGCCTACTTGTGATTTTGCTCTGTGTCAAATAAATTAAAAAAAAATTTAAAAAAATGATTGCTTGGGCTATATAAAGAGAATCCATGAGAGGCAGATGAAGGATAGTATGTGAAGTCCACTTTGCAGACAGTATTGCCATCCCAGAGAGTGCTTCTTGTAACTTGCCAGTGGTGGCAGTGATGGAAAAAAGATGATGGAATCAAAAGGTATATAGGACATGAGACAGATAGGAATTACTGTGGATGCAGGGCTGATGGTGACAGTGGCAGTGATGCCATTCACTGAATTAAGAAACAGTAGAGAATATCCAGGCTTAGAGAGAATGATGAGTTACCTTTATACAATATGTATGAGATGCTTTTGAAAGGTCCAGAACCAGAGTAGGTTAGGCAGTGAAGATGAAGAGTTCTAGAGCTCAGGGAAGATTTCAGGTCTGAAGATAAAGTCTGAAACTATTTAGAACATGGTTGATAACTAAAACCATAACTACAGGTGAGGTTTTCTAAGAAAGCAAGTGGCACAGAGAAAAGAGCTAAGGAAGCCCACCATAGGGAGGTTGAGTGGAATGGCAAACAAACACATCCAGCATTAGAAGTGGAAATGGAGATACAGCCTGAGGTGTGGTGAAAGTAATGATAAAGGAGTATCTACAACTCCATAAGCTATTTGAAAATGTGGAGGTAATGGATAATTTTCTAGAAAAATACAAGTCAGCAACTATAAAACATGAATAGGCCATAACCACAGAACAAATTGTTAAGGTGTCTAAAGATCTACTTATCATTGAAAAAAGGAGCCATGCTCAGATATTTTTTATAGTTTAGTTCTTTCTAACCTTCCAATAACAGAAAACTTCCATATCTAAGGTCTTTACCTTAGAAACACACCTATATTGGGGGCAAATAAAAAACTAGGAAGAAGTGATCAGAAAATTGAGAGGAAAACATAAAAGGGAAATGGTATGATAACCAAGAGACAGGGGAAGACTGACTCATGGCCTAGTTCCTAAAGAACCAATGGCAGTAGTTTCTAGCATTTTTAACTCTGGATCAAGTCAGAACATGAGGACTGGGACCTTCACACTTATGGCTAATTACATAATGTGGAACATCTGCAAGGCATTAAAAAGAGATGTTGTAGTACATAAACACAGGAGCAGTTATAGTCTTATTTTCTAGGAATCTGCCACAAAATTTGGGTCCAAGTATCTTCAGAGAGTTGAGCTTGTATTTGGAGTTGGGTTGATTCCTCTCTCATTAGCAATGTCTTACAAAGTAAAAATGGTATTATCGAGTAAGGTGACATAGTTTGAACTATCATTGGATGGAGAACTAGAAACCATTTTGGAAGCTTTGGAAAGAGACCACAGTAACAACTAACAAGGGTGCTAGCAAATAAAGTCGGTTGAGGAAAGATGGCCATGAGATTTACAGATTGCAGAGCAGCTGAGATCAGTGTGGCTGAGCAGAGACACTGGGTGACGGTGTGGGACATTTGACCTGATCTGGAAAACTGTGAGAGTCTCTCCTTGCTGATCTTTGGTCTTGAGCACTCTGAGAGCAGAGATCTGTTTCTGATGCTAGATCTTGGGTTGGGGGTGGGGGTTGGACACACACATGGGTCCTGGAGCTCCTCTTACTTAGTACATGCTATCCTCACTGTATAATTCTGGACCAGGACATAAAACAGGAAACTTAAGTTCATATTATTAAGTTCTCAAAGGTAGTTGAGTGACATCAGATTTCGGGTGTTGTAAGATACTTTTTCTTTTTGTCCACTACCTAAAACAATGACTAAGACATCTATCTATGAACAAAAGTGCCTTGTAGGTGTTGTAGTCTCTAGGATCATATGCCAAGGGAGTCTCATTAACCTATGCATCTGGTAATAGGCAGATAAGCTTTGGTGCTTGCTCTGGAATAAGCAGAGCTAGCAACATACTCTAACCCCCTTTGCCATGGTTAGTAAAAAACCTGAAGAATGCTGACCTAGGCAGATACCACAGACAAGAAAGAATTTGCAGAAGTCTATCCTTTCCTATTGGAGATCCAGAATGTCATTGGAGCAAAAAAAAAAAAAAGTATATATATAATATAAAATATATTTGTATAATATTTATATTTATATTTATAATTTATATAAAATATATTTATATAATATATATATCTTTATAATCTAGACATATATCTTTACATTCACAATCTATACAAATACATATTTATAATCTAGATGTACATATATATACACATACACACACACACATCTGTGTGTGTGTGTGTGTATTTTTAGTTTGGTCATTGTGGAGATGGTAAGAGGAATTTTTCTAGCACTGCCAGTTCTCCCAAGGCAACACTGCATGGAGCTGAACTACCCAAATAGTGCAGACCTCTCCCACAGTGGAAAATTAGAGCAGTGAGTGAGTTGTGTGGGACATGGTTGAACAAACTTATTTTTCTCCAACAGCCCCCAGAGTACTGATATTCTCCTGATGGGAATATCAAAGAGCATTAAATGGGTACATTTCTTTCTGACTATAGCAATGGCATCAGAAGGAAGTGCAGTTATGAGCCTTTGGGAGTACCTCAACAAGAGACTTCCCCATAAGGTCCACAGACACCCCAAATGCTCTGAGTTCTAAGCCTATACTTCTCCTCACTATGTAGCCAGCTCCTTGTGTGCACTTCCTAGTAATGTGATGGGAGCAAACCTAATAAGTGGAGATGGGAAGAGGAATTTTTCCAAGAAGTGGAAGATAAAATAAGTAAACTAGAATACAGGAATTTTGAAATAACCACATCAAAGTGGAACAAAGGAAAAAGAATGAGAAAGAGCAGAAAACGCCTATGTGATCTATGGGCTCCATCAAATGAACAAATTTTAGGATAATTGGGATTCCAGAAATAGAAGGACAAGAGGGGAAGAAATTTGTTAAAAAGAAATAATAGCTGAGAACTTGCCAAAACTGGAGAAGGACTTGGACATCCTAGTTCACAAAGCTAACAGATCCCTCTTATCTAAATGTAAAAAAGATTTTTTCCAAGACACATTATCATGACACTGAAAAATTAATATAGAGAGAGGATCTTAAAAGCAACCAAGGGAAAAAAGACTAACCTATAAAGAAGTCCCATTAGGCTGTCACCATATTTCTCAGCGGAAGCCCTACAGATCAGGAAAGAGTAGACTGGCATACCCAGTAAGTTGGAAAAAAACTGCCAATCAAGAATACTCTTTTGGCACAGTTATCCCTGAGGTATGAAAGAGAAATAAAGACTTCCCAGACAAGCAAAAGACCAGGGAATTCATCACCACTAGGTCTTCCTTGCAAGAAATCTCGAAAGGAATTATTTAACCTGAAATTAAAAGATCTTAATCAGCTGCATGAAGACATAAGCAAGCACACAACATATTGATAAAGGCAGAGATACAGTCAGACTCAGAAAACTAATTTTGTAATATGATGGTTAATCTTATTTTTTAATAATCTAATTTTGTCATAAGATGGTTAATCACTTAATTATACTATAAAGGTTAAAGAAGAGTATTAAAACAATTATATTTACTATAATAATAATATAATAATTATATTTATTATACATAACATGAAAAGAGATAAATCATGACATAAAAAATATAAAACGGAGAAAGAAGGGGTACAGCTTTTATAGGTAATCAAAGTTAAGTTGCTATCAGATTGAACTATTTTATCTATGAGATGTATTACATACCCCCATAGTAACCACAAAGCAAAAACCTAGAGTAGGTTCATAAAAGAAAAGGGAAAGGAAACCTCTTATCTCCTCTCCACATTCAAAAATCATTAAGGACAGTAAATAAATAAAGACTGAAGAAAGCTCAGGGAAAGCTCTGGACTACACAGAACAAGCAAAATCCCATTACAGCTCTAAAATCAAGGATGGAAGCATGGAAAACACAGGAAGCACTTTTTCTGTGTCTTTCCACTCCATGGTCATGTGTCACCCTGGGCAGGGGTGGAGTGGGGAAAGAAGATCCCATTCGAGAAAGTATACCACACAGAGAAAAGGAGAGCCAAAGCAAGCTCCACCACTGTAGAAATTTGCAACCTTTGCTATGGAGGTAACCCACAGTGTTCCCCTAACACTCACCCTAGTGACAGAGTGGCCTGAAATGCCCCTCTATATCTGCTTCTGAAGGCTAGAACTATTGCTGAAGTGAGACTTACCCTTAGTGGCTACATTTGCTACTGTGCCCTCCATTCAGGGGTTGGGTGCCACACATAGCATCTCACCATATATAAGATCAGAGATGCTGCTGCTCTTTGCTCACCTCTGTTCCCATGTCAGGGCTTTGTCCCACCATTATTGGGACAGCATCTTTTGCCCTAAGGTCCACATCCAGGATCTCAAGTCATGCTTTGGCTGCCATTTTGGTTGCTGCTGCCATCCCGAGTCCCACCACTGGGTTTTAAGTCATAGCTCTGAACTGTCATTGCCAACGGCACTGCAACTACCCTAAAGCCCATCCCACATTGGTACTTTGAGGTTAAAGCCATCATTACTAAGACTGAAATGTTATTACCCTGAAGTCCACTCTTCCTTCCAGAGAGATGCTCTGAATCATTATTCCCAGGGGTGGTACTACTGCCCTGAGCCCCACTCTGGATGCATGTCATGGTTCAGCTAGTCACTAGGTTCAAGTCAACTCCTAGGGTACAAAATCACAGCATTGAATATTGCCAGGGCCACGCACTATTCTGAGCCAAGAACTTCAGGTCCTTCATGTGGGTATGAGACCACCTTTGGAATCATGCTGCGATCTTGTGACTTCCCTCTAGGGCCAGAATTGAGACTTTGACACAACATCCCCAGTCTGTGCTACTAATGCACCCTGCCCATCGTCCCAAGATACCACTCCATCTTGCCATTCCAGGGCCTGTGCCACTGCCACATTACCCCCTCTACCCACCAGCCAGAGTTACAGTGGTGAGCCCCTGAGACCTAGTACTATGGAATATCTACACACTCTCACACCCTAGACACCAGTGTCACTGCTCAGCAAGTGGCCTGTGCTCTAGGTCTCAGGTGCTGTGGTAGTTCCATGTATACCTGATCCTAGGATCCTTGTCACAATACTGTCATGAGTGCTCTGAGTGCCAAAAAACCAGAGCAGGTGCCAAGAAGGATCCCCATGATTAGAATTTCTGCCCACTAGAAAAAAGAAGAGAAGCATCCAGCAGCTTTCACGTCCAAGATCCCAATAGCTCTACCTGTCACTGCTACTTCAGTTCCTTCTATCGTCAGATACAGAAAATCTCTGCAGTCAGATAAACATCACCTTCCGCTGATGGAGTGGAAAAGAGACTGTATCATTGTGCCTCTTGAGCAACAAAAGGATGCTGCATTTCACTAACCTGGTGCCCTTATAGAAACTGCTAGGTGAAAGTCTTTACCCACTGAAGCCATGCTGAAAAGACTAGAAGAGGTCAGTGAACTCTCAGATATGGAGACATCAACACAAAGCAATCAGAAATACAAAAAGACAAGGAAACATGATATCACCAAAGGAATGCAATAAAATTCCAGTAAATAACCCACAAAGAAACAGAGATTTGTGAGTTACCTGAAAAATAATTTGAAATAGTTATTTTGAGGAAGAGTTATAAGATCCAGAAGAACACAAACAAATGAATGGACTCAGGAAAATAATAAATGAACAAAATGAGAAGTTCAACAAAGACATAGGAGTCACGAGGTGCTGGGGTGGCTTAGTCACCGTGAAACATTTGACTTTAGCTCAGGTCATGATCTTGGGGTCCTGGGATTGAGCCCCACATCAGGCTCCCTGTTGGGTGGATAGTCTGCTTTTTCCTCTCCCTCTGCCCCTCCCCTCACTGTGCACACACTGTCTCTAGTAAATAAAATCTTTTTTAAAAAGGAAAAAAAAAGAGAAACGTCATAAGAGACAAATTCTGGAAGTAAGAAATAGGTAAAACAAAATAATTCAACAGATAGTTCCAGCAACATGTTCATCTGGGCAGGGGAAAGAATCCAAGAGCTTGAACACACACCTATTGATATCCTCTAGTTGGAAGAGAATAAAGAAATTAGAATGAAAAAGAGTGAAGAGGAGCTCTAAGACTGTAAGACACAAATCAAAGAAGGAATAATTCCATTATGACTGTGCTGGAAGTAGAAGAGAGAGGAAAAGTGAGAGAAACCTAATTAAAGAAATAATGGTTGAAAACTCCCCAAATCTTAAGAGTGCTATGGCCATCCAAGTATAGGAAGTGGAAATATCCTCATATTTAACCCAAAGAGATCTTCAGTTGAGATACAATCTAATCAATTTCTCAAAAATCAAAAACAAGGATAGAATTTTGAAATAAGCAAGAGAAAACAGAATCATTTAGACAAATAAATTCTAATAAGGTTATAAGCACATTTCTCAGCAGAAACTTTGCGGGTCAGGAAATAATAGTAAGATATATTAAAAATGCTCAAAGAAAAAAGCCAACCAAGGATACCTTGCTCAGCAAACTCTCATTCAGAAATGACAGAAAGATAAAGACTTTCCCAGACAAAAAAAAAACTTGAAGGAATTTATCACCACACTACACCTACACTATGAGGCATGTTTAAGTGAGTTCTTCAAGCTAAAACAAAAGAATAGTAATTAATAATATGAAAACATCTGAAAGTATAAAATTCACTGGAAAAATAAACTTATAGTCAAATTAAAAATAGTCTAATACAGCAATGGTGGTGTGTAAGTCACTTAGAAGAAAAACAGATTGAGACAAAACTACTGAAAATAACTATAATAGCTATAATATTATTATTATTAATTTATGGATACACAAAATAAAAATGTAAATTGAGACATCAGCAGAAATCATGAGGGCTGGTTGGAAAGTAAATAGATATAAATCACTTATACAATTGAAGTTGTATTCAGGTTAAAATAGACAACTGTTAGATGTACTAAGAAATCCTTATGATAACCACAAAGCAAAAGCCTGTAACACATTTAAAAATGATAAGGTAAGAAGGACCACAGCATACCACTACAAGAAATGATCAACTCTCAAAGAAAGACAGCAGGAGAGAAAAAATAAAATAAACACAAAACAATCAGAAAATAATAAAATGGTGATAGTGATTTCTTATCTGTCAGCAATGATGTTAAATGTTAATGCTTACATTTTGCTATTAAAAGACACAGTAGCTAAGTGATGAAAAAACAAACTCTATGCTTCCTACAAGAGACTCTCCTAAGTTTTAAGGACACTCACAGACTGAAAATGAAGGGATGTAAAGATACTTCAGGCAAACGGAAACCCAAAGGGGACAGAGGTAGCTTATATCAGACAAAATAGACTTTCAGTCAGAGTGTACCAAGAGAGAAAGGAAGTCATTATATATGGGTAAAAGAGTAAGTTCATGAGCGAAACATAATGATTCTAAACACGTAAGTGCCCGTACACATAAGTGCCCGTGTTGGACTACCTAATATATTAAATACTAACTAACAGATCTAAAGCAAAAAAAAAACAGACAGCAATGCAATAATAGTAGGACATTTCAATACATGACTTACATCAATGCAAATTATTCAGACCAAAAATCAGTAAGGAATTAATAAACTTGAAAGACATTTTAGACTAAACAGACCTAACAAGTATATGCAAAAATTTCCACCCAGCATCAGCAGTATACATTCTTCTCAAGCATACATGAGCTATTCTTTAGGAAAGTTTTCATGATAAGTCGCCAAACATGTCTTAACAAATGTAAGACTGAAATCATACCAAGAATGTTTGCAGATCACAATGCAATGAAACTAGAAATCAGTAGCAGGAGGAAAGTGGGAAATTTCAAAAAAAGCTGGAGATTAAAACACATGCTTCTGTACAACCAGTGAGTCAAAGGAGAAATCAAAAGGGAAATCAAGACATATCTTGAAAAAATGAAAACAGAAGCACAACTTACAAAACACACAGGATGTTGCAGAAGTAACTCCAGAGGAGAGGTTTATAGCTACAGATGCCTACATTAAGGGACAGGAAATATCCCAAACACCCTCACTTTATATCTTAGAAACTGAAAGAATGACAAAAGTTAATCTAAAGTTAGCAGAAGAAAATAACAGAGATATGAATTAAATGACACAGAGCTCAAAAGCAGAATAAAATAGATCAAAAACAAGATCTAGATCTTTGAAGCAAAATTGAGAATCTTTAGCAAGATTAACTGAGAAAAGAGAATACTCAAAACCAGGTATGAAAGAGGATGCATTATAATTGATACCACAGAAACAGGATTGTAAGATTGCAAAAGAATGATTGTATACCAACAAATGGATAGCCTAGAAGAAATGGGACAAATTCCTAGAAACGTGTTACCTACAAAGACTGAATTAGGAAGAGAATATCTGAACAGACAAATAAGATTGAATCAGTAACTACAACAACAACAACAAAAAACCCTCAACACGGAAACCCCCAGGACCATATGGTTTCCCTACTGAATTCTAATGAACACTTAAAGAAGATTTAATACCAGTCATTCTCAACTCTTCCCAAATAATAAGAAGGAACTCTTCCAAACTCATTTTATAAGAGTTTGTCCTGATGCCAAAATTAGACAAGGACACAGCAAGGATAGAATATTACAGGCCAATATCTCTGATGAATATACCTTCAAAAATCCTCAAAGAAATATTAGGAAACCAAATTCAATAGCACATTAAAAAAACATGCTGCATGAACTAGTAGGATTTATTCCTGGGTGTAAGGATGATTCAACATCTGTCAGTTAATGCATGTGATATAACACGTTAACAGAATGAGAGATAAAAATCACATGGTCCCTTCAAGTAATATACAAAAAGCATTTGACAAAACATTTTTCATGATAAAAAATTCCACAGTTTGGACATCAAACTCCGTTGAAATAATCAGTTCAAAAATTTCTTTAAAACAACAGCAACAAAATAATATTTATCAATAAACTGGGTAGAGAAGGAATGCTCCTGAGCATGATAAAACCCATATATGATAAGCTCCAAGCAAACATTAAACTCAGTGGTGAAAAGTTTAAATCTTTTCCTTTAGAATCAGAAACAAGACAAGATTGCCTACTACCACTATTTCTATCAAACATACTACTGGAAGACCTAACAAGAGTAATTAGGTAAGAAAAAGAAATAAATGCATCCATATCAAAAAGGAAGAAGTAAACTTACCTCTATTTGCAGATGACATGATCTTACAGAGAGAAAATTTTAAAGTCTCCACTTGAACTGATAGAATAAATGTCTTTAGTTAACTTGCAGGTTATAAAAATCAGCATACAGAAATCAGTTGCATTTCTTTTTAAAAAAAATTTATTCATTTACTTGAGAGAGAGCAAGAGAAAGAGCATTGTGTGTGTGAGAGAGAAGCACCAACAGGGGGGTGGGTGGGTAGAGGGTCAGGGAGAAGCTTGATCCCAGGACCACAGGATAATAACCTGAGCCAAAGGTAGATGCTTAAACAACTGTGCCACCCAAATGCTCTCCATCGGTTACATTTCTATACAACAATAATGAAGAATCTGGGTGGCACAATTGTTTAAGCAATCTTATTTAAAATAGTATTGAAAGCAATAAAATACTTAGGAATAAATTTAACCAATATGATGAAAAACCCGTACACTGAAAATTATGATACTGATGAAAGAGACTGAAGAAGACACAAAGAAATGGAAAGATACCCCATATTTTGGATCAGAAAATTAACATCATGAAAATATCCATACTACTGAAAGCAATCTACAGATTTAATGCAATCCTTATAAAAATTCCAGTGTCATTTTTCACACACAAAAATAAGCCATCCTAAAATTTATATGAAACCACAAAAGAACCCAAATAGCCAATGCAATTCTGAAAAAGAATAGAACTAGAAGGATCGCTGTTCCTGATTTTAAGTTATATTATGAAGCTATAATATCTAAGCGGTAAAGTACTGACATTAAAACAGGAACACGGATCAGTGGAACAGAACAGAGTCCAAACACAACCCCCTCATATATAGTCAGCTAACTCATGACAAGTGTTCCAAGGATACACAATGAGAAAAAGATAATCTTCAGTATATGGTCTTGGGAAAAGAAGACGCTCACATACAAAATAATGAAACTGTGCCTCTATCTTACAAAATTTACTCAAATTGGGTAAAAGTTTTAGATGTAAGACCTGAAACCCTAACACTCCAAGAACAAAGATATGGGGATTTTTTTTCCTCCAAATTTTGATTTTAAAATTCTACTTAGTTAACATATAGTGTAATACTGGTTTCAGGAGTAGAATTTAGCGATTCATCACTTACATATAACACCCACTGCTCATCACAAGTGCCCTCCTTAACACCTGTCACCCATTCAGCCCATTTTCCACCTACATCCCTCCGTCAACCCTGTTTGTTCTCTATTGTCTCTTATAGTTTGCTTCTGTTGCTCTCCCCCATTCCCACATGTTCATCTGTTTTATTTCCTAAATTCCACATATGAATGAAATCATATGGTATTTGTCTTCCTCTGACTTATTTCCCTTAGCATAATACACTCTAGCTCTATACACATCATTGCAAAGGGCAAGATTTCTTTTTTTCTGAGGCTGAATAATATTCCATTGTGTGTGTGTGTGTGTGTGTGTGTGTATACACACACTAACTCTTCTTTTTATCCATTTATCAGTGAATGGACAATTGGACTCTTTCCATAGTTTGGCTATTGTAAATAATGCTGCTATAAATATCAGGGTACGTGAACCCTTTCAGTCTGTATTTTTGTATCCTTTGGGTAAATGCCTAGTAGTGTAAGCGCTGGATTGCAGGATAGTTCTATTTTTAACTTTTGAAGAACCTCCATACTGTTTTCCAGAGTAGCTGTACCAGTTTGAATTCCTACTGACATTTCAAGAGTGTTCCCCTTTCCCCAAATCCTCCCCAACATCTGTAGTTTCCATTGTTGTTAATTTTAGCCATTCTGCCAGGTAGGAGGTGATATCTCATGGTGGTTTTGATTTGTATTTCTCTTATGATGAATGATGTTGAGCATCTTTTCATGTGTCTTTTAGTCATTTGGATGTCTTCTTTAGAGAAATGTCTATTCACGTCTTCACTGAGTTATTTGTTTTTTTGGCATCGAGTTGGATGAGTTCTTTATAGATTTTAGATACTAAAATCTTTTATAAGATATGTCATTTGCAAAGATCTTCTCCCATTCCATAGGCTGCATTTTAGTTTTATCGATTGCTTCCATTACTGTACAGAAGATTTTTATGTTGATGAAGTCTCAATAGTTCATTTTTGCTTTGGTTTGCCTTGCATATAGTGTTGTTTTTGGTAAGAAGCTACTATGATTGAGGTCAAAGAGGTTGCTGCCTGTGCTTTCCTCTAGGATTTTGATGGTTTCCTCTCTCACATTTGTTATTTCATCCATTTTGAATTTATTTCTGTGTATAGTGTACAAAGTGGTTCAGTTTCATTCTTCTGCATGTTGCTGTCCAGTTTCCCCAACACCATTTGTTGAACAGACAGTCTTTTTGCCATTAGATATTCTTTCCCATTTTGTTGAAGATTAGTTGACCATACAGTTGTGGGTCCATTTCTGGATTTTCTTGGAAAAAAATTCTTGATGTTGGGATAGGCAATTTTTTTAAATAAGTCCCCCCAAAAAGGCAATAACAGGTAAAATAAATAAGTGAGATTATATCAAAATAAAGAGCTTCTTCACAGTAAAGAAAACAAATAAGTCACTAAATTAAAAAGACAACCTATAGAATGGGAGAAATTATTCGTAAATCTTATATTAGGTAAAGGATTAATATCCAAAATTATAAAGAGCTTGTACAAGTCAATAGCGGAAAATCAAATAATCTGATTGAAAAATGGGCAGAGGGCCTAAATAGCATTTTTCCACATATAACTTCAGATGGTCAACAGGAACATTAAAAAGGGCTCCACATCACTAATCATCAATGAAATGCAAATCAAAACCACAATGAGATATCACCTCATAACTGTTAGAATGGCTTTTATAAAAAAAGACAACAGATAAAAAAGTGTTGCCAAGGATAAAGGAACTCTTACATACTGTTGGTAAAAGTGTAGATTGGTACAGCTATCATGGAAACAATATGGCGGTTCCTCAGAAAATTACAAATTGAACTACCATATGATCCAGTAATCCCAGTTCTCAGTATAAATCTGAGGAATTGAGGTTTGTAAGAAATATTAGCCAATCATGTTTATTGTAGCATTATTCACAATAGTCTAGATATGGGAAAAAATCTAAATGTCTGTCAGTGAATGGATAAAGAACACACACGCGCGCGCACACACACACACACACACACTTCAACCATGAGAAGGAAGGAAAATCTGCTTTTTGTGACAACATGGAAAGACCTTGATGGCAAGATGCTCAGGTAAGTCAGAGAAAGATAAGTACTGTATGGTATCACTTATATGCGAGGTCTAAGAATCTAAACCTGTGAAAACAGAGAAGGGAAGGTACTTTCTCAGGGTAGGTAGTAGGAGAATTGTGGAGATCTTGATTTTGGGTACAAACATTCCACTAATAGATAAATAGATTCAGGAGATCTTGTGCAGTACCAAATTATTAACTTTAAATTTGCTAAGAGACTAGATCTAACTTGTAATCAACACCAAAAAGGATGACAAGGGACGTCTGGGTGGCTCAGTTGGTTAAGCCGCTGCCTTCGGCTCAGGTCATGATCCCAGGGTCCTGGGCTCCTTGCTCAGTGGGGAGCCTGCTTCTCTCTCTGCCTCTGCCTGCCTCTCTGCCTGCTTGTGTTCTCCCACTCTCTCTCTAATAAAAAAAAAAGGATGACAATTATATGATATAATAAAGGAGTTATCTAATGCTACTGTAGTAATATTTGAATACATAAATTTATCGAAACAACAGGTTGTAAGCCTCTAACTCACATAATGTATATGTCAATTTTATCTCAATAAGAAAAGGAAAGAACACAGAACATATCACCATGGAAAATCACCAGGTTACAAAGATAGGCAAAAAGAGAGGAAAAAAGAAATAATGGTAATGCCAAACACCAGAACACTTAATAAGATAGCATTGTTAAGTTCTTACACACAACTATAAATGTAAATGAATTGACTTCACTAATCAAAAGTCACAGATTGCTGGACAGAAGCAAGAGAAGATTCAAATCTATGCTCACTACAAGAGATTTACTATAGATTTCACGCCACACATAAGCTCATAGTGAAGGGATGGAAAAAAGTATTCAGTGCAAGTGGAAACCGTAAGAAAGCAGAGATAAAGTTTATCAGACAAAACAGACTTTCCACCAAAAATGATAATAAGAGAAAAATCAGATTATTATATAATCTAGGGGTCAAACAATAATATATAATCATTATAAACACTGGCACCCAGTTTCAGAGCACCCAGGTATATTAAGCAAATACAAAAGATCTGAAGGGAGAAACAGATGTGAATGCAACCATAGAAAGGGATTTCAAACCCCACTTTCAGCAATAAATACGTCAACAGGAAACTGTAGGCACAAATAACAGAAATGCTAGAAAAAGAACCTAACAGACATTCTAGAAAATTCCATTCAACAGCAGGAAATATGTGTACTCAGAATATTCTTTGGGCTTGATCATATGATAGGACACAAACAAGTCTCAGGAAATTTAAGGAGACTGAAATAACAACAAATATCTTTTCCAACCATGGTGGTATGAAAATAGAAATCAACAGCAAGAGGAAAGATGGAAAGCTACAAATAAATGGAATGTAAATAGCACAGTCCTGAATAACCAATGGATAACAAGTGTAGAAGGCAAAACACACACACACACACACACACACACACACACACGGAAACACAATATGCCAAAACTTATGGGGTGATGCAAAAGCTGTACTGAGAGGGAAAGTCATAGTGCAAATAATTAAGAGAAGTTCTAAAAAACCCTACCCTATCTTTATATACCAAGAACTAAAAAAAGAGGAATAAAACTAAAGCCAGCAGAAGGAAGGAAATAATAAAGATTAGAGAAGAAATAAACTAAAACCCTATACAAAAGATCAATGAAATCAGAAGCTAGATTTTGAAAAGATCAATAAAATTCATAAACCCTAGCTAGTCTCATCAGAAATGGGGCAGGAGAGAGCTGAAATAAATAAGAAATGAAAGAAGAGAAATAAAATCGGCATCACAGAAATACAAAGAATTATAAGAGAATATTATGAAAAATTATATGCCAAAAAATTGGACCATCTAGAGGAAATGGATAAATTTTTAGAAATATATGACCCCTCAAAACTGAATTGGGAAGAATTAAAAGACTTGAATAGACCAATTACTAGCACTGACATTGAATCAGTAATCAAAAATTCCCAGCAAACAAAAATCCAGGACCAGATGGCTTCACATGTGAATTCTACCAAACATCTAAACACGAGTTAATACCTGTTTTTCTCAAAGTATTCCAAAAAATTGGAAAGAAAAGCACCCAAATCCATTTCACAAGGTCAACATTACCCTGATACCAAAACCAGATATACACTACAAAAAAAAAAAAAAAGAGAACAAATAGGCTAGTATCTCCGAAGAACACAGACGCAAAAAACCTTTGACAAAATATTAGCAAACCAAATCCAACAGCAGATTAAAAAATTGTTCACCACAACCAAGTGGGATTTAATCCAGGAATGCAAGTGTGCTCCAATATTCAAAAATCAATTAACATAATAAATTTCAGTAACAAGAGAAAGAATAAAGACCATATAATAATCTCAAAAAAAAAAGCAGAAAAATCATCTGACAAAGTACAATACCCACTCATGATAAAATTTCAACGAAGTGGTTTTAAGGGGACTATAACTCAACATAAAAAAGGCCATATATGGAAAAACCCACAGCTAACATATTAAATGATAAAAAACTTAGACCTTTCCTTTAAGAAAAGAAACAAGATAAGGATGTTCATTCTCACCTCTTTTATTCAACATAGTACTGGAAATCCTATGCATAGCAATAAGATAACAACAAAAATAAAGGGCATCCAAATTGGTAAGGAAGAAATGAAACTTTCACTATTTGCAGATCATATACTACATATAGAAACCTGGAAAGACTTCACCAAAAAACTAGTACTGACCAATGACTTGAGTAAAGTTGCAGACTACAAAATTAATGTACAGAAATCTGTCGACTTTCTATACATTAATAATAAAGTAGAAAGAAAAATTAAGAAAACAGTTTCTTTTATAATTGCATGAAAATGAATAAAATACTTAGTAAGAAAATTACCCAAGTAGGCAAAAGACCTGTACTCTAATAACTAAAAAAGATTGATGAAAGAAATGAAAGATGACACAAATAGAAAGATATCCCATGTTCATAGATTGGGCAAACAAAAGTTAAAATGTCCATACTACCCAAAGCAATCTACAGATTTAATGTGATTCCTATAAAAATACCAACAGCATGTTTCACAGAACCAGAAAAAAATTCTATAATTTGTATGGAACCCGAAAGACCTGGAATGGCCAAAGCAATCTTGAAAAAGAAAAAGCCGGAGGTATCACAATCTGAGATTTCAAGATATACTCCAAAGCTGTGGTGATCAAAATAGTATGGTACTAGCACAAAAATAGACACATAGATCAATAGAACAAAATAGAGAGCCCAGAAATAAACCCAACATTACATGGTCAATTAAACTACAACAAAGGAGACAAGGACATACACTGAGGAATACAGCCTCTTCAATAAATGGCTCTGGGAAAACTGAACAACTACATGCAAAAGAATTAAATTGCACCATTTTCTCACACCATACACAAAAATGAACTCCAAATTGATTAAAGACCTAAATGTGAAACTTGAAAACATAGAACTTCTAGAAGAAAACATAAGCAGTAGTCTCTTTGACATCAGCCTTGGCAATATTTTCTAGATCTGTCTCCTCAAGGAAGAAAAGCAAAAGCAAAATTAAACTATTGGCCTATACCAAAATGATAAGCTTCTGTGCAGTGAAGAAAACCATCAACAAAACAAAGAGACAACCTAATGAATGGGAGGAGATATTTGTAAGTGATTTATCTGATACGGGGTTAGTATCCAAAATATATAAAGAACTTATACAACTCAACATCAAAAACAGAATCTGATTAAAAATAGGCAGAGGACCTGAAGAGAAATTTTTCCAAAGAAGACATACAGATGGCCAAATATAAACCATATGAGGTATCACCTCACACCTATGATTTTAGTCAGATGGCTAAAATCAAGCACAAGAAATAACAAATGTTGGTGAGAATGTGGAGAAAAAAGAAGACTTATGCACTATTTGCAGGAATACAAACCACTGCCGTCACTGTGGGAAACAATATGGAGGTTCCTCAAAAAATTAAAAATAGAATTATCATTTAATCCTATATCCATTACTAGGTATTTAACCAAAGAAAATGAAAATACTCATTTGAAAATATATGTACCCCTATATTTATTGCAGCATTATTTACAATAGCTAAGATATGGAAGCAACCCAACTGTCCACTGATGGATGAATGGATAAAGAAATGGTGTGTTTGTGTGTATGTGTGTGTGCAGGTATATATGGGAGTATATATACGTACATATATGTATGTGTATAGATATATACACACCTATACACACAATGGAATATTATTAAACTATTAAAAAGAATGAAATCTTGCCATTTGTAATAACATGGTTGGATCTAGAAGGTGCAATAAATGAAATAGGTCAGAGAAATACAAATACCATACGATCTCACTTATGTGTGGAATTTAAGAATCAAAACAAATGAACAACAACAAAAAACAAGAAACAAAAAACCAAAATCTTAAATATTGAGAACTGGTGGTTACAAGAGGAATGGTGGAGGGATGGGTTGAATAGGTGAATGGGATTAAAAGTATACTTATTGTGACAAGCACTGAGTAATGTATAGTATTGTGAAATATTATACTGTATGTCCGAAACTAATATAATTCTGTATGTTAATTATACTTGAATAAAAAATGAAGTTGTAATATAAATGTACAGTGGAATATTATTCAGCTCGAAAATAGAATGAAATTTTGGCATTTGTGACAACATAGATAAACTTACAAAGGTGTTCAAAAAGAAACAGGTTAGACATAATAAGACAAGTATCATAGGATTTTTTTAACATACAGAATCTAAAAAACAAATAAAATGAACAAACAAAACAGAACAACCCAAGAGAAAGAACTTGTGGTTACCAAAAGGGAAGGTGTGTGGGGATGGGCAAAATAGGTGAATGAATTTAAGACCTACAATGTTTAAAAATGGAGATTTTAAAATGGAGGGGCATCTGGGTGGTTCAGTAACTTAAGTGTCTGACTCTTGATTTTGGCTCAGGTCATGATCTCAGGATAGTGAGACTGAGCCCTGCTTCGGGCTCTGTGCCCTGCTTCAGATTCTCTCTCTCCCTCTATGTGTGCCCTGTCTCCTTGCTCATGTGTGCTTTCTCTCTCTAAAAAAATAAAGTAAAATAAGATAAAATTTAAAAAGTCACAGAGATGTAAAATTCACCCACAGGAATATAATCAATATTATTGTAGGAAATTTGTATGCTAAGAGATGGTAACAAAATCAATTGTGGTAATCATTTTGTACTGTGTATAAATACTGAATCACCATGCTGTACACTTAAAGTTAATATACTATTGTATATCAACTATAATTCAATTAGGAAAAACAGTATGTTACTAGTATAAAAAGAGACGAATGAACAAATGGAATACAATAGCAATCCCAGAAATAAACCCATACACATATTATCAACTAATATTTAACAAAGAAGCCAAAAACACTGAATCAGGAAAGTATGGTTTCTTTAACAGTTGCTGTTTTGAAAACTGAAGAACAGATGCAGAAAAATGAAATTTGGCCCCTATTTAACACTGCTTACACAAATTAACATGAATAGAATAAGGCTAAAACATAAGTTCCAATATTGTAAAATTCCTAGAAAAACACACAAGGAAGAAGTTCCTTGACATTAGCTTAGGCAATAATTTTCTGAATATGACATCAAAAGTCCAAACAACAAAAGCAAAAATCAATAAACGGGAGTATGGAAAACTAACAGGCTTATATATGGTGATATCACCAACATGGCAACATAAGTCATTTGTGACTTCACTTTCATTCATTGAAACAATGAACAACTACTAATGGAAAGACACCACCTAGAACATGTAGATAAGGTTAAAGTACTTTTTAAACCACAGAAACCAAGACAGACTAAATTAGGAGGTTAAGAAGAGTGGCTATATGCTAACCAGGCTGGTGTAGCACCACACTGAGAGGTTGCCTTGAGTTTAGTTTCTACAAAGGGAAAAGAGAAGCCATGGTAGGCTTCCAGTTCCCACAGCATTGTGGTTTTCTCTCCTAAGAGCGCCTATTTCAGCCATGCCCCAAAGGGAGTCTGTAGGCTTGACCACAGAGAATCTTACTGTGATGGAAAAGGGGCAAGAAGCTTGCAACCACTAACACTCAGACCTTGGTTGACCATGTTCCTACCTGCAATGCCAAAGTAGTAATCTCAGCAATCAGCATCTCTGCTCATTTGCAGAGCAAAAATGGTGGCACAGTCTGACCAGAAAATTCAGTGGGGTGCAGGTATACCTGATTCAGGTCCTGAAAGGATGAGATTTTCTTTCCTGGCACCTAGCCTGCCCCAGTCCAGTCAGGGAGCCTGACGCATAGCCTGGCCCATTGCTGAGTGTAGATCTGAGCCTCACCTGACCATAAAGGCTGTCCAGAACTCCAAAAATTGGACAGTTCAGCAACACTCAAGAGAGAATATAACAAGAAGAGCTGAACTTCTGTACAGTAATGCCAGTGTTGCCATTTGGAAAAGGAAGTTTGAGAGTGGGGCAGCTTGAGTCGAGACCACAAAGAAAGAGTTTTTCCAGGCTTAGAGTGATTCTCCCACTACACTCAGATAGGGGAGTAAATTCAGCCTCTCCCTCTCCCTGCCCTGATATCTCCTACTGAGGAATTTAGCTTCTTGGCCCCTACCAGCCAGAAATCTTGACTGGAAACACCCAGGAGGCTTCTTGGAGCTGGCTGTATCCATTCTACCAGGCAGGAGAACTAATTCAGAATGCCTTTACTGAGCAGAAAGGCTGTCCAAACCACCTGAAAACTGTATATCCCAGTAACACTTGAGCAGACAGTGAGGCAGGCAGAGAAAATTGCTTGCATAACAAAACCAGTGGCAACATTTAGCCAGGCAACTTGGGGAATGGGTCAGCTTGAATCAAGACCATGAAAAAAGACTTTTTGCAGGCTTGGAGTTGGTTCTCTACCTTATTCTTGCAGGAAAGCTAATTCACAACCCCACCCACTGTTCAGTGTAACTGCTGGTCCCTCCTGCCAAAAAAGTCTGGCCAGATCACCTGAAACTGTATACATCCACAATATTGAGTAGAGAAGATGGCACATAGAGCTGATCTTCTACAGAGCAAAGCCAGTGACACTGTTCAGCCAGAGAGCTTGAATGGGTCAGCTGAGTCAAGACCATAAATAAAGTGTCTTTCTGTCCTTGCAGCCAGTTTTCTCATTACTCCTGGCTAGGGAAAATAATTAGTAGCCCCATCCACGCTGAGTAGTCTTCAGCCAGGCTGACCAAAAGACTTAAACAGAGCCCACAGGAAGCTGCATAGTCCATTTAATAGCCCTGCATACAGTGGTCATTGAAAAGAGAGCACAGTCCATGGTCTTCTCTGTCTGTAGAGCAAAACCAGTAGCCTCATTTGGCCATGGAATTTAGTGACAGCTTTGCCTGACTCAGGTCTGCAAACAATGAGTCATGAGGACCTGGGGCCTGTCCTGCTGCCCCACCATGGTAGGGAAACTCATTCATGGCCCCACCTGCTTCTGAGTATAGTACTTGATCCTGACTATTTAGTAAGACCAATCAGAAAAACAAGGGAATTTAGCCTATCCTAAACTTTTTGTTTGGGCAGGCAACCAACCCAGTAGTCATATTCAACTCTTCCTAGCAAGAGTCTTTTCCCCTTACCTCAGAGCTCAGACAATGGCCTCACCCCAAAATAAACCCTGCTAGCAAGCCTACCTGTCCAAAGATACTACCAGCAGACATGTTCAGAAATCCAAGCTATGCTGAACTGATGAACTGTTTCTGGCAAAGTGTAACTGTTAAGTCTGAAAGAGGAAACTGCCTGTTCAAATGTGAGAAACAAATGTAAAAAATCAGTGATCATAAAAAATCTGGTAAACATAACACCACCAAAGAAAACTAATAAAGCTTCTATTACTGACACTAAAGAAATGGAGATCTATGAACTGTCACATACAGAATTCAGAATAATCCTCTTAAAGAAGTTCGGTGAACTACAAGAACACACAGACAATAAATGAAATAGGAAGACATGTATTAAAGGTAAGTTCAACAAAGAAACAGAAACCATAAGAAAAGACCCAAACAGAAATCCTAAGAGCTGAAAAGTACATCAACTTAAGAATTCGATAGAGAGCTCTAAAAGCAGATCACAAAAGACCTCAAATAGCTGAAGCAATACTGAAAAAGAAAAGCAAAGCTGGAGGCACCATGATTTTGGATTCAAGCTATATTACAAAGCTGTAGTCATCAAGACAAGATGGTACTGGCACAAAAACAGACACATAGATCAATGGAATAGAATAGAGAAACTAGAAATTGACTCACAACTATATGGTCAACCAATCTTCAACAAAATGGGAAAGAATATCCAATGGAAAAACCCATTGGATTTTTATCCAATGAAAAAAAGATGGTCTCTTGAACAAATGGTGTCGGGAAAACTGGATGCAACATGCAGAAGAATGAAAATGGACCACTTTCTTTCTTTTTCTTTTTTTTTTTAAGATTTTATTTATTTGACAGACAGAGATCACAAGTAGGCAGAGAGGTAGGCAGAGAGAGGAGGAAGCAGGCTCCCCACTGAGCAGAGAGCCCGATGCAGGGCCCAATCCGAGGGCCCTGGGATCATGGCCTGAGCTGAAGGCAGAGGTTTTAACCCACTGAGGCACACAGGTGCCCCCTGGACCACTTTCTTACACCATATACAAAAATAAATTCAAAATGGGTGAAAGCTCTAAATGTAGGACAGGAAACCATCAAAATCATAGAGAACAACATAGGCAGCAACTTCTTACTAGACATGTTGCAGGAGGCAAGGGAAACAAAAGTGAAAATGAACTATTTAAACTTCATCAAGATTAAAAGCTTCTACACAGTGAAGGAAACAACAAAATTAAAAGCAACCTAAAGAATGGGAGGAGATATTTGCAAATGACATATCTGAGAGAGGGTTAGTATCCCAAATCTATAAAGAACTTACTGGGGTGCTTGGGTGACTCAGTCAGTTTAGCATCTGTCTCTTGATCTCAGCTCTGGTCTCGATATCAGTGTCCTGAGTTCAAGCCCCACTCTGGGCTTCATGCTGGGTGTGGAATCTATTTTAAAGAAAATTTTCAAACTCAACACCCAAAAAACAAATAATCCAGTTAAGAAATGGGCAGAAGACATGAATAGATATTTCTCCAAAGACATCCAGATGGCTAACAGACACATGAAAAGATGCTCAATATCACTCATTATCAGAGAAATACAAATCAAAACCACCATGAGGTATCACCTCATACCTGGCAGAATGACTAAAATTAACAACACAAAACAACAGAGGTTGGTGAGGATGTGGAGAAAGGGCAACCCTCCTACACTGTTGGTGGGAATGCATGCTGATGCAGCCACTCTAGAAAACTGTATGGATATTCCTCAAAAAGTTAAAAATACAACCACCCTATAATCCAGCAATTGCACTACTAGGCATTTACCTGAAGGATACAAAAATACAGATGGAAGGGGTACATGCACCCTGATGTTTAAAGCAGCATTACCAACTGTAGCCAAACTATGGAAAGAGCAACTGATGAATGAATAAAGAGGAGATGCGTATAGATCTGTGTGTGTGTATGATGGATATATATGTATCAATACCTATATAGATATAGAATACATATACGCATATATGGTATAAAATGTTATACATATACACATATATATTTTAATGGAATATTACTTAGCCATCAAAAAGAATGAAATCTTGCCATCTAAATGATGTAGATGGAGCTAGAGTGTATTATGTTAAGTGAAATCAGAGAAAGACAAATATCATATGATTTCACACATATGTGGAATTTAAGAAACAAAACATGAACATATGGGAAGGGGGATAAAAAGAGAGGTATATAAACAATAAGAGAATCTTTTTGTGTTTTTTTTTTAAAGATTTATTTACTTTTAGAGAGAGACAGCAGGCACAAGTGAGAGGGGCAGAGGGAGAGACAGAGAATCCTAAGCAGACTCTACCTGAGAGTGTGGGGCTCCATCTCACAACCTTGAGATCATGACCTGAGCTGAACCTTGAGATCATGACCTGGGTGCTTTGCTGACTGTGCTACGCAGCTGCCCCATAAACCGTAAGGGACTCCTTAATGACAGAGAACAAACTGAAGATCGGTGGAGGGAGGTGGATGCGAGATGGTCTAGATGGGTGACTGATATTAAGGAGGGGACCTGTTATGATGAGCACTGGGTGTTGTATTTATTGGATGAATCACTGAATTCTACTCCTGAAACCAATATTGCCCTGTGTATTAACTAACTAGAATTAAATTATAAATTTAATTTTTTTAAAAAGCAGACTCATCCATGCAAAAGAATCAATGCTGTATAAACATTTGTAGTTACTCAATCATAGGAGAAAAAAATATAAAAAGAGTGAAGAAAGTCTAATGGACTTATGGAACATAATGAGGCAAAACAATACTCACATAACGGGGATTCCAGGAGAAGAAAAAAAGGGGCAGAAAATATTTTTAAAGCAATAATGGTTGAAAACATCCCAAACATTGGGAGAAACAGACATCTAGATCCATGCCGCCGAAATGATCTCCAATGTGTTGATCTCAGTTAGGCCCATAATAAGACACATTACAGTTAAATTGTCAAAAGTCAGTCAAAGAAAAGATTTTGAAAGCAGCAGGAGAAAAAAAGAGAAGTTATGCACAGGGGAATTTCCTTAAAACTGCTGATGGATTTCCTAACAACACTTTTCAGTCTAGGAAAGAATGACATAATATATTTTAGATATTGAAAGGGAAAAACCCTGTCAATGAAGATGTCTATATCCAAGAAACCTACCCTTTAGAAATGAAGGAGAGATAAAGAATTTCCTGAACAAACAAAAACTGAGTTTATCACCACTAGATCATCCTTATAAGAACTGCTAAAGGAAATTCTTTTAATGAAAGTAAAAGGACAATAATTATCATGAAAACATAAGAAGATGATCTAAAACTCCATGGTAATAGTAAATATATAGGAAAGTTAGATTCTGTAAGATGATAATGGTATCATAATTCACTTATGAGTCTAGTTTAAAGGTTAAAAAGCAAACATAGCAAAAACAACCATACTATAGTAATGTTATTGGATAAACAATATAAAAAATTTAAAACCCATAGTACCAATAGCTTAAAATGTGATGGGGAAGAGAAGGAGAAGTGGAAAGTTTAGGAATATTATTGAAGCTATTGTTAATTTAAAATAGGGTGTTATAATGTTAGTATATTTTATATAAACCTAGTAGAAACTCTGAGATAATAGACAATACATAATGGTTTCTGGCCCTGGTTCCTGGAACAAATCTCCTCAAACCCTTGTAATTTCCCATGATAAGAGCATTAGAAGCATCCTTTGTTCTAATATTTAGTCTTTGACATGGGACCATAAAACCTTTTTAATATCTTGGGTAATAGGATTGTCTTTTGTTTTAATGAGACATTGGGTGGGGGCACAATAACTTCTTGATGAGGGCAGATCACTGGAAAGGTATGATTAGAGGCTTGGAATTTTTAGTCCTGCCCCCTAATTCTCTTGAGAGGGAAGAATGGTTGAAAATAAAGTTAATGATCAATCATGCCTATGTGATGACACCTTCATAAAAATCCCAATAGCATGGGGTTTAAGGAGCTTTCAGTTTGGTGAATACACCCTCATTGCAGGTAGGTTATACACCCCAATAGCACAGGAACAGAAGCTTCTGTGCTTAGGGTTTTCCCACATCTCATCCTTTTGTATCTCTTCATTTGACTATTCATCTGTAAACTTTATCATATCTTTTAATAAACTGTAAAGCGTTTCCCTGAGTTTTGCCAACAGATGCAGCAAATCAATCAAACTAGAAGTAGGGGTCACAGAAACTGCTGAGTCATAGTAAAATTGACAGAAGTGTAACTTGGGGCCATACTACTTATAACTGATACCTGAAGTGAGGTGGTAGTGCTTCTGTGGGACTGAGGTCTTAATACCTGGTAGATCTGACATTATCTACAAGGAGATAGTACCAGAGATCAGTTAAACTGTAGGATACTCAACTGATGTCACAGAGAATTTTTTGTCCTTCCTTATTTTATATGCATCTTACAATAATTTCAGGAGCCACAAAGGAAAAATCTACAATAATTACACAAAATAACATGATGAAGAAGTCATCCTGATAACAAAATACATCAACACACACACACACACACACACAGAGCAGGATGCAAAACAAAGAAAAATAAATCTACAAAATGGCCAGAAACAATTAACAAAATGCAATAAGTTATTTATCAATAATTACTTTAAATGTAAATGGATTATAGTCTTCAATAAATAGACACAGAGTGTATGAAAAAATATAGTCTTCAATAAATAGACACAGAGTGTATGAAAAAATATAGTCTTCAATAAATAGACACAGAGTGTATGAAAAAACAAGATCTCACAATATGTTGCCTGTAAGAGATGTATTTACCTTAAAGACTCATATATACAAGGAGTAAGGGATGGAAAAAGATATTTCAAGAAAATAGTAACAACATAAAAAGCAAGAGTAATTACTTATATCAGACAAAATAGACTTTAAGCTACAAATGATAAGAGTCAAAAAGGTCATTAATAATAAATAGGTCAATCCATCAAGAAGATGTAATAATTGTAAATATTTATGCACCCAACACAGGAGCAGCTAAATAAATAAAGCAAAAATTAACAAGCTAATTAACAAGGAAAAATAAAAATTACAGTAGTAATTGAGGACTCTGATACCCCATTATCAACAATAAATTATCTAGGCAAATAATCAATAAGGTAATAATGAATATGAACACCACAGACCAAATGGACCTAATAGACACATACAGAATGTTTTTTAACAAAAGTAGAATACATATTATTCTCAAGTGCACATGGAACATATTCTGGGATAAACCATATGCTATGCCACAAAACAAATCTTAGCAAACTCTTGAAAATTAAAATCATACTAAGTATCTTCTCTGACCACAATGGTATAAAACTAGATATTGATAATGAGGAAAACTGGAAAACTTATATATGTGGCAATTAACTAACACTCTCCTGTAGAACCAATGGATCAAAGAAGAAATTAAAAAGGAAATTAAAAATACCTTGAAAACAAACATAGCAAAACTTATGGGGTACAACAAAAGCAGTTCTAAAATGGAAGTTCATAGCAATAAACACCTATATTAAGAAAGAAGACCTGAAGTAAACAACATCACTCTAAATATCTAGGAAACAAAAGACAAAGTTGGCCCAAGGTTAGTAAAAGGAGAGAGATAATAAAGAGCAGACATAATGAAATGGAGGAATACAGTAGAAAAGATTAACCAAACTAAGTTAATTCCTTGAAAAGATAAACAAAATACAAAACTACCTAAACAAAGGAAAAAATAGAGGACAAAAAAAAAAAAAAAAAAAAAAAAAAAGACTGACACCACAGCAATAAAAAGCGATTACGAATGACTGTGACCAAATTAGAAAACGTTAACAAACAGTTCTTGGAAACATACAACCTCCAAGACTGAATCAGGAAGAAATAGAAAATTTGAACAGACCATTAATAAAGTAGATTCAAGCAGTAATCAAAAATTTCCCAAAGAAATAGAACCTAGAATCAGATGTCTTTTGTGCCAAATTTTATCAAATACTTAAAGAATAAACATGAATTTTTCTTAAACTTTTCAAGAAATAAGAGGAGGAAAAGTCCCAAAACTCATTTTTAAAAAATTTTTTTACTTATTCATTTGAGAAGGAGAGAGAGCGAGAGAACATGTGTATGAGCTAGGGGCAGTGGGGGTGGACACAGGAGGGGCAGAATGAGAGAGGGAGAAGCAGACTTCCTATTGAGCAGGTAGCCTACCACAGGGGTTCATTCCCGGATCCTGAGATCAATTATTTCTGAGCCAAAGTCAGATGCTTATCTGACTGAGCCACCCAGGCACTCTGGCCCAAACTCATTTTACAGGACCAGCAGTACTCTGATACCAAGGCCAGAAAAGGACATTACATTTAAAAGCAAAAAAGAAAAAAAGAAGAAGAAGAAGATGATGATGACGACAACAAGCAAATCACTGCAGACAAGTATCCCTAATGAATGAATGCAGGTATTCTCAATAAAATACCAGTTAACTAAACGAAGCATCATATTAAAAGAATCATTTATAATCATCAAGTGTAATTTATCCCTAGGAAGCAAGAGTGGTTCAACATGCAGAAATCAGTTAACATGACACATCACATTAATAAAATGAAGGAAAAAATCATGCTTGTCTCAATAGATGCAGAAAAAGCAACTGAAAAAAATTAACATCTCTTTAGTTAAAGATGTTTAACCAGTTAGGTATAGAAGGAATGTATCTCAACACAATAAAAGCCATATATGATAAACCCATAGCTAAAGTTATACTCATTGGTGAAAGATGGAAATCTCTTCCTCTAAGATCAGAACAAGACAAGGGAGCTCACTCTCACAACTCCTATTCCACATTGTACTGGGAGTCTTAGCCAGAGCAATCAGGCAAGAAAAAGAAAATAAAAGACATCACAATTGGAAAGAAGAAATAAAATTATCTCTATTTACAGATGACATGATTTTATATATGGGAAATCCTAGTCTTCACCAAAAAACTGTGTTCAGCTTCAGATTCACCAAAGTTGCACAACAAAATTAACATTATTAACTACAAAACAATATTAACTACAAAATCAGTAGAGTTTTAAATACTAACAAAAATTATATGAAAAAGATATAAAGATACAAAGATCCCATTTTTACAACAGCATTAGAACAATAAAATATGTAGAAATAAACTTAACCAAGGAGGTAAAAAGATCTCTATTCTTAAAACTATAAGACTGATGAAAGAAATAAAAGAAGACACAAATAGATAAGCATCCTGTGTTCATAGATTAGAAAAATTAATATTACTAAAATGTCCGTAGTACTCAAAGCCATCTATAGACTCAATGCAATCTCTATCAAGATTCCAATGGTTTTTTTTTTTACAGAAGTACTAAACACAATTTTAAAATACATATGAAACCATAAAAGACCCCAAATAACCAAAACAATCCTAATAAATGGTATAGTAATAGTATAGTAATCAAAACAGTATAGTAATCAAATATTGACCAACAGGACAGGATAGAAAACCTAGAAATATACCCATGCATACATGGTCAATATCTGACAGGGAAACCTGGAATAGTTATTGGAAAACAAGAGTTTCTTCTCAATAGTCGTGGAAAAATTGGATATTCATACATAAAGGAGAAAACAATATCCCTATTTTCCACAACTCACAAAAGTTAACTCAAAATGAATTAAAGATTTAAAAATGGACAAAAGATTAAAGATTTATGTGTAGCGCTGGAAACTATATAACTCCTAGTAGAATATAGGTAAAACTCTCCTGAATATGGTCTTGGGAATGATTTTTTAGATGACTACTAGAAAACAACCAACAAAATAGATAAATAGGACTACACTAAAATCCTTCTGCACAGTTAAAGAAATGATCAGCAAAATAAAAAGACTACCTATGAAATGGGAAATATATCAGAGGTTAATACCTAAAATATACAACAAAGTCATATAGCTGTATAAAATTATATCTCATTAAAACTGAAAAAATATAAAAGTTTCCTTCACAGAATAAGAAACAATAGAAGGGCACCTGGGTGGCTCTTTTGGTTAAGCATCTGACTCTTGATTTCAGCTCAGGTCATGATCTCAGTATCTGGGGTTAAACCTATCATTGGGCTCTGTCCGTGCTGGGCATGGAGCCTGTTTAAGCTTCTCCATCTCCCTGTAGCTCCCACCCCTGTACTCTTTCTTTCTCTAACAAAACAAAGCAAAACAAATGAAGGGGATCACAGATGATGGCACGCTAGGAGGATCTAGTCTGCATCTGAGCTAGTTTTCTTCTATGGACATAATTGAGATAATAGCTACATCTAGGCAACTAACTCCGAAAGTGACCTGAAGACTGCAGACTAGACTTTTCCATAATTAATTATAGAAAGGATGCTACAAACATGCTTGGGAAGCAAAACTAACCATGAATGGGAAGAACATCACAATAATGGAGAAGAGGATAAGACCCCAGGCAAGTTGAGACCCCATGTCTGGCTTTGAAAACCAGTGTGACTTACTTATATAGCTTTTAAATCAGTATGACTTAGCTCTGTGTATTTAAAAATTAGCAGGCTTGGGGTGCCTAGGTGTCTCAGTGGGTTAAGCCTCTGCCTTCAGCTCAGGTCATGATCCCGGGCTCCTGGGATCGAGCCCCGCATAGGGCTCTCTGCTTGGCAGGGAGCCTGCGGCCCTTCATCTCTCTCTGCCTGCCTCTCAGCCTACTTGTGATCTCTCTCTGTCAAATAAATAAATAAAATCTTAAAAAAAAAACGGGGCAAAAATCATAGTGAATGGGGGGAAAAAAAGAGCTTTTCCACTAAGATCAAGAATAAGACAAAAATGTTCACTCACTACTTTTACTAACATAATACTGGAAGTCCTAGCTGCAAATCAGGCAAGGAATAATAGGAATAATAAAAGGAATCCAAACTGGCAAAGAAGAAGTAAAACTTTCACTACTTGGAGATGACATGATACTACGCAAAGAAAACCCAAAAAACTCCACTGGAAAACTGTTAGAACTGGCAAATGAATTTAGTAAATTTGTAGAACAGAAAATTAACGTACACAAATCTGTTGCATTTCCAAACACTGATAACAAAGTGGCACAAAGAGAAATTAAGAAAGCAATTCCATTTATTATTGCACCAAAAAGAATAAAACACTAGAAATAAATGTAACCAAAGAGGTGAAAGACATGTACTCTGAAAATTGTAAGACACTGGTAAAAGAAAGAGATGATGACACAAAAAATGGAAAGACAGTCCATGTTCATGGATTGAAAGAAATGATATTAAAATATCCATACTACCCAAAGAACTCTTAAGATTCAATGCAGTCCATATCAAAATCCCCACAGCATTTCTCCCAGAACTAGTACAGATAATCTAAAATTTGTATGAAATCACAAAGACTCTGAAAGTCTCACAAAGACTCTGCTTTCTCAAGCAATCTTGAGAAAGAAGACAAAGCTAGAGGTAGCATTATCCCAGATTTTAAGATATACTACAAAGCTGTAGTAGTCAAAATATATGATGCTGGCATAAAAATGGACACAGATTAATGGAACAGAACAGAGGGCCCAAGAAAACCCTTACTTATATGGTCAATTAACCTAATACAAAGGAGGTAAGAATATACAATGGGAAATATATTAAATGGTGCTTGGAAAACTGGACAGCTACACGCAAAAGAATTAAATTGGACCATTTTCTCACATCATACACAAAAATGAACTCAAAATTGATTAAGGACAGAAAAGTGAGACCTGAAGCCATAAAACTCCCAGAAGAAAACATAGGCTTGGATGTTTAAGACATCAGCTTTAGTGACATTGTTCTAGATAGGTCTCCTCAGGCAATGCAGCCATAAGCAAAATTAAACTATTGGGACTACAGCAAATCAAAAGCTTTTGCACAGCAAAGGAAACCATCAACAAAAGGAAAGGCACCCTACTGAATGGGAGGATATTTACAAATGATATATCCCATAAGAGGTTAATATCCAAAATATAGAGAGAACTTATGAAATTTAATACCAAAAAACCCCCAGATAGATGATATTCAAGCTAAGTGACAAAATTCAGACATAGAAAGACAAATACCATATGAATTTATTTATGTAGGTGTGCTGACAATACTGACTCTATCTTTGACCTTCTTATATTTTTATGTCAACTCAATGACCTCTGTTGGGTTTATGTGATCCAGGCCCATTGGAGATTAGTACACATAATGTAGAAATGCCTGCCAAGGCTGGAATGTGTGAAGGCTTGCTTTGGCCCTCCATAAGTTTTTAAAAAAATAACACAGTATCTCTTCTTCCTGATGCCCAAATGGCACCGCAAGATCTAATTAAAGGTTAGTGGTCGGTTAAATGCATGCGAACCCTTTGATTTCACTACAGTGCCCTCCTGTGCATCCCCTTGCTCTATAAGATCCATAGACTAAGGTCAGGGCTTTGCAGAGAACAGCTGCACAGCTCTGGATCATTGTCCACCTGATCCTCCTTATTAGGAAGTTACCCTGAATAAAACTATAATGTATAGAATTGCCTGCTTCATTTTTGAGTCTCAAATACCTTATCAGTTTGAAGGATAATTTACAGCCACTCCTCCATCTTTTAACAATTGGTGAGCCAAATCAGGAGGCCCAAAGTGAAACAAGCATGGCTAAAAGGGCCATGCTGGGGGAAGTTCTGCTATCCATGGAGGAAATCCCATTGTTGATGGGGGCAATCAGAATGACCAGCCACCACCATGTGGGGAAATGTGGCCAGGTGTTTTGAGCATTTGGGACAACTGCATGCATATGGGGGCAACTCAAATATTCCTAACAGACTGTGAGATATTCCACACAAAATGGTGGAGAAAAGGAAATGGAAAAAAGCAAGTGAATAAGCTATCGCAACAATAACTCAGTCATTGCTCTGTGCATTATGAGATGCCATAAAAAAGGACTTACAAGAGACCAGGCTTTGAGAGCTATCGCCCTGTCTTCTTGCTGGTAACCAGTAACAAAAATTATTTGCTTTCAACATTTCATTTGGTCATGTTCAGCTGAATGCACTCCATGCCGCAATCCCTTTGAGGTCAGTTACTAATGTTGGTGACCCATAAGGGACACGTGGTTTGTGTTCCTACATGATCTGAGAGCTGGAGTGAAGCAGTTGGCAACAGCAGCTCTGGGCAATTGGCCATCAGAGGTTCAAGACTAGGAACATTCTGCTTGGTGGCTATGGACCTGGGAGGTGAAGTGGTCATCTTGAATACTCGTTCAGCACCCCAAGAGGCTGGCAGAGGAATGAGGGCAGCTTTGCCACAACAGTTGGTGTTCCTGTCTCATTTATTGCAAAGACTAAAGGAGCACTCAGGGGAAGGGTTTGAAGAGAAAGGCCCCTTTAATAAATGCCCTAAGGGAGTAAATGCTTGCACAAGTGGAGCCTAGAAAGCTCCAGGTAAAGGAGATTAAAAGCAAGGTTTAAGAAGATTATAGTGAAGATGATTTTAACATGCAAATGGCCTAAATGAAGATCCTTTACAATATATAATTATTGCATTTGCACATTCAAGTTGAGAAAGCTGGCTATTAAACTAAGTAATTTTAGTGGGAAGTGTATTTTGATTGGTATTTGGAATCTTCTAAAAATACCGACAGGGTACTATTCACACAGGAATCTAAGATGATGTAGGGGGACTGGGTGGCTCAGCTGGGTAAGTGTCTGCCTTTGGCTCAGGTCATGATCACAGGATCAAGTCCTGGGATTGAACCCTGCATCTGACTCCCAGCTCAGCCGAGAGCCTGCTTCTCCCTCTGCTCCTCACCCCACTTTTGTTCTCGCTCTCTAAAATAAAAAATAAAATAAAATAAAATAAAACAAAATAACATAAAACTAAGAGGATGTAACCCTAGGGAAAGAAGCAGATTGAGGGAGATGTAATCAGATGTGTAGATCAGCCTGTGTCATTTGTGTTGCAACCCAGCACTTTGAGGAACTGAAAGCGATTTTTTTTCTTAACAAAACTTTACAAAGCTAGAAATGCAGCATTTCAGTTTACCTATTTCTTTACTGATCCCAAAGCTTCCCTTATTTTAAATGGCTTGAAAATTATTGATGTTATGAAACCAAAGCCCTTCGTAGAAAATTTTGCATTCCTTCTGTCTTTTGTCTTTGAAATGTGAACACAGTCCACAGTCACCTGAGGCTGAAGGGGAAAAAATGGGCGGGGTTGAAGGGGAAGGGTACTTTTTGAAAATGCACACTGAGCTCTCTATTCTGTTCCATTGATCTATGTGTCTGTTTTTGTGCCAGTACCATGCTATCTTGATGATGACAGCTTTGTAATAGAGCTTGAAGTCTGGAATTGTGATGCCACCAACGTTGGCTTTCTTTTTCAATATCCCTTTGGCTATTCGAGGTCTTTTCTGGTTCCATATAAATTTTAGAATTATTTGTTCCATTTCTTTGAAAAAGCTGGATGGTACTTTGATAGGAATTGCATTAAATGTGTAGATTGCTGAGGAGGAGTCAAGATGGCGGAGAAGTAGCAGGCTGAGACTGCTTCAGCTAGCCGGAGATCAGCTAGATAGCTTATCTAAAGATTGCAAACACCTGAAAATCCATCGGCAGATCGAAGAGAAGAAGAACAGCAATTCTGGAAACAGAAAAACAACCACTTTCTGAAAGGTAGGACCGGCGGAGAAGTGAATCCAAAGCGACGGGAAGATAGACCCCGGGGAGAGGGGCCGGCTCCCGGCAAGCGGCGGAGCAACCGCGCACAAAATCAGGACTTTTAAAAGTCTGTTCCGCTGAGGGACATCGCTCCAGAGGCTAAACCGGGGCGAAGCCCACGCGGGGTCAGCGTGGCCTCAGGTCCCGCAGGGTCACAGAAGGATCGGGGGTGTCTGAGTGTCGCAGAGCTTGCGGGTATTGGAAAGGGAAAGCCGGCTGCAGAGACAGAGCTGACAGTAAGCTCACAGCTCGGGGTGACCTTGAACCGGTCGCAGGCTCGGTGAGCTTGGAGCGCGGCCGGAGGTCAGGCAGACGGGAGTAACTGGGCGCTGTTCTCTGAGGGCGCACTGAGGAGTGGGGCCCTGGGTTCTCGGCTCCTCCGGGCCGGAGACCAGGAGGCCGCCATTTGTATTCCCGTCCTCCGGAACTCTACGGAAAGCGCTCAGGGAACAAAAGCTCCTGAAAGCAAACCCGAGCGGATTACTCACCCCGGCCCCGGGTAAGGGCGGTGTAATTCCGCCTGGGGCAAAGACACTTGAGAATCACTACAACAGGCCCCTCCCCCAGAAGATCAACAAGAAATCCAGCCGAGACCAAGTTCACCTACCAAGGAGTGCAGTTTCAATACCAAGGAGAGCAGCAGAATTCCAGAGGAGGAGAAAGCCAAGCACGGAACTCATGGGTTTTTTCCTGTGATTTTTTTTAGTCTTGCAGTTAATTTAATTTTTTCTTTTTCATTTTTTTTTTTCTCGCCTTCGGGTAAAATTTTTTTTTTTTTTTAACTGTTACCTTTTGCTTTTTTAACGATTTTTTTACTAGTTTATCTAATATATATATTTTTTCTTTTTTACATTTTTCTTAGGTGTTTTCTTTTTTTAAAAATTTTTTTCTTTTCTTTTCTTTTCTTTTTTTTCTTTTCTTTTTGCTTTTTTTTTTTTTCTTTCTTCCTTTTTGAACCTCTTTTTATCCCCTTTCTCCCCACTCACGATTTTGGATCTCTTCTAATTTGGTTAAAGCATATATTCCTGGGGTTGTTGCCACCCTTTTAGTATTTTAATTGCCCCTTCATTTACTCTTATCTGGACAAAATGACAAGACGTAAAAATTCAACACAAAAAAAAGAACAAGAGGCAGTACCAAAGGCTAGGGACCTAATCAATACAGACATCGGTAATATGTCAGATCTAGAGTTCAGAATGACAATTCTCAAGGTTCTAGCCGGGCTCGAAAAAGGCATGGAAGATATTAGAGAAACCCTCTCGAGAGATATAAAAGCCCTTTCTGGAGAAATAAAAGAACTAAAATCTAACCAAGTTGAAATCAAAAAAGCTATTAATGAGGTGCAATCAAAAATGGAGGCTCTAACTGCTAGGATAAATGAGGCAGAAGAAAGAATTAGTGATATAGAAGACCAAATGACAGAGAATAAAGAAGCTGAGCAAAAGAGGGACAAACAGCTACTAGACCACGAGGGGAGAATTCGAGAGATAAGTGACACCATAAGACGAAACAACATTAGAATAATTGGGATTCCAGAAGAAGAAGAAAGAGAGAGGGGAGCAGAAGGTATACTGGAGAGAATTATTGGGGAGAATTTCCCCAATATGGCAAAGGGAACGAGCATCAAAATTCAGGAGGTTCAGAGAACGCCCCTCAAAATCAATAACAATAGGCCCACACCCCGTCACCTAATAGTAAAATTTACAAGTCTCAGTGACAAAGAGAAAATCCTGAAAGCAGCCCGGGAAAAGAAGTCTGTAACATACAATGGTAAAAATATTAGATTGGCAGCTGACTTATCCACAGAGACCTGGCAGGCCAGAAAGAGCTGGCATGATATTTTCAGAGCACTAAATGAGAAAAACATGCAGCCAAGAATACTATATCCAGCTAGGCTATCATTGAAAATAGAAGGAGAGATTAAAAGCTTCCAGGACAAACAAAAACTGAAAATTTGCAAACACCAAATCAGCTCTACAGGAAATCTTGAAAGGGGTCCTCGAAGCAAAGAGAGAGCCTACAAGTGGTAGATCAGAAAGGAACAGAGACCATATACAGTAACAGTCACCTTACAGGCAATACAATGGCACTAAATTCATATCTCTCAATACTTACCCTGAATGTTAATGGGCTAAATGCCCCTGTCAAAAGACACAGGGTATCAGAATGGATAAAAAAACAAAACCCATCTATATGTTGCCTCCAAGAAACTCATTTTAAGCGCGAAGACACCTCCAGATTTAAAGTGAGGGGGTGGAAAAGAATTTACCATGCTAATGGACATCAGAAGAAAGCAGGAGTGGCAATCCTTATATCAGATCAATGAGATTTTAAGCCAAAGACTATAATAAGAGAGAGGAAGGACACTATATCATACTCAAAGGGTCTGTCCAACAAGAAGATTTAACAATTTTAAATATCTATGCCCCCAACGTGGGAGCAGCCAACTATATAAACCAATTAATAACAAAATCAAAGAAACACATCAACAATAATACAATAATAGTAGGGGACTTTAACACTCCCCCTCACTGAAATGGACAGATCATCCAAGCAAAATCAGCAAGGAAATAAAGGCCTTAAACGACACACTGGACCAGATGGACATCACAGATATATTCAGAACATTTCATCCCAAAGCAACAGAATACACATTCTTCTCTAGTGCACATGGAACATTCTCCAGAATAGATCATATCCTCGGTGGTCCTAAATCAGGACTCAACCGGTATCCAAAGATTGGGATCATTCCCTGCATATTTTCAGACCACAATGCTCTAAAGCTAGAACTCAACCACAAAAGAAAGTTTGAAAAGAACCCAAATACATGGAGACTAAACAGCATCCTTCTAAAGAATGAATGGGTCAACCGGGAAATTAAAGAAGAATTGAAAAAAATCATGGAAACAAATGATAATGAAAATACAACGGTTCAAAATCTGTGGGACACAACAAAGGCAGTCCTGATTGGAAAATATATAGCGGTACAAGCCTTTCTCAAGAAACAAGAAAGGTCTCAGGTACACAACCTAACCCTACAACTAAAGGAGCTGGAGAAAGAACATGAAAGAAACCCTAAGCCCAGCAGGAGAAGAGAAATCATAAAGATCAGAGCAGAAATCAATGAAATAAAAACCAAAAAAACAATAGAACAAATCAACGAAAGTAGGAGCTGGTTCTTTGAAAGAATTAATAAAATTGATAAACCCTTGGCCCGACTTATCAAAAAGAAAAGAGAAAGGACCCAAATAAATAAAATAATGAATGAAAGAGGAGAGATCACAACTAACACCAAAGAAATACAAACTATTATAAGAACATACTATGAGCAACTCTACGGCAATAAATTTGACAATCTGGAAGACATGGATGCATTCCTAGAAACATATAAACTACCACAACTGAACCAGGAAGAAACAGAAAGCCTGAACAGACCCATAACCAGTAAGGAGATTGAAACAGTCATTAAAAATCTCCAAACAAACAAAAGCCCAGGGCCAGACGGCTTCTCGGGGGAATTCTACCAAACATTTAAAGAAGAAATAATTCCTATTCTCCTGAAACTGTTCCAAAAAGTAGAAATGGAAGGAAAACTTCCAAACTCATTTTATGAGGCCAGCATCACCTTGATCCCAAAACCAGACAAGGATCCCACCAAAAAAGAGAGCTATAGACCAATATCCTTGATGAACACAGATGCGAAAATACTCAACAAAATACTAGCCAATAGGATTCAACAGTACATTAAAAGGATTATTCACCAAAACCAAGTGGGATTTATTCCAGGGCTGCAAGGTTGGTTCAACATCCGCAAATCAGTCAATGTGATACAACATATCAATAAAAGAAAGAACCAGAACCATACGATACTCTCAATAGATGCTGAAAAAGCATTTGACAAAGTACAGCATCCCTTCCTGATCAAAACTCTTCAAAGTGTAGGGATAGAGGGCACATACCTCAATATCATCAAAGCCATCTATGAAAAATCCACCGCAAATATCATTCTCAATGGAGAAAAACTGAAAGCTTTTCCGCTAAGGTAGGGAACACGGCAGGGATGTCTATTATCACCACTGCTATTCAACATAGTACTAGAGGTCCTAGCCTCAGCAATCAGACAACAAAAGGAAATTAAAGGCATCCAAATCGGCAAAGAAGAAGTTAAATTATCACTCTTCGCAGATGATATGATACTATATGTGGAAAACCCAAAAGACTCCACTCCAAAACTGCTAGAACTTATACAGGAATTCAGTAAAGTGTCAGGATATAAAATCAATGCACAGAAATCAGTTGCATTTCTCTACACCAACAGCAAGACAGAAGAAAGAGATATTAAGGAGTCAATCCCATTTACAATTGCATCCAAAACCATAAGATACCTAGGAATAAACCTAACCAAAGAGACACAGAATCTATACTCAGAAAACTATAAAGTACTCATGAAAGAAATTGAGGAAGACACAAAGAAATGGAAAAATGTTCCATGCTCCTGGATTGGAAGAATAAATATTGTGAAAATGTCTATGCTACCTAAAGCAATCTACACATTTAATGCAATTCCTATCAAAGTACCATCCAGCTTTTTCAAAGAAATGGAACAAATAATTGTAAAATTTATATGGAAGCAGAAAAGACCTCGAATAGCCAAAGGGATATTGAAAAAGAAAGCCAACGTTGGTGGCATCACAATTCCGGACTTCAAGCTCTATTACAAAGCTGTCATCATCAAGACAGCATGGTACTGGCACAAAAACAGACACATAGATCAATGGAACAGAATAGAGAGCCCAGAAATAGACCCTCAAATCTACGGTCAACTAATCTTCGACAAAGCAGGAAAGAATGTCCAACGGAAAAAAGACAGCCTCTTCAATAAATGGTGCTGGGAAAATTGGACAGCCACATGCAGAAAAATGAAATTGGACCATTTCCTTACACCACACACAAAAATAGACTCAAATGGATGAAGGACCTCAATGTGCGAAAGGAATCCATCAAAATCCTTGAGGAGAACACAGGCAGCAACCTCTTCGACCTCAGCCGCAGCAACATCTTCCTAGGAACATCACCAAAGGCAAGGGAAGCAAGGGAAAAAATGAACTATTAGGATTTCATCAAGATCAAAAGCTTTTGCACAGCAAAGGAAACAGTTAACAAAATCAAAAGACAACTGACAGAATGGGAGAAGATATTTGCAAACGACATATCAGATAAAGGACTAGTGTCCAGAATCTATAAAGAACTTAGCAAACTCAACACCCTAAGACCCAATAATCCAATCAAGAAATGGGCAGAGGACATGAACAGACATTTCTGCAAAGAAGACATCCAGATGGCCAACAGACACATGAAAAAGTGCTCCATATCACTCGGCATCAGGGAAATACAAATCAAAACCACAATGAGATATCACCTCACACCAGTCAGAATGGCTAAAATCAACAAGTCAGGAAATGACAGATGCTGACGAGGATGCGGAGAAAGGGGAACCCTCCTACACTGTTGGTGGGAATGCAAGCTGGTGCAGCCACTCTGGAAAACAGCATGGAGGTTCCTCAAAATGTTGAAAATAGAACTGCCCTATGACCCAGCAATTGCACTATTGGGTATTTACCCTAAAGATACAAACGTAGTGATCCAAAGGGGCACATGCACCCGAATGTTTATAGCAGCAATGTCCACAATAGCCAAACTATGGAAAGAACCTAGATGTCCATCAACAGATAAATGTATCAAGAAGATGTGGTATATATACACAATGGAATACTATGCAGCCATCAAAAGAAATGAAATCTTGCCATTTGCCACAACATGGATGGACCTAGAGCGTATCATGCTTAGCAAAATAAGTCAAGCAGAGAAAGACAACTATCATATGATCTCCCTGATATGAGGAAGTGGTGATGCAACATGGAGGCTTAAGTGGGTAGGAGAAGAATCAATGAAACAAGATGGGATTGGGAGGGAGACAAACCATAAGTGACTCTTAATCTCACAAAACAAACTGAGGGTTGCTGGGGGGAGGGGGTTTGGGATAAGGGGGTGGGATTATGGACATTGGGGAGGGTATGTGCTTTGGTGAGTGCTGTGAAGTGTGTAAACCTGGTGATTCACAGACCTGTACCCCTGGGGATAAAAATATATGTTTATAAAAAATAAAAAATTAAAAAAAAAAAAGAAAATGATAGGGCAAAATCCCTGATGAACTTAGATGCAAAAGTCCTCATCAAAATATTAACCAACTGAATTCAACAATACATTTAAAATATTATACCTAAAAAATAAATATAAATATAAATATGATACCAAATGATCAAATGGGATTTATTCCAGAGAAACAAAAATAATTTAATATCCACAAATCAATTAGTGTGATGCATCACATTGACAAGAGGAAGGACAAAAATCATATGATTAGATGAGGAAAAAGTATTTAATAAAATATAAATCAATTCATGATAAAAACTCTTAATAAAGTGGTTTTAAAGGAAACACACCTCAATATATTAAAGGTTACCCACAGCTAACATCATACTCAACATAGGACTGGATGTTCTGGCCACAGCAATCAAACAAGAAATAAAATGTATTCAAATTGGTAGCAAAATAAAACTGACATTATTTGGGGGGTACATGATACTATATATAGAAAACCATAAAGAGGTCATTAAAACTCTATTAGAAGTAATAGATGAAGGGCACCTGGGTGGCTCAGTGGGTTAAAACTCTGCCTTCAGCTCAGATCATGATCTCAGGGTCCAAAGCCCCACTTAGGAGGTTTCTGCTCAGCAGGGATCCTGTTTCTCCTTCTCCCTCTGTCTGCGTGCCTCTCTGCCTACTTGTGATCTCTCTGTTAAATAAGTAAATAAAATATTAAAAAAAGAATTAATAGATGAATTCAGTAAAGCTACAGTATATGAAATCAAAATACAAAAATGTTTTATTTCTATATAATAATAAAAACTAATGAAAGAGAAATTAGGAAAAAAAAATCCCAAATAAAATGGCATTTTGAAAGGAGAAAAAATACGTAGGAATACTTTTAACCAAAAAGCAAAAGATCTGTACTCTGAAAACTGAAGACATTGAAGAAATAAATTTAAGATGACACAAATTAAATGGAAAAATATATATGCATGCATTGGAAGAATTAATATTGTTAAGATGTCCCCACTACCCAAAGGAATCTACAGAAACAATGCAATCTCTATGACAACACCAATGGTATTTTCACAGACCTTGAACAAATAATCCTAAAATCTCTATGGAATGACAAAAGAACCCAAATAGCCAAAATCATCTTGAAAAAGTGGAATGAAGCTAGAGATAATCTACTCCTATATTTTATTCTGTACTACAAAGCTACAGGAATCAAACCAGTTTGATACTACTAAGAAATGAACACATAGTGGGGCGCTGGGTGGTTCAGTGGGTTAAAGCCTCTGCCGTCATCTCAGGTCATGATCCCAGAGTCCTGGGATCAAGCCCCGCATCGGAATCTCTGCTCAGCAGGGAGCCTTCTTCATCCTCTCTCTCTCTGCCTGCCTCTCTACCTACTTGTGATCTCTGTCTGTCAAATAAAATAAAAAAAAAAACCTTAAAAAAAAAAAGAAATGAACACATAGATCAATAGAACAGAATAGAGATCCCAGAAATAAATCCACACTTATATGTTCAATTAATCTACAACAAAAGAGGCAAGAATATAATATTGGGGAAAAACAGTATTTCGATAAATGATGTTGGGAAAATTGAACAGGTGCATGCAAGAAAATGAAGCTGGACTCCTTACACCATGCACAAAACCAAACTCAAAATGGATGAAAGACTTAAGCATAAGACCTGAAGTCCTAAAACTCACAAAAGAAAACATGGGCAATAAACTCTTGGACATTGGCCTTAGCGACATGTTTTTGGACCTGTGTATCTAGGTGAGGGCAATAATAAATAAATGCAAAAATGAACAATTGGCACTGGATTAAGCTGATCAGTTTTTGCATGGTAGAACCATCAACAAAATGAAAATACAACCTATTGAACGAGAGAGCTTATTTGCAAATAATCTATCTCATAAGGTGTTAATATCCAAAATATATCAAGAAGTCCAATCATACAACTCAACACCAAAATGAAATTTAAAAACAGGCGGAGGACCTGAATTAACATTTTTACAAAGAAAGCATACAGATTGCCAACAAATGAAAAGATGCTCAACAAATGAAAAGATGGGAAAGTGCAAATCAAAATCACAATGATGTTATCACTTCACAGGTCAGAACAGCTAGCACAGAAAAAAGAAAAATAAATATTGACAAGGATGTGCACTGTTTATAGGAATGTAAATTTGTACAGACACTATGGAAAACTCTATGGAGTTTCTTCAAAAAATTGAAAATAGAAATAGCATGCAATCTAATACACCCACTGCTGGGTATTTACCTGAAGATAGTAAAAACACTAATTTGAAAAGACAGATAGACTTCTATGTTTATTGAGCTTTGTTTACAATAGCCAAAATATGAAAGCCACCATAGTACCCACTGATACATGAATAAAGATGTGGTATACATACACAACAGAATATTACTCAGACATAGAGAACGATGAAATATCACCATTGGAACAACATGGATGGACCTAGAAAATATTATACTAAGTGAAATAAGTCAGAAAAAGACAAATCCCATATGATTTCATTTAGATATGGAATCTTAATAACATAATTGAATAAAAAAAGAAACAAGAGAAACAGTAACAAACTCCAAATACAGAGAAGGAACTTGTGGTTGCCAGGGGTCAATAGATAAAGGGTGGGAGAAGGGGCAAAATAGGTAAAAGATTTTAAAAGGTACAGACTTCCAGTTATAAAACAAGTAAGTCACTGTGACCAAAGTACAGCATAGGGAATATAGTCAATAATATAATAACTTTGTATGATGGCTGGTGTTAATTGCAGTTATTGTGGTTAACATTATGTGATCCATATAACTGTCAAATCTCTATGTTACACACCTGAAACTAATAAAATTGAAAACAAAAGCTATAACTTTTTCATCTGTCCTCTTCAATGGAAGTTGAAAGTAGCCCTCCTTACCATTTTAATCAAATTAATGTAAACATATATCTTAAAATAGTTTAAAGGCTTGTGATGTAAGGCAAATAAAAGCAGATGCAATATTACTTTTTAAGTGATAGAATCAGGCCTATGCATACAAAGATACAAAAATGATATTGATACTAATCAAATAGATCAATGAGATGCAGTGAAAGCCATGCTTAAAGTTTATATCCTTAAATTAATATACTATTAAAGAACAACATCTGAAAATAACTAAGCATTTATCCCAAGATGAGTTATTTTAGAATAAGATAATTAAGTCCCTCTCCCAAATAGAATGAAATAGTAAAGCTAAGAGGAAAAAACTAATGAAACAACAAAAACAAAAAACATTCAAGAAAGGAAATCAATAAAGCTAACAGTTCTTAGAAAGGAACAATAATTCCATTAAATCCAGAATATTCTGATTAGAAGAGAATACATAGACACCACAAATAGCTAATATTAGGATTACAAAAGGAGGCAACAGATTTAAATAGCAATAAGATAGACAAAACTGACACATTTCACAAAAATGTCTATGGTGACTGACCTTAACTGACACAAGAAAAGAAAAATCAGAATTAAATAAATTGGATTTACAATTAAAAACCTTCCTATAAAGAGAACTTTAGGCTCAGAAGTCTCACTGATGCATCTTTAAAGAGTTAATGTTAAATATATAACTCTTCGGAAAATAAAAAATTAAAAATATAATTCTCAGTGCCTAAATAATCTTGATACCAAAATGTAACATTGTAAGAAAAACACCAGTTGATTTTCATAAATCCTAAACAAAATATCAAAGTAAATTATAAATACATAAAAAGGATAATAAATCTTGGTCTTATTGGTTTATTTTGGAAATGCCAGCTTGGTCTGGTATCCAAAAGCCAATTAGTGTAATCAACATGCTTATGGAATAAAGGAGGACAATTATGATCATTTTAACAGATGCATAAAAATGCAATTAAAAACTCTCAATATCTATTCATGATTTTAGAAAACCCTGGCAATGCCACACAAATATGAAGGCTTATTAGACACTCCAAGCAATCATATGCCAACATATCAGACAATGCAAAAAAAAAATGGATAAATTCCTAGAAACATTTAACCTACCAAGACTGAATCATGAAGAAATAGGAAATCTGAACAGACCAATTACTACTAGGGAGAATGAATCAGTAATAAAAACTTCCCTACAGACCATAGTCCAGTAACAGATGGTTTCACTGGTAAATGCTACCAAATATTTAAAGAAAAATTAATATAATCCTTTTAAAATTCTTTCATCCAAAAAAGACAAAGAAATACTTCCAAATGCATTTTATGAAGTCAGGATTACTGTAATTCAAAACCAAAGAAGCTACAAGAAAATTGTAGTTCAGAATCTCTGATGAAACATAGCTATGAATATCCTCAACAAAAATACCTCAAAAAAATTAGCAAACCAACCCAGCTTTTATATCAACATGGACGGGACTGGAAGAGATTATGCTGAGTGAAATAAGTCAAGCAGAGAGTCAATCATATGGTTTCACTTACTTGTGGAACATAAGGAATAACATGGAGGACATTGGGAGATGGAGAGAAGGGAGTTGAGGGAAATTGGAAGGGGAGGTGAACCATGAGAGACTATGGACTCTGAAAAACAACCTGAGGGTTTTGAAGGGGCGGGGGGTGGGAGGTTGGGGGAACCAGGTGGTGGGTATTAGGGAGGGCACAGATTGCATGGAGCACTGGGTGTGGTGCAAAAACAATGAATACTATTACGCTGAAAAGAAATAAATAATTAAAAGAAAAAAAAAAGAAACATAGCTATAAATATCCTCAATAAAAATACCTCAAAAAAATTAGCAAACCAACCCAGCTTTTATATCAACATGGACGGGACTGGAAGAGATTATGCTGAGTGAAATAAGTCAAGCAGAGAGTCAATCATATGGTTTCACTTATTTGTGGAGCATAACAAATAGCATGGAGGACAAGGGGAGATGGAGATGAGAAGGGAGTTGAGGGAAATTGGAAGGGGAGGTGAACCATGAGAGACTATGGACTCTGAAAAACAATCTGAGGGGTTTGAAGGGGCGGGGGGTGGGAGGTTGGGGGAACCAGGTGGTGGGTATTAGGGAGGGCACAGATTGCATGGAGCACTGGGTGTGGTGCAAAAACAATGAATACTGTTACGCTGAAAAGAAATAAATAATTAAAAGAAAAAAAAAAGAAACATAGCTATAAATATCCTCAATAAAAATACCTCAAAAAAATTAGCAAACCAACCCAGCTTTTATATCAACATGGATGGGACTGGAAGAGATTATGCTGAGTGAAATAAGTCAAGCAGAGAGAGTCAGTCATATGGTTTCACTTACTTGTGGAACATAAGGAATAACATGGAGGACATTGGGAGATGGAGAGGAGAAGTGAGTTGGGGGAAATCAGAGCAGGGAGACAAACCATGAGAGACTATGGACTCTGAGAAATATAAACTGAGGGTTTTGGAGGGGAGAGAGTTGGGGGGTTGGGTGAGCTTGGTGGTGGGTATTATGGAGGGCACATATTGCATGGAGCACTGGCTGTGGTGTATAAACAATGAATTTTGGAACACTGCAAAGAAATAAAATATAATAAAATGGAAAAAATTAGCAAACCAATTTCAAGAATACCTTAGAAAAATTATTCATTGTGATCCAGTAAGATTTATTTCAGTGGTGCAAGGATGGTTTAATATGGTCAAATCAATCAGCATGATACATCACAATAACAAGAGGAAGAATAAATGTCATATGATCATCTGAGTAGGTTCAGAAAAAGGATTCAACAAAACACAACATCTGTTTGTGATCAAAACTTGAAACAAATTGTGTTGAGGAAATATACTTCAACATAAATAAAGACTATATATGAAAAACCCACTGCTGATGGTAAAAAAAAAAAAAAAGGAAAGTTTCCCTCTAAGATCAGGAACAAGACAAGCATCAGTTTTATCCAACATAGTACTGGAAGTACCTACTGTGCCAATAAGGCAAGAAAAAGAAATAAAAGACATCTAAATTTGTAAGGAAGAAGTAAAACTGTCACAATTTGCAGATGATATATTATATACAGATCACAAAAACCAGAACTTATAAATGAATTCAGTAGAGTTGCATAATACAAAATCAGTAACAAAAGGTTAGATTGCTATATAATCATCATCATCAGAGAAATAAAGAAAACGTTTCTACTTGTATCAAAAAGAATATAAAACTAGTAATAAATATAACCAAGGAGGTAAAATACCTGTAATGGACTACTAAATGGCATTAATGGAAGAAATTGAAGATTTCACAAATAAATGGAAAGATATTCTATGCTCATTGACTGGAAGAATATTGTGAAAATGTGCATATTACCCAAAACAATGTATAGATTCAGTGCAACCTTTATCAAAATTCCACTGGCATTTTACCCAGAAATAGAAGAAACACCCCTAAAATTTATACAGAGCCAAAAAGCCCCCCCAAATCTAAAGTAGTCTAGAGAAAGAACAAAGCTAGAGGCATCATAATTCCTGATTTCAAACTACATTACAAAATTATACTCATCCAAAGAATATGATATTGGCATAAAAACCACACCTACACATTAATGAGATGTTCAAAATAAACCCACTAATACATAGTCAATGTATTTATGACAAAAAGTTAATTAAAACTATACATTGGGGAAATGATAGTCTCTTCAATATGCCATGCCTAGAAAACTGGACAGCCAGATGCAAAAGAATGGTTATTATACTTCATACCCAAAAGTCAACTCAAAATTCATTAAAAATTGAATGTAACTACTGAAACCATAACTCCTAGAAGGAGTTTTAAGTGGTGTGCTCCTTGACATCAGCCTTGGTGATGATTATTTGAATTTGACACCAAATAGCAAAAGTAACAAATATGAACATAAACAAGTGAGACTACACAAAATTAAAAATCTTCTGCACAAAAAAGGAAGCCACCACCGCCATCAACAACAAAAACAATTTAAAAATTTTGATAAAATATCTACACATAAGATGCAAGTACTGATGGTTGCAAGGCCCTTGCCCATTCTCCATCACAACAGCATTAAGGAAAGCACAGGATGTAATGAGCACAGGGTGTTACACGCAACAGATGAATCACTGAACTCTACCTCTGAAACTAATAATATACTCTATAGTAATTAAGTTTAAATAAAATAAAATTTAAAGACAACAACAAAAACAAATTCCCTGTGGTCCAAACCTACAGATTCCTGCATAATCTCATTGGGGCAAGACTGGAGTGGGGGCTCCTAATAAGTGACCTACAATCTTTGGGGAGCAGGCTCTCTTCTCTTACTATAGGAGCCATAATAAGTTCAGGGGAGACATCTCAATGCAGAGCTATGCCAGCCTGGGTCAGGGAACTGTGGTTATCAAGTAGTATTTTCTCTTTACCTTCTAAAGCCCATATCTGGTCTCTGTGGTTCAAGAAGGTGCTTCAGCCTCACCCCCATATTCCAGGATTCTCTATTCACACACAGCCCATTGCTTTCACTGTCTGCAGATCAAGACAAATGGCCCCATCTGGCCATGGAATTTAGTGCACACGTATTCAGGTCTACAAACTATGAGCCACGCAGGCTCTAGGGCCTCTTCTGCTGCCTCACGAGGAAAAAGAAATTCATTCACAGTCCCACCTCCTACCAAGTTTAGTACCTAGTTCTGACCATCTAATGAAAAACAGAGGCGACTGGTAAGCTCATCCTAATTGTTGTTTGGGCAGGCAATGAAACCAGCAGTCCTATCCAACTGTTTTCAGCCAGTGGACACCCCCCTTTATCTTAGAGCTCAGGCAGTGGCCCCACCCAAAAATAATCTTTGATAACAAGCCTCACCTGCTAAACATTCTACAATCAGACATGTCCAGCAAGCAAAGCTGAGCTGACTGCTAAACTATCTCTACCAAAGTAAAACTGTTAAGTCTGGAAGAGGATACCAACTCTTGTAATTCATAGATAACAATGTGTGGAATAAAAGATCATGAAAAATCTGGTAAACTTAACACAACCAAAGAAAACTAATAAAGCTTGAATAACTGATCCCAAGAAATGGGCATCTATGAGCTATTAAAGAATTAAGAAAAATTCCTTTAAAGAAGTTTAGTGAACTGAAAGCACATAAAAATAAGGAAAATAATGCATAAAAAATGAGAAGAGAAAAACAAAGTAATTCTAGAGCTAAAAAGTACTGAAGAATTCAATATAGAGCTTCAAAATCAAACAGCTATTTAGAGGAAAGAATCAATGAACTATAAGACATTTGAAATTATCCAGAACAAAAAGAAAATATGTGAAAAGGAGCAAAGAGTGTCTATATGACTTATAGGACAAATTTTTTTTTTTAAAGCCAATATTCTCATTGTGGGAATTCCAGAAGAAAAGGGAACAAAAGAGCATATTTTTAAAGCAATAATAGTTGAAAAATTCTAAATCCTTGGGAGAAATTAACTTCCATATCCATGAGGCCTAAAGGACCTCAACTTTGTTTAATCCAATTAGGGCTACAGCAGGCCATGCTACAAATTGTCAAGAGTCAAAACCAAAGAATTTTGAAAGCAGCAAGAGAAAAGAAATTATATTCAGAAATTCCTATAGGACTATTGGATTTCTCAACAAAATTTTTCAGACTGGGGGAGAATGGGATGAAATATTTAAAATATTGATAGGCAAACAGCTTTCAGTGAAAAATTCTATGCCTGCGAATCTTCTCTTCAAAAATGAAGTAGAGGTAAAGACTTTCTTGAATAACAACAAAAAAAACCCGAGGGAATTACGACCAGTAGACATGCCTTACTGCTAAAGAATTGCTGATATGAGTTCTTGGTATAGACATGAAAGGACAATAACATCATAAAAGCGTAAGACAGTAGTATAAAACTTCCTGGTAATGGTATATATGTATGTATGTATGTATATTTTACACACACACACACACACACACACACACGTGTGTGTGTGTGTGTGTGTGTATATATATATAATTAAATTCTGTAATATGGTAATGGTGGCATGTTATTCAATTTCAACTCTAGTTGTAAAGTTAAAAAACAAATGTAGCAAAAATAACAACTACAATAATCTGTTATAAGATATATAATATAAAAATATTGTGACCTGTCACATCAGTAAAATATGAGGAGGAGGAGAAATCTAAAGGTTAGGAATAATTTTGAAGTTATTGTTTAAAATACGGTGTTATAGGGGCACCTGGGTGGCTCAGTTGGTTAAGTGTTTGCCTTCAGCTCAGTCGTGATTCCAGGGTCCTAGTATTGAGCCCACTGAGCAGGGAGCCTAATTCTCCTTCTCCCTCTGCCTACTGCTCCCCCTGCTTGTGTTCTGTTGCTTGCTGTCAAACAAATAATATATTTTAAAAAACCAGGGTGTTATAATGTTAAGATATTTTATATAAACTTCATGGTAACTGTGAAATAAAACACACTGGTGTCTGCCCCTGGTTATTGGCACAAGGATCCTAAAACCCTTGTTATTTCCCATCTTTTTTGTAGAGTCAATTTTGGGCGGGCTCCTGGATCACTTCTGGTTGAGGGCTGGTCACTGGAATTAAAAGCCAAGATTAGAAGCTAAGAATTTTAATCTTCCTCCCCTATTCCTTATTCTCTTGAGAACGGAGAAGGTATGAAAATGAACTTAATAATCACAGAAACGTTTATGCTTAGGATTCCCCAGGACCTCACCCTTTGTATCTCCCTCTGGCTGTTCATCTGTACCCTTTAAATTATCCCTTAGTAACCTGGTAAATGTAAGTGTTCTAAGTTCTGGGAGCCGTTCTAGCACATTAAGCAAACCTGAAGAAGAAGTAATGGGAATTTCCTATTTTTGGCCAGTCACACAGCATTTATGGGAAGCGTGGGGACTTACTATTTACAACTGGCATCTGAAGAGGAGTGGGACATTTTCTTGGGACTGAACTCTTAACCTGTAAGATCTCCAAGTAGAAAACGTCATAATTAAGTTGTAGCATTCTCATCTGATGTCACAAAGGATTACTTGGTGGATCTGTGGGGAAATGACCTACATTGAAATTTGGGTCACTTATTTTAGTAACCACAATGGAAAAATTTATAATGATTACACAAAGTAACATGATAAAGTAGTAAAAGCATTGTGATGCCAAAAGATATCAAATCATAATGACAGCTAAATGTGAAACAAACAACAATGAATTTACAAAATGGCCAGAAAAAAAAAAGGCAACAGTAAGTCCTTAACTATGAATAATTGCTTAAGTGTAAATTGATTAAATTCACCCATCAATATATGTGGCTGAATGGATTTAAAAAAACATGTTGCCTACAAGAGACTCACTCTAGCCATAAAGGCACATATATACTGAGAGTAAAGGGATAAAAATGGAGATTTCAAACAAATGGTAACAATAAAACAGGGGGTTGCTACACATATCAGACAGAATAGACTTTAAACTAAAAATCATGAAACAAAGAAGGTTATAATATATAGATCAATCTATTAAGAATATAGAACAATTGTAAATATTTATGAACCCAACAAAGGGACAGCTAAATAAATATATAAAACAGAAACTAAGAGCTAAAAGGAGAAAGAAACACCAATACTGTAATAATTTGGAATTATTATACTCCTTTCACAATAATTCATAGATTACTCAGAGAATCAATAAGGTGACAGCAGATGTGAACAACACTAGAGATAAAATGAATCTGAGACATTTACAAAACATTCTCTGAGACCAACAGAATACATACTTTTTCTAGTGTACATGGAATACTTTTTAGGATAGACTGTACGTTATGCCACATAACAAGTCTTAACAAATTTAAAAAGATTAACTCATACCAAGTACCTTCTCTCGCCACAATGGTATGAAATTTGAAAGCATAAGGAAAAGTGAAAAATTCATACATACATGGAAATTAAACACTCCCCTAAAAACTCAATGGATCAGAGAAGAAATTACAGTGTCATTAAAAAAATATCTTGAAAAAAAAATATCTTGAGGCAAAACAAAATAGAAACAAAACACAGCGAATCTAACAGAATGCAGCACAAGTTTCTAAGATGGAAGTTTGTAGTAATAAACACCTACATTAAGAAACAAGATCTCACACATAGTAATTCCATACCTCGAGGACCCAGAAAAAAAAGGCAAATTGAGACCCAAGTTAGCGAAAAGTTAAAGATTAGAGCAGAAAAATATGAAATCCAGGAAAACAATAAAAATTAACCAGTTGATCTTTGAAAGGATAAACAGAATGACAAAATGTTAGTGAAAACAACTAGAAAAGAGAAGACCAAAATTAACAATTAAAAATGAAACAAGAGACATTATAACTGATTCAACTTAAATAAAAATCTACTATGAACAACTATATGCCAACAAACTGGACAACCTAAAAGAAATGGAAAAATTCTTAGAAATGTGGAGGAGGCAGGCAGTGGTAACCCAAACTCGGAGGAAAGGCTTGGGGGGTCAGGGGCAACTCGCAGCCAAAATGAAGGTGAAGATGCTGAGCCAGAACCGGACAACTATGTCCACAAAACCAAGCTGGACTTACAAAGAGTTCCAAGAAACTATGATCCTACCTTACGTCCTTTTGAGGTCACACAAGAATATGTAAGAGCTTTAAATGCTACCAAACTGGAGCAGGTATTTGCAAAACAATTCCTTGCTTCTCTGGACGGTCACCAAGATGGAGTCAGTTGCTTGGCAAAGCATCCAAGAGTCTGGCTACTGTTCTTTCTGGGGCATGTGATGGAGAGGTTAGGATTTGGAACTTGACTAAACGGAAAGGTATCTGTACAATACAAGCTCATGAAGGTTTTGTCTGAGGACGATGTACTCGCTTTTGTAGGACTTCTTTTTTTACTGTTGGTGATGACAAAACTGTGAAGCAATGGAAAAATGGATGGACTGGGCTATGGAAAATAGGAAGAAACATTGCATACAATATTAGGAAAGACAGCATGTACAGGAATTGATCATCACTGGAAAGAAGCTGTTTCTGCCGCATGTGGACAGCAAGTAGACATTTGGGATGAACAAAGAACAAGGCCTATATGTTCAATGACCTGGAGATTCAACAGTATAAGTAGTGTTAAATTTAACCCAATTGAGACATTTCTCTTGGGAAGTTGTGCTTCTGACAGGAATATAGTACTATATGATAGGAGGCAAGCTACTCCCCTGAAAAAGGTCATCTTAGATATGAGAACAAATAGAATTTGTTGGAACCCTATGGAAGCTTTCATTTTTACTGCAGCGAATGAAGATTACAACTTGTATACATCTGATATGCATGCGCTGGACACTCCTGTAATGGTACATATGGATCATGTGTCTGTGGTGCTTGATGTGGATTATTCTCCCACTGGGAAAGAGTTTGTGTCTGCTAGTTTTGATAAATCTATTTGTATCTTTCCTGTGGACAAAAGTAGAAGCAGGGAAGTCTATCACACAAAGAGAATGCAACATGTTATCTGTGTAAAGTGGACTTCTGACAGCAAATATATTATGTGTGGATCTGATGAAATGAACACACGTCTATGGAAAGCTAATGCTTCTGGGAAATTGGGTGTGCTTACATCACGAGAAGAAGCAGCCAAAGATTATAACCAGAAATTGAAGGAGGAATTTCAACATCATCTTCATATAAAATGCATTGCTCATCACCAGCATCTACTAAAATCTATCTACAGCCAGATCCAGGAACAGCAGATCATGAAGGAAGCTTGCTGATGAAAGGAGTTGAATTTTCTCAAACATAGCAAGCCTGGATCATGGCAGTTGTGTAGGAGAAGAAACACATAGTGGCAGTTGTGAAATAATACTTGGTATTCCTACCAATCCTGATGTGTGATTATTTGTTATATTTTGATGTGCAGACTCTGCAAATAAAGTACTGGCTCTAGAATAATAACAAACAGTTCAGTTACATATGTAGTACACTATCCTAAAAAACTCTCTTGAAAGGCGGCCTTGTTGATAAGATGATCCAACATTTTATCCTTGATCTGCTTGCTTATTTCATTGAAGAATACAGTATTGCAAACTAACATGTTTATTACTGTTAGAAATTGCAGTACACTTTGATCTATTATTGTAGCTATACTGTACATTTGAATTTACATTTATGACCAAACATCTCTTTTGTTACCGTCAGTATTACTTTGGGTAATTATTGCAATGATTCTTCCAGTGATTGTATATAGTGTGTGGAAGAAATATGTCAGAACTTTTTAAAACTCATTTAATTTTCTGTGCCTTATTTGTATTTGGCTCTTTGAGATTTTAAAGATAATCAGTTGCATTTATATAACTTTTATAAGTAATAATTATAATTTATGGTCAAGTTAAGATAATAAAACATCTTTTGCTCAGCGTTGTAAAAAAAATTCTTAGAAATGTAGCCTCTGTGACTGAATCAGGAAAAAAAATAGAAAATCTGAACAGACCATTAATAATAATTAGATGGAATCAGTAATTAAAAATCTCCCAGTGAAGAAGAGCCTAGAATAAAATGGTAAATTTTATCTGCTATTTAAGGAAGAATAAACACCAATCTTTTTCAAATTCCTTCAAAAAATCATGCATAAGGAAAAACCTGCAAACTCATTTTACAAAACCAGCATTACTCTGATAAGGGCATTAAGAGTAAAGCACACTACTGGCCAAAATTCAATAGTGAATACTACTTACCTGAGCAGCATATTAAAAAGATCATTCACTATGATCAAGTGGGATTTCTCTCTGAGAGACAAGAATGGTTCAATGTGCACAAAATCAGCATGATATATCAAATTAACAGAGTGAAAGAGAAATTCATGTATTATTGCAAGAGACAAAGAAAAAACACTTGATAAAATTCAAAACCACTTATGATAAAAGTTCTTAACAAATTAGATATAGAAGAAACACAGCTCAACATAATAAAAGCTATATACAACTATTCTGTAGCAAATATCACACTCAGTGGTGAAAAAATGAAAGCCTTTTTCTTTTCCCCATAAAGAATATAACAAGAGAGGGGTGTTCACTCTCACCACTCTGACTCAATATAGTATTGAAAGTCCTTGCTAGATCATTCCCACAATGGGGGGAAAAAGACATCAGAATTGGAAAGGAAAAAGTAAAACTGTCTCTATTTATAAATGACATGATTTTATATATGAAATATCCTAATCCCCACAAAAATTGTTAGACTAACAAATTCAGTTGAAATTGGATGACAAATAGCCTCTTAGAGTGTCCATTATTAAAGACCTTAGATATCATATGCTAGTGAGGATGTGGAGAAAAAGGAATTCTTGTGCACTACTGGTAGGATTATAAACTGGTACAGCCAACATGGAAAACAATATGAAAGTTCCTCAAAAAATAAAAAATGGACCTACTATATGATCTTGCAATTCTACTTCTGAGAATATATCTGAAGGAATCAAACACTATGTTGAGAATATATCTATACTCCCATGTTCATAGGAGCATTATTTATAAAAGCCAAGACACTGGAACAACCTAAGTGTTTATCAACAGATAAACAGATAAATCAGTTATGATACACACAGACACACATACACATACATAAACATGCACTATTATGTGGTCAGAAAGAAGGAAATCTGGCCTTTATGAAAACATGGATGAACTTTGAGAACATTATGTTGAGTCAAATAAGTCACATACACACAAATACAGTATAATCTCACTTATATGTGCAGATTATAGAAACAAAAACAAGCATCACCATAATCTGGAGAAGGAAATAAGCATTCATGTCTAAAAGGCATAGAGGACCCCTCCCAAAATCAATAAAAACAGATCAACACCCCAACATATAATAGTGAAGCTTGCAAATTTTAGAGAAAAAGAATTGTGGGAGCTGCTTGAGATAAGAGACTCCTTACCTATAGAGAGAGGAACATCAGACTAACATTAGACCCATCCACAGAAACCTGGCAGGCCAGAAAGAGCTGGCATGATATATTTAGGCTCATTTATTAGCCTATGCAGTCAAGAATACTTTATCCATCAGGGCAGTCATTCAGAATGGAAGGAGAGGTAAAGAGCTTCCAGGAAAGACAGAAACTGAAAGAATATGTGGCCACCAAGCCAGCCCTGAAAGAAATATTAAGTAAAGAGAGAACCCAGGAGTAACATAAACCAAAAAGAAACAGACGATTTACAGAAACAGGGACTTTTCAGGTAATAAAATGGCACTAAATTCATATCTTTCAATAGTTACTCTGAATGTAAATGAGTTAAATGCTCCAATAAAAAGACAAAGATTTGATTAAAAAAAAAAAACATGATCCATCCATATGTTGTCTACAACAGACTCATTTTAGACCTAAAGACATCTCCAGACTGAAAGTGGGGGGTGGAGAAATATTTACCACACTAAAGGACCTCAAAAGAAAGCTGGGGTAACAATCCTCATATCAGACAAATTAGATTTTAAAACAAAGACTGTAGTAAGAGATGAAGAGGGACACTATATCATACTTAAAGGGTCTATCCAACAAGAAGATCTAACAGTTATAAATATTTATGCTACCAACAAGGGAGTAGCTCATTATATAAACCAATTAATACCAAAGTAAAGAAACACATTGATGATAATACATTGATAGTAGGGGACTTCAACACCTCACTCACGGCCATGAACAGATCATCCAAGCAGATCAACAAGGAAACAAGGGCTTTGAAGGACACACCGGGCCAGATGGTCTTTACAGATATATTCAGAAAATTCTATTCTAAAACAACAGAATACTCATTCCTCTTGAGTGCACAAGGAACTTTCCCAGAATAGACCACATACCAGATCACAAATCAGGTCTTAACTGAAAACCAAAAGAATGAGATTATTCCTTGCGTCTTTTCAGATCACAGTGCTTTGAAACATGAACTCAGTCACAAGAGGAACTTTGAAAGGAACTCAAACACTTGGAAATTAAAGAGCATCCTGTTAAAGAATGAATGGATAACCCAGGAAATTAAAGAAGAATTTAGCAACTTCATGGAAACTAATGAGAATGAAAACACATCTATTCAAAACCTTTGGGATAGGGGCGCCTGGGTGGCTCAGTGGGTTAAGCCTCTGCCCTCAGCTCAGGTCATGATCCCAGGGTCCTGGGATCGAGCCCCGCATCGGGCTTTCTGCTCTGCAGGGAGCCTGCTTCCTCCTCTCTCTGCCTGCCCCTCTGCCTACTTGTGATCTCTGTCAAATAAATAAATAAAATCTTAAAAAAAAAAAAAAAACCTTTGGGATACAGCAAAGGTGGTCCTAAGAGGGAAGTACATTGCAATACAAACCTCTCTAAAAAATTAGAAAAATCTCAAATACACAAGCTAACTTTATACCTAAAAGACTGGAGAAAGAACAGCAAGTAAAGCCTCAACCAAGTAGAAGAGTAATAATAGAGATTAGAGCAGAAACCAATAAAATAGAAACCAGAAGAACAGTAGAACAGTTCAACAGAACTAGAAGCTTGTTCCTTGAAAGAATTAGACTGATAAACATCTAGCCAGACTTATCTAATAGATAAAATGTCCCAACTTAATAAAATCATGAATGAAAGAGGAGAGCTCATGACCAATACCAAGAAAATACAGACAATTTTAAGATATATTATAAGCAAACCATAAGTGACTCTTAATCTCACAAAACAAACTAAGGGTTGCTGAGGGGAGGGGGGTTGGGAGAAGGGGGGTGGGGTTATGGACATTGTGGAGGGTATGTGCTTTGCTGAGTGCTGTGAAGTGTGTAAACCTGGTGATTCACAGACCTGTACCCCTGGGGATAAAAATATATTCTATGTTTATACAAAAATATATTATAAGCAACTATATGCCAACAAATTAAGCAATCTGGGAGAAATGGAATTCCTGGAAATTTATGAACTACAAAAACTAAAACAGAAAGTAATAGAATATCCAAACAGACCAACAACCAGCAAGGAAATTGAAGCCATAATCAAAAACCTCCCTCTCCCCCAGAAGAGTCCAGGGCTACATGGCTTCTCCTAAACATTTAACAGGAATTCTACCAAACTTTTAAAGAAATAATACCTGTTTTACTAAAGCTGTTTCAAAAAATAGAAATGGAAGGAAAATTTCCAAACTCATTCTATGAGGCCAACATTACCTTGATCCCCAAACCAAAGACCCCATCAAAAAGGAGAATTACAGGAGCACCTGGGTGGCTCAGTGGGTTAAAGCCTCTGCCTTTGGCTCAGGTCATGATACCAGGGTCCTGGGATTGAGCCCACGGGCTCTCTGCTCAGCAGGGAGCCTGCTTCCTCCTCTCTCTCTGCTTGCCTCTCTGCCTACTTGTGATCTCTGTCAAATAAATAAAAAAATCTTAAAAAAAAAAGGAGAATTACAGACCAGTATCTCTGATGAACATGGATGCCAAAATACTCATCAAGATACTAGCCAATAGGATCCAATAATACATTAAAAGGATTATCCACCATGACCAAATAGGATTTATTCCTGGGATGCAAGAGTGATTCAACATTTGCAAATCAATCAGTGTGACAGATCACATTAATAAAAGAAGAGACAAGAACTATACGATCCTCTCAATTGATGCAGAAAAAGCATTTGACAAAATACAGCATCCTTTCCTATTTAAAACTCTTCCCAGTGTAGGGAAAGAGGAATACTTCAATATCATAAAATCCATTTACAAAAGCCCACAGAGAATATTATTCTCAATAGAGAACAACTGAAAGTTTTCCCTTATGGTCAGAAACATGATGGGGATGCCCACTCTTACCACTATTGTTCAACATATTATTCGAAGTCCTAGCTTCAGCAATAAGGCAATAGAAAGACATAAAATCCACTCAAGTTGGCAAAGAAGAAGGTAAACTCACACTTCTCACAGATGACAGGGTACTTTATATGGAAAACCCAGAAGACTCCAGCCCAAATTCCTAAAACTCATACTACAGTTCAGTGATGTGACAGGATACAAGATCAATGTACAGCAATCAGTTGCACTTCTATATACTAGCAATGAGACAAAAGAATGAGAAATTAAGGCATCGATCCCATTTACAATTACACCCAAAAGCATAAGATACCTAGGAATAAACCTAAACAAAGAGGTAGAGAATCTGTATTCTAAAAACTATAAAACATTTATGAAATAAATTTAGAAAAACACAAAGAGATGGAAAAACATTCCATGCTCATGGGTTGGAAGAATAAACATTGTTAAAATGTCCATGCTTTCCAGAGCAATCTACACATTCAATGCAATCTTTATCAAAATACCATCAACATTTATCTCAGAACTGAAACAAACAGTCTTAAAATTTGTGTGGAATCAGAAAGACCCTGAATAGCCAGGGGAATGTTAAAAAAGGAAACCAAAGCTGGGGACATCACAATGTCTGACTTCAAGCTCTATTACAAAGTTGTGATCATCAAGATAGCAGATTATTGGCACAGAAACAGACACATAGATCACTGAAACAAAATAGAGAACCCAGAAATGGATGTTCAACTCTATAGTCAACTAATCTTCAGCAAAGCAGAAAAGAATATCCAATGGAAAAAAGATAGTGTCTTCAATAAATCATACTGGGAAAATTGGACAGCCACATGCAGAATGAAACTGGACCACTCTCTTACACAATATACCAAGATAAACTCAAAATGGATGAAAGACCTAAATGTGAGACAGGAATCCATCAAAATCCTAGAGAATACAGGCAGCCAACTCTTTGATTTTGGACACAGCAACTTTAGATAGGTCTCCAAAGGCAAGGGAAACAAAAGTAAAAATGAACTATTGGGACTTCATCATGATAAAAAGCTTCTGCACAGCAAAGGAAATAGTCATCAGAACTAAGAGGTAACCCACAGAATGGGAGAAGATATTTGTAAATGATATATCAGATAAAAGGCTGGTATATAAGATCTATAAGGAAACTTCTCAAACTCACAACCCCCAAAACAAATAATCCATCCAAGAAGTGGGGAGAAGACATGAACACATTTCTCCAAAAAAGACCTGCAAATCACCATTAGAGACATAAAAAAAAAAAAATGCTCCACATCACTTGGCATCAGGGAAATTCACATCAAAACCACACTGAGACACCACCTTATACCAGTTAGAATGGCTAACATTAACAAGACAGGAAACAACAAATGTTGGTGAGGATGTGGAGAAAAGGGAGCCTTCTTGTACCATTGGTGGACATGCAAGCTGGTACAGACACCCTGGAAAACAGTACAAAGTTTCCTCAAGAAGTTAAAAATAGAGCTACCTTATAGATCAGCAGTTGTGCTACTGGATATTTACCCCACAGATACAGATGTAGTGAAACAAAGAGGCACCTGTATCCCAATGTTCATAGCAGCAATGTCCAAAATAGCCAAACTGTGGAAGGAATTGAGATGTCCTTCAGCAGATGGATGGATAAAGAAGATGTGGTTTATATATACAATGGAATATTAGCCATCAGAAAGGATGAATACCTACCATTTATACTGACATAGATGGAACCTGAGGAGATTATGCTACGTGATATAAGTCAGTGATAGTCAATTATCATATGGTTTTACTTATTTGTGGAACATAAGGAATAGCATGGAGGACATTAGGAGAAGGGAAAAATGAAGGGGAAGAAATCAGAGTGGGAGACGAACCATGACAGCGTATGGAATCTGGGAAACAAACTGAGGGTTTTAGAAGGGGTGGGGGTAGGGAGATGGGTGAACCCAGTGATGGGAATTAAGGAGGGCACATATTGCATGGAGCACTGGGTGTCATGCACAAACAATGAGTCATGGAACACTACATCAAAGACTAATGATGCAAAGTATGGCGACTAACATAACACAATAAATAAAAAACCAAAAACTTAAACACAATGTATTAATACAAAAAGTTGTAAATAAAAGGAATGAATTAAACAAAGAAACCAACAATGACCAGAAAATATGAAAACAATGACACTAAATACATACCTATTAATAATTAGTTTAAATGTAAATGGACTAAATGCTCCAATCAGAAGACACAGGGTGACAACATGCATAGAAAACAAAGTCCATCTATAGGCTGCACTTCCGATCTAGACAAAAAGAGACTGAAGTGAGGTCTGGACAAATATATACCATGCAAATGGAAGCAAAAAAACAAAACAAAACCTAAGTGGTAGTATTTACATACCAGACAAAATAAACTTTAAAACAAAGAATGTAGCATGAGACAAAGAAGGGCATTGCATAATGATAAAGGGATCAATCTGACAAGATGTAAATCTATACACCCAACATAGGGGCACAAAATATATAAAGCCAATATAAACAGACATAAAGGGAGAAAAATAACAGTAATACAGTAATGGGGGGGGGGGACTCTCACACCCACTTACATCAATGGATATATCATCCAATCAGAAAACCAACAGTGCCTTTAAATGACATACTAGATAAGATGGTCCTAACAAATATATACAGAATATTGAATCCAAAAACAGAATATGCATTCTTTCCAAGTGTACATGTTAGGCAGCAAAACAAGATTCAATAAACTTAACATTAAAATCATATAAGCGACCTGTACCCCTGGGGATAAAAATACATGTTTATAAAAAAAAAATTCCAAAGGTGACCATCCAAAAAAAAAAAAAAATAATAATAATTAATTAATTAAATCAGTGGTTTTAGTTTGGCTAAAAAAAAAAAATCATATAAGTGTGTCATCTGACTACAAAGCTATAAAGCTAGAAATCAATTACAAGAAAAAAAAAAAAACTGGGGAGCCTAGGTGGCTCAGTGGCTTAAAGCCTCTGCCTTCGGCTCAGGTCCTGACCTCAGGGTCCTGGGATCAAGCCCTGCGTTGGGCTCTCTGCTCAGCAGGGAGCCTGCTTCCCTTCCTCTCTCTCTGCCTGCCTCTCTGCCTACTTGTGATCTCTGTCAAATAAATAACTAAAAATCTTTATTTAAAAGAAGGGGGGTACATCTGAGTGGCTCAGTGGGTTAAAGCCTCTGCCATTGCCTCAGGTCCTGATCTCAGGGTCCTGGGATCGAGCCCTGCATTGGGCTCTCTGCTCAGCAGGGAGCCTGCTTCCCTTCTTGTCCCTACCTGCCTCTCTGCCTACTTGTGATCTCTATCTGTCAAGAAAATAAATAAAATCTTTAAAAAAATAAAAAAAATTGAAAACACAAATGTGGAGGCTACAATCTTTTTCACCAGAATGGCTTGAAAGTAGAAGTCAGTTACAAGAAAAAAAATTGGAAAGAATACATATACATGGAGGCTGAACCACATGCTATTAAACAATAAATGGTTCAACCAAAAATGAAAGAGGAATTAAAAATAAAAGGAGACAAAAGAAAATGAAATGCTGTAGTTCAAAATCTGTGGGACATAGCAAAAACTGTTTCAAGAGAGAAACTTTTAGCAATACAGGCCTATCTTAAGAAATAAGAAAAACTTCAAGCACCCAAAACTGACACCTAGCAGAACTAGAAAAAGAACAAATCCCAAAGATAGAAAGAAAAAATAATATTAGAGCATAAATAGAGACTAAAGAACAGTAGAAAATATTAATAAAACCAAGAGCTCTTTTTAAAAAAATTGATACATCATTGGATGCATCAAGAAAAAAAAAGAGAGAGTTCAAACAAAGTCATAAATAAAAAGGAGAAATAATGAGCAAAGAAATACAAAGGATTATAAGAGAATATTATGAAAAATTATGTGCCAACAGACCAGACAACCCGAGGAAACATAAATTTCAAGAAATATATAATCTTCCAAAACTAAACCAGGAAGAAATAGAAAAAATTTGAACAGACCAGTTACTAGTAATGAAATAGAATCAACAATAAAATAAAGCCCCTTGGGGTACCTGGGTGGCTCAGTGCTTTAAAGCCTCTGCCTTTGGCTTGGATCACAGTCCTGGGGTCCTAGAATCAAGCCCTGCGTCGGGCTCTCTGCTCAGTGGGAAGCCTGCTTCCTCCTCTCTCTGCCTACTTGTGATCTCTGTCAAATAAATAAATAAATAAAATCTTAAAAAAAAAAAGCCCCTAAAAGCAAAGGTCCAAAATCAGATAGCTTCACAGGTGAATTATACGAAACATTTTAAAAAGAGCTAATGCATATTCTTCTTAAACTATCCAAAAAAAAAAAAAAAAAAAAAAAAAGAAGTGGAAGAAAAAGACCAAATTTATTTCACAATGCCAGTATTACCCTCCTACCAAAACCAGACAAAAACACAACAAAAAATATATAGACCAATATCCCTGAGAACATAGACCCCAAAAACCTGAACAAAATATCAGCAAACTAAATTCAACAATACATTAAAAAATTATTCACCACAATCAAGTAGAATTTATTCCAGGAATTCAAGTATGGTTTAAAACTTGCAAATCAATCAATGTGATACATAAAATTAACAAGAGAAAGGGTTAAAAAACCTTGATATCATCTTAATAGATGCAGAAAAAGCATTTGACAAAATAAAACATCCATTCATAATAAAAGCTCTCAACAAAGTGGGTTTGGAATGAACAAACAAACAAATCGTATATGATAAAGAACATATACAAAAACCTTTCAGTTAACATTACACTCAATGGTGAAAAATGGAACAGTTTTCCTCTAAAATTAGTAATTAGGTGTACTTTTACCACTTACTCTTACCACCAGCCTACTATAGGAAGTCTTCCTCCAATAATCAGACAAGAAGTAAGGGCATCCAAATTGATAAGGAAGAAGTACAAGTACCACTAGTTGCAGACTGCAGGATAATATGTATTAAAAAACCCTAAAGATTCCACCAAAAATTATGAGAAGTGGTAAATAAGTTTAGTAAAGTTGTAGGAAACAAAACTAATATAAAGAAATGTGTTGCATCTCTATACATTAAAAACAAAGCAGCAAAAAGGGAAATTAAGAAAATAATTCCACTTAAATTTCCACCAAAAAGAATAAAACACCCAGCAATAAACTTAATAAGGGTGGTGAAAGATCTATATTCTCAAAACTATAAAGCACTGACAAAATAAATTAAAGATGAAAGACTAATTGAAAAGTACAACACAGTGAATACAGTCCCTAATATTGTGATCACATTGCTTGGTGAAAGATGATGGCTACATTTATTGAAGTGAGCATTGGGTAATGTCTAGGATGTTGAATGAATATGTTGCACACCCAAAACTAGTAAAATATGTTAATTATACTTCCAAGAAAATTATAAACAAAAGAAAAAGAGAAAACTCAAATAAAATGAGAAATGAAGCAGAAGTTACAACCTAGTACAGAAATAGAAATGATTCTGAGAATACTATAAAAAAATTACATGCCAACACACAAGGTAACTAATAGATAAATTTCTAGAATTTTATAGTGTTCCAAGGCTGCATCAGGAAAAAAAAATAAAAGAAATGAACAGACTAGATACTAGTAACAGAAATGAATCAGTAATTAAAAAAAAAAAATCCCAAGAAACAAGTCTAGGACCAGATGGCTTCATAGGTAAATTCTACCAAACATCTAAAGAAGAGCTGAGAGAGGGGGAAAAATCACAGAGTAAAAGAACCCTGAACTCACCTCATCCCACAGACACACCAAGGCAACAACATGTATTACAACTCCCTCTGAAAATGATCTGAAGGCTGTCAGAACAGATCTACAGATAATTGTAGAGAGGACACATAAAGGGTAGGAGGGGCAGATCCCTGGACAGGTAGCAAACTCCCAGATTGACTAATCATAAATGGAAGAGACATCATGAGCACAGAAGAACAGGGGGATCAGACACCACACTGGGCATTCCTGGCCCTGGGGACCTGCAGTAGAAAGACAAGTCCTCATGTTTGGCTTTAAATATCAGGAGGGTTTAACTCTGGAAGAGCTTAAGGGCTAATGAAAAGCAAGTCTCTTCCCTTGAAGAACCAGCCAGCTAAATAACTGCATGAGACACAGCACAGAAGCAGCAGTTTGAAAAGTGCCTGGGGTATACATAAAGGAGATTTATTGACTAATTTATCACATGGGCCACAGGGGCAGGGAACTATAACTTTCTCCAGGAACAAAAGTACTGGTGTCATTTTTCTATCCCCCCACAACAGATTAAATAGTCAGACACTTGTTGAAGCCAATTGTAACGATCTCCATTTACCTTGCTTGTACCACATGCCCTTGCCTCTGTGTTCCCCTGTGGATGTGCCCTGTAGGAACCCCTTAAAAGTAGGCTTCCATCCTACTAAACCTAGCAGGCAGCCCTGGACAGAACTGGTGCCACTCCAAAGTGACTCCTGCTTGGGGAGAAGAAAAGATCACCCAGCACACCAGTGCTCCTACAGTTCCTGCAGACAAGTTTCTCAGTTGTCTATGCAGGAAGCAAACCCTGATTTTCAGTGTGCCTACTGCTGTGCAGTAGTTAATTACAACCAGCCAGGCTGAGGGGCAACCTCACCCATAAGCTTGTCTGTAGCAGCTGCCTCTCAGGTGTCTAGTTGTCTAGTAGTGCCTCTCAGCTGCATGGGGAGCTCCTGCTCAGTAGTGCTCTCCAGAAGAGGACACAGGTCCTTGCAGTCAGCTGGATGAAGGCCAGCCCCACTAACCAGTCTTATCACAGCAACTATAGCTTAACCACAACAGGAAGGTGCATGCAGCCTAGAGCATGCACTAGCCCTAGAGGGGACAGCCCTAGAGCAATTGGTTATGGTGACCAGGAGTGCTGTGCTACAGGTCACCACAGGACCCTTTAAATAAGGCCACTACTTCCAAGACAAGGAGGTGTTGCTGACTTACTTAATACATGTGCACAAACAGACACTTAGACAAAATGAGGACATAGCAAAATATGTTCCAAATAAAAGAACAAGACCAAATCACAGGAAAAGTTAAACAAAATGGGACAATTAATATGCTTGACAAAGAGTTCAAAGTAATGGTCATAAAAATACTCACTGGGCTTGAAAGGGTGTATGAACTCAGTGAGAACTTCAACAAAGAGAGAGAAAATATTAAAAAGAAACACTCAGAGCTGAAGAATACAATAACTGCAATGAAAAATAGAGTAGAGGGAATTAACAGGAGATTAGATGATGCAGAAAAGATTGGCAGTCTGGAAGACAGGGTAATGGAAAGCAACTGAGCTGAACAGGGAAAAGAAAAAATAGACTAAAGTACCTCTAATCATCTTCAAGTATAATGGCATTCATATTATAGGAATCCCAAAAGGAAAAAAGGACAAAAAGGCAGAAAATTTATTTGAAAAAAACAATAAGTGAAAACTTGCCTATCTAGAGAAGGTAACAGACATCCAAATTCAGGAACCATAGAGATCTCCAGCAAGATAAACTCAAGCAGGTCCACAATAAGGTAATAATTAAATGGAAAAAAAGTAGACAAAAAGAAATCTTAAAAGCAGTAAGATAAAAGAAAACACTTACATACAATTTAAACCCCATAAAGCTATTAGGTCATATTTCAGCAGAAACTTTGAAGACCAGAAAAAAGCGGCAGGATATAGTTCAGGTCCTGAAAGAAAAAACCCACAACCAAGAATATTCTACCCAGCAAGATTATCATTAGGAATGGAAAGAGATAAATATTTTTACAGACAAAAGATAAAGGAGTTTACCACCACAAAATGGTCTTCATAACAAATGTTAAAAGACTTGTAAAGTGGAAAATATAAGGTAACTATATAAATATATATATATATATATATTTATATATAAGGTAACTATATAGTTATAACTATATAGCTATATAAGATAACTAGAACATTATCGAAAGAATAAATTTCACTTTTACCAAACCTACAGTAAATGTTATAGAATAATCACTCATAGAGTCAGTGCGGTGGTTAAAACAAAAAGAAAAAAGTTCAGTTAAACTTACTAAAGTCAATAAAGGGATACCAAAAATAAGAAAATGTAAAATATGATACTATCTATACCAAATGCAGGAGTCATTTATTCTTTAGAATGTGTTGGAATTTAAGTGACTATCAACCATTAACATAGATTGCTATATACAAGTTGTATATGAGTCAATGGTAACCATAAATCTAAAGCAGATACATAAAAATGAAATGAAAGAAATTCAAGCATAATAATAATAAAAAATCAAACCATAAGGAAAAGACAAAGAAAAGGATGGAACATAATAATTACAAAAACACCAGAAAAATAAAATCAGTAAGTACATACCTATCAATAATTAAATGTGAATGGACTAAATGCTACAGTCAAAAGACAAAAAAGACATAGGGACTAAATGAATTTAAAACCCAATTATAAATATCACTTTACACCAGTTAAAATGGCCAAAATTAACAAGACAGTAAACAACAAATGTTGGAGAGGTTGTGGAGAAAGGTGAACCCTCTTACACTGTTGGTGGGAATGCAAGTTGGTGCGGCCACTTTGGAAAACAGTGTGGAGATTCCTTCAGAAATTAAAAATAGAGCTACCCTATGACCCTGCAATTGCACTATTGGGTATTTACCCCAAAGATACAGATGCAGTGAAAAGAAGGGCCATCTGTACTCCAATGTTCATAGCAACAATGACCACGGTTGCCAAACTGTGGAAAGAACCAAGATGCCCTTCAATGGACAAATGGATAAAGAAGATATGGTCCATATACACTATGGAGTATTCACCCTTTCTGATGGTTTCTTGAAGTTGGCCTGTATCAGTATAAATTTCCCTCTTAGAATTACTTTTGCTGTGTTTCCCATTTCGAGCCATCTGTTTCCATTTTCATTTTCCATTTTCAAAAACAAAAATGAAATTTTGGGATTTCATCAAGATAAAAAGGTTCTGCACAGAAAAAAAAAAGTCAACAAAACAAAGAGGCAACCCACGGAATGGAAAAAGATATTTGCAAATGACACTACAAATAAAAGGCTGATATCCACCTTCTATAAAGAACGTCTCAAACTCAACACACACAAAACAGATAATCAAGTCAAAAAATGAGCAGAGACATGAACAGACATTTCTCCAAAGAAGACATAAAAATGGCTGACACATGAAAAAATATTCATCATCATTAGCTATCAGGGAGATTCAAATCAAAACCACATTGAGATACCACCTTACACCAGTTAGAATGGCCAAAACTGACAAGACAGTAAACAACAAGCATTGGAGAGGATGTGAAGAAAGGGGAACCCTCTTATACTGTGGGTGGGAATGCAAGTTGGTGGAGACACTTTGGAAAACAGTGTGGCCATTCCCCCTAAAATTAAAAATAGAGCTATCCTATGACCCTGCAATTGCACTACTGGGTATTTAAATACTTCAAAGATACAGATGTAGTGAAAAGAAGGGCCATATGTACCCCAATGTTCATAGCAGCAATTTCCACAAACAGCCAAGCTGTGGAACGAGCTGAGATGTCCTTCAACAGTTGAATGGATAAGGAAGATGTGGTCCATCTACACAATGGACTATTACTCAGCCATCAGAAAGGAGGAGTACCCAACTTTTCCATCAACATGGATGGGACTAGAGGAGAATATGCTAAGTGAAATAGGTCAAGGAGATAAAGTCAAATATCATATGGTTTCAATTACTTGGGGAATATAAGGAATAGCATGGAGGATATCAGGAGAAGGAAGGAAAAAATGAAGGGGGGGGGGAATCAGAGGGGGAGATGAACCATGAGAGACTGTGGACTCTGAGAAACAAACTGAGGGTTTTAGGGGGAAGGGGGTGGGGGAATGGGTTCACCTGATGATGGGTATTAAGGCGGGCACATATTGCATGAAGCACAGGGTGTTATACATAAACAATGAATCTTGGAACACTACATAAAAAACTAATGATGTACTGTAAATAAAAAAGTATTTATAATAAAATATGAAAGCAACCACAGATTCTTAACTAGAGAGAACAGACAGATGGTTAGTGGAGGGGAGGTGGGTGAGGAAATGGGTTAAATAGGTGACCAGTATAAAGGAGAATTTGGTATAAGCACTTGGTGTTGTACATAAGTGATGAATCACTACGTTCTACACCAGAAACCAATATTGTGTTGCATGTTAACTGGAATTTATTTATTTATTTATTTTTAAAGATTTTATTTATTTGACAGACAAAGATCACAAGTAGGCAGAGAAGCAGGCAGAAAGAGAGGAGGAAGCAGGCTCCCTGCTGAGCAGAGACCCTGATGGGGTGCTCGATCCCAGGACCCTGGGATCATGACCTGAGCCAAAGGCAGAGGCTTTAACCCACAGAGTCACCCAGGTGCCCCATTAATTGGAATTTAAATAAAAATTTGAAGAAGAAAAAAAAAAAGCTGTGACATGTTGTATATACAATGAAGAATTACTCAGCCATAAAAAAAAGAATGAAATCTCGCCATTTGAGACAGCAGGGATAGACCTAAAGAGTATTATGTTAAGTGAAATAAGTCAGAGAAAGACAAATACCATATAATTTTATGTATATATGAAATTCCAAAACAAAATAAAACAAAGAAATGAACAAACAAAAGAAGCAGAAACAGACCCCAAAGAGAGAAAACTGCTGGTTCCCAGAGCAAGGGTCATGAGAGGATAGGCTAAATATGTGAAGGGGATTAAGATGTCTGAACGTGGGGAGGAGTCAAGATGGTGGAGAAGTAGCAGGCTGAGACTATTTCAGCTAGCAGGAGATCAGCTAGATAGCTCATCTAAAGATTGCAAACACCTGCAAATCCATCAGCAGATCGAAGAGAAGAAGAACAGCAATTCTGGAAACAGTAAAACAACCACTTTCTGAAAGGCAGGACTGGTGGAGACGTGAATCCGAAGCGACAGGAAGACAGACCCCAGGGGGAGGGGCCGGCTCCCGGCAAGCGGCGGAGCAACGGAGCACAAAATCGGGACTTTTAAAAGTCTGTTCCGCTGAGGGACATCGCTCCAGAGGCTAAACCGGGGCAAAGCCCATACGGGCAGCGTGGCCTCAGGTCCCGCAGGGTCACAGAAGGATCGGGGATGTCTGAATGTCGCAGAGCTTGCAGGTATTGGAACAGGAAAGCCGGCTACAGAGACAGAGCTGACAGTAAGCTCACAGCTCGGGGGTACCTTGAACCGGCCGCAGGCTCGGTGAGCTCGGAGAGCAGCCGGAGGTCAGGCAGACGGGAGTAACTGGGCACTGTTCTCTGAGGGCGCACTGAGGAGTGGGGCCCCGGGCTCTTGGATCCTCCGGGCCGGAGACCAGGAGGCCGCCATTTGTATTCCCGTCCTCTGGAACTCTACGGAAAGCGCTCAGGGAACAAAAGCTCCTGAAAGCAAACCCGAGCGGATTACTCAGCCCGGCCCCTGGTAAGGGAGGTGCAATTCCGCCTGGGGCAAAGACACTTGAGAATCACTACACCAGGCCCCTCCCCCAGAAGATCAACAAGAAATCGGCCAAGACCAAGTTCACCTACCAAGGAGTGCGGTTTCAATACCAAGGAGAGCAGCAGAATTCCAGAGGGGGAGAAAGCAAAGCATGGAACTCATGGCTTTCTCCCTGTGATTTTTTTAGTCTTGCAGTTAATTTAATTTTTTTCTTTTTCATTTTGTTTTTCTCTTCTTCTGCTAATTTTTTTTAACCTTTACCCTTTTCTTTTTTAACGTTTTTTAACTAGTTTATCTAATATATATATTTTTTCTTTTTTATACTTTTCTTTATTTGTTTTCTTTTTTTAAATTCTTCTTTTTTTTTCTTTCTTTCTTTTTGAACCTCTTTTTATCCCCTTTCTCCCCCCTCACGATTTGGGATCTCTTCTGATTTGGTTAAAGCATATTTTCCTGGGGTTATTGCCAACGTTTTAGTATTTTACTTGCTCCTTCATATACTCTTATCTGGACAAAATGACAAGGTGGAAAAATTCACCCCCCCCCCCAAAAAAAAAAAAAAGAACAAGAGGCAGTACCGAAGGCTAGGGACCTAATCAATACAGACATTGGTAATATGTCAGATCTAGAGTTCAGAATGACAATTCTCAAGGTTCTAGCTGGGCTCGGAAAAGGCATGGAAGATATTAGAGAAACCCTCTCGAGAGATATAAAAGCCCTTTCTGGAGAAATAAAAGAACTAAAATCTAACCAAGTTGAAATCAAAAAAGCTATTAATGAGGTGCAATCAAAAATGGAGGCTCTAACTGCTAGGATAAATGAGGCAGAAGAAAGAATTAGCAATATAGAACACCAAATGACAGAGAAGAAGCTGAGCAAGAGAGGGACAAACAGCTACTGGACCACAAGGGGAGAATTCGAGAGATAAGTGACACCATAAGATGAAAGAACATTAGAATAATTGGGATTCCAGAAGAAGAAGAAAGAGAGAGGGGAGCAGAAGAGAGAATTTCCCCAATATGGCAAAGGGAACAACCATCAAAATTCAGGAGGTTCAGAGAACGCCCCTCAAAATCAATAAGAATAGGCCCACACCCCGTCACCTAATAGTAAAATTTACAAGTCTCAGTGACAAAGAGAAAATCCTGAAAGCAGCCCGGGAAAAGAAGTCTGTAACATACAATGGTAAAAATATTAGATTGGCAGCTGACTTATCCACAGAGACCTGGCAGGCCAGAAAGAGCTGGCATGATATTTTCAGAGAACTAAATGAGAAAAACATGCAGCCAAGAATACTATATCCAGCTAGGCTATCATTGAAAATAGAAGGAGAGATTAAAAGCTTCCAGGACAAACAAAAACTGAAAATTTGCAAACACCAAACCAGCTCTACAGGAAATATTGAAAGGGGTCCTCGAAGCAAAGAGAGAGCCTACAAGTGGTAGATCAGTAAGGAACAGAGACAATATACAGTAACAGTCACCTTACAGGCAATACAATGGCACTAAATTCATATCTCTCAATAGTTACCCTGAATGTTAATGGCTAAATGCCCCAATCAAAAGACAGAGGGTATCAAATGGATAAAAAAAAAAAAGACCCATCTATATGTTGCCTCCAAGAAACTCATTTTAAGCCCAAAGACACCTCCAGATTTAAAGTGAGGGGGTGGAAAAGAATTTACCATACTAATGGACATCAGAAGAAAGCAGGAATGGCAATCCTTATATCAGATCAAATAGATTTTAAGCCAAAGACTATAATAAAAGATGAGGAAGGACACTATATCATACTCAAAGGGTCTGTCCAACAAGAAGATCTAACAATTTTAAATATCTATGCCCCCAACGTGGGAGCAGCCAACTATATAAACCAATTAATAACAAAATTAAAGAGACACATCAACAATAATACAATAATAGTAGGGGACTTTAACACTCCCCTCACTGAAATGGACAGATCATCCAAGCAAAGTCAGCAAGGAAATAAAGGCCTTAAACGTCACACTGGACCAGATGGACATCACAGATATATTTAGAACATTTCATCCCAAAGCAACAGAATACACATTCTTCTCTAGTGCACATGGAACATTCTCCAGAATAGATCACATCCTCGGTCCTAAATCAGGACTAAACCGGTATCAAAAGATTGGGATCATTCCTTGCATATTTTCAGACCACAATGCTCTGAAGCTAGAACTCAACCACAAGAGGAAGTTTGGAAAGAACCCAAATACATGGAGACTAAACAGCATCCTTCTAAAGAATGAATGGGTCAACCGGGAAATTAAAGAAGAATTGAAAAAAATCATGGAAACAAATGATAATGAAAACACAATGGTTCAACATCTCTGGGACACAACAAAGGCAGTCCTGAGAGGAAAATATATAGCGGTACAAGCCTTTCTCAAGAAACAAGAAAGGTCTCAGGTACACAACCTAACCCTACAACTAAAGGAGCTGGAGAAAGGAAAGAACATGAAAGAAACCCTAAGCCCAGCAGGAGAAGAGAAATCATAAAGATCAGAGCAGAAATCAACGAAACAAAAACCAAAAAAACAATAGAACAAATCAACGAAACTAGGAGCTGGATCTTTGAAAGAATTAATAAAATTGATAAACCCCTGGCCATACTTATCAAAAAGAAAAGAGAAAGGACCCAAATAAATAAAATCATGAATGAAAGTGGAGAGATCACAACTAACACCAAAGAAATACAAACTATTATAAGAACATACTATGAGCAACTCTACGGCAATAAATTTGACAATCTGGAAGACATGGATGCATTCCTAGAAACATATAAACTACCACAATTGAACCAGGAAGAAATAAAAAGCCTGAACAGACCCATAACCAGTAAGGAGATTGAAACAGTCATTAAAAATCTCCAAACAAACAAAAGCCCAGGGCCAGACGGCTTCCCGGGGGAATTCTACCAAACAAGAACTAGTTCCTATTCTCCTGAAACTGTTCCAAAAAAATAGAAATGGATGGAAAACTTCCCAACTCATTTTATGAGGCCAGCATCACCTTGATCCCAAAACCAGACAAGGATCCCATCAAAAAAGAGAGCTATAGACCAATATCCTTGATGAACACAGATGCGAAAATTCTCACCAAAATACTAGCCAATAGGATTCAACAGTACATTAAAAGGATTATTCACCATGACCCAGTGGGATTTATTCTAAGGCTGCAAGGTTGGTTCAACATCCACTAATCAGTCAATGTGATACAACATATCAATAAAAGAAAGAACCAGAACCATATGATACTCTCAATAGATGCTGAAAAAGCATTTGACAAAGTATAGCACCCCTTCCTGATCAAAACTCTTCAAAATGTAGGGAGAGAGGGAACATACCTCAATATCATCAAAGCCATCTATAAAAAACCCACCGCAAATATCATTCTCAATGGAGAAAAACTGAAAGCTTTTCCGCTAAGGTCAGGAACACGGCAGGGATGTCCATTATCACCACTGCTATTCAACATAGTACTAGAGGTCCTAGCCTCAGCAATCAGACAACAAAAGGAAATTAAAGGCATCCAAATTGGCAAAGAAGAAGTCAAACTATCACTCTTTGCAGATGATATACTATATGTGGAAAACCCAAAAGACTCCACTCCAAAACTGCTAGAACTTGTACAGGAATTCAGTAAAGTGTCAGGATATAAAATCAATGCATAGAAATCAGTTGCATTTCTCTACACCAACAACAAGACAGAAGAAAGAGAAATTAAGGAGTCCATCCCATTTACATTTGTACCCCAAACCATAAGATACCTAGGAATAAACCTAACCAAAGAGGCACAGAATCTATACTCAGAAAACTATAAAGTACTCATGAAAGAAATTGAGGAAGACACAAAGAAATGGAAAAATGTTCCATGCTCCTGGATTGGAAGAATAAATATTGTGAAAATGTCTATGCTACCTAAAGCAATCTACACATTTAATGCAATTCCTATCAAAGTACCATCCATCTTTTTCAAAGAAATGGAACAAATAATTCTAAAATTTAAATGGAAGCAGAAAAGACCTCGGATAGCCAAAGGGATATTGAAAAAGAAAGCCAACGTTGGTGGCATCACAATTCCGGATTTCAAGCTCTATTACAAAGCTGTCATCATCAAGACAGCATGGTACTGGCACAAAAACAGACACATAGATCATTGAAACAGAATAGAGAGCCCAGAAATAGACTCTCAACTCTATGGTTAACTAATCTTCGACAAAGCAGGAAAGAATGTCCAATGGAAAAAAGACAGCCTCTTCAATAAATGGTGCTGGGAAAATTGGACAGCCACATGCAGAAAAATGAAATTGGACCATTTCTTTACACCAGACACAAAAATAGACTCAAAATGGATGAAGGACCTCAACAGGAGACAGGGATTCATCAAAATCCTTGAGGAGAACACAGGCAGCAACCTCTTCGACCTCAGCTGCAGCAACATCTTCCTAGGAACATCACCAAAGGCAAGGGAAGCAAGGGCAAAAATGAACTATTGGGATTTCATCAAGATCAAAAGCTTTTGCACAGCAAAGGAAACAGTTAACAAAATCAAAAGACAACTGACAGAATGGGGGAAGATATTTGCAAACGATATATCAGATAAAGGACTAGTGTCCAAAATCTATAAAGAACTTAGCATACTTGACACCCAAAGAACAAATAATCCAATCAAGAAATTGGCAGAGGACATGAACAGACATTTCTGCAAAGAAGACATCCAGATGGCCAACAGACAGATGAAAAAGTACTCCACATCACTCGGCATCAGGGAAATACAAATCAAAACCACAATGAGATATCACCTCACACCAGTCAGAATAGCTAAAATCAACAAGTCAGGAAATGACAGATGCTGGCGAGGATGCAGAGAAAGGGGAACCCTCCTCCACTGTTGGTGGGAATGCAAGCTGGTGCAACCACTCTGGAAAACAGTATGGAGGTTCCTCAAAATGTTGAAAATAGAACTGCCCTATGACCCAGAAATTGCACTACTGGGTATTTACACTAAATATACAAATGTGGTGATCCAAAGGGGCACGTGCACCCGAATGTTTATAGCAGCAATGTCCACAATAGCCAAACTATGGAAAGAACCTAGATGTCCATCAACAGATGAATGGATAAAGAAGAGGCAGTATATATACACAATGGAATACTATGCAGCTATCAAAAGAAATGAAATCTTGCCATTTGCGACAACATGGATGGAACTAGAGCGTATCATGCTTAGCGAAATAAGTCAAGCGGAGAAAGACAACTATCATATGATCTCCCTGATATGAGGAAGTGGTGATGCAACGTGGAGGCTTAAGTGGGTAGGAGAAGAATCAATGAAGATGGGATTGGGAGGGAGACAAACCATAAGTGACTCTTAATCTCACAAAACAAACTGAGGGCTGCTGGGGGGAGGGGGGTTGGGAGAAGGGGGGTGGGATTATGGACATTGGGGAGGGTATGTGCTTTGGTGAGTGCTGTGAAGTGTTTAAACCTGGCGATTCACAGACCTGTACCCCTGGGGATAAAAATATATGTTTATAAAAAATAAAAAATTAAAAAAAAAGATGTATGAACTTCCAATTATTAAAAAAAGAGAAAAAAAAAAGTCAGAGTGGTGCCTGGGCAGCTCAGTTGGTTAAGCTTCTCTTGATTTCAGCTTAGGCTGTGATCTCAGGACTGTGAGATACAGCTCCACACTGGGCTCCTTGCTCAGTAGCAGGATGCTTAAGATTCTTTCCCTCTCCTTCTGCCTCTCCTATCCTGTGCTCCTGCTCTCCTGTGCACTCCTGCTCTCAAAAAAAAAAAAAAGTCACAATGATGAAAAGTACAGCATAGGGAATATAGTCAATAACAATGTAGTATGGTAACTACACTTATAATAGTGAGCATTATAGTGCTCACTATTACATAGAGTGAGCATTTTATAATGTATATAATTATGTTCACTATGTTATATACCAGAAACTAATGTATTTCAGCTATACTTTAAGAATATAATAAAATTAAAACAAAAAAGTATAGGCAAGAGTGCGCATCTTTCTCATCTGTCCTCTAGACAACAGGAATTTGAAAGTCTCCTTTAAAAATCAGTTAAAAGTCATGCACAGAGTATAGTTTACAGCATTAAATTTATGTTTCTAAACAACAAGATCTAAAAATATATGAGCTAAGCATATATCTCAACAAGTTAGAATAAGAAAAATTAAATTTCACCAAAGATTAGAAAGAAGGAAATAGAGAATAAAACAAAAGGATCAAGAAAGATGATCAATAAAGTTAAGTGTTGGTTCTTGGTAAGGGCTAAGGTTAATAAAATCCAAATCTAAGTTTTATTATTAATAAAATCTAAGGTTAATAAAATCCAAAATAGACAATTAAAATATTTAAACATCTAAAATAATTATAAGTGGGGCCCCTGGGTGGCTCAGTGGCTTAAACTTCTGCCTTTGGCTCAGGTCATGATTTCAGGGTCCTGGGATCGAGTCCTGCATCAGGCTCTCTGCTCAGCAGGGTGCTTGCTTCCTCCTCTCTCTCTCTCTCTCTGCCTGCCTCTCTGCCTACTTGTGATCTCTGTCAAATAAATAAATAAAATAAAATAAAAATGGGGCACCTGGGTGGCTCAGTGGGTTAAAGCCTCTGCCTTCAGCTTGGGTCATGATCCCAGGGTCCTGGGATTGAGCCCTGCATCGGGCTCTCTGCTCAGCAGGGAGCCTGCTATCACCTCTCTCTCTGCCTGTCTCTCTGCCTGCTTGTGATCTTTGTCCATCAAATAAATTAAAAAAAAATTATAAGTATGATGAATTAGGTGAAATTGACACATTCCTGAAAAATTTCAGTGGAGATGGACATTAACTGACACAAGAAATAGAAAAATCAGAATAATATAAAATAAATTGGATTTGCAAAGAATGATCTTCCCATGGATAAAACTTTAGACTCAGCAGTCTCACTCATGAGTTCTTCCAAATATTTAAAACAGCATTAATGTTAAATTGGACAATTCTTTCAGAGAATTGGATATTTAAAAAGAAAATCCCCAGTGCCTAAAGAATCTTGATGCCAAAATGTGATAAACATAGAAAACAACAGTTAAATCTCAAAATTCCTAAACAAAGTATTATCAAAGTGAATTGGACAATGTGAAAAGGATAATAAATTTTGCTTTTATTAGTTTGAGAATACCAGCTTGGTCTAGTATTTGGAAATAAACCAATGTGATTAACATGCTTATAGAATAAAGTAGGAAAACTGTAGCAATCATTTTAACAGATGCATAAAATGCAATTTAAAACATTCAGTATCTACTCATGATTTTAAAAAGCTTTGGCTTATTACCAACAATCACATAAATGAAATAAGTCACATAAATGAAATAAATCACATAAATGAAATAAATTCCTAGAAATATGCAACCTACCAAGACTAAATCATGAAGAAATAGAAAATCTAAACAGATTACTACTAAGGAGATTGACCTGGTAGCCAAATACCTCTCAACAAGTAATAGTCCAGGAACAGATTGTTTTAGTAGTGAATTCTACCAAATATTTAAAGAAGAATTAATGTTAACTGTTTTAAAACTTTCCCAAAAAATTGAGGAGGAGGAAACATTTCTAAACTTATTTTATGAAGTCAGCATTATTGTGATACCAAAACCAGACAAAACAAAAACAAAAACACACTAAGAAAATTGCAGACCAATACCCCTGAGGAAACACAGATGCAAAAATCCTCAATAAAATATTAGTAAACCAAATTAAACAAAACATTAGAAAAATCATTCACCATAATTATTTCATTACAGTGAAGTAAGGATGGCTCAATATCCACAAATTAATGTGATACATCCCAATAAGAAGAAGAATAAAATCTAATTGATCTTCTCAGTAGGTACATAAAAAGCACAAGAAAAAATATAACATCCGTTCCTGATAAAAACTCTGAACAAGGTGGGTTTATCGGGAACATGCATCAACATAGTAAGGGTTATATGTGGGGAAAATGCACAGCTAGCATCCTGCTTACTGGTGAAAAAAACAAAAGCTTTTCATCTGAGATTAGGAACACAAGGATGTCCACTTTCACCACTTTTTTTCGTCATAGTACAGGAAGGCCTAGCTGCAACAATGAGCTAAGAAATAAAAGACACACAAATTCGTAAAACTGTCCATTCGCAAATGACATGATAACTCTATGGACCCAAATAAACCACCTAGAAAACCCTGTTAGAACTAAAAAATTTAGTAGAGTGGCAGGATACAAAATCTATATACAAAAATTTGCATTTCTATTCAGTAATAGTGAATGATCAGAGAACAATTAAGAAAACACTCCCATTTACAACACATCAAAGAGAATAAAATACTAGTATTAAATTTAACCAAGGTGAAAAAAAATACACTGACTACTAAAAGCCATTAGTGAAACTGAAGATGACACAATAGAAAGATAGTCTATGCTCATCAATTAAAATAATATTGTGAAAATGTGCATATTACTGAAACCAACACACAGACTCAGTGCAACCTCTGTCAGTGCTCCAGTGGCATTTTTCACAGAAACAGAACAGTCATACAATTTGTATGGAGCAAAAAACAAACAAAAAACCGCAAATAGACAAAGCAATCTTAAGAACAAAGTTAGTGGCAGCACACTTCCAGATTTCAAACTATGCTACAAAACTATATTTATCAAAAAAAATGGTATTGACATAAAGATAGATACATAGCTTATTGAGGCAGAATAGAGAGCCCTTAAAATAAACTAACTCATATAGAGTCAATGAACTTATGACAGAAAGTCAAGAATACACAATGGGGAAGTGATGGTCTCTTCAATAAATGGTGCTGGGAAAACTTGACAGCCACATGGAAAAGATTGGCTGTTATACATTACACAAAAATTAACTCAAAATCTAAGAAAGACTGAATATAAGGCCTGAAACCAAAATACTCATAAAAGGAGTTTTAGGGGGTAAGCTTCTTTACATCAGCATTGGTAATGATTATTTGATTTGACACCAAAAAAGCAAGACAAAAAAAACCCAAAAATAAACAAATTGGGGCTACACTAAACTAAAAAATTTTCTGCACAATACAAGAAACTGTCAACAACATGAAAGGGCACTGTACAAAATAGGAGAAAATGTTTGCAAATCACATGTCTGATAAAGGGTTAATATCCAAAGGGAAAGAACAAAACACAAGCAACTCAATAGCAAAAACATAAACAATCTGAATAAAAGTGGGCAGAGAAACCAAGTAAGTATTTTCCCAAAGAAGACATACAAATGGCCAATGAGCACATTAAAATGTGTTTGCTTTACTAATCATCAGAGAAATGTGCATCAAATCCCCAGTGAGATAGCATTTCATACATGTTAGAATGACTATCATCAAAAAGACAGGAAAGAACTAGTGTTGGCAGAAATGTGGCAAAGGAAACACTGTGCCTTATTGGTAGAAATTTAATTTGGTGCAGCCATTATGGAAATTGATGTGAGGGTTCCTCAAAGAAATAGAACTACGTAATGTAGCAATTCTATTTCTGAGTATTTATCAACAACAACAACAACAACAACAACAAAACCCCCACTAACTCTGAAAGATAAATGCACTTGCATATTGAATACAGCATTATTTGCAATAGCCAGGACAAGAAAGCAACCTAAGAAAATGTGGCACATACATATATATATACTCATACGCACAGATATATCTATACACGCATACCTAAAAAAATATTATTCAGCCATGAAAAAGGAGGAAGTTTCTATTTGTAAGAACATGAATTAATCTTGAGGTTATTATTCTAACTGAAATAATTCAAATACAAATACCATGTAACTTCAATAATATATGGAATCTTAAAAAAACCCTCAGATATAAAGAACAAATTAGTGGTTGTCAGAGTAGGGGTCGGGAGTGGAAATAATAGGTGGATTTCAAAAGGTAAAAACTTCCTATTATAAAAGTCACAGGATATATAATGTACCTACATCATGGTGAAGAGACCTTAAAATTTCATCATGAGAAAAATAATTTTAACCATACAGAGTGATAAATAACTAGATTTATTGTGATTATTTCACACTATACACATATTGAATCATATTGTATACTTGAAAGTAATATTATATGTGAATTATATCTCAATAAAATTTTCATTTAAAATAAATTTTAAAAATACTTAGGAACAAATTTAACCAAAGAGTTAAATATCTGTACACATGAAACTCTGAACTTGGGCATCTTGGGCTCAGTCTGCTAAATGTCTGCCTTTGGCTCAGGTCATGATCCTGGGGTCCTGGGATTGAGTCCCACATAAGGCTCCTTGCTCAGCAGGGAGCCTGCTTCTCCCTCTCCCACTGCCTGCTACTCTTCCTGCTTGTGCTCTGTCAAATAAATAAATAAAATCTTAAAAAAAAACAGAAAACTGTGAAATTAATGACAAAAAATTGAAGACACAAATAAATGGTAAGATATTCTGTGCTCATGGATTGGGAGAATATTGTTAAAATGTCAACACAATCCAAAGTGATCCACAGATTCAATGCAATCCCTATCAAAATTCCAATAACTTTTTCACCGAAAAACAAGCAATCCTAAAATTTGTATGGATCAACAAAAGACCCAAAATATCAGCCAAAACAGTCTTGAGAAAGAAGAAAGTGGAAGCATCAAACTTCCTGATTTCGTACTATATTACAGAAGTATATTCATCAAAATATTATGATATTGACATAAAATCAGACCTATAGATAGCCCATAAAGAAGTCCATTCATTTATGGCAAGTAAATTGATGACAAGGAAATGAAGAATGTCAATGAAAGAGGTTAGTCTCCTCAATAAATGGGGCTGGAAAAACTGGACAGCCACATGCTAAAGAATGAAATTAGACAACTGCCTATCATGATACAAAGAAGTCGACTCAAAATTAAAGACCTATAGATAAGACTTGAAATCTTAGAACTCCTTCTAGAACACTAAAATCAAAGACATCAAAAGCAAAAACACACAGTTGGAACTACCTCAAACCAGAAAAGCTTTTGCACAGCAATGGAAATCATCTTCAAGCAGGAAAGGGCAACATATTAAATGAAGAAAATATTTACAAATTATTCATCTGACAAGGGTTTAATATTCAAAATGTTTTATTTTTAAAAAATTTTATTTAGGGATGCCTGGGTGGTTCAGTGGGGTTAAGCTACTGCCTTCAGCTCAGGTCATGATCCCAGGGTCCTGGGATTGAGTCCTGCATCAGGCTCCTTGCTTGGCAGGTAGCCTGCTTCTCTCTCTGCCTCTGCCTGCCACTCTGCCTCCTGTGTGCTTGCACTCTAGATCTTTCTCTCTCTCTCTAACAAATAAAATCTTAAAAAAAATTTAAAAAATCATTTATTTATTTGAGAGAGAAAGAGAAAGCACAAGTCAGGGAAGGGCAGGGGGAGAAGGAGGAGCAGACTCCTCAGTGAGCAGGGACTCTAATCCCAGGACCTTGAGAGCATGACCTGAGCTGAAGGTAGACACTTAACTGACTGAAACACCCAGGCACCCCTAATATTTAAAATATACAAAGAAGACATATACTCATAGCAAAAAAAAAAAAGAAAAAATCCAAGTGAAAAATGGGCATAAGTATTAAATAGAGTTGTTTTCTAGGCCAACAGGTACTGGAACAATTACCTCACTTGTACTAATTCAAAATTACTTATCAGTGACTTGCAAATCAAAATCACAATGAGATATCTGTTTATTTCTTAGAATGACTGGCATCAAAAAGATGGCTAATGTTAATTTGGAAGTCAATCAACATGATGCATCACACCAATAAAAGATAAAAATCATGACTATTTTAACAGACACAGAAAATACATTTGACGAGTTACAATATCCATTCCTGATAAAAGTCCTAAACAAAGTAGGTTTAGAGGGAATATACCTCAACATAATAAAGGCTATAAATGAAAAACTCATAGCAAACATTATAGTTAATGGGAACAAACTAAGAGCTTTTCCCCTAAGGTGAGGAACAAGACAAGTATGTCCATTCTCATCACCTTTACTCAACATAGTGCTTGAAATCCTAGTCACAGCAATCAGACAACAAAAAGAAATAAAAGGAATCCAAATCAGTAAGGAAGAAGTAAAAATTTTATTATTGGCAGATGACATATTATATATACAAAACTCTAAAGAATCCACCAGAAAAACTACTAGAACTGATAAATGAATTCAGTAAATTCATGGGATAGAAAGTCAATGTGCACAAATCTATTGCATTGCTATACACCAATAATGAAGCAGTAAAGGAGAAATTTTTAAAAATCTCATTTACAATTATACCCCAAATAATAAGATACCTAGGAATAAACCTAACCAAAGAGGTGAAAGACCTACACCCTGAAAGCTATAAAACACTTATGAAAGAAATTGAAGATGACACAAAGAAATGGAAAGCCATCCCATGCTCATGGATTGCAAGAAAAAATATTTTTAAAATGTTGGTACTACCCAAATCAATCTACAGATTTAATACAATGCCTATCTTTTTCACAAAACTAGAATCCTAAAATTTATATGGACCCACAAAGACCCTGAATAGCCCAAACAATTCTGAAAATAAAAAGCAAAACTGAAAGCATCTCAAATCCAGACTTCAAGTTATATTACAAAGCTGTAGTGATCAAGATAGTGTGGTACTGGGACAAAAACAAACACAGATTAATGGAACAGAATTGGAAACCCAGAAATAAATGCACAATTATATGGTCAATTAATTTTTGACAAAGTAGAAAAGAATATCCGGTGGGAAAAATGCAGTCTCTTCAACAAATGGTGTGGGGGAAACTGGACAGAAACATGCAAGAGAATGAAACTGGACAACTTTCTTACATCATACACAAAAGTAAACTCAAAATGGATTAAAGACCTAACTGTGAGACCTGAAACCATAAGAATCCCAGAACAGAACCCAGGCATTAATATCTCTGACATTGGCTGTTGCAACATTTTTCTAAGTATATTTCCTGAGTCAAGGGAAACAAAAGGACAAATAAACTATTGGAACTACATTAAAAAAAAAAAAGTTTCTGCACTGGAAAGGAAACAATCAAGACTAATAGGCAACCTACAGAATTGGAGAAGATATTTGCAAATGACATGTCTGATAAAGGGTTATTATCCAAAATATATAAAGAAGTAATAAAACAACTCCCAAAACACAAATAACCAATTAAAAGATGGGCAGAAGATGACATCCAGGTGGCCAACAGACACATGAAAGATGTTCAACATCAATCATTAGGGAAATGCAAATCAAAGTTATAATGAAATATCACCTCATACCTGCCAGAATGGCTAAAACCAAAAACACAAGAAATAAGTTTTCCTGAAGATGTGGAGAAAAGGGATGCTTGTGCACTGCTAATGGGAATGCAGTCTGGTCTAAACACTATGGAGCTTCCTCAAAAAGTTAAAAATAGAACTACCCTAAAATTCAGCAATTGTACTACTGGGAATTTATACCCCAAATTACAAAAACACTTATTTAAAGGGATATATGCACTCCTGTGTTAATGCACTATTTACAATAGCCAAAATATGGGAGCAGCCCAAGTGTTGGTCAATAGATGAACGGATAAAAAGAAGTGGTATGCATATAGAATGGGGTACATATATTCAGTAAAGTACATATATTCAGTCAAGAAATAATGAAATCTTATAATATTCACCAGCATGCCTGGAGCTAGTATTGTAATGCTAAGCAAAGTAAGTCAGAGAAACACAAATACCATAAAGCTTTTTAAATTTTTAAATTTTAAATTTTTAAAATTTTTTAGTTCTAACAGGGTTTTCTGGGTGGTGTATTTGGGTCCATATGTGGAATTTAAGGAACAGCAACAAAATAAGCAAAGAAAAAAAAAGAGAGAGAGAGATAAACTAAGAAACAGACTCTGAACTATAGAGAACAAACTGATGGTCACCAGAGGAGAGATGTTAGGGAATGGGTGAAATAGGTGATGGGGATTAAAGGCTATACTTATCATGGTGAGCACTGAGTAATGTATAAAATTGTTGAATCACTATATTGTACACCTGAAGCTAATATAGCACTGTAAGTTAACTATACTGGAGTAAAAAAAAAAAAAAAAAAAAAGAAAAAGAAAAGGAAAAAGAAAAAGAAAAAGGTTTATAAGATACCACACAAGAAATTATATGCCAAAAAATGGGATAACCTAGAAGAAATCAATAAATTCCTAGAAATATACAATATTACAAACTGAATCAGGAAGAAATAAAAAATGCAGACAGATTAATTTCTTGTAATTAAACTGAATAACCAAAAAAGCTTTCAACAAACAAAATTCCAGGAGTTATAGATTTAGGTGGATTCTACCAAAACATTTAGACAGGAGTTAATACTTGTTCTTCTCAAACTTAAAAAAAAAAAAAAAAGTGGGGAGGGAGGAGTCAAGATGGCAGAGAAGTAGCAGGCTGAGACGACATCAGGTAGCAGGAGATCGGCTAAATAGATTATCAAACCATTGCAAACACCTACAAACCCAACAGGAGATTGAAGAGAAGAACAATGATTCTAGAAACAGAAAATCAATGACTTTCTGAAAGGTAAGACCGGCAAAGAAGTGAATCCAAAGGGATGGGAAGATAGACTGCGATGGGAGGGGCCAGCTCCAGGCAAGCCGCGGAGCAATGGAGCACAAAATCAGGACTTTTAAAAGTCTGCTCCACTGAAAAACATTGCTCCAGAGGCTAAACTGGGGTGAAGCCCACACGGGGACAGCGTGGCCACAGGTCCCACAGGGTCACAGAAGGATCAGGGTGTCTGAGTTTCGCAGAGCTTGCAGGTATTAGAGCAGGGAAGCTAGCTACAGAGATGGAGCCAAGGGGTGAGCTCTCAGCTTTGGATTACCTTGAACCATAATCCATGGCACAGGCCACTGCTCTGTGAGTGGGGTCTCCATAAGATCCGGGGAGACCTCCCTGGAAGAGCTCAGGGATCTGCGGGGTTCAGAGACTCTACGCAGAGCTGTGTGCCAGGACAGAGATGCTTGGTGACAGGCTGAGTGAGCTCGGAGTGCGGCCGGAGGCAAGGGAGATGGGAGTAATTGAACACTTTTCTCTGAGGGCACACAGAGAAGTGGGGCCCTGAGATCTGGGCTCCTCCCGGCCAGAGATTGGGAGGCCGCCATTTTCATTCCCGTCCTCCTATGGAAAGCGTTCAAGGAACAAAAGCTCCCGAAAGCGAACCTGAGCGGATTACTTAGCCCAGCCCCTGGTAAGGGTGGTGCAATTCTGCCTTGGGCAAAGACTCTTGCAAATCACTATGAAAGGCCCCTTCCCCAGAAGATCAACAAGAAATCCAGCCAAGACCAAGTTCACTTACCAAGGAGAACAGCGTAATTCCAGAGAAGAAAGCAAAGCATGGAATTCATGGCTTTCTCCCCATGATCCTTTAGTCTTGCAAAGTTAATTTTTTTTTAATCTTATTTTTTTTCTTCTGCTAAAATTTTTTTAACTTTTACCCTTTCCCCTTTTAACATTTTAAAACTAGTTTATCTTAACAATACCTTTCATAAAAAAATAATAATCTTTTTTGAGCCCTCATTATTATAGTCATATTTAATCCTTCATTGTATCTAACTTTATTTTTTGTATACACATAGGGTTTTTTTCTTCTAAAAAATTTGGGGTACAACTTCTTCTAATAGATCAAAATACACCCTAAATCTAGCACCAGGCTTGTTCTAGTCTCCAGCCTGAGCATTCTCTCCACTTTCTTTTATTCTCCCAACCAACTTAGCTTATCAACTCCTTTTTTAGAAATTAAAAAAAAATTGTTTTTCATATTTATAGTCATAATCCATCCCTTCAGTGTGTTTGCCATTATATGTTTTTCATTCTTTAAAATTGTGGGAGGTAGTTTCTTCTAAGAGACCAAAATACTCCCAAAATTAAGTGGGTTACCCTGTTCTAGTTAACAGTCTAATATATATATATATTTTTTTCTTTTTTATATTTTTTCTTTATTTGTTTTCTTTTTAAAAAAATTTTTTCTGAACTTCTTTTTACCCCCATTCTCCCCACAATGATTTGGGGGTCTCTTCTGATTTGGTTAAAGCACATTTTCCTGGGGTCTTTGCCTCCCTTTTAGTATTTTAATGCTTCTTCACATATTCTTATCTGGACAAAATGACAAGGCAGAAAAACTCACCAAAAAAAAAAAAAAAAAAAAAAAAAAAAGAACAAGAGGCAGTACCAAATGCTAGGGACCTAATCAATGCAGACATTGGTAATATGTCAGATCTAGAGTTCAGAATGATGATTCTCAAGGTTCTAGCCGGGCTCGAAAAAGGCATGGAAGATATTAGAGAAACACTGTCTGGAGAAATAAAGAACTAAAATCTAACCAAGTTGAAATTAAAAAAGGTATTAATGATGTACAATAAAAAATGGAGGCTCTTACTGCTAAGATAAATGAGGCAGAAGAAAGAATTAGTGATATAGAAGGCCAAATGACAGAGAATAAAGAAGTTGAGCAAAAGAGAGACAAACAACTGCTGGACCATGAGGGGAGAATTCAAGAGATAAGTGATACTGTAAGATGAAACAACAATAGAATAATTGGGATTCCAGAAGAAGAAGAAAGAGAGAGGGGAGCAGAAGGTATATTGGAGAGAATTATATGGCAAAGGAACAAGCATCAAAATCCAGGAGGTGCAGAGAACCCCCCTCAAAATCAATAAGAATAGGTCCACACCCCGTCATCTAATAGTAAAATTTACAAGTCTTAGCAACAAGGAGAAAATCCTGAAAGCAGCCTGGGACAAGAAGTCTATAGCATACAATGGTAAAAATATTAGATTGGCAGCAGACTTATCCACAGAGACCTGGCAGGCCAGAAAGAGCTGGCATGATATATTCAGAGCACTAAACAAGAAAAATATACAGCCAAGAATACTATATCCAGCTAGGCTATCATTGAAAATAGAAGAAAAAATAAAAAGCTTCCAGGACAAACAAAAACAAAGAATTTGCAAACACCAAACCAGCTCTACAGGAAATCTTGAAAGGGGTCCTCTAAGCAAAGAGATACCCTAAAAGTAGTAGATCAGAAAGGAACAGAGAAAATATGTAGTAACAGTCGCCTTACAGGCAATACAATGGCACTAAATTCATATCTCTCAATAGTCACCCTGAATGTTAATGGGGTAAATGCCCCAAACAAAAGACAGACGGTATCAGACTGGATAAAAAAACAAAACCCATCAACATGCTGCCTACAAGAAACTCATTTTAGATGCAAAGACCCCTCCAGATTTAAAGTGGGGGAGGGGTGGAAAACAATTTACCATGCTAATGGACATCAGAAGAAAGCTGGGGTGGCAATCCTTTATCAGATCAGTTAGATTTTAAGCCAAAATTATAATAAGAGATGAGGAAGGACACTATATCATACTCAAAGGGTCTGTCCAACAAGAAGATCTAACAATTGTAAATATCTATGCCCCTAACATGGGAGCAGCCAACTATATAAACCAATTAATAACAAAACCAAAGAAACACATCGACAATAATACAATAATAGTAGGGGACTTTAACACTCCCCTCACTGAAATGGACAGATCACCCAAGCAAAAGAGCAACAAGAAAATAAAGGCCTTAAATGACACACTGGACCAGATGGACATCACAGATCTATTCAGAACATTCCATCCCAAAGCAACAGAATACACATTCTTCTCTAGTGCACATGGAACATTCTCCAGAATAGACCACATCCTGAGTCATAATTCAGGTCTCAACCAGTATCAAAAGATTGGGATCACTCCCTGCCTATTTTTAGACCACAGTGCTCTGAAGCTAGAATTCAATCACAAGAGGAAATTTGGAAAGAACCCAAATACATGGAGACGAAACAGCATCCTTCTAAAGAATGAATGGGTCAACCAGGAAATTAAAGAAGAATTGAAAAAAATCATGGAAACAAATGATAATGAAAACACAACGGTTCAAAATCTGTGGGACACAGCAAAAACAGTCCTGAAAGGAAAATATAAAGTGATACAAGCCTTTCTCAAGAAACAAGAAAGATCTCAAATACACAACGTAATCCTACACCTAAAGGAGCTGGAGAAAGAACAACAAAGAAAGCCTAAACACAACAGGAGAAGAGAAATAATAAAGATCAGACCAGAAATCAATGAAATAGAAACCAAAGAATAATAGAACAAATCAATGAAACTAGGAGCTGGTTCTTTGAAAGAATTAATAAGATTGATAAACCTTTGGCCAGACTTATCAAAAAAGAAAAGAGAAAGGACCCAAATAAATAAAATCATGAATGAAAGAGGAGAGATCACAACTAACACCAAAGAAATACAGACAATTATAAGAATATACTATAAGCAACTCTATGCCAACAAATTTGACAATCTGGAAGACATGGATGCATTCCTAGAAACATATAAACTACCACAACTGAACCAGGAAGAAGTAGAAAGCCTGAACAGACCCATAACCAGTAAGGAGATTTTGATAATTAAAAATCTCCAAACAAACAAAAGCCCAGGGCCAGACGGCTTCCCGGGGGAATTCTACCAAAGAAGAAGAACTAATTCCTATTCTCCTGAAACTGTTCCAAAAAAATAGAAATAGAAGGAAAACTTCCCATCTCATTTATGAGGCCAGCATCACCTTGATCCCCAAACCAGACAAGCATCCCCTCAAAAAAGAGAATTACAGACCAATATCCTTAATGAACACAGATGTGAAAATTCTCACCAAAATACTAGCCAATAGGATTTAACCATACATTAAAAGGATTATTCACCAAGACTAAGTGGGATTTATTCCAGGGCTGCAAGGTTGCTTCAACATCCACAAACCAATCAATGTGATACAATACATTAATAAAAGAAAGAACAAGAACCAGATGATACTCTCAGTAGTTGCTGAAAAAGCATTTGGCAAAGTACAAAATCCCTTCCTGATCAAAACTCTTCAAAATGTAGGGACAGAGGGCACATACCTCAATATTATTAAAGCCATCTATGAAAAACCCACCGCAAATATCATTCTCAATGGAGAAAAACTGAGAGCTTTTCCTCTAAGTCAGGAACACGGCAGGGATATCCATTATCACCACTGCTATTCAGCATAGTACTAGAAGTCCTAGCCTCAGCAATTGGACAACAAAAAGAAATTAAAGGCATCCAAATCAGCAAAGAAGTCAAACTATCACTCTTTGTAGATGATATGATACTTTATGTGCAAAACCCAAGACTCTACTCCAAATCTGCTAGAACTTGTACAGGAATTCAGTAAAGTGTTAGGATATAAAATCAGTGCACACAAATCAGTTGCATTTCTTTACACCAACAAGACAGAAGAAAGAGAAATTAAGGAGTCAATCCTATTTACAATTGAACCCAAAACCATAAGATACCTAGGAATAAACCTATCCAAAGAGGCAAAGAATCTGTACTCTGAAAACTATAAAGAACTCATGAAAGAAATTGAGGAAGACACAAAGAAATGGAAAAATGTTCCATGCTCCTGGATTGGAAGAACAAATACTGTGAAAATGTCTATGCTACCTAAAGCAATCTACATATTTAATGTAATCCCTATCAAAATACCATCATTTTTTTTTCAAAGAAATGGAACAAATAATCCTAAAATTTGTATGAACCAGAAAAGACCTCAAATAGCCAGAAGAATGTTGAAAAAGATAGCCTGTGTTAAATTAAAAAAAAAAATCTTAAAAAAAAAGAATGAAAGAGAAAGAAAGAAAGAAAGCCAGTGTTGGTAGCATCACAATTCCAGAGTTCAAGCTCTATTACAAAGCTGTCATCATCAAGACACATGGTACGGGCACAAAAACAGACACATAGATCAATGGAACAGAATAGAGAGCCCAGAAATAGACCCTCAACTCTATGGTCAACAAATCTTTGACAAAGCAGGAAAGAATGCCCAGTGGAAAAAAAGTCTCTTCAACAAACAATGCTGGGAAAATTGGACAGCCACATGTAGAAAAACAAAACTGGACCATTTCCTTACACCACACATGAAAATAGACTCAAAATGGATGAAGGACCTCAATGTGCGAAAGGAATCCATCAAAATCCTTGAGGAGAACACAGGCAGCAACCTCTTCGACCTCAGCTGCAGCAACATCTTCCTAGGAACAACGCCAAAGGCAAGGGAAGCAAGGGCAAAAATGAGCTATTGGGATTTCATCAAGATCAAAAGCTTTTGCACAGCAAAGGAAACAGTCAACAAAACCAACAACGGACAGAATGGAAGATATTTGCAAATGCCATATCAGATAAAGGGCTAGTATCCAAAATATATAAAGAGCTTATCAAACTCAACACCCAAAGAACAAATAATCCAATCAAGAAATGGGCAGAGGACATGAACAGACATTTCTGCAAAGAAGACATCCAGATGGCCAACAGACACATGAAAAAGTGCTCCACATCACTCAGCATCGGGGGAATACAAATCAAAACCACAATGAGATACCAGCTCACACCAGTCAGAATGGCTAAAATTAAGCAGTCAGGAAACGACAGATGCTGGTGAGGATGAGGAGAAAGGGGAACCCTCCTCCACTGTTGTTGGGAATGCAAGCTGGTGTAGCCACTCTGGAAAACAGCATGGAGGTCCCTCAAAAAGTTGAAAATAAAGCTACCCTACAACCCAGCAATCACAGTATTGGGTATTTACCCTAAAGATACAAATGTTGGGATCTAAAGGGGCACATGCACCCAATCGTTTATAGCAGCAATGCCCCAAATAGCCTAACTATGAAAATAACCTAGATGTCCATCAACAGATGAATGAATAAAGATGTGGTATATATACAACAATGGAATAGTATGCCCCCATCAAAAGAAATGAAATCTTGCCTTTTGCAATGACATGGATGGAACTAGAGGATATTATGCTAAGCGAAATAAGTCAATCAGAGAAAGACAATTACCATATGATCTCCCTGATATGAAGAATTTGAGAGACAACATGAGATGTTTGGGGATAGGGGAGGAAAAAATGAAAAAAGATGGGATTGGGAGGGAGACAAACCTTAAGGGACTCTTAATCTCACAAAACAAACTGAGGGTTGCTGGGGGAAGGCAGGTAGGGAGAAGGTGGTTGGGTTATGGATATTGGGGAAGATATGTGTTATGGTGAGTGCTGTGAAGTGTGTAAACCTGGCGATTCACAGACCTGCACCCCTGGGGCTAATAATACATTATAAGTTAATAAATAAATAAAAATTTAAAAAAATAGTTGAAAACATCCCAAACCTTGGGAGAAGTAATATCCAGCTCCAAGAGGTTTAACTGAATTCAAAAATGTTGAGCCTGATTAGGGTTACACTGAAATATAATATAATTAAATGGTCAAGAGGCAAAACCAAATATTTTTGAAATCAACAAGAGGAAAGTGAGAAGTTACAAACACAAGAATTCCCATAGGATGATTGGTGGATTTCTCAACAAAACTTTTCAGGCCATAAGAGAATGGGAAGATATTTAAAATACTGAAAGAAATAAGATGGGATCCAGAGGGAGACAAACCATAGGAGACTCTCAATCTCACAAAACAAACTGAGGGTTGCCAGGGGGAGGAGGGAGGGAAAGGGTGGTGGGGTTATGGACATTGGGGAGGGTATGTGATATGGTGAATTCTGTGAAGTGTGTAAACCAGGCGATTCACAGACCTGCATCCCTGGGGCTAATAATACATTATATGTTAATAAAAAAATAAATTAAATAAAATACTAAAAACAAAAAATAACAGTCAACTGATAATTTTATAGCTGGTAAAGCAGCCTTTCAGAAATGAAGGAGAGATAAAGCCTTTTGTGAACAAACAAAAGCTGGGGTATTTATCACCTGTAGACGTGCCTTATCAAAATTTCTAAAGTGAGCTCTTTAAGTGGTAGTAAAAGGGTAATAATTAACATAAAAATGTAAAAAAAGGTTTTGTAAAACTCCTTGGTAATGGTTGAAAAATCAAAGTTAGATTCTAAAATATGGTAATGGTGTTGTGTAATTAATTCACTTACAACTGTAGCTTAATAATTGAAAAACATATGTAGCAAAAACAACCATAACAATAATATCTGTTATTGAGTATGCAATATAAAAAAATTGTAAGCCATAACATCATAATCTAAAATGTGAGGGGGAGAAGTATAAAATTTAAAAATGATTTGTAGTTGTTATTCATTTAAAATACAATGTTATACTTTAAAGATATTTTATATAAACTTGATGGTAATTGTGAGAGCAGAAATTAGCCCTTCTGCTAATGAGTCCCACATTTTGCCCTACATATAACCTCATCTGCCTGTTCATCTGTATCCTTTGATTTATCCTTTAATAAACTGAAAAATGTATTTCCTTGAGTTTCTGTGAGCTCAAAATTCTAACCAGCTCTAGATGGTTAATCAAACCAAAGCAGGGATCATGGAACCTCTAACTGATAGCCAACTTGGATGGCGGTTATGGGTAACCTGGGGGCTTACGCTGGCAACTGGCATCTCAAGTGGCCTTGGAGTATTTTCATGGGTCTCAGACCTTAACTTGTGGGATTTGACACTATCTCTAGTGTCAGAATTGATTTAAACTGTAGAATGTTCAGCTGATGTCACAGAGAATCTCTTGGTAGATGTTTGTAATTGGGTTTTAGAACCATTCCAGTAACCACAAAAGAAAAACATGTAGTGATTATACAAAACTTAACAAAGAAGCAAAGTCTACAAATATCAAAAGACATCAAAACATAAAGAGTTGGGTGTGAAAGAACAATGAATCTATAAAATGGGCAGAAAACAATTAAAAATGGCAATAGTGGGGCACCTAGGTGACTCAGTCAGTTAAGAGTTTGCTTTTGGCTCAGGTTATGATCCCAGGGTCTTGGGATTGAGCCCCCACATCAGGGTCCCTGCTCAGCAGGGGGTCTGCTTCTCACTCTCCCTCTGCCCCTCCCCCTGACTTATGCTCTCTAGCACTCACACTCTCTCAAGTGAATAAATACAATCTTTTAAAAAATGGCAATAGTAAGTTATTACCTATCCATAATTACTTTAAATATAAATGGATTAAATTCTTCAAAGACATGGCTGAATGGATTTAAAAAATGAGTATGTTGTCTATAAAAGATTCACTTTAGCTTTTAAAGACCATATATATATACACACACACACACACCATACATATACATATAGACCATATATACATACACACACATACACAGAGAGTAAAGGGTTAGAAAAAGAGATTTCAAGGAAATGGTAACAAAAAAGCAGGAGTAGTTACAATGATATCAGACAAAATATACTTGAAACTAAAAATGGTAAAAGAGACAAAGAAGGTCATAATAACACATAGGTCAGTTTATCACGAATATAGAATGATTGTAAATATTTATGCATACAGCTAAATATATAATGTGAGACTAAGAACTAGAAGGAGAAACAGATAGCAATACCATAATAATTGAGAATAGGGTATTAAAGTTCCCAACAATTATTAGGGAATCAATAAGGTAACAGCAGATATGATAAGACTGTAGATCAAATGAACCTAAGAGGCCTATACAGAACATTCTCTGACACCAGCAAATACATTCTTTCCAAGTGCACATGGAATATACTCTATAATAAGCCATACGTTATGCCACAAAACAAGACTTAACACATTTTATAAGATTAAATTATACCAAGTCCTTCTTTGACCACAGTGGTATGAAACTCAAAATCAGGAACAGGAAGAAAACTGGAAAATTCACAGAGACATGGAAATTAAACAAGAATCTCCTGAGCAGCCAACAAATCAAAGAACCTGAAGAGGTGTTAAAAAATAGTCTTGAGACAAACCAACATGGAAACAAAACATACCATATATAATGGGATGCAGCAAAGCAGTTCTAAGATGGAAGTTTATAGCAATAAACACCTACATTAAGAAACAAGAAAGATCTCAAATAAACAAAGTAACTCTATACCTCAAGGAATAAAAAAAAAAAAAGATAAATTAAGCCTAAAGTTAGCAGAAGGAGAGAAATAATAAAGAAGAAACCAGCAATAGAGGAAAATAATAGAAAAGATTAACCAAACAGTCAATTCTTAGAAGACATACTGACAAAATTTTAGCTAAATTTAAAAAAAGACCAAAATCAAAAATTATAAATGAAAAAAACACATATAACTGACACCACAGATATAAAAAAGATTACAAGAACAATTATGTCAACAAATTGGACAATCTTAAAGTACAAAAATTCCTCAAAACATACAAGCTTCAAGACTGAATTAGAAAGAAAAAGAAACTCTCAGCAAAATATTAATAGCAAGGAGACTGAATCTATAATCAAAAATTTCCCAAGAAAGAAAAGTCCAGAACCACATGGCTTCACTGTTGAATTTTATCAAATATTTAAAGAATAATAAACACCAATACCTCTCAAACTCTTCCTAAAAAATAAAAAATAAAAAATTATAGGGAAAGCTTCAGAACTCATTTTACATGGCCAGCACTAGTTGATACCAAAGCCAGAAAAGGATACTAAAAGTAAAGAAAACTGTAGGTCAATATCCCTAATGAACATCAATGTAAATATTCTCAACAAATTGCTAATTAACTGAATTCAGCAGCACATTAAATGGATCATTCCTTTTATGGAATTATTGATTTCAAAATCAAATGAGGTTTACCCCTGGAATGTAAGGACATAAATTAATCAACATGACATATTAAATTAATAGAATGAAAGAAGAAAATATCCTGTGATTATCTCAATAAATGTCAAAATTAGATAAAATTTAGCATCCAGTTTTTGTAACAAGTCTTAACAAACTGGGTTTAAAAAGAACATTTCCCAACATAATGGAAGCCATATATATGGCAAACCCACAGCTAAGATACTTAAAGGTTAAAAGTAGAAAGCTTTTCCTGTAAAAACAGGAACAAGAAAAATGAGGGGCACCTGGGTGGCTCAGTGGGTTAAAGCCTCTGCCTTCTGCTTAGGTAATAACCCCAGGGTCCTGGAATTGAGCCCCTCATCAGGCTCTCCGCTCAGCAGGGAGCCTGCTTCCCTTCCCCTCTCTCTGCCTGCCTTTCTGCCTACTTGTGATCTCTGTCTGTCAAATAAATAAATAAAATCTTTAAGAAAAGAAAGAAAGACAAATGAGCTCACCCTCACCCTAGACAACATAGTATTGGAAGTCCCAGCCACAGCAATCGAGCAGAAAAAGAAATAAAAGGCATTAGAGTTGGAAAGGAAGAAATAAAACTCCTTAATTACAGATGACATAATTTTATATATAGAAGATCTTAAAGTCTCCACCAAAAAAAAAAAAAAAAAAAAAAAAAGATCTAATTGACAAATTCAGTAGAGTTGCAGGACAAAATTAAACAAAACTAAAACACAAAATTATCTACAAATCAATAGTGCTTTTATACACTAATAATAAATTATCTGAAAAACAAAGAAAAAAAAAGAATCCTCTTTACAATAGCATTAAAATTAAAATATTTAAGAACAAATTTAAGCAAGGAGGTAGAAAGATGTGGAAAGACACATCCCCATAACAGGTCTTGAAAATCAGTGGGGATTATCTTTGGGAGCTTTTAAAATCAGCCAAACTCTGGGAGTGCTGGAGGATAATAGGAAATTGAATTTCCACCCTTAGAGAACCAGCATAATAAATAACTTGGCCAGGGACACAGAACAGAAGCAGCAGTTTGAAAACACCTGAAGTATCTTTGGAGAAGATTTATTCACTAATTTAAGAACATGTGCTGGAGGGCAGAAATCTTCAGGAAATTTCTCCTAGAACAAAAGTATTGATGGATTCCCTTTTGCTTCTTTCCCCCAGGCTAGTCCCCAGATAGCTGGGTGCTTGGGGGTGGGGGCGATCAGCACTAACACTCCTCATCTACTTAGCTAGCACTGCCTGGCCTGCTCCAGTGTTCCACCATGAACTCACCTCATTCAATCTGCCTGACTTACAACAAGGCACATGGAACCACATGGGGGACAGCCCTGAAATGCCGGATTCTGGTGACTACAGAGAGAGATTGTGCTATAGGCTACCAAAGAATCTCTTCTACAAAAGGCCACTTCTTTCAAGACTAGGAGATGTACCTGACCAATCTAATATACAGAAACAAAGGTAGAGACTTAAATAAAATGAGAGGAATATGTCCCAAATGCAAGAACAAGACAAAAATCACAATAAAAGAGCTAAAAGTGAAAAAAGGTAAACTATATGCCTGATAAAGAATTAAAAGTAATTGAACAAACTGAAGTTTACCAGAGGAGATGTGGGTGGAGATGGGCAAAATAAATGACGAGGATTAAAGTGTACACCTAACATGATGAAAAAAATAACTAAAAAAAAAAAAAAAAAAAGTAATGGTCAGCAAGGTACTCACTGGACTTGAGAAAAGAGTGGATAATCTCTGTGAGAACTTCAACAGAGAGAAAATATAATAAAGAGCCAGTAAAAGCTGAAAATAACTGAAATAAAAAATACACACTAGAG